>NC_060124.1:321862271-322562271 GCF_021461395.2 Schistocerca americana | reverse complement strand
CGCGCAAGTTGCGTTTGCATTAGTATGTATGTGTGAGTTTGTCATCTAATTTTGATGAAAGCCATACTGGCCCAAAGCTATATTTGTGACAGTCTTTTTGTTGTGCCTATCTGCGACTCAGCATCTCCACTATAGGGTGAGTAACAACGTTCCTTTCCACAACACTGTTACATTCCATCCTGGATTTTCCATTGTTTGAATCTCATATTCCATATTTTCAGATTTAGGGCACTACTTATACATCAACATCTCTTTAAAAAGTATATTTGAGTAAAAGTCCATAATAATTAGTGATGTGTTTTAAAAAGAATTTTTTGTGGTGGTCACAAAATACACCCTCCTTTGTAATACATGTTATTGAAAGTTTCTTGGTATTTCTAAGAGTGTACTCAAAGATATTTCCAAGTTATAGGTGCTATTTACAAATCAGTACCTCTTTAAAAAAGTCTGTTGTTAATATAAGTCAACAATAATCAATAAATTTTGTTTCTTTTTAATTTATTTTTTTGTGGGCATAAAATGACTCCTTGTTACATTACTGAAAATACATTGGTATTGCAAGGGTTAAGTAACTTATACTGGAAATATTAGAGCAGGTCACTACAATAGTTAATAGTGGGCTCTTGTGCAGCAAAACCAGAGTAATGTTTTGCTACATGAAGCTATGAGTTAATTAATTAGACATGTTCAAATGGTCCATTTAATAACAGCAATGCCTGCAGTTTCAATCCTGTACGGCGTATGGCAGTAGATTCAGTACCTTTTATCTATATATGCTTCCTTGTGATGGAAGTCAGCAAAGACTATTGGTAGAATGGCATTGGAGACAACAGGAATCACTGCATTAAGAAATTAAAAATATATTCATAGCCAACACGACATTGGGGGATCTTAACTGGTTTCTCCTTAACAAAAAAATCGCTAGGCAAATGCTGCTTGCACAACTGGGTCTGTTGGATACTGAAGCTGTCACAAGAAAAGTATCAAAATGAATACCCTATAAATCACAATATGTAATAAAAATATGAGGTGCAATAAAAAAACTAATGAGAATTCTAGAATTTTGAGGACTTCACAGAAACAATATTCATTATTTTTTAAATCTTGTTAGTACGTATGTTCCTGATATATGTTTGGATTTTCAGCTGTTTTGAATATTTAGTTTATTGTTAACAGTGAAAAAGTTTTTACGTGTTTCTGAGTGCTAAGCAAAAGAGATGGATCAAAGAATTTACATTAAATTTTGCTTAAAAAAATGAACTTGAGTGAAGCACCACATTCAAAAGGTTGAGTGTGGCTTTTAGCAAATCTGTTACGAGTAAGACAAGAGTTCCAAGTAGTATAAATGTTGAAAGAGGGTCAAGAAGACACTGAAGACAATAGCCACCCTGGACACCCTAGCATATCAATTATGGACCACAAGTAAAGAAAATGATCATCGAATCACCATCAGAGAGGTTGCTTAAGATGCTAGCATATCCTTTGGCTGAGGCCAAGCAATTGTTTTGTATGTTTTGGTCATGAAATGTGTAGCAGTAAAGTTTATTCCAAAATTCTTGAATTTCAACCAAAAACGAAGTCACACAGGCATCACTCGGGAAATGCTGAGTGAAGCTGACAATGATCCAGAGCATCTGAAAGAGGTTATAACAGCTGCCAAAACATGGATATGATGTCGAAACCATGGTCCAATCGCCCCAATGAACACTGCCTGAAAAAGGAAATAAACAGATTCGAACACATGTGAGGTTCTTTTCACACTTTTCTTTGATTAAAAGGGATAGGGTCCATGAGTTCCTGCCTCACGGTCATACGGTCAATAAGGAGTACTACCTGGGAGTTACACATCAGTTGTGTGAAGTGATCTGAAGAAAACTACCAGAATTGTGGCAAAAGGACTCGTGGAAATTGCATCACGATAATGCTCCCATGTACACCCCAATGCCTGTTTGTGATTTTTGACAAACAACAAAACTGTTACTTTGCCTCAGCCATCGTATTCATAGGACATGACCCCAGTGACTTTTTTCTTTCCCCGAGGGTGAAGAGAATCATGAAAGGATATCATTTTCCCTACACTGATGAGATAAAAACAGAATTGCTGAAGGAGCTGAACACCATAACAAAAATTAAGTTTCAGAAGTGCTTACTAGATTGGAAAAAGTGCTGGCATAAGTGCATTGTATCCGAGGGGGATTACTCTGAAGGAGACAAAGTTGAAGTTGATGATGGTGCTGATGAATAAATAAATAAATAAATAAACAAACATCCTTTATGAAAAATAGGATTTCCCTCACTGTTTGACCACATCTCATATTTGAATTCAGTCATAAAACAGGAAATTAAGATGAAAACTCGCTGACTAAGTTAAATTTGGAGGGAAAAGTCAAGTAAAATAGAAGAGCAAGGAGAGGTACAACATTCACAAAGGCTAACAACTGCTGCGTCGGAAATATGATTATCAGTTATTGGATCAATCTGAGGTGTCGTATTCTCCGCAGAGAACACATTGTGTTGAACATTTGTGATGAATTAAGAAAAACTGGTAGACTGGGACTCAAATCCATGCATCTGCTTTTAATAGGAAGTGTTCTTCTAAGAGAACCAGCTTGCATGGCTCAGTTATTCTGATTCAGTTCTCAGTTCAGCATATAGTATCACCTTCTGACAAATGTTCAACACAGTTGTCATAATGGCAATACAAAGAATGATGCCACAACAATACCAGGAACAAACAATTGATCTACATGTGCCTCAGATGATCCAAAAATCTTATTTTTGAGAAGCCAAAGTTCTGACATAATATAGTTTAAGGAAAAACAAATTTACATAAATACCGTAAGAGAAACGTGAGTAAGATTTTATGAATCACCGAGTTTTCAGCTAATACAGTACAAATTTTATTGTCATCATAAAGCAGAACTATAAGCTAGTAAGAATTATAATAAGTATTAACTACACTATTTCACAATCTTGCACAGATATAAAAATCAAGTTCTGGATTGTAGGTAGAGCTAGTGAAGTATTCAGGAAGAATAAACTGATCTCTTGAGAAATTACAAGTAAAATACTACTATTATAACTAAAAACAGGAGAGAGAAAGAGAGAATTAGCTATAGGAATGGAAAAGTAAAGCATGATAAATCTGTGACATTAAAATTTTATTCGGCAGATTTCTTTGATAAAAACCTATCAGTTGGTGAGCCACATCAGTTTTGTTACTGGCCCTGGTCTTTTGATGACTTACACCACCAGGACACGCTGATGATCCCTATACATGTAACGTATGGAAAGCTTCTAGAACGTTTTGGACTTGGACCTGGTAAAATTCAATATTATTTTATCTATTATGGTTAGAGAACACCACAGCTGTTTTTGTAAATGACACTGTAGGAAATACTGCAACCAGCTACAAGTTTTTTTAGAAATGATTTTATTGTATCGTTACTAGTTTCAGGCCTAAGCCCATTGTCAGACAGTAGTGTTGATTTCTTGGCACATTATACATTTGTGTCCTAAAGTATAATAAAGTTTTTGTGATTACATAGTTCACAAAAGATTTTACATTGTATGTAAGCTATATACATTGCACTTACTTCAAAAAATAATGATATTTAGTTTAGCTCATGAATCAGTATGGATCAGAAAACAGAATCCAACCTCTCTCTTGTAACACATAAGGAGAGCATTTCATGAAATAACTACAATGTGTAGAGCTTGTACAGAATGTACAGAATTGTAAGCTATGTAATCACAAAAAATTTGTTATATTTTATGATGAAAATGTAAAACTTGCCAGGAAATCCACACTACCATCTGACGATGGGCTCAGGTATAATAAAATCATTTCTAAAAAACTTGTGGCTTGTTGCAGTATTTCCTAACATGTCAAATTCAATATCTATGGACATTATTGGTTGGAAGACAGAGCCACATGCATCATCAGATCAACTGAATAGGAGTGATGGTGATGTGGGCACTGATCCCCATGCCGTCATGGCCATATCTGTGGCAATTGTTTATTTCTGGTCTGCCTGACCTTTCCATGCACACTGTCCGGTAACCACAGTCTCTGTTACAGTTGTTGCCACCAAGCTGATGTTTTATGTACCTGACTGATGAATGCAACAAATTCCACGTAAAACACTGATAATTAAACTAGGTGCAACAATGCACATCTTTGAAATTTTTCACTAAATAAGGTTCCAAGAAACAAATATCCTGGCCCATAAAGCACCATACTGGGACTTCATTATGAAAGGTGCAGCAGAATTTCAACTTGGCAACAACAACTTTAAAACAAACTGTGGTTATTCTCTGGGTGCAGTGTGTACTGAACTTGAAGTGAGAAGTTACAATGGCCATAAACAGTGGTAACAAAAGTGAACACAATGGCACTGGTTACAATGACCACATCACACTCACACATGCACTCACCCACTCCAGTATGACTAGTCCAATGGGGAGCGTTGCATGGTGGTCAGTATGTATCAAATTTTACCAAGCCAACCTCTGCAACATTCCAGCAGCTTCACATTTTCTACTTATATACACAGAATTTTGACACACACAGATTTTTACCACTGATAATGGGAGTCATCAAAAGCTCTAGATGCAGCTTAGCAACTGAGGAGTTTTCGCTGAAGATTAATATTGTTTCAATAGTAGGATTATTAGAAAAACAGCACCACTTTAGTCAGAGGAGGATGCGACAAAGACTCACCCATGGTTTTGTCAGAATAAACTATCATAGCAATCTACATCTACATGTATACTCTGCAAACCACTGTAAAGTGCAGGGCAGAGTGTACTTAGTAGCACTTTTTATTCCAATCACAAAGTGGGCAGGAAGTGACTGATTGCTTAAATGCCTCTGTGCACGATGTAACTAGTCTAGTCTTATCTTTTTGGTCCCCATGGGAGCATTACACAGGAGACTGAAGTACATTTCTAGATTTTTCACTTAATACTGGTTGTTAAAACTTTGGAAATAGGCTATCACAGGATAAATGGCACCTAACTTTGAGCATCGGCCCATTCAGGTTATCAACATTTCTGTGACACTCTCCCTTGAGCAAAACGAACCTTAGATCACTCAAACTGCCTTCTTTGAATATGTTACATATTCTGTGTTAGTCCTATTTGGTATGGCTCCCACACACTTCAGTAATTTTGTAAGATGAGCACTCGTAGAGCAATTCTGGATAACAGTGAAAAAAAAAAAAAATTATTGAGACTGACTAAAATCATGCAAAAATCAAACCTGAGGCTAGAGTCATGTGGGCGTGTTGCATTTGTGTGTGTGTGTGTGTGTGTGTGTGTGTGTGTGTGTGTGTGTGTGTATTGTTCACAAAGGCCTTAATGGCCAAAAGCTATAATTGTGTGAATCTTTTTGTTGTGCCTATCTGCGACTCAGCATCTCCGCTATATAGTAAGCAGCAACTTTCCTTCTCTAATATTGAGACTGACTAAAATATATTTGAACTTAGCATTTTCCAGATATACTCCAATACTTAGCCAATGCCTCACCTTGCTTAGTAGAAGATGACTATGGTCCACTTCAAAAGAAGGTACTGTACATCTGCATAACTAACATGAAGTATCTATGACAGCCATTATTGTAACTAAATCACTCAAATCAAACACTGCAGTCTGATGAACACCCTTAGAATTAGTAAAATGTGAGAGAAGCTAAAATCCAGATTACTGAATTCAGAAAATGTCTTATGACTGGCCTGACATTCCTAGCATTTAAACTGTAATCACACTGATAGGATACACAAACATTGAAGGCTGTCTGACATCTTAAGAACTGTCATGGAATACTGTCAATATACGAAAACAAGTCTGAAACTAAAATAATGCACCTCCACCTGACGCAACCCGTTCTCGATCTCTGTTCCTATCCTGAGCCTCTGGTAGTGCCTTTCTTCCACTGTTGCTGTCACCATCAACATCTGAGCTCAGATCACCCAGACTGTAACTGCGTCTCAATTGCTGCACAAGACCACCGCCACCCTGCAAGATTAAAAATTGCAACACAGTTTCAGGTAGTGATATAATCAGCATACCTCAACAAAAATTTATACAACATATTGCTGCAACATTATGGCATATTCCTTGAAAACAGACACACACAAATACACACACAGAATGAGGCAATGAAAACAAGCCACCGAAAATATATCCAGAATGAGTAAATATATCAAGGAGTGGTTTTTAATAAGTAGTTGTGAATAGTATAATATGGTAAATCCTCTGACACATGCAAGTAATTTTTAGCATTTATAGTTTCTGAATTATGACACCACTGTTGTTTTTGTTTTTATGGAGCTATGTATTTTTTTCTGCGGCATAGGAAAGGTCCTTCCAGGAGAAATTTGGTGGCATAATGTGTGGAACTTGATCAGATAGTAACAAAATAACATAATTACAAACCACTGTGTTGCTGTCTGCACAGTTGTCTACTCTGCTGTACCAAATAAAAGCACAGATACAACCTATGTACAATTTGCATGTTTATTCTACATCTATATCTAAAGCTACATTCACAGAAATGCTTCACAAGCCACTATACAGTGCTTGGCAGAGGGTAAATCATACCAGTGTCACGAGCTTTCTGTTTTATTCCATTCTAATATTGAGCAAAAGAAAATTGAGTGCCTGTACACCTCTGTAAGCACCCAAATCTCTCTTATCTTTTTCTCATGGGCCCTACAAAAGATATTCATTGGCCGCAGCATAATGGCTGCACAGAAAACTTTGGATATAGGTTCTCTAAATTTATCCAATAGGGTTTCATGAAAACTATGTAATCTTTCTTCCAAGAATTCCTGTTTACATTCTCCAAGTGTTATTATAACTATCATACCAAGCACTCAAAAGGTTGACCCAAAGCACAGATATATACAATTCTGGACAGATACTACTTCACACTGAATTGTACCTGCATTTATCACAGCACAGGCCCATGTTATAAGGTATTTCCATCTTAATGACTTGTTAGTTTTCCTTGTTTACATTGTGTTTTAATTTTTCCTACAATCAAGAGGTTTTCAGTCTCATGAGCATGCAGGCCACTTTATTTTTCCTGGCCAACTTATCCAACAATCTCCAAATGTTCTGTTAAGATACTTTGCAATTATCTGTGCAGGACGGGTAGGATTCCCAACATTTTGCTGCAACATAGAGAACTTTATGGCCAATGGGATGTCTTCCAACAACCACAGCAGCATATCTGTTAGGAATTGTAGACACATTTGTAGCTATTTGGAACCCGATCAATAAAATATAGATGAATCGCGCAATTCTTGAAATGCCTACACCACGCATTGACAGACCAAGGTAGTTTTTTATCCACTTCTCTCAGCTGACACGGATTTTGATATAACTAGTAGTGCATTTTGCAAAGAATGATATTTTATATCTAACACTTCCAAACTCTTGTGTTTTTTTACACTTTCAAAGACAGATCATAATGGTTTGGCATATCTTTCATAATAAAACTGCACAAGTTCTCTCCAGAATCAGTGGTATGCCAATCAGGCAAAATCATCATGAGCATTGAGGCAATCATCCCACCAACATACCAGGATGAAAATACCCATTTGTAAAACACTGTGTCCTGCTGCATGAAAAAGTCCGTAACTGCCTGCTGCATACCCTCATGCGACAGGAATCATCAACCCTTCAAGGCATGTGATAATTCTGCAACAGTGGTTCTTCAACAGACATGCTGCCCTGCACACTCTCCATTCTCCGATGGATGTGTACTGGTTTTTGTCCTTTGGCAGCCAAGAAAAGGATAACAGTACATTGGTCCTGTCTGGATGGATCTGATGATAATGTTGCCATAGTTCACATTTCCTCATTTATCATACACACATTGGAAAGACATGAATGCCACACTAATGCCATGCCTAGATGTTGGTGCTTACACACTCACATCAGAATTTTACTACATTGCTTATAACCTGCTGCAACTCCCTCAGCTGGAAAGGTTTTGATCAACAACACCCACCACAAACTAAAACTACATCCACTTTTTCCAATGTCACGTACATTGTGTAACTCTGAAGAACTTCATGAGCAACTTGTCCAACTGCTAAAACAGCAGAGCACAAGCCGATGGACATGAAGTACTGAGGTACACATACAAACAGTCCCCGAGTCACGTGTGTTTATTTTGGTACTGTAGGGCAGAGGTTTGTCACCTGATCAGGGACAGTGGTTTACCACACACTTATTTTGTTACTATTTGATAAAATTCTATAAGTTTACTTCAAAGGCTCTGTCCACCCAAAAGATAAAAGTATACAGTCCCATTTTAAACAAACTAAGCTGTTGTCATAATTCAGCAGTTATCAACATTAAAAATTACTTGCACAGGTCAGAAAATTCACCACACAATCCACCATAACTTAGCAAAGCTACATCGCAACACATTTACTCGTTTTGGATGTAGTTGGGGTCTTAGCTGCTTCACCCTATACATATAACATTCCGTCTTGCAGACTTTTTTTCTAATTTATTTTTACCTGTAAACAATATATTTTGGCATCTCAGCACAGCCCTTAAAACTTATAATTTCCTATCAAGCATGACTCAGGGTGTGAGACACAATTCACCAGTTTTTGAGTTTAATAGGGTGAAGCATTCTCGTACGAATGACTTTAAGGCTAGGCCAATGAAAAAGTCATGTGGAAAGAAAAGACTCTCCTTGCTATGGAGCAGTCATGGGAGAAGTGTAGGCCAATTGCTACAGGAAAAGCCAGTCTTAGAATACCAGGCCACAAGCATCGTGAATTCTAGTGCGAAGCTTAGCCAGATGACAGACAACACAGGGGCCTTTATGGAGAGATTCTGATGCTGAGGATAAGGTACTTACAGTACAAGAACCAGGAAACAGCCTGGCTAGCAACACAGTAAAGGGTCCTGGAGGAAATAGGAGCAGCAATAGTTCACAACAGTGTGGGGTTCGTTGAAGTTTTGCAGTGATATGATCAGCCCTGGGTTAACACAGCTGTTAGCCACATGAAAAAAGAGCTAAGTGAATTGCTTTTGACTGAAACAAAGTCTCATATCTGTGCTGGGGCTGTTGCTGCAATTGGGAGATCGGGTACACTAATCATGGCCTGCAACTGAATACAAGGGGGAAGCAAAGAGTAGCTGAGCACATTGCACAGAGACAAGACAAGATAACAACCCTGTGATTAATGGAATCAAAGGGCCACATTTTTTTAGCTTAGAGTCAGGTTACAGACACAGAGTAGCAAAAGAAATTTGGGGGGAGCTGTACAAGACAACAGTATATGTAACAGTTCCCAGAAAAATAAAATTAATTTGTTTCATCAGAACATCAGAGGGTTGAAAAACAAGATAGATGAGCTTATTGTATGCCTAAATGATGTGAAAAATTCTGAAGTAATAGATCTGTGAATACCACGTAAGCACAAGGACGGAGAAGTTAAGTATCAGGGAGTATAGACTTGCACCATTTTTGTGTAGAGTTTAACATAGAAAAAGGAGGAGTTGCAACATATGTTAAGGTTGGACACAAAGTCAAAAGTATTGAAAGAAATAGTTTTTGTGTTGATCAGAACCTAGAAGCATGTGCTTCTGAGCTGTTACTGAAGAATACTTCTCTGATAATTGTAATAGTCTACATATCCCTCTAGGAAACTTTCAGCTATTTATGAGAAATCTAGATGCATTATCAAGCTACCTGTCAGACAAGAAGAAACAGTTAGAAGCTTGTGGAGATTTCAATGTAGAGTTCTTAAAAGATACTGACAGGAAAAATGAACTAAATTTATTATCTAGGTGTTTCAATCTAATTTCAGTAGTCAGTTTTCCAATTCATGTGCAGAAAAATAGTTGGACAATGACAGGTAACCTTTTTATAGACAGTGTTCATGTGGAAGCAATTTATGGGTACCCAGCTGCTACTGGACATCTGATCATGATGCACAATTAATTAAAGTAAATGTTATGGGAGCTTAAAAACCTAATGCTGGTTCACACAAAGCAGTTAGTATTATTAATGAGAACAGGATACAATGTTTTGAGAGTAAGTTAAAACGGGTGGTATGGAACAAGGTACATGTACAAAAAGATGCTAATGTCAAATTCAGTTTATTCCACAGTAAATTTGTGTCAATATTTCAAAGTCACATCCCTAAACAAATATCCAAAACATCCAACACGGGTGACTAAGGGAATTAAAATCTCTTGTAAGATGAAGAGGAAAATTTATGTAAAGCCCAGAGTAAGTCAAGATCTGACATTACTTGCACACTACAAAAATTACTGTAGCATTTTAAGCAAAGTTATTGAAATGCCCAGGTGTATGCACATCCTGAAAGAAATAAATAATGCTGATAATAAGATTAAAATTATGTGGGTCATTGTCAAATAGAGGACAGAACAGCCAGTCAGTGTACAAGATTCTATAACAATTAAACTAAATGACAATGTTGTGACATAATTCGCAAGTTGAAAGTACTTTTAACAACCACCATCCAAACATAGCAGGAAATATGGGATTAAATGGTTCAGTTCAAGAAGTAAGAGAATATATTTAAAATGTCATTCCACAAAACTTTAAGCACGTAGAAGTAGCACCAACATAATTTAGTGAAATTAATACAATAATAAAAATTCGAGAAAACAAACTCATGTGGTGTTGATGGACTTTCAAACAGACTTCTGAAAAGTTGACCCAGCTTAATAAGCAATGACCTTAGCTATACATGCAATGCATCACTTGTGCAGGCAATTTTTTCAGACAGGTTAAAATATGCAATTATTAAACCACTTCATAAAAAAAAAGTGACAAGACAGACTTAAACAATTATCAACCAATTTTCTTACTGACATCCTTCTTGAAAATATTCAAACAGGTAATGTAATTAAGAGTAGTCACACACTTAAGCGGAAACAATTTACAAAGCATACCACAGTTCGGATTCCAGAAGGGTTGCTCAACTGAGAGTGCCATTTATATATTCACTCATTAAATAGTTCAAGCCTTAAAGAATAAAATATTGCTAGTTGGTATTATTTATGATCTTTCCAAGGCATTTGATTGTGTAATCATGAAACTCTCTAGGAAAAACTCAAGTTTTATGTTATTGATTGCTTTACATACGAGGTGCATTCAAGTTCCAAGGCCTCCGATTTTTTTTCTCCAGACTGGAAAGAGATAGAAACATGGGCATTGATTTAAAATGAGGCTGCGTTCATTGTCAATACATCCCAGAGATGGCAGCACCGTAAGGCAGATGGAATTTTACCGCCAGCGGCGAGAATGAGAACTGTTTTAAATACTTAAAATGGCGACGTTTTCCTTACTTGAACAGCGTGCAATCATTTGTTTTCTGAATTTGCGTGGTGTGAAACCAATTGAAATTCATCGACAGTTGAAGGAGACATGTGGTGATGGAGTTATGGATGTGTCAAAAGTGCGTTCGTGGGTGCGACTGTTTAATGAAGGCAGAACATCGTGTGACAACAAACCTAAACAAACTCGGGCTCGCACAAGCCGGTCTGACGACATGATCGAGAAGGTGGAGAGAATTGTTTTGGGGGATCGCCAAATGACTGTTGAACAGATCGCCTCCAGAGTTGGCATTTCTGTGGGTTCTGTGCACACAATCCTGCATGACGACCTGAAAATGCGAAAAGTGTCATCCAGGTGGGTGCCACGAATGCTGACGGACGACCACACTGCTGCCCGTGTGGCACGTTGCCAAGCAATGTTGACGCGCAACGATAGCATGAATGGGACTTTCTTTTCGTTGGTTGTGACAATGGATGAGATGTGGATGCCATTTTTCAATCCAGAAACAAAGCGCCAGTCAGCTCAATGGAAGCACACAGATTCACCGCCACCAAAAAAATCTCGAGTAACTGCCAGTGCTGAAAAAATGATGGTGTCCATGTTCTGGGACAGCGAGGGCGTAATCCTTACCCATTGCATTCCAAAGGGCACTATGGTAACAGGTGCATGCTACGAAAATGTTTTGAAGAACAAATTCCTTCCTGCACTGCAACAAAAACGTCCGGGAAGGGCTGCGCATGTGCTGTTTCACCAAGACAAAGCACCCGCACGTCGAGCTAACGTTACGCAACAGTTTCTTCGTGATAACAACTTTGAAGTGATTCCTCATGCTCCCTACTCACCTGACCTGGCTCCTAGTGACTTTTGGCTTTTTCCAACAATGAAAGACACTCTCCGTGGCCGCACATTCACCAGCCGTGCTGCTATTGCCTCAGCGATTTTCCAGTGGTCAAAACAGACTCCTAAAGAAGCCTTCGCCGCTGCCATGGAATCATGGCGTCAGCGTTGTGAAAAATGTGTACGTCTGCAGCGCGATTACGTCGAGAAGTAACGCCAGTTTCATCGATTTCGGGTGAGTAGTTAATTAGGAAAAAAAATTGGAGGCCTTAGAACTTGAATGCACCTCGTACAACTGCTTTGAATCATACTTAACAAACAGAATGCAAAAAGTTGTGCTGAATAATTCAGACACTTTGAGAAAGGTAGAATATTTTAGTGACTGTGGAAAAAACACAACTGGAATCCCACAATGTTCAATTTTGGGTCCATTCCTATTCCTTATTTATGTGAATGACCTTCCACTTATCATTCAACAAGCAAAATAGGTACTTCTTGCAGATGATATATTATGCTAAATCTATTTAGAAAGTAAGCAACAGAAAAGTTGGTAAATGATGTTTTCTAAAGAATTATTAAGTGGTTCTCATAAAAATTGATTCTCCCCAAACTTTGAAAAAAATACATTATATTCAGTTCTGTACAACAAATAGAGTCATACAAACAATTGATGCAGCTCATGATCAGGAGTTAGTAAACAGTGTAGATTAAAACTCAATTGGGAAGAAGCATGTCACTGAGCTTGTCAAAAAATTAAGTTCAGCAATTTTGGCTCTTTGCATAATTACACTCAATAGCATAGTACAGAATAATTTTTGGGGGTAATTCAACACTTAGAAAGAAAGTATTGATTCCAGAAAAGTGGGCAGTAAGAGTATTGTGCATGTTCACCCATGGACATCATGTAGATACCTCTCCAAGGAGCTAGGCATTTTAACTGTGCCATCACATCAAGTATATTCACTAACGAAATTCATCAAATAATCCATCACAATTTGAGAACAATGATGTACGTAGCTGCAACACTAGAGGGGAAAATAACCTTTATTGTTCATTGTTAAAGATGTCAGTGAGTCAGAAAGGCATTGAATATACAGCAACAAAAATTTTTGATCATTTGTCAAGTAACATAAAATTTCTGACAGGTAGCAAAGCAAGTTTTAAATCTAACTCAAAATCATTTCTCCTGGACAACTCCTGAATTTTTACTTAAAAACTTGTTAATTTAAAAAAAGGAAAGACAGAAAAAAAAAAACCTAATCATGAATATACATACTGCAAACTGACACATTCCGCATCATTTCGATGAAAGAATCATTCATATAGCCTATGGAACATGTAACTAACTAAATGACTGACTAGGAGCAGTGGGAAAAAACAGTTTGACACCATACAGGACACATCGTTTGGTTCACTGATGGGTTGAAAATAGACCAAGGCATTGGGGCAGGGGTGTATGGGGTTCAGGCAAGACTGGAGGGCATCATCCCTCTAGGAAAACTGGCCTCTGTATTCCAAGCTGAAATTACTGCAATCAGGGCAAGTGTGGAGGAGAATACGCGTAGGTGCTACAAGTACTGTAGCATCTACATCTATTCAGAGAGCCAGGCAGCCCTGAAATCATTGGTAAGTCCTGCAACAAGGTCTAAGATGGTTGCAGAATGCCACAGGGCTCTGATGGAGCTAGGGGGAAGCAATAGGGTAAACCTAGTGTGGGTCCCTGGCCGCTCAGGGCTCTGTGGCAATGAACAAGCCAACAGATAGGCTAGTGCAGTAGCCACCAGAAAGATCGCGGGTGGCGCACATCGGCACGGCGTGTCACGGACGGTAGTTGCCGCAAGTAAAGTCCCGTCCACCAGAGGGCACACAAGAATTCGGCCGTGCCCTCTGCCGGCGGAACAACAACAACTCAAGCAGCACGGGCCGTGCCCAGTCAGTTTTTACATCGGGCATGCCTAGCAGACAGTTCCCGGTCTACACTATGTGAAGTGCGACGGACAACATGAATCGTGTTAATACAGCTAGGATGGGGGAAACAAGTCCATTTATTGGATCAGAACCTGTCCTGACAATCACCAAGGCTATGATCAAATTAGAACTACGGAACTGACTTGGGAAACAGCACGTAGGATATTGGACGAAGAACCATAAACAAAAACATGGTAAGGTAATGATGCCCAAGCCATGTTTTAAGAGAAGCTCTATAATCCTGGGATTGAACAGGAAAGAGATCATGACTGGACTGATGACCGGCCATGGGAATTTAAAAAAAAAACCTACACACAATGGGTATAACAGAAGAGGACCCTAAATGTAGGAGCTGTGATGAGGGTGAAGAAACTGCATCACACCTAATCTTCGAATGCATGGCACTGGAGAGTAAAAGATACAGAATCTTCGGGACAACTAGACCTGAAGAAATTGTGCTTAACAAAAAACTGGTAGAGGGACTCCTTGCACTATTTAAGGGCGTTGGTTGGCTTTACTAGATATACAGGGAGCAATACCGCACAATAAACTTAGTTTCGGTGCGGGCAGTGGCGGGTTGGACCTAAGCAGTTTTAGCTTCCCTGTTAAAATCAAATCAAATCATCAAATCAACTGACTAATTAACTGATCGTAACTGATAACACACAACCCAACCTACAGTTTCAACAAACTTAGCACACTCCCAAGTCTGTTACATTTACTTATGTATTTATTTATTATTTTGCACACCTAGTTCCGTAGGACCGAACTGAGGGCAAATCTCCATGGTCATAGAATGTGTCAGTACACGAAGTTACAAGAGAAAAGTAATAATAGACAAAATTAAGTGTTTATTAATCTTAAAAACACAATATAACACAGGGATCAGCTTAATTTCTCAAGGAACTCCTCGACAGACAGACAAAAATCTGTCTCAAATAATAATCCTGAATTCAGTTATTTTCTGTTTGTTACTCCACTTTCTTAACAAATGATGATAAAGAAAAAAAAGAAAGAAAATATGAGCCTCTTATACAGGAAAAGGAAGGCTAGAGCTTTTTGTATCTTAATATAGCAGGTATATCAGTATAAAATTCTGACAGCCACATGCACATATCCCAACAAATCAGCATTGGTGACAACAACCTCTTTAAACAGCGAGCTCAATTTCAGGTATTTTTCTCATTTTTATTGACAAATAATCTATAATACACCAACAGGCATTAATTTCAAAAATACAATGTTTAAGCAAATCACAAGTTCATGATTTCACCAAAAATAATAATTCTGATGATGTTTCTAGCAGTGTATTAAAATCTTGTTCTGACTTAATAGGACCATAATTCAGTTATCTTTGTAATCAGTCCATGACTTGGACCACATTTCTTGTCAGACTTTACTACCTGTAGTAACACACCTACCTAAAACTGGAGCTAAGCAAAGCACCTGTAATTACAGACCCACTTCACTCCTCTCAATCACTTTTGTAAAGGATCCTTCTGACAAAATAAATACAACACCTAAAAAATGCAATCCTGGCATAAATGAACAGGAAAAATTATCCTGGTGTTAGTGACCTTACTGTAATCTTTGACTGCGCAGACTATAAAAATTGTACTTGCAAATTGAAATGTTATGGAATTAATGCCATCGCTCTTACACAGTTGGCATCTTTCTTTCATAAAAAAAAAGCAGAAGGTCTCAGACTGTGTCATAGGCATGAAAATAACCTCATAATGGGGGAAATAACAAGTGGAGCACTGCAAGGATCAATATTAGGCCTACTATTGTTCTTAACTTACAAAAATTATTTTCAAATGACTTTAAAGAGCAAGTAAAAAACCGTAATGTTTCCTCATGACACGAGCACAATAATCAAGGGTCCAAACTGAGTGTTACCAGGCACAATCCAGATGATAGCCGAACACGCCTAGAAATAGTTCACAGCTACTCTTATTGTGATATTTCAAGCCATCTAGCACTAGAGGTAGACATTAACAGCCACATACCAAATGAAAATCTCTCTGTACAATTCCTTGGGATCCAATGTGATAATAAGTTAAAATAAAGTTAATATATAAACTAATTACGAAGTGCAGTTGTGTGTGTGTTATGTCATTAGAAGCAACTCTCACTGAGTTGACCTGACGAAAAGAGTGCAGGTCAACTTTGCAAATTCTCACTCCCCATTGTTGTACGGCATTATCTTCTGGAAAAATGCCCCTAGAATAAATAAAGTGTTTATTCAGGAGAAACAAACAGTGTGAATGTTGCCTAAAGTAGAAATCTGTACATCTCATACAACCCTTTTTAAGGACATTAGAATTCTACATTTACTCATTAATGGTTTTTGTAGCCAACAATAAAGGTCAGTTTCTGCCAAACAGCGATCTACTCAATCACAACAAAAGAGACAAAGATAATCAGCAACTGGTCTTTGCTCCTAGTCTATAGTTAAATATGGATTTAGATATTCTGGTGCAAAGGTATTCAACAAGTAGCCAGCTGACATAAAGCAAGAAACAGGGAATCATAACCAATAGAAAACAAATTAAAATCACACATTTTTATTTATTCCTTTTACAAATTATGTGACTGCCTACATCCATTGCTTGTTCATTTCAAAGCTGCATGACAAGTAGTGCTGCACTGCAAACAGGCCTCTGTTGCTACAGAAGTAGTGATTGTTTTCTTAGAAAAATACCAGTTCAATCAAATAAACATTAAACTACCAATCACAGATAAGCAGTAGGTGCCTAATAAAGTGAGGAAGTAGTAACTTTCCTTCTATATTTATTAGCTACATTTCGCTGGCGCAAGTATGAACAGCACTAGGCTGCATAGTGACAGTTTGTTAGTACAGTGTAAGAATGCTCTAGGAATCGATTGTCTTTTGTTGATGTATGCCCAATGTTTTCCACATTCCTGCAGTTTCTTCATCATGATGGGACATACAGAATACAATGAAGGAATGAATGACTCAATGAATACTTTCAATATAGTAAGTTCATTCACTGGTGATTTGTTGCTTTATATATGATTTTATTATTGTTCCGCAATGGTACTGCAATGGAGATTCAGTATTTTGCGAGGGTGTATATAACAGATATCGTAGGCACTTTCATACTGCATTATTGCAATCATTCAAGTGATCTGGGAATCTCTTGATCCAAAACCTGATCTTTTTGCTCTCAGCCCGGTCAACAAAGACCAAAAACAGAGAAATAGCACAAAAAATTATGTAGTTGCAAATATTTGAACAGCGGTCAGAGGGAGAGCCATGAAAAACATACCAAAAATGTCCACTGATGTGGTATGAACAGTGGGGTGGGAGGACGTTAATAGGTCACTTTTTTATGTTTTTCTTGGATAACTCAAAATCCACAGTTTCAACCAAAACTGTTTGCCAGTGCAAAATTAAAGTATGTTATATTTTCTACACAAAAGTCCCATTCTTTTCACTTTAGGACTAATAGTTTCCAAATTGCAGGGGATGGAAAAATTGCAGATTATAAAGATAGTTTTTTAATGGTATAAAATTAATGTTTACTGTTAAATGAAGTGGGTTAAGAACAAAGAGTAAATGTGTGTACAGTGTTTAAGTGCTACATAGCCACATTAAGAGAGAAACTGTGTTCTGGGAGTGTAAAAGGGTGGAGGGGGCAGGTCTGGGGGGATAGAAATATGGAGGGAAGGTAGATCAACAGATTGTGGTTATGCAATTCCCTCCTTCATAGATCTGCAAATGGAAGAGCACGCACGTAATTCCCCATTCTGTCTATCCTATTACATCACAAGAAGACACTACAGTGTGCAGACATGCCCAGGGGTCTTTATTTCTCACAAAGTGCATTAACATTACATGGAATTCTGATAAGAGTTATTAATAGTACTAACACAAGCAACACATCAGGACTAAATCTTTGTAAATCTACGCACGCTATTCTGCATTGGTAGAGGGAAATTTATTCTTATTCATCCCACAGAACAGTGGCAGTATTCTTCTGAGAAAGGCAACTACCTCAATGTAAGTGTTGCTCCACTTTCTGTTTACAACCTACGCTTCCACGGCATTTCCTGTCCTATTCTCTTATGTGAGCAAAATATCTTCACTGAGTGAGTGTTTATGTAGTGGAGTTATTCTCAGTTTATTAAATGAATAGTTATTTGCAGCTGTCAAGTGTGCTATTATGTGAAAAATTCAAAAGCTGGAGCTGTCAACTGTCTGGCTACTGAAGAGCCCATCCCATGTGTAACACACTGTCTTACCGTATTTATTCGAATCTAAGCCGCACTTTTTTCCGGTTTTTGTAATCCAAAAAACCGCCTGCGACTTAGAATCGAGTGCAAAGCAAGCGGAAGTTCTGAAAAATGTTGGTAGGTGCCGCCACAACTAACTTCTACCATCGAATATATGTAGCGCTACACAGGCATGCTTTGTAGGCAGAAAGATAAATACTGGCGCCAAAACCTCTGCGTCAGTAAATAAATTTTAAAAAAGGTGGAAGACGAGCTTTTTTTTCTCTGCCCCGAGTTTCAACCACTGCATTTTCATACATTATCCAACGAAGTAAATACAAATTCAGTATTGTTCATCTTCGAATGTAGCAGAATTTCAATGCACTATGAAAATCCGACTGGCAAGACTGTTTGGGATGTTTGTCAACATGGCCAACTCTACGTTCTGAATTTTTTCCTACCTGTGAGAAGAGATGGTTGCTAATGGGAACCTGATGAAATGTGAATCACATGCAGTATTCTCTTCACCATACGAATATACACATTTTGCCATGTATTCTTTCATGTTTGCTGCTATCTCATTTAAACGCTGTCTGCCTAATTAACTATGAAATTAGAGTGAGACAACAGCAAATGCGGAAGAATATACATATCGTGTCATGTTTATATTTGTATTATTCTTATGCCTAATACTGATACAGTCAGAAATGAAGCACGGCAATTGACTAGATTTTTAAATTTAAGATGACTAATTTCTGTGCAGAATTTGATGTACTAAAGAAGCGGCCTCAAAGATTTTCAAACTGAGAAAAATTTTCGCCTAACTCTCGTTCAGAACATGTTCTATCATACACAGTGTATTATTTGGTTCTTGTTGATCATTATCAAAGAAAGCAGCAGTGTAAGTAACAACAAATAGTAGTCTCTTGCCATTGTTTCGCTAATGAGACGATTCCTCTCTTTTTTTTAAAAAAAAAAAAAAAAATTGTAAGCGGCGGTAGCGCGCACAAAAGCAAGCCATGCCGCGAGCGGCGACAGGCCGTAAACAAGCACTATTAGAATGCGATAAACAATGCATGACACAGTACAGTAATGCATTTTCAGCTTCGAGTGTCGTAAACACCTATAACAAAGAAAATGGCACTTATCAGATCAAAGCAAAATAAGCAACGATTCAAACCAGACGAAGCACGTGAAAAAGGAGGGGTACCCGTATAAATACGGACGGAGCGCCTGACGCATAGCAATGGCTACCAGCTACCTGGTAAAGCTTAACTGCTAAGCTTACGACTCGAACCAAACTACTGTAGCTGTATCGTCATTCATTCGACCTAAATTGTGTTTCATATTACAATGGACCAACTTTGTTTCGAATTGAAGGTGCGGCCTATAACTTTTCTCTCCCCTTGAATTTCGAGTCTCAAATTTCACGTGCGGCTTAGATTCGGGATTTTTTTTTTTTTTTCTCCTTTATTTCGAGTCTCATTTATCAGGTGCAGCTTAGATTCGAGAAAATACGGTATGTATTTGACAACATCAATTTCAATTTCATTATCTCTAATATCACTGGCTCGAATACTTTTCACTGAATGAGGACTATCAAATGCATCACCAACTCTTCCAAAATCTGAAGAAACACAGATGCTTAAATTTCCTCCATCTGCAACAGAAGTAGATCACCTAGGAGTTATGGAACTTCAGATATTTCAGTGTAAGTTACGAAATTCATTATAGCCAATTACTGTTCTAGACTTTAACATAATCAGTCCCATTCCACCTGATATATTCACAGCTGCCTTGGAAGGTATACTGTGAATGTGTAGTAAGTGGCTACCCTCAGTGCAGTCCACTCAACAAGCGCCAGCAATTCCTGAATGGAAGAGATTTATGCAATCACAAGTAACAGAATTAACGGTGAGGGAAGCATAGTAACTGTCTGGTCATTCATTAAATGTTCACTAAGTGACTAAGCTATAATTACAAGGCTTTATAATAAACTGTCAATGATAGACAGCAACAAGGTACTATGTTTACCAATGCAATCCCTTTCCCACCAACACTACATAGGTCACTCACAATATCACATTTACAAATTAAGCACTACGCAGCTACTGTTCATAGCGACATGTTTCGTTTAATGAATGCAAAAAGTACTCATTAAATAAACAGAAAATAACTCCACTATATACACATGTACTCATTGAAGTTATTTTGTCTTGTCACACTGAGAACTGGACAGGAAATGCTGGGGAATTATACTCCGCCAGTCCGCCGAAAAGCAAGCAGCGGTTGTGATGAGAGAAGTTGTCTTTCCAAGAAGAAAGCTGCAGCCACTGCACAGGATGACTGACTCAATTTCCCCCTCTAACAATGTGCAGCAATTTTCATAGATTCTGTACTTGCATGTTTCTTGTATTAGTATTATTAGTAATTAATATCTGTATTCTATGTGGTATCAACAATATAATGAAAAAGATAGTTGCTACTGACCATACAGCAGAGATGATGAGTCGCAGAAAGGCACAACAAAAAGACTGTCGGAAAGTTAGTTTTCGGCCAACAAAGCCTCAAAAATCACACACACACACACACACACACACACACACACACACACACACACACACACACACAGACACTGTGGTCACGTATGTGCGAGTTGCATTTGCGCGACTGTGTGTATGTTGTCGATTTTCGATAACGGCCTTGTTGGCCAAAAGCTAACTTTCTGACAGTCTTTGTTGTGCCTTTCTGCGACTCAGCATCTCTGCTGTATGGGGAGTAGCAACTATCCTTTTCATTATATTGTTACAATCTGCCCTGGATTTTCCACTATGTGGTATTATCACACTTAGTGGAAATTAAACCCAAAAACCCCCTTCCAGTGTTCTGCAGGAGCTCCTTGTGATGTAGTGGGGTAGACAGAGTGGGGAATCACCACCTTGCTCTTCAGTTTGGAGACCTAAGGAGGCACAAGCATGAACACAATCTTCTTTTCTACCCTTCCTTGTGCTTGTACCCATCACCCTCAGCCCTCCACGCTGTTACATCTCCAGAACATAATTTCACACTTAATCATGGTACACACATTTAACTCTGGTATTAACCCCATTTCATTTAACAGTAATCACTAATGTAATACCATTAAAACACTATTTTGAATAACCTACGATTTTAGCATCCCCTGTAATGTGGAAACTATTAGTCCTAGAGAAAAATGAACAGGACCTTTTTGTAGGAAATGTAATGTAGTTAATTTTGTACTGGGGAACATTTTATTAAAAAGTTATCTTTAAACCCCCCCCCCCCCCCCCCCCCCACACACACACACACACACACACACACACACACACACACACAATAGGGTTTTTAGTATGTTGTTCATGACACTCCCTCGTACCACTGTACAAAACTTTGCAAATTCGTGATTACACAACTGTTTCTCCTAATTTTTCTTCACTGACTGAACACTCACTCTCTTTCTCACTCAATCTGTCTTTGTGCATGTGCCCCCGTGAATGCCTATTTACAACTGCTTGATTACCAGGAACCTTTTTATACATATACAAGTGGCTCATCCTTATCTATGACTATGATACAGTCTGATTGCCAAGAAAAATGTGCGATACAGTTTATAGGAAAGTGTGAGTACTGGACTTTCCAATCCTACATAATGAAACTTTATAAAAATAAAATAATGTACACAGATGCACTGGCACATTCAGAAACACAGAGTGAGAATGAAGAATGCAGAAAGATAAAAAAAAACTGCCTCACTCTGCAGTCAGTACTTAAGATTACTTTTATACACATTTGACCTGCCAAAGGCTTTAAACAGTGCACCGAAAATGATGTTTGCTGATGAGATAAGTTGTTTTACAAAGATGTTGAGTCAACACTCCAAAGTAGAGATGAGTAAGCAGGTAAGCAAATAGTACACTTCTTAATTCCAAATCTAACAGTGGTTCTCAGAATCCATAAATCTATATAAATCTATTAGTATCTGGCAAATGCTAAACAAAACTTCATTAAGCAAATTTCTTTCTTTAATATGGGGTAGCAGTCTTTGCATTCTTTTACCCTTTTGTCTGAAAGGAATTCTGGGATACACACATCAGTAATCTGTACAGGGTCATACTCAACTTCCTTTTTACTAAGAAGTTTCCATATTAATAAAGTTTTACAGTTACCAGTTGCATGAGATCACCAAAGACATGTCAATAAAATTTAACGGCTACCAATTTCTAGTCAAGTGGCGATATGACATCCATCATTTTCTCCTTAAATGATTATCATTGTTATCACTCAGTGAAAAACCTTTGAACTTCAGAGTACTTCAACTTGGTGGTAAGGCTAATGTGAATGCTCACTATGTTTATGAGCATAGTAAAATGCAAACATATGATGCACATGTTTATCTATTGTTGTGTTACATCATAAATTTCATTTATTCACTCATTCATGGATGGATTTCATTATGAAACCTCCAGATATTGAACTGAAAAGACTTAAAACAAATTAAATGAATGTCAAAAACTACTGACAATCAATACTCTGCTAGATTGTACATTGCATGTGTGTTTAGATATAAGTAAATACATAAAACAGACAAAAGAGATGACTTTAAAAAGAACTGCTGTTTCCCCAGTTGTACTGAACAGCTGCTATGTAACTGATCACGTAAGTGCACAGATAATTCTCATAGGATAACAGTTCATCTATATCTACATAGATACTCTGCAAGCCACCATACAGTGCCTGGCAGAGGGTACCCTGTACCACTACTAGTCATTTCATTTCCTTTCCTGTTCCACTCACAAATAGAGTGAGGGAAAAATGACTGTCTACTTTCCTACATATGAGCCCTACTTTCTCGTATCTTATGTTCATAGTTCTTAAGCACAATGTATGTTGGCAGCAGTAGAATCATGTGGCAGTCGGCTTCATATATCAGCTCTCTAAATTTCCTCAATAGTGTTTCTTAAAAAGAAAGTCACCTTCCCTTCAGAGATTCCAATTTGTGTTCCCAAAGCATCTCCGTAACACTTTTGTGTTGTTCGAACCCACCAATAACAAATCTAGCAGCTCGTTTCTGAATTGCTTCAATGTCTTCCTTCAATCTGACCTGGCATGGATCCCAAACACTAGAGCAGTACTCAATAATAGATCACACCAGCATCCTATATGCAGTCTCCTTTACAGGTGAACCACTCTTTCCTAAAATTCTCCAAATAAACCAATGTTGACTGGCCATCTTACCTACCACAGCTCTCACATGTTTGTTGCATTTCACATCACTTTGCAAGGTTATGCAGGGAATTTAAATGACTTTACTGTGTTGAGCAAGACATTAGTAATACTGTATCTGAACATTAAAGGCTTGTACTTCTTACTCTTCTGCATTTATTTTCATTTTTCCACATTCAAAGCTAGCTGCTGCCATTCATCATGCCAACTAAAAATTTTGTCTATGTTGACTTGTATCTTCTGACAGTCACTCAACTTCAACACCTTACCATACATCACAACATCATCAGAAAACATCCACAGATTGCTGCCCACACTGTCCACCAAATCATTTATGTATATAGAGAACAACACTCCCATCACACATCCCTGGGGTACTCCTGATGACACCCTTATCTTTGTTGAACACCTGCCATCGAGGACAACATACTGGGTTCTATTACTTACGAAGTCTTCAAGTCACTCACATATGTGTGAACCTATTCCATATGCTTGTATCTTTAACAGCCTACAATGGGGCACTGTGTCAAATGCTTTCCAGAAATCAAGAAATATGGAATCGGTCTCGCTCTTCATCCATAGTTCGCAGTATATTATGTGAGAAAAGGGCAAGCTAAGTTTCATACGAGCGATGCTTTCTAAACCCATGCAGATTTATGGACACAAGCTTCTCAGTCTCAAGAAAGTTTAATGTATTTCAACTGAGAATATATTCAAGAATTCTTGCAGCAAACCAAAGTTAGGAATATTGGTATGTAATTTTGCAGATCCATTATTTTACCCTTCTCATATACTGGGGTCACCTGTGCTTTTTTGCAGTCACTTGGGACTTTGTGCTAGGTGAGAGATTCACAATAAATGCAGGCTAGGTAAGGGGCCAATGTCATAAAGTACTCTTTGTAAAACTGAATTAGGATTCCATCCAGACCTGATGATTTATTTGCTTTCAAATGTTTCAGTTGTTTCTCTACATCATGGTTCCTTATTGCTATGTCATCCTTACAGGAGACAGTCTGATGGTCAAATGACAGTATGTTTGTACAATTCTCATGTATGAACAGTTTCTTGAAAGTGAAATTTAAAACATCGTCTTTTGTTTTGCTACCTTCAACTGTCACACCAGACTGGGTCTGGATGGAAGCCCTAGACCCGTTTAGCGATTTTACATAAGACCAGAATTTTCTTGGGTTCTCTGCCAGATCTTTTGCTAAGGAAGCTGTTGTATGCTCCATGCATAGATATTTTCACAGCTGCATGAATCCTTACTAACCTTCACTTGTCATCATTCGTGCATCCTCTTTTGAACTGAGAGTGCAACAGCTTCTGCTTCCTCAGCATTTTCCGAATTTCATTATCAAACCATGCTCGATCTTTTCCATCCTTTATCAACTTACCAGGCACATAACTCTCCAGAACTCTATTTACAATCTGCTTATACTTTGGCCATAATTAATGTACATCCATCTTACTGGAACTAAGTGACATCAATTCACTAAGTGAGATGCTAACAACTGCTTATCTGCTCTATCTAGCAGAAACACTCTCCTAGCCTACTTCACAGATTTATTAACTTCCATAATTATAGTTGTTATAAAGATGTCATGATCACTAATCCCTGTTTCTAGACTGATGATGTCAATAAGGTCTGGCCTATTTGTAGTCACAAGGTCAAAGATATTTCCATTGCATGTGGACTGCTGAGCTAGTTAATCAAGACAGTTTTCAGAAAAACATGTTCAAAAGTATTTTGCAAGACTGCCAGTCTGTACCCCCTGTAATGAATCCATAGACAGCTCAGTCTGTACTTAGTAGGTTAAAGTCACCTCCAATTAGTATTGGACAGTCTGGGTATTTACACACTACTGACAGGAGATTTTCTAGAACTGTCACCGCAGAATTGGGTGGCCTGAAAAAACATCCAACAATTACGTTGATTTCACCCACACCTGTTATACACAACCAGATAACTTCACTGTCACAATATTTTTGTCAACTGCAACAGTTGTCTACAGACTACGGGAATATTATCTTTACAATGAGTTTTTTTACTTCTAATGCTATGTATGAAACAGTGTTTTCCAATCATAAACTGATAGTCTGTCAGAGGCATGGTTAAAATGATTTTTTAAATTTTATTAACTGCCTGTATTCTCAACTACTTATGATTATACAGCTAAGATAACAGAAAAATTCACAAAGAGACAGATAGGCTTACCTTCAAGAGGGTAACACACAAAAAGATAAATAAATAAATGAAAGTTGCAATGATAAAAGGATATCTTTCAATGTTTATATAGTTCAAGAGATGAATCAGAAACAGATAATTAATAATGAAAATAACGACATTTCAAAAGTAATGTCAGATGAAATGAAAAGTGCCATTCAGTGTATGTAGGTCATTCAGAATGTGAGTCTTGACCTGTGTTTGCATAATACAATATACTGTAAAATTCACCCATACAACTACAGTAGGAATTAAATTTAAAACCAGTGGATATGAACTAGAAGCTAACCTTACACAAACATCAATAAGAGAAAATAACTGCAAATGTCTTCAGAAATCTCAAAACAGATCAAAAACACTATCCGACGACAGATTATATTTTGTAATTTGAGCACTAGAGAAACTCTGCACTATCTTTTAGGGATATTTTTAAAAGTTATCTTACCATTCGCTAATTAACTACAATTGAGATTCTGTTTAGCTAACTTGCAAGGAAGTACAAAGTCTTCCCAAGTTGGCATTATTACTGTAGGAGCCAGAGAATGTAGAATATTTTGAGATGGACCTAATCTGGACAGAAGTAGTGTGAGCAAAAAAGACCACGAAAGAAGGAAAAGTACTTACTGCATGAAGTAAGTGTGGAGATGGTGAGAGCAGCTGGCATTGTTGATGTGCAATGGCTCTATCAGGTCAGGAGAACAGCATGGAAAGCAAGCAAGGCACATGAATACTAGAAAAAGGAAATCGTGCTGATTTTTAAGAAGGGGAGTTACTTCGCTCTGTCATGCTGCCAAGGCATTTGAGAAGATTCTGGAAAAAAAGTGTGTGGAAGATGGTAAGAGGAAGACAGAGGAACAATATGGGTTTATTCCATGAAGTTTCGGATGACGTTTACTTCCTGCCACAACATTTTGGTTGACAACCATTCAGTCATCTTCGGGTGAGATTGAACACTGAAGATTGCTAGTTCATGTCACTACCTTTATACTAAAACTAGGTGCGAAGACGCATGTGCAGAGACAGCCACTACACGAGTGACTTCTGTTGAGTTACACGCACTCTTTGAATACCGCTCCATCTATGGCACGCACGTGTATGCGTGTTTGAGACACTACATGCTCTATAACTACATGATGAAAGAGCCCCAGGAAACTGTAAAGTTATTATTATTATTATTATTTTTTTTTTTTTTTTTTTTTTTTAATCGAAACACTGATCAAACATAAGACTTAGCAAAGATGTTACTTATGAATGCGCAATAAGTTGCAGACAAATGAAAAAACATTTCTTCATTCAATTATTTGTACGGTTTTTTGTTTTAGACACACTCAGACTCGCTTGTAGGTAGAAGGACGATGAAGATGCTAAGATCTTGGCCTTGGAGACATCCTTCTGGGACTAAATTATTAAGGAATCAATGAAAATGTGTTTAGTGCAAGATCTTATTAACCGTGATGGTGGCTTTCAACTGGATAAGGCAGGGGGCATGGTGATACTTTTAATTTCTTCAGAAAGAAAATATTTTATGACCAATGACATATCTAGCGAAATTTAATTTTATTCATTTTGACATCCAAATTAAAACTCCACGAGTGTGCATTCCGACAGTGTGTTCAAAGAAGACATGTAACTCGGTGGAGGCTGCTCATGTAGTGGCTGTCTCTGTGCATGTGTCTTCGGGCCAGTTTTTTTGTATAAAGGTAGTGATGTGAACTAACAATGTCAGCTGAAATATCATGACAAGAAGTCGACGTTATGAGCTGCAATCCTGAAACTTCATGGAATACTGTTTATGCTGGGAAAATTTCAAGAATCACAGTACAGATTTAGACCATGAAGGTTGACAGAGGATCTAAGGCAGTTCCAATAGAGAGACTATGAATGTGATCAGGATTTAATAATAGTGTTGCTGAACATCGAGAAGGCATACCACAGTGTACTTAGAAGCAAGATCTGTGAAGCACTCCAGAAAATGGGAATTGGAAGGCTGACTAAGTGAAGAACAAATAAATGGATCAAGAAACTGAGTTGTGTACAAGTAGGAAGAGAGACTGGCTTGAAAAGAAAAATGGGCTGAAGTACAACAGTCCCTGTTATGAATGATATAGTCACCCAAGTGGTAGCATGAATATGAGATGAAAATATTAAGGCAGTGATGATAGCAGATGATTTATTGGTGTGAGGAAATGGAGGAGGAGACATATGAGAAAGACTAAATGTGTGGGAATAAGTGGTGAGACAGCATGGATTTACATTTAATGCAAAGAAGTATGAAGTGATGATGACAATTAAGAATAAGAGGCAACTAGCAACAGGTATAAGCATTTGAGGGCAAGTACTGAAGAAAGTGGAAGTACTGAAGAAAGTGGAAAGTCACGCACCTGGGAAGCATAATAAAAGAGAGTGGGAGGAATGATAAGGAGATTAGTGAAAGGGAAGGCAAGTCTATGGTATCTTGCAGAATGTAAGAAGCCTGCTCTGGAGTAAAGATGTATGACTAAAAAGTGAGCACGTGTTATACCAAATCTTTTATGCTTCAATACTCATATATGCAAATGTGTATAATGAAGAGGAGGCAGGTGAACAGAATACAGGCTTGCAAGATTAAGTTCCACAGAAACATAACAAGACTCACTAGAATGGATAGAGTATGGAATAAGATGGTGAGAGGAACAGTGAAAGAAAAGTCTATATGAGAGACCAAAGAAAAGACACAAGGTTAAAGTGGTATGGGCATATAAAAGAATAGATGTTGGCAAGATACCAAGACAGGCCCATGAAGTGACAGCAGGAGGCAAGAGACCTTGAGAAAGACTGAGAGACAAGCAGACTGTTGGAGTGAAGGAACATGTGATGATGAGAGAAGAAGATTCAGAGAAAGTAGAGACAGAAACATGATGGGAGGGCACGAAAAGATGGATACGAGTATATTCTAAACAAACCCAGGCTGGGGATGAAAAATGTCGATGATGATTAATTGTGTAAGATATTTTTATAAGTACCAGAAATTTTACATACATAAGGAAGGAGGTCTGATTTTAACATCTTCCTGATGGAAAACAGTCACAAGGAAATAATTTCCATCTACGTTTACATTGCAGAATATTCTATGTTACCCCAGAACATGTCTTCTGATGACACATCATCCACAACAAATAAGTTAACCAAAGGTTTTCATGAAATATTTATTAAAATGCTCCACACACACACTCACTCACACACACACACACACACACACACACACACACACACACACACACACACACACACACACACACACACTCACACACTCACTCACTCACTCACTCACTCACTCACTCACTCACTCACTCACTCACTCACTCACTCACTCACTCACTCACTCACTCACTCACTCACTCACTCACTCACTCACTCACTCACTCACTCACTCACTCACTCACTCACACACACACACTCACTCACTCACTCACTCACTCACTCACTCACTCACTCACTCACTCACTCACTCACTCACTCACTCACTCACTCACTCACTCACTCACACACACACACTCACTCACTCACTCACTCACTCACTCACTCACTCACTCACTCACTCACTCACTCACTCACTCACTCACTCACTCACACACACACACACACACACACACACACACACACACACACACACACACACACACACACACACACACACACACACACACACACTCACTCACTCACTCACTCACTCACTCACTCACTCACTCACTCACTCACTCACTCACTCACTCACTCACTCACTCACTCACTCACTCACTCACTCACTCACTCACTCACTCACTCACTCACTCACTCACACACACACACACACACACACACACACACACACACACACACACACACACACACACACTTATTAAGCAGAACAGTTAGAACATGGAACTGCCATTTCCAATATCCATCATGTACAGTGCAAAATAAGAAGACACTGAGATACACTGTTTCTGACTGCACACACGTGGAGTGATAAAAATGATGTGTAATTCGTTCCAATTCAAATTGCTTTTCACAGAATCTTACCATGTTTCCTGAGTTGTGGGAACTTCACAATTGGTATTAATATATTGAGGAAAGGGAAAGAATGAACAATCATTAAAATTAACAGCACCCAAGATGTCACTGTCAGTAACAATTGAATGTTAGCTTCACTGAGCAAGGAGGTGGTGAGGCATTGTTTATAGAACCATCCCAGAATTAACCTCAAATGATTTGAGGAAGACAAAAAAAAAAAAAACAACAACAAAATCAAGATTACCAGGAAATGTTTCTCCTGACTATCAGATCCACTGCACCATCTTGTAGAGTCTCAAAATATGTAGCATCATCAGCATAATACAAGGTATTAAAAGCCTTTACACATTACACTGATGGTCCTGTTCATTCATTCAATCATAAACCATGTTCTGTCAATCTCATAACGAAAGGGAGTCTTCAGGGATGTGGAATGTGTCAAGTTACCCATTAACAGGCAGAAATAGCCACTGCTTGCTACTTATGCAAGATAATGTTTATATATAGTAAGGGAAAAACAATTTTTACAAAGTCACTTCCCTTATATTTACTCCTTAATGGTTTTTGTTGCTGGCAATAATTAGTTTCAGCTGAACCCTAATGTACACAATAACCACAAAATGAACAAAAATAATTTTCATGTACATTCTTCTTCACTGTATGGGCTTCACAGAGATTCAAAAGAAAGTCAAAAATGTAGCTCATAAGCCAATATAATCTACAAACTATCTGAACATTAACAAAGGATAAGCAAACAACCACCTAGCTCTGGTTTCCACTTTGATGACGACTCAGTTTTTCTTGATTAACCACTTAGTTGTCTTTTGCAGGTGCTGTTTCACAGTTTTGCATGTCATCCTTTGAATTATGGTCTTAGTGAACTTAATCTGTTGTCAAAATATTGTGTAGAAAAATGGAACTACCTTCCTAGATAGGCACATACAGGTGATAGCCATGTTGAGGACACCCTATAAATTTAAACTGCCATCCATTTAGCCAGAATTAGACATTGTATATTAAATTCTGAAGACCCTGTGCATATTTGTCATAAGAAGCTTAAGAAGCTGAAAGAAAAGATTTTAGCAGAATTTTCTTGCACAAGAAAAACTTGAAGTTTTTAGAAGCTACACTGAACCAATAATCAATTCATTAAATACACGATTAATTCTAGGGAAATAGAAAATGTTGGTGCAGTTAAGACAATAACCATCTAAACAAATTATGTCTGTATGTTCAAGCAAATTAGCTGATATAACATTTGAAATATAAACATTCATGTAGCATGAACATTTAATATTTATTAATGAATACAGAACACAGAAGAAGGTATTTCCGTAAGAAGTTGAGACTAGTTAATTGCTAGAATAGTGCCAGTCAAGCTCGCTCTCTATTCACATAGAAGTTCTCACACTGTCGCTTTCAAGGAAAGTCATAAAAAATGAGAACAAATCACCTGCCAAACAAGAGTGCCTCTGGTGGCTGGTTCAAGAACTCTTTGACAGCTGTTAAATGCAAGCACAGTAGTTGACGATCTTGATTGCAACATCAGCCCACTGAGGAGAAGCAGAGCTGTGTCCAAAATTCTTGCAGGAGAACTTACACAACATCTTGAGGGGTTCTTCGTTTAGGTAGTGAGTCTGCTTCAAATGGCTGTATTTGCACTCAAGGCTGGGGCTGGTTTTGCGGCAAACTTATAGGCACCATTTTAGGAAACATGTATCCAGGTTTTTTGGTTCTGTCAATTGAGACCACAGTAGCTTTATCATTTAAGAGTATATTCATAGTATATCCTTCTCTTTCGACAACTCTGTGTGGGTCTGTGTATGGAGGTTTATATCAACAGTTTGGCACCATTCTACGTAACGTCACATGTATGCATGTTTGCAAATACGATGTACATAGGTAGTTATTATTCCATGTCTAGATGCTTAATGAAGCCAAATACATGCTCCTTATGTTCCATCAGGTGACAAATGAAGTCTGACTGGGTGTGATCAGATAGCTGTATGCAACTCTGATTGATGAATTCACCAGGAAGTCTAAGTGCTTCACTGTGTACAAGCTCAGCTGACAACGAATCCAAGTCCGGTTTGTAAGTTGTGTGAGTACCAACTAAGACCACGGCTAAAACAATTGTCCAACTTGTGTCACATACTCAACGCAGCCTTTAAAGAACAGTGCCAATATTCGGTCATGCCATTGCTCACTGGGTGGTAACTGGTTGTCCTGTGATGGAGTATGCCGCACAGTTTACTGAGTTAAGTAAATAACTCTGACAGCTACAATCCATGGTGATGCGCAGTGGACAACCAAAATGTGGAAACCAGTGTGACATAAAGGCAGCAGCTAGTGTTTCCACCGATACAACATTGACTGGTATACTCTCTGGCCGATGGGTGACACAATCAATTGCAGCCAATAGATAGCACCTGTCATGGAATGGTGGAACTGGTCCAACTCACCCCCTTGCACAGGTTCAAAGCATGTTGTCACGTCTCGAAAATCTCGGGCTGGTGCATGCACATGACTATATATCTTGCTGTGCTGACACTGAAGGCATGCATGAGGCCACTTATGACAATCCTTTTGCATACTACACCAGATAAAAACATTTTGAAACTATGTGAGTTGATGGTCTAACACCAGGTTGGCATAGGTTGTGGAGGCTGTCAAATGCACATCTGTGGAATGCAGGTGGCGCAAACAGGTGAGACCCTCATCATGAATTGCACATCTGAACCAAGAATGTCAAGTTGTAACTGGAGTAGTTTCTGAAGTCTCTGATCAGACTTTTGTGCCTTTACAAGTTGGACAAAATTAATAACATTTGTTACACTGTTGACTATCACGACAGACAGTCTGTGACCACATTGCTAATACCTGCAATGTGGCGAATGTCTGTGCTGAACTGGGCAATGAATTCCAGATGGTTGTACTGTTGTGGTGAACAGTAGTAGTAGTAGTTCTGCCTGAAGGCATAGACAAGCGCCTTGTGATTCATAAACACTGAACATTCTAGCTTCCAACTGTAGTCGAAGTATTTGATCAATTCATAGACAGCAAGAAGTTTACAGTCATAAGCGATTCATTTCTTTTGTGAAAATGTGAGAAGAATGTGAGTGGTTACCAAGCACCATCGACTGGGTGCTACAACGCAGTACTTAAAGCCGTCTGGCTAGCATCAATTACCAACACCAGAGGTTCATCCAATGCTGGGTGCGCCAGAAGTGAAGCATTTGCAATAGATTGGTGAATTTTCCTTTGTGCTGTGTCCAGTAAGTGCTGCAGTCAGTACTTCTTGCAACTAGGCTGAACGGAGCAGATGAAACTGGCAAAAAGTTCAGCATTCCCAGAAACGAAGTAGTTCTTTGATAATTTCTGGTTGTAGGATCTTCATGATGGCTTCTACTTTCTCAGGTATGGGCAACGACACTGCTGATGAAATTAGGAAGCCTAAGAAGGTAATCTGTGGTTTGCCAAAAACACACCTGGCAGTATTTAACACAACACCAAGTGGTTCTAAGCAATTTACAACTTCCACTGCATGTTGCTGGTGCAGTTCTGCAGGTGCCACACTTCTTAGGTACTAGATGAAGAAGCAATGACCACGGACTGCTACAAGGACAAATAATACCTTCTCTGAACACCAAGTCAAATTTTATCATTGTGATAGTGAGACAATCAGGAACTAAATTCCTAGGATACCATTAAACTGGTGTGCCATCGGTGGTTTTCATGTAATGCACAGTAATGGGACACACCTCCTGTGTGTGCCTGGTAGTCACAGTATAGTTGGAAACTGGTCAAGTAACTCAGCACATTTGCTTTGTGCCACCTCCATGAGTTTGGCACTGTGTATTGCTGCAGGGCACTGGAATACATCAGTCGAAAGACCAGTGATTCATATCGACACATCTCACACAATATGTGGTTACCGATGAGTTATTTATGGCACAAAGACAGGATGAAGTTGGTGGCCAGCAATTGTACAGGAGAATCCAAGAGTATATGCAATAAATCTGAACCAGTACCCAAATGAATTTTGCACACAGTCTTCCCAATACTAACATAAAGACACTGAGATACTGTCCGGCAACTGGATGCGCCTACATACGACTGCTGTTGGCTTTTGCGTTGGCGCAGGGCGAAACGAATTTACGCATCTGATCTCCAAATTTTCAGTGATACCAGCATACTGTAGGGGATTGCCCTGTTCCACTCAGGATCAACAAGTTTGTCACAGAATGATTACATTATCTCCTACAATAATATCCTTCCCCTTTCATTGCTGGAGGTGCAATGAGACAGCAGTTCACTTATCTGTCTAGCCAGTGAATCAGCCTTCTCCGACATGTCACTGGAGATGAAGGACTTTTGCATGGCATTGCTACTGCATCTATCATTGGTGGCATTATTGCATCTTTAATCCTGTCAGCCAGATCTGCTATCGAATGTAATAGCATTTCCATATGAGGCGATAATATAGCTAGAACCTGGGCCGTAACACAACTACTCGAAAGCAAGTGTAAAACGTGTCAAATGTAGTTCCCTTGCCGACTTTACTTCATAAGTTTCTCAGGTACTGTGACAGCTTCTTCTCTCCCATGTCTTCCTATGTTGGAACATGATGCATGCACTCTTCTTGTGATGCTGAAACTTGGTGAATCAATTCTGTCTTGAGTTTCTCACAAGAAAGGAAATGCTGTAATTATGTCTTCAATTTCAGAAGAGTAATGGCAGTAGAGCTGACTGACTACTAGAGCAAATTTGGTTGAATCGATAGTTACTCCAGCTGGATTGTGAATCCAGAATGGTGGCAACCTCACAGCAAGTCACGACACTGATGGATTTAAAATTACCAAATAAGCAGCAACCATTTGCAAAATCATAGCAAAAGTGGAGCCCACCATTCATTGATGGATTTCCTGCACCCACTGAGTACTGCACTTTTGCAGCTAGCAAAAAAAATTCTTTGGTCAGTCCTGAGAGTTTGTACTGCTTTTTCTGGTCTCTGTAGCCTGATCACATTGGGGTCAGTGATGTCAGCACAGCTAAGGAAATAATTATCAGAACAAGTTACAAATGCATGTTCGAGGAAATCATCTGAAATGGCACACGAAATGTAAGCACTCACGCACCATGAACATTAAAATTTATTAAGAAATACAGAACACAGATGAAGGTATTCTGTAAGAATCTGAGACTAGTTAGTGCCAGAACAGTGCTAGCTTTCAAACACAGTCGCAAAAAACAAAGAGTACAAACCAATCACCTATGCCAAACAAGAGCACCTCTGGCAGCTTGTGTGTGAACTCTTTGACAGCTGTGAAATATGAGTACAGTACCCCATTATCTTGATTGCTACTTAGAGTTACTACACTAGGCGAGCTGAACAGGTTAACGACAAAAAAGAATTGTAGCCTGATACAAATGACTGGCGCTTCAGTCACATCTTAAGTCTATATTCTGCGATATCCGGATATCCATCCATCCATCCATCCATCCATCCATCCATCCCATCATCTGTGTTCTGTATATCTTATAACAATCAGCGGCATCTACGAAGTGGATTGAGTTGAGGTACATACAAAGTAGTAAAAATCATAAACCACTCCCAAAAACTGTTTTGCCTACAAATGACATTAATATTCATCTGTTTTATAGTATATGGGCTTGAAAAGTACGTACAAGAACATCTTTCACAAACAGCAAGTAAGTTATATGAATAAACCTGCTTTCTGTTAAGCTAATCAGCAGCTCTTTGTCTGCTGTTGGTTGTTGAACATGTCCACAAGAATAGTTACTTTTTGTTGTGATAGTACAAATTTCTGATCCCAAATTTACAAGCAAGTAAATTTACAAGGAAAGCTAAAAAGCTACACTTTTAATTTACTTTCAGATTTGTAGATATTTGCTATTTCTTGCCTTGTGTCTGCAGGTAATTCATGAATCGCTATTGTAATGGAACTTTGAACAGGGAGGCAAAGTCTGCAAGGAAACTACATTTGAGTCTTGGGTGTGATTGTGCATAAAAGTTCAGTGTAAGCCACAATAATCACTGAAGGGCAAATGTGCAGGATAATCCTGTACTACACGCAAAAATGCTGTGAGATGCTTTCCTGTGGAAAATGAGATACAAAATGCAACGCAAGTTGAGTCACACAGTTACTCTTAAAAATAGCACTCATCGTCAAGACCTCAGATGGTTTTCAACCAAGTGCCTGCACCAAACCAAAGAGGAATTTTACAAGCTGTGGTCCTTCAGTATTTTATTACCTTCAAGAAAGTAAATGATTCAAATGGCTCTGAGCACTATGGGTCTTAACTTCTAAGGTCATCAGTCCCCTAGAACTTAGAATTACTTAAACCTAACTAACCTAAGGACATAACACACATCCATGCCCGAGGCAGGACTCGAACCTGCGACCGTAGCAGTCACGCGGTTCCAGAATGTAGCGCCTAGAACCGCACGGCCACTGAGGCCGGACTCAAGAAAGTAAATACTTCAGTCTACGCACAATGTAATCATGGTGTAACACTAAGGCAAACAATTATCCACACAACAGATACCATGCAGTAAGGACACACATGGCTCTCTGCCAGGTGCACATCCATGTGTGTGTTTTCCAGCAGCAATCACAATTTCAACAATCCTGCCAACCGAGATTTTGATGTGGAAGTACTCAGGAAAGGGGGAGAGGGGTGGGGGGGGGGGCGGGGGGGACCCTGATAGCAGTGCAAGTGTGAGTATGGTGGTCATCCCCTGATCTGCAACTGCAGTCAAACACTTACCAAACATGGAAGTATGGTTCTGCCAAGTTGAAGCCTGCAGGGGCTTTATATTCTGGTCACATCACATTTGGTGGTATGTGATTAAATGTAAGTGCTGCATGGAACCATTGGTGTGTCTTCTACAAATTGTTAACAAAGAGAACTAGTTAACTGTAGTAGCAAAAGGTATGGGGGCAAATCCATGTGTTAATAGCAAATGTTCAAAGATTTTTTTGTGGGTTTTCGTCATTTCAAACATGACTATTTCCATTATCACACACAAAAGTAGATTAATTGATCCAGAGACTGTAGCTATGAAAGCTCAGTTCATTTGCACTGTGATGCAGTCATTATAGAGTGATATTAACTTGTGCCTGGAAACCAACATATTGTAAGACTTGCAATGTTCCATGATGATACAAATGTAACTTTTTGTTCTACCAGGGCTGTAACATACTTTGGTAAGAAGCGTGCATTGATTGGCCAAATTCAATGTATGATACTTAGTGACACATCAGCAAAATTTTCCAAACTTTTGTCCTCAACCCTTACTGTTCCAGTCTCGTGCAATCATCTGTCCAGACACACATTGTGCAGCTATTGCATGAACTGCTGCAGCAACATACACAAGATACATATCTACCATTCTGGAGTACATGAATATCTCGTGTTGAAAACTATACATATGTACAGCTACACTGTGTATTCAAATGCTACAACGTAACTGTCAGACTGTACACACTGCTGTGCGCAAGCCAAAATGTAGCTTTGTTGTCATTTTGCATGTGCTCCCATAATTTTGCAAAACTATCTGCAATGCATAACACATTTCTTATGGTATCTACCAATGCAGTTTGTTAAACTCACACTGAATACATGAAACCCATCTACTCCGAAATTAATCCAACTGCGTGTGTGTCCAAAGACCATCACACAAGACTCAAGAATCAGTCAAACAAGAATATGAAAGAGACCCATTTTGTGCACAAATGACACTTCCTTAGGATTGTTCAATAACTCTGAGGTGGTATTTACTTTCAATGTGGTTAAATGCAAGTGGCCGTTCTACTTTAATAGCTCCTGGCACGTAGCCTGTAGTCACAACTTTTGACTGACTGTTATGATCACCAATCGAACAGTCATTATATTGGACATGGGTAGAAGGATCAACTTCCTGACCTATGTAGATGATGTAGTTTTAATAGCACAGAATGAGCAAGACCTGGTTCGGATGGCAAGAGTGTTAATGGAAGAAGCAATGAGAGCAGGCTTGAAGGGGAGTATGAATAAGACCAAACACCTTATAGTGAGTAGAGACAATGATGATAGACCTTTAAATGCAGACCTTTGAAAGGGTAACAGAATTCAAATATCTTGGTGCATTTCTCAGTAAAAGAAATAGGATGGACTAGGAAGTAATGGCAAGCATTCTAGCAGAAAACGGTCACAGTTTGCACTTGGAAAGTTGCTCAAGTCCCAACTTCCATCAAGATCCACAAAGATTAGGATTGCAGGATAGTAACACAATCTGTCATCCTATATGGAGCAGAGACCTGAATACTGACACAAAACACAGAAAGAAAACTCTTGGGATCTGAGAATGCTGTTCTGAGACAGACTTTTGGACAAGTGAAGAGCGGAGACGACTGGAGAAAAAGGAAAACCTGAATTGCAAGAGTTGTGAAAATTGCTGGATATGGTGGCTACGATTGAAGAGAGGACACAGAAGTGGCATGGGCGCACAATGTGTCGAGAAGGCCAGATCACCAGGTAGGTGCTGGAAGAAAACATTACAGGCAACAGATCATGGGGAAGACCACGGTCGAGATGGACTGATGGGATCAGAGAGGATACGAGTACAACTAGACTAGCTGGAGAAGAATACATGGACTGAAGAAGATGGAGGAGGCTCATTGGCAAGGCCAAAGAAAGACTGCTTTTTGTGGCCAATGTAGGAAGGAATGTTAGTATATTTAAGGCATAAATACGATACACCTATTTTTGACGAGGGGTAGTTGTCAATACCTGGTTGTTCAAAATTATCTAGACACTTTCAAATGATTATAAAAGATGTTTGTACTGAGGTAGGGTATTATATGATTGTATGTATGGAAACAGCAACTCAAGGATTGTCCCCCCCCCCCCCTCCCCCCCCTTCCAGTGATCTTGAGCAACATGGCTGCTTGACTAATAAAGAAAGCATTTTACGTGATTCAGGCCACAACTGCAAGATGACAGTGATAATTTTAATTTTTTTTACAGGAATCCGCTCCACTGCACTTCCACAACAATACTAGTCACTTCTTGGATACTAAACTACGACGACGATGGATCGGTTGTGCATCAGGTGGCAATCTCCAGTTGCTGGTATGGCCCCGACATTCTCCAGAACTGACACCGTGTGATTTTCACCTGTGGTGTTACATCAAAAGCAATATTTTCACACCTTCACTTTCCCCACAACATCGCTGAATTATGAGGACATGTCAAGACAGATGCGACTGACATCGATGCAGGCACTGGGACAAGTATGGGCCAAATTGGATGATAGGCTGGATATGTGCTGTGTGACTAATGGTTCACACACAGAACACTTGTGGACACGGCACAAAAAACTTCTTGAGTTGTTGTTCCCATACATATGATCATATAGTATCTAACCTACATACAAACCTTTTTCACAATCACTTGAAAATGTCAATCTTTTTGAATAACCCTGTATCTGATCTAGCACTGATCAAGTACAAGTTTCTCATCATGTTGTAATGATGTCACACCTCTGAACACAGCTGTGTCATCTAGATACAGCCTCTTACAACAACACATCACATGCCAAATCATTTATTTATATACTTACCACACTACCTCGAATTTCTTCACAGACTTTTCACTTCTGATGATGCCTACCCATAAGCAGCAACATACAGAGTTCTACTTTGAAATAAATCTTCACTCCAATCATGTGTGTATTTGAATATTCTGTATGTATTTTATTAACAAGACATTGATGTGGAACAACAATGAAATCAATAAACATGGTACCAACCCAAGCTCTGTTGCTTACAGCCATTTGAACATCAAAAACAAATAGAGCAAACTGGATTTCACACAATGGTTGCTTACAGAAATCTTGTTCATTCCTACATAGAACCTGCTCTGTTTCCACAAAAGTCATCATATATGAGCTCAAAATATGTTTCACATTTGTTCAATATGTAGACATCAGTGAAATGAGTCTACAGTTTTGCACATCTGTTCAACAACACTAGTTATGTACTGGAACAACTAACAATTTTTCAAGTCAAATGGCAAGCTCTGTTGCTGCAGTAACTTACAACATTTTGTTGCTGGAAGAGGGAGCTAGTTATTCCATGATACAAAATCTTCTGACCAATGCATGGGGTGCAGAGACCTTGCTTCAACCAAGCAACATTCACTTATTTCTATAGCTGTCATTTTTGCATGTGTGTGATGGTTGAAAGTACAAAACACATTGTGAGCTTTGTTGATACAACTTTGGTAGACAGAATTTAGTAATTCAGTCTTTATTTTATTGTCTTTCACCATAGTCCTATATGATTAAAGCCCCTCTGGAGAGATGACACGTCAATTGACCTATTTATCACTGAATGTTTACATGGTTTTAGAGCACCTTGACAGGAAAGAATTTTGTTTTGAAATCATGACACACTTGCATTAAAGCTGTCCTTGTGCTTGTTCTACTTCAGCAGCGAGTTCAGTGCTCTGCCTTCTTGCATTCTTTCCATTTGTTCTATTTCTTCATACAGATTAAATATGTTCAGTTCTTTCCTGATATTTTCATTTTCTCTTCTGTCTAGTGAGCAATGTATAATCTCTATCACAATGAGCACCACAGCTGATACTAAAAATGTTAATGCAAACCACCTCAGTTGTGTTATTACACAGGTATGTACAGCCAGCTGCTGCTCTTGAAAATTTCATCTCTGCACTTCCTACCCATTTGCTCTCTCAAACATTCAAATCCACCCAATAATGTTGGAACTGCTATTGCTTAACGTAGTTTAAGCAATGTATCTCTGCTCCTATTTTTAAAATTCCATTTGGTTGTCCCACATGGACACTAATTTCTGTAACATTCTAGCCACTTCATCATTCAGTGTGTAAACAATGTAACACGCACAGACTTTGTCAAGACTCTCAACTGTTTCGTTTGTGAATATTTTGGCCCTAACCGAATCACATCCTATACATACCATTATTTTTGTTTTCAATATGTTAAATTATAATCCTTTCGCAAATGGGTACAACCAAAATTGTAAACCATCTTTTGTTCCAGGAAAAATCACTTGGTCATGTGCCAAGCACTGCGTGTAAATAGCTATTATTTGAAAAATGAGGTAATATTTGCCTTATATTTATGACATTGTCAACATACTTTGTATTACACATACTAAATTCTGTGGAACACTCTTGCTCAACAAAACTCTTAATAATTTGGATCTGTTCCCCTTCTCAAATGCTTTTTCACATTCAGCAGTAGCAATTAAGTAGGTATAAGACATTCTTGACATTTTTCTAGTAACACTGTTATAATGAAAAGAAAACCAATCTGTGCATAATCTACTTTGGCTGATATCCTTCTGTGCATCGTTTATAATTGCTTGTGCTACTAAGTCAGCCACCTCTGTGGTACAATTATACCTTCCTCCATAAACTTTCTGAATTTCTAGGAAATCACTCTTGAATGAAGTTGGAGTTGGCCAACAGGAAGTTACTAGATCCACTCTTACTATCACCTTACCCAAAACATTTTTAATGCACTGTGACATGTTGTGCTTGACTGTTTGTACTAATGTTAAATACTAAGTCTTTGTAGAAGCTGTATTTGTCCTCATATAGTAAACAAGCATTCAAAGATAATCTTCATATTTTTCACTGCCCTGTCATATGACCATGTGTGTCCCATGGTACAAATTTGTATGAAACTATTGCATTTCTGCTGAAAACTGCAACAAATTAACCAAAAATAACTTAAAGTGGTGTTTTCTAGTTGTTAACCATAAGTGTGAACAACCATTTCTAATCTGACTGCTAACACTATGCCACTGTATATGCTGCTCACAGCCCTTTAATTTTGGGGCCACGCAACTGGCTGCTACAATGCCAGAAACTGTCTGGTTGGTATCAGCTGAAAACAATTTCTGTCAGTTTCCACGAATTACATTTTAATACACTACACTGCTTTAAACTTCTCAATGATTACTCAGTATTTCCAGTATTTTGTTTCTAATGATTCACTGAACTTCCCCAGCTGTGTATCAGTCATGCTCTCTTGTCTCAATAATTCACAACTTACCTCACAGATGCCTACCATACAGGTACACCATCTATGGTATTCTCGACCAAGCTTTTAAACTGGCACTCTTACAGTTTCTGTTGCTGTTCCACTGTGGTGTTGATTTTGCAATTTTCTAGGACTACTGTATTACAGATTTTACTGTTGCTACATCCACAAAATTGTTTATTTTGTGTCAGAGGATCAATTGTGTGCCACCATAGTCTTCTGTGTTACGTACTGGTAAAATTCAGAGTCGAATATGTAATAGAAACTAGGTGACATTGGGGCCTTAATCTATAGTTCCAACAAGAGTCCCATAGACCCTACATCCTTAATAGTTGGAATCATGTCTCACTTCCCTATGGCTAGCATAAACAGTAGATATGTGTTGAGTTAATTTAGAATTTAATACAATAGCTGAAGTTTACATCCAATGCTGACACTGTTCAGATAAAAGTATTTAATAAATAAACACATATAGAGGTCCGGTCATAAAATAGAAGAACTAACAGATTAGATGTATCTGAGGTCAAGGAAATGAAACAGCGGAAACAGCCAAAGATGACCAACACTACCTTTTATAGTAACACAGCTATCTGCAGACTGTATATGGCCATGCACATCTCATTTGATTGCGCATAGGCTGCAAAGTTGTAGAGTGTGCACACTGGATGCAGTTCCATTAATCACCACTACACCTCACACTACTTACAAGTAACACTACCCAAGTGCCACTAACCGATGCCGATACATTTCGATATGTTTTAGTGTGGGTCAAAATGTGAGACATGGATTTTCTTACTCATTCCCAAATGGCTACTGAAGTGGTGAAAACCCCCCTGAAGAAAGTGCAGTTGCTATCTTTCTGAGCACACATCGTCAAAACGGTAGGACGTATAACAAAAATATTGAAACCAAATTTTCATGGTTACTACTGTACTTTACAATGGTGCAATCACATCTTTAAACATTTTGATGTATTTTGAAATCCTCCCTTCACCTCAATTAAAATGGCTAAAAATTGTGTGTGTAGTTTAACAACTATATATGATAAGATACATCCCGAAGTCCCAGTAGTCGGGCATAAGTTGGAATTACCCCAAAATACTGCTATACATGCCCTCTGTCTACCTTATGACGCTTGTGATACATGGCGATAATGTTTGCGATTTCACAGTGCAGCCATAAACTTATAAATGTGAACTTCCTGTTAATTATTGCTTTAATAATTGTGATATTGTAATAATCAGATATGAGTGGTGCACAATGTGTATGTGTATTCAGCACTTCTTTGCAATGGATAATACAATGTCCCTTCATTATTGCACTGACTATCTAAGATAATGCAACACAACCTAACAACAAAAGTAGATGTCAAATGTAACATCCAAAACCAAACAACCAAATAAACAAAACAAAACAAAGACCATGAAAAAGCAAAACAACAATAGCCACCTCCACATTTGTTATTCCGACTAGACAGAGAGTGATACCTCATTACTTCAGTTAAATCCTTCAGGAGTCCATCTTTTATGGCTGCACTGTGAAATTGCGAACAACACTATCACAGTGTATGACAAGCATCATATGGCAGACAGAGCGTACATATAGCAGTATATAGGGGTACTTCCAACTTATGTCTGACTACTGCGACTTCAGAATTTATCTTTATCATACATGGTTGAATTTGTTTTTAAATATACTATTAGATTTTCTACACACAAATTTTTCAGCTGTTTTAAAAAGCTGTGGGGTGAGGGGAAGATTTCAAATTCCATCAAAATGTTTAAAGTGCGCCTCCAAAGTAGTAAAGTACAGTAGCAACCATGGAAATTATGTTTCAACATTGTTGTTGTATCTCTTAGTGTTTTGACAATGTGTCTTCAAAAAGATAACAAGATTCCTTGGGAGGATTTTCCCCACTTCAACAGCTGAATGGGTATGTATAAAAAAAATACGTCTCATATTTTGACCTAGACTAGAATATATTTAAAGTGTATTGAAATCAGCGAGTGTCACTTGGTACTGTTACTTGTTAGTGGCATAGCTAGCCTCCATGTTTCCTTAGCCATGGGCAATGAGCATCTTGGATCACACATGCTGAGGGCCCATCTACATGGAGGCAAGTGAGGGACCCGAGGGACATATTTGGATTCAGATCGTTTCCTACGTAAGATTAGAGTCAAATCTCTATCAGCTTCATAGGAAATCAAAAACACTATAGTTATCGCAGCTTCAATTTAGAACTAGCAACAATGTTGCTACAAATTTAAACAAGAAGTTGCATCAAAAATGACAACTGCAAGAGAGACAGTTCACCTGGTTGAGAAACACATTGTGGTCTGCAGGGATGGCGCCGAGCCAAAGGGGATAGGGCCGAGCAAAAGGGGATAGGGCCGAGCCAAAGGGGATAGGGCCGAGCCAAAGGGGATAGGGCCGAGCAAAAGGGGATAGGGCCGAGCAAAAGGGGATAGGGCCGAGCAAAAGGGGATAGGGCCGAGCAAAAGGGGATAGGGCCGAGCAAAAGGGGATAGGGCCGAGCAAAAGGGGATAGGGCCGAGCAAAAGGGGATAGGGCCGAGCAAAAGGGGATAGGGCCGAGCAAAAGGGGATAGGGCCGAGCAAAGGGGATAGGGCCGAGCAAAAGGGGATAGGGCCGAGCAAAAGGGGATAGGGGCCGAGCAAAAGGGGATAGGGCCGAGCAAAAGGGGATAGGGCCGAGCAAAAGGGGATAGGGCCGAGCAAAAGGGGATAGGGCCGAGCAAAAGGGGATAGGGCCGAGCAAAAGGGGATAGGGCCGAGCAAAAGGGGATAGGGCCGAGCAAAAGGGGATAGGGCCGAGCAAAAGGGGATAGGGCCGAGCAAAAGGGGATAGGGCCGAGCAAAAGGGGATAGGGCCGAGCAAAAGGGGATAGGGCCGAGCAAAAGGGGATAGGGCCGAGCAAAAGGGGATAGGGCCGAGCAAAAGGGGATAGGGCCGAGCAAAAGGGGATAGGGCCGAGCAAAAGGGGATAGGGCCGAGCAAAAGGGGATAGGGCCGAGCAAAAGGGGATAGGGCCGAGCAAAAGGGGATAGGGCCGAGCAAAAGGGGATAGGGCCGAGCAAAAGGGGATAGGGCCGAGCAAAAGGGGATAGGGCCGAGCAAAAGGGGATAGGGCCGAGCAAAAGGGGATAGGGCCGAGCAAAAGGGGATAGGGCCGAGCAAAAGGGGATAGGGCCGAGCAAAAGGGGATAGGGCCGAGCAAAAGGGGATAGGGCCGAGCAAAAGGGGATAGGGCCGAGCAAAAGGGGATAGGGCCGAGCAAAAGGGGATAGGGCCGAGCAAAAGGGGATAGGGCCGAGCAAAAGGGGATAGGGCCGAGCAAAAGGGGATAGGGCCGAGCAAAAGGGGATAGGGCCGAGCAAAAGGGGATAGGGCCGAGCAAAAGGGGATAGGGCCGAGCAAAAGGGGATAGGGCCGAGCAAAAGGGGATAGGGCCGAGCAAAAGGGGATAGGGCCGAGCAAAAGGGGATAGGGCCGAGCAAAAGGGGATAGGGCCGAGCAAAAGGGGATAGGGCCGAGCAAAAGGGGATAGGGCCGAGCAAAAGGGGATAGGGCCGAGCAAAAGGGGATAGGGCCGAGCAAAAGGGGATAGGGCCGAGCAAAAGGGGATAGGGCCGAGCAAAAGGGGATAGGGCCGAGCAAAAGGGGATAGGGCCGAGCAAAAGGGGATAGGGCCGAGCAAAAGGGGATAGGGCCGAGCAAAAGGGGATAGGGCCGAGCAAAAGGGGATAGGGCCGAGCAAAAGGGGATAGGGCCGAGCAAAAGGGGATAGGGCCGAGCAAAAGGGGATAGGGCCGAGCAAAAGGGGATAGGGCCGAGCAAAAGGGGATAGGGCCGAGCAAAAGGGGATAGGGCCGAGCAAAAGGGGATAGGGCCGAGCAAAAGGGGATAGGGCCGAGCAAAAGGGGATAGGGCCGAGCAAAAGGGGATAGGGCCGAGCAAAAGGGGATAGGGCCGAGCAAAAGGGGATAGGGCCGAGCAAAAGGGGATAGGGCCGAGCAAAAGGGGATAGGGCCGAGCAAAAGGGGATAGGGCCGAGCAAAAGGGGATAGGGCCGAGCAAAAGGGGATAGGGCCGAGCAAAAGGGGATAGGGCCGAGCAAAAGGGGATAGGGCCGAGCAAAAGGGGATAGGGCCGAGCAAAAGGGGATAGGGCCGAGCAAAAGGGGATAGGGCCGAGCAAAAGGGGATAGGGCCGAGCAAAAGGGGATAGGGCCGAGCAAAAGGGGATAGGGCCGAGCAAAAGGGGATAGGGCCGAGCAAAAGGGGATAGGGCCGAGCAAAAGGGGATAGGGCCGAGCAAAAGGGGATAGGGCCGAGCAAAAGGGGATAGGGCCGAGCAAAAGGGGATAGGGCCGAGCAAAAGGGGATAGGGCCGAGCAAAAGGGGATAGGGCCGAGCAAAAGGGGATAGGGCCGAGCAAAAGGGGATAGGGCCGAGCAAAAGGGGATAGGGCCGAGCAAAAGGGGATAGGGCCGAGCAAAAGGGGATAGGGCCGAGCAAAAGGGGATAGGGCCGAGCAAAAGGGGATAGGGCCGAGCAAAAGGGGATAGGGCCGAGCAAAAGGGGATAGGGCCGAGCAAAAGGGGATAGGGCCGAGCAAAAGGGGATAGGGCCGAGCAAAAGGGGATAGGGCCGAGCAAAAGGGGATAGGGCCGAGCAAAAGGGGATAGGGCCGAGCAAAAGGGGATAGGGCCGAGCAAAAGGGGATAGGGCCGAGCAAAAGGGGATAGGGCCGAGCAAAAGGGGATAGGGCCGAGCAAAAGGGGATAGGGCCGAGCAAAAGGGGATAGGGCCGAGCAAAAGGGGATAGGGCCGAGCAAAAGGGGATAGGGCCGAGCAAAAGGGGATAGGGCCGAGCAAAAGGGGATAGGGCCGAGCAAAAGGGGATAGGGCCGAGCAAAAGGGGATAGGGCCGAGCAAAAGGGGATAGGGCCGAGCAAAAGGGGATAGGGCCGAGCAAAAGGGGATAGGGCCGAGCAAAAGGGGATAGGGCCGAGCAAAAGGGGATAGGGCCGAGCAAAAGGGGATAGGGCCGAGCAAAAGGGGATAGGGCCGAGCAAAAGGGGATAGGGCCGAGCAAAAGGGGATAGGGCCGAGCAAAAGGGGATAGGGCCGAGCAAAAGGGGATAGGGCCGAGCAAAAGGGGATAGGGCCGAGCAAAAGGGGATAGGGCCGAGCAAAAGGGGATAGGGCCGAGCAAAAGGGGATAGGGCCGAGCAAAAGGGGATAGGGCCGAGCAAAAGGGGATAGGGCCGAGCAAAAGGGGATAGGGCCGAGCAAAAGGGGATAGGGCCGAGCAAAAGGGGATAGGGCCGAGCAAAAGGGGATAGGGCCGAGCAAAAGGGGATAGGGCCGAGCAAAAGGGGATAGGGCCGAGCAAAAGGGGATAGGGCCGAGCAAAAGGGGATAGGGCCGAGCAAAAGGGGATAGGGCCGAGCAAAAGGGGATAGGGCCGAGCAAAAGGGGATAGGGCCGAGCAAAAGGGGATAGGGCCGAGCAAAAGGGGATAGGGCCGAGCAAAAGGGGATAGGGCCGAGCAAAAGGGGATAGGGCCGAGCAAAAGGGGATAGGGCCGAGCAAAAGGGGATAGGGCCGAGCAAAAGGGGATAGGGCCGAGCAAAAGGGGATAGGGCCGAGCAAAAGGGGATAGGGCCGAGCAAAAGGGGATAGGGCCGAGCAAAAGGGGATAGGGCCGAGCAAAAGGGGATAGGGCCGAGCAAAAGGGGATAGGGCCGAGCAAAAGGGGATAGGGCCGAGCAAAAGGGGATAGGGCCGAGCAAAAGGGGATAGGGCCGAGCAAAAGGGGATAGGGCCGAGCAAAAGGGGATAGGGCCGAGCAAAAGGGGATAGGGCCGAGCAAAAGGGGATAGGGCCGAGCAAAAGGGGATAGGGCCGAGCAAAAGGGGATAGGGCCGAGCAAAAGGGGATAGGGCCGAGCAAAAGGGGATAGGGCCGAGCAAAAGGGGATAGGGCCGAGCAAAAGGGGATAGGGCCGAGCAAAAGGGGATAGGGCCGAGCAAAAGGGGATAGGGCCGAGCAAAAGGGGATAGGGCCGAGCAAAGGGGATAGGGCCGAGCAAAAGGGGATAGGGCCGAGCAAAGGGGATAGGGCCGAGCAAAGGGGATAGGGCCGAGCAAAGGGGATAGGGCCGAGCAAAGGGGATAGGGCCGAGCAAAGGGGATAGGGCCGAGCAAAGGGGATAGGGCCGAGCAAAGGGGATAGGGCCGAGCAAAGGGGATAGGGCCGAGCAAAGGGGATAGGGCCGAGCAAAGGGGATAGGGCCGAGCAAAGGGGATAGGGCCGAGCAAAGGGGATAGGGCCGAGCAAAGGGGATAGGGCCGAGCAAAGGGGATAGGGCCGAGCAAAGGGGATAGGGCCGAGCAAAGGGGATAGGGCCGAGCAAAGGGGATAGGGCCGAGCAAAGGGGATAGGGCCGAGCAAAAGGGATAGGGCCGAGCAAAAGGGATAGGGCCGAGCAAAAGGGATAGGGCCGAGCAAAAGGGATAGGGCCGAGCAAAAGGGATAGGGCCGAGCAAAAGGGATAGGGCCGAGCAAAAGGGATAGGGCCGAGCAAAAGGGATAGGGCCGAGCAAAAGGGATAGGGCCGAGCAAAAGGGATAGGGCCGAGCAAAAGGGATAGGGCCGAGCAAAAGGGATAGGGCCGAGCAAAAGGGATAGGGCCGAGCAAAAGGGATAGGGCCGAGCAAAAGGGATAGGGCCGAGCAAAAGGGATAGGGCCGAGCAAAAGGGATAGGGCCGAGCAAAAGGGATAGGGCCGAGCAAAAGGGATAGGGCCGAGCAAAAGGGATAGGGCCGAGCAAAAGGGATAGGGCCGAGCAAAAGGGATAGGGCCGAGCAAAAGGGATAGGGCCGAGCAAAAGGGATAGGGCCGAGCAAAAGGGATAGGGCCGAGCAAAAGGGATAGGGCCGAGCAAAAGGGATAGGGCCGAGCAAAAGGGATAGGGCCGAGCAAAAGGGATAGGGCCGAGCAAAAGGGATAGGGCCGAGCAAAAGGGATAGGGCCAAGCAAAAGGGATAGGGCCAAGCAAAAGGGATAGGGCCAAGCAAAAGGGATAGGGCCAAGCAAAAGGGATAGGGCCAAGCAAAAGGGATAGGGCCAAGCAAAAGGGATAGGGCCAAGCAAAAGGGATAGGGCCAAGCAAAAGGGATAGGGCCAAGCAAAAGGGATAGGGCCAAGCAAAAGGGATAGGGCCAAGCAAAAGGGATAGGGCCAAGCAAAAGGGATAGGGCCAAGCAAAAGGGATAGGGCCAAGCAAAAGGGATAGGGCCAAGCAAAAGGGATAGGGCCAAGCAAAAGGGATAGGGCCAAGCAAAAGGGATAGGGCCAAGCAAAAGGGATAGGGCCAAGCAAAAGGGATAGGGCCAAGCAAAAGGGATAGGGCCAAGCAAAAGGGATAGGGCCAAGCAAAAGGGATAGGGCCAAGCAAAAGGGATAGGGCCAAGCAAAAGGGATAGGGCCAAGCAAAAGGGATAGGGCCAAGCAAAAGGGATAGGGCCAAGCAAAAGGGATAGGGCCAAGCAAAAGGGATAGGGCCAAGCAAAAGGGATAGGGCCAAGCAAAAGGGATAGGGCCAAGCAAAAGGGATAGGGCCAAGCAAAAGGGATAGGGCCAAGCAAAAGGGATAGGGCCAAGCAAAAGGGATAGGGCCAAGCAAAAGGGATAGGGCCAAGCAAAAGGGATAGGGCCAAGCAAAAGGGATAGGGCCAAGCAAAAGGGATAGGGCCAAGCAAAAGGGATAGGGCCAAGCAAAAGGGATAGGGCCAAGCAAAAGGGATAGGGCCAAGCAAAAGGGATAGGGCCAAGCAAAAGGGATAGGGCCAAGCAAAAGGGATAGGGCCAAGCAAAAGGGATAGGGCCAAGCAAAAGGGATAGGGCCAAGCAAAAGGGATAGGGCCAAGCAAAAGGGATAGGGCCAAGCAAAAGGGATAGGGCCAAGCAAAAGGGATAGGGCCAAGCAAAAGGGATAGGGCCAAGCAAAAGGGATAGGGCCAAGCAAAAGGGATAGGGCCAAGCAAAAGGGATAGGGCCAAGCAAAAGGGATAGGGCCAAGCAAAAGGGATAGGGCCAAGCAAAAGGGATAGGGCCAAGCAAAAGGGATAGGGCCAAGCAAAAGGGATAGGGCCAAGCAAAAGGGACTGGGCCAAGCAAAAGGGACTGGGCCAAGCAAAAGGGATAGGGCCAAGCAAAAGGGATAGGGCCAAGCAAAAGGGATAGGGCCAAGCAAAAGGGATAGGGCCAAGCAAAAGGGATAGGGCCAAGCAAAAGGGATAGGGCCAAGCAAAAGGGATAGGGCCAAGCAAAAGGGATAGGGCCAAGCAAAAAGGATAGGGCCAAGCAAAAAGGATAGGGCCAAGCAAAAAGGATAGGGCCAAGCAAAAAGGATAGGGCCAAGCAAAAAGGATAGGGCCAAGCAAAAAGGATAGGGCCAAGCAAAAAGGATAGGGCCAAGCAAAAAGGATAGGGCCAAGCAAAAAGGATAGGGCCAAGCAAAAAGGATAGGGCCAAGCAAAAAGGATAGGGCCAAGCAAAAAGGATAGGGCCAAGCAAAAAGGATAGGGCCAAGCAAAAAGGATAGGGCCAAGCAAAAAGGATAGGGCCAAGCAAAAAGGATAGGGCCAAGCAAAGGATGTCAAAAGGCTTTACCCAAGGTAACGGGATTTCGGAGATACGATCCTCAGAACCCCAGGTTCCAAGCTATTTAGCACTGAATTTAGCCAATCAGGTCTTCACACACGCAAATTCAAGTTTCAGTTAACCAAACAAAGCACTCATCGCCTGGCAACACTGTCCATGGCAGGCTGACTGAATGTTAGCGTGCAACATGCAAAGTGCCCAATTTCAATGCTAAATAATTCTGCAACGGCACAATGTATTTAATTTTTGTCTTAACATTTACGTCTTAGTACAACCTGCCCCACGACATTCTTACAATCGTTTCAGACATTTTGTGACTGCCCTGTATAAAGCTACAGTAGTTGTGGTCATCTGAAAGGATAAAAACTGATACAAATAAGGTCATCTGTTACTAGCACTATGATTTTAAACTGAAAGAAGTGATTTGTAAATTCCTCAATTCCTCTGTGGTACAAAAATGTTAGGGCTAACATTGTAATGGCACAATGCATGATGATTGCCACTATCGGGCTGCAGTACCATGCCCCAACAGCTAATTGTTTTCAATAGCATTTAATGGCCTCAGCATTTAGGTTGTCATAACAATAAATCTTAATTGACACAAATATGTTCGGACAACTGGAGATCAGTTCACATAATAATTTGGAGCTCTAGAAGTTATAGAAAGTGTAACAGTTATGTAAATTACTGCTGAATTTTGAAAATATTAAATATCGTAGTGACTAAAGCATTGCCTTCAAACTACGTGCAGTGTCTTTAAAAAAATTTATAAGAAGAAGAAGAAGGGGGAGAGAGAGAGAGAGAGAGAGAGAGAGAGAGAGAGAGAGAGAGAGAGAGAGAGAGAGAGAGTTGATTGATGATTGTTCATCAGTCATCAGAGGCAAAGGTATTGTCAAAGTGTGCACTCAAGAAGTGTAATAGGACTGCTCTTTTTTTCTATACACGTAAACGATATGATGGATATAGTGACCAACAGTCTGTGACTGTTTGCTGATGACAATGTAGTGTATAGGAAAGTCTTATTGTGGAGTGACTGTAGCATTATACAAGACAGACAGAATTTCTTCTTGGTGTGACGAACAGAAGGTTGCTCTAAATGTAGAAAAATGAAAGCTAATAGAGACGAGTTGGAAAGCAGTCCCATAATTTTCGAATACGGTATTAGTGACGATCTAAGAAGGGGAAAATAAGCCGAATATGTTAATTGCAGTTAGTGTTAGGGAGGGAACTGGACTAGGGTAGTCCGCACAGCAATGTTGGCTATAGTGGCGTATTGGCTAGCATTTTTGCCTAGTAAGCAAAGAGAACTGGGTCCAAATCCTAGCCATGGCACAAATTTTAATTCATTTTTTCAGCTTCCATCTTTATTGATTTACAGTATTAGTGGTATGTTGCTTTGACACAGAGTCATGTCTATTAAATAGCAAGGCATAATGTTGCAAAATAACATGAAACAGAACAAGCTTCTAAGGTCAGTTTTAGAAAAGGTGAAGCCTTTATTCAGAGAATTCTAAGAAGCTGTAGTTCATCTATAAAGAAGGCAGTGCATAGATTACGTATCCAATCCATTCTTGAACACTCCATACAGCTAAATTAAAGAAAGACTTTGATGCAATTCAGACACCGGATGCTGATTTGTCACAGGTAGATTCAATCGACCCATGAGTACATATGGTGAAATGCTCAATGAACTCTATTCAGAATCCTTAGAGAGAATACTATGTGGTTTCGATTAAACACTATTGAAAGTTTAGAGAACTGGCATTTGCAACTGAATGCACAACAGTATAAATACGGTAAAGAAAGTTCTGATAGAATGTAAATAATTTAGAAGTGAAGGAGAGCACTCCTCCAATAGCAGAAGCATGACGAGAGATTAGAAAGAGGTAGTTGGCAGCTTGGAGGAACACAGCCAGTGTACAGGATAGGAATGCAGGAGGGGGAGGGATCAGGTATAGGAGACAAGAGTGCAAAATACAGACTGTTGGGGGGGAGGGGGGGAGACTATTGGGTAGAGAGTGTGGGTGCAATGCGTTGGTGGAGACTGAGACCAGGAGGGTAGTGGAGCGAGCAACGCATTGCAATGATCACTCCCATCTGCTTAGTTCAGAAAAAAATGGCTTGGACAAAGGATCTAGACAGCATGGGTTGTGATTCCACAGGGATATGACCCACATGGCAAGCAGTTGGGAGTGGGAGTGGCTTATGGAAGGACCAGGATTTCATATAGGTTGGAAGGGCAGTGGATTATCAGTTTAGGAGTGGTGGGAAGGATCACAGGTACAATGTCCCTCCTTTCCAAGCATTGTGATTTATACTCAAAGCCCTGGCAAATGACATAGTTCTGTTGCTCCAGTGTGGTGTCATACTGGATGATCAGAGAGAAGGGGGAAGGAGGAGGAGGAGGAGGAGGAGGAGCACGAGTGGCATTCCTTTGCATCTGGTTATTGGGAATACTGGGATGATTATGGTTGTGTGAGAATACGGTGGGAGAAATCTGTTTGCAGATTACTTCTGAAAGATAGTGCCTGTCTGTAAATGCCTTTGTGAGATCTTCAACATACTAGATGGAGGAATTCTCATTACTGCAGATATGCCACTCATAACACTCCCCACTCCTATGTGATATTCCACTGCCCACTAAACGCACACCCACCCAGTATACCCTAATCCAATCCTATCACAGGCTCATCATATCCCATTAGAGGCAGGACCACCTGTGAAAGCAGCCATGTCATACCTGCTCTCGTGCAATTTCTGCACAGTATTTTACACTGAAGTGCCAAAGAAACTGGTAAAGGCATGTGTATTCAAATACAAAGATATGTAAACAGGCACAATACGGCAATGTCTATATAAGACACAAGTGTCTGGCGCAGTTGTTAGACCGGTTACTGCTGCTACAATGGCAGTTTACCAAGATTTAAGTGAGTTTGAATGTGGTGTTATAGTTGGCGCATGAGCGATGGGACACAGCATCTACAAGGCAGTGGTGAAATGAGGATTTTCCCCGTACGTCCATTACATGAGTGAACCGTGAATATCAGGAACCCGGTAAAACACCAAATCTCAGACATTGCTGCAGCTGGGAAAAAACCAGCAAGAACATAACCAGTGATGACTGAAGAGAATTGTTCGACATGACAGAAGTGCACCCCCTGCTGCAGATTTCAATGCTGGGCCATCAAAAAGTGTCAGCGTCCAAGCCATTCAAAGAAACATCATCGATATGGGCTTTTGGAGCTGAAGGCCCACTCGTGTACCCTTTATGAGTGCACGACAAAGATTTACACCTCGTCTAACATTGAATTGTTGATGACTGGAAAATTTGTTGCCTGGTCGGACGAGTCTCGTTTCAAATAGTATCAAGCAGATGGACATGTATGGGTATGGAAACAACCTCATGAATCCATGGGCCCTGCATGTCACCAGGGGACTGTTTAAGCTGGTGGAGGCTCTCTAATAGTGTGGGGCATGTGCACATGGAGTGATATGGGGCCCTGATATGTCTAGATACAACTGACAGGTGACACATATGTACGCATCCTGTCTGATCACCTACATCTATTCAAGTCCACTGTGCATTCCAATGGACTTGGGCAATTCCTGCAGGACACGGTGATACCACACCCCACACAACCAGAATTGCTACAGAGTGGCTCCAGGAACACTCTTCTGAGTTTAAACTCTTCTGCTGGCCATCAAACTCTCCAGACATGGACATTATTGAGCATATCTGGGATGCCTTGCAATGTGCTGTTCACAAGAGATCTCCACCCCTTTATTCTCTTACTGATTTATGGACAACTCTGAAGGGTTCATGGGTGTCAATTCCCTCCAGCATTACTTCAGAGATTAGTCGAGTCCATGTCACATCATGTAGCAGTACTCTGCGTGTTCGCATGGGTCTCACTCAATATTAAGCATATGTACCAATTTCTCTTGCTCCTCAGAGTATATCGGCACAACCACCAGCAAGCTGTCCACCAGAATGGCCACCAAAGTGTAGCCAGGAACTTAGCTTACTGTAGGGACCAGAAAACTTAGCATCTATTTCTGGAAAAATTTGCATCAACTTTTTGAAAAATTTGCATCTATTTCTGTAAAAATTCTCATCTATTTTCATTCTTTGTAAATGATTACATGTACAAAAGGTTGTCATGCTACATGCGTGAAGACAAAACATTAATTCTTTGAAACTGACTGTTAAAAAAGATGTTGATTGACCACTATTTGACTGGAAAGTGTGTTTCTGCAAAAACCTCTCTCTTCTGTAATGGCTTTTGTTTCCTTTGTTTGGCTGTATTTAAGCTTCAAAACTGATGGTTCTGTTGAGAACCAAAAGCAGCAGCAGCATTCTTCTGCCAGTAAACTGAATGCATCTCCAACACAAGGTGTTTATGGTCATTATTTGTCTTTTCCCACACCATTTAAAGATTATAAAATCTGCAGAGTAATTTCAAACTTTCGTGGGCATGCACACCCATATGACCCATGCTTGCCAATAGTACAGACAGAACTGACAAGGCACTTAGCGTAGAAGTAGAGCTGAATGTACGGCAACTCTATTTTAACGTCAGGGTGCAGTTGGAAACGTTGAAGATTTAGTATTCTAGTCACTATAATACTGGGTGCAAGCACTATAGGCTGTGGTGGCACATGGACGCAAGCATAGACAAACTAGAATTTTAACCAGCAGAGGGGAGAGGAATGGTGCAGGGAAACAAGTCGTCCTCCCCTTTCACTGGGCAGCAGCCTACAGCAGGACTGACATTTTCACAGGGGTCGCCAATCTCTTCTGGTGTTCTAAAGGTCATAATTGAAATCTGTGATGGACCGGAATTAGTCACTCCACTTATTTCAAAATAAGAAAAGACAATTGATCAACACAAAACACAAAGTATTCGGGGGTGGCTACCCCACAATTTCTTGTTGAGTCTAGTAGAGACAACATAGTTTAGGCCCAAATTCTAGCGGTATTCAATGCAAACACAGGTCAAAACATCAGCCACCACTTAATTTACCATGTTAGAAGTGTCCGTATTATTTATAGTATAATTTGAGATTTAGCTAACAAACAAACTTATACATTTCTTCATTACAAAGTGCTAGATCCCACACCAAATTACTACATTGCATTATGCAGCATATATCTTAAGCAGACCATTCAACTGGCATCAGCTGGAATCACACCAGATCATTGAGTGCATTGATATGTTGCTCCATTCACACACTTTATTTTGCAAACAGGCTCTTATGCACATTATCTCTCCAAATTGGGCTTCACCAGATAATGTAAAATACCAGTAACTGTTACTTTTCAATATTTATATGCAGAAAATAAAGCTATTTCTCATTATCTCTGACAATATAGCTCATCTGGATACATTCGCTATAAAATAGCATCCATTAAGTAATTTCGTATTTTGAGACTGAATTAGCATCTATTTTTCATTCATTGCAAAATGTGAATTTTTCCAGTCCCTAGAGATTACCATCTAGTGGCAGAACATGCTACTGAGTACAACACACTAGAGTTCAATAGCTGCTTCAGAGTCTGTGCCATCTGGATTCTTCCTCTCAGCATCAGCTTTTCTGAACTACACAGATGCACATTACCCCTGCAATATATCCTTTGCTCCCGTAATCCTCCTGACTTCAATCTCCTCAAACCCATTACACCTACACCCTCTACACGTCTCCCCCTAACCTGGCCTGTCACCCCTTCCCAATTCACAGCTGCACATCACCACCACTTGCTGGCTCCAGTGCCCGTGTATCACATTCATATCACACACAATAGCTGACTCCATATGGGCTGCTAGCTACCCCTCTCCAACCACTCCTCCCGCTTCCTTCCCTAACACTAATTCAGTCCACCTGCTGAATTGCAAACCCAGCTCATTAAAGGATTTGTCTGAAAGCTAGAAATGTTTTTCCCTTTCCTTTGTGTCTGTCAACAACTCAATATTCTATTATTAAGTGAGTGTGCTCATTTACTCTTGAATTATTGAGTGCTGATTGATTCTACAGCCACCAACTTATATCTTGCGTAAGGTTTTCAAAGGCTAGATACAAGAAATTAGGGCTCATATGGGAACAAAGAGACATGTGCTCTTCCCTTATTCCATTGGTGAGTGGAACAGGAAAGGAAATGACTAGCAGTGATACAACATATCCTCTGCCACGCAGCACATGGTGGCTTGCAGAATTTGTATGTACTCACAGATTTAGATGAAGGAATTTTATGTTTGTTATAGTAGTTTTCCTTGTAGAGAAGCTTTGTAACCAACAAAACAAATGGCACTTCATTTCTTTCTGCAAAATGGTCTAAAATAATAAGCCGGGTGATTTTAAATATGCAAGTTGCTATGCTAGTTAGTGTAGTTCATCCATAACTTAAATTATACATTAATTTTGCAGGTAGGAAAAGTACAAGTAGTGTATTTTCTAGTCATGGTGCATCTTTAAATAATACAGATGCAAAACATCACACAAAACGTAATTATTACCATATGTAATAGTTGTCACTCAACAACTTAGGAAGAGAAGACCTTGGTTTTGTGAACATGCTACTTACAACTGCAATGATTTATCATCCTGTTTTATGTACTTCTCTTTGAAGAATTTCCGCCGGCTGGAGTGGCCGTGCGGTTCTAGGCGCTAGTCTGGAGCCGCGTGACCGCTACGGTCGCAGGTTCGAATCCTGCCTCGGGCATGGATGTGTGTGATGTCCTTAGGTTAGTTAGGTTTAATTAGTTCCAAGTTCTAGGCGACTGATGACCTCAGAAGTTAAGTCGCATAGTGCTCAGAACCATTTTTTGAAGAATTTCCTTTAGAAATAACCCAGGCTTCTAATGCTATCACAAGTATCCATACATTAAAGCAATTAAAAATAAATCTCATTAACTGAATTCTTGCTCATTTCCTGGCATTTGGTTTCACATTTTTAAATATAATTTGGCTTCCATGCAGTACTTTAATAACATTGTAACTTCCTTAAAAACTGATTTTATAGTCACAAGACGATACAGACTCATTGGCAATTTCTTAGCTTTTTCAGATATGTCAATATACCCCACTAAATATACAGTATATGAATAAAAAATGTCAAATACCTTTGAAACATTATGTCAGATTCCGCAACGAAGCAAATTACCAGCAATCCTGTTAATATCTACCACTCTACTACCAATAATAATAATAATAATAATAATAATAAAAACAACAACTTTACAGGGAGTTTAAGTTGGAAGAGCGCATTAGAAGATGGTTCGTTTTTGTATGAATTTTCTTGGAGACTAGTTAGTAAATTTGTTGTTATAATAACAGAACCATCACCACTGTCACCCACAACAGGGAAAAAAGTGCTTTACTGACAACAACGCTTTACTGGAAACAACGCACCAAGAGACAGTGGACAAAAATAAACCTAATGATTTTTATTAGGGTGTTTGTATCTATCCTGCTGATCACTTATGTATTTCAACATAGCCCTACTCTGTAAATGTATCACACAAATTTCTCCCACAGAAAAGGAAGAACAGATTTCAATTAATTATTGCAGACACAATATGAAAGATAGAAACACATTAAGCATGTCACTGTATAGGAGGAGGTTCAAAGTTTTGTGTTCACACAGATACTATATAATGCACTCAATATGAGCCCAATGTGTTGCTCAAGAAATGCAGAAACATTAGTCCATTTCATTTCATACATAAATCAACAGATCCCTGTTCACTGAATTAACAGCTTCAACAATTCGATTTCTCGGCTGTCATAGGTGCGGCACTCCACAGAGAAAATATCTCAAGGTGTAAGGTCTGGTGACCTGGGATGCCACAAGCAATGAACAAGATCTTTTTGTCCACCTCTTCAAATCCAACATAGTGGGATGGTGGTGTTAAGATAATGCTGCACCTCAAGGTGAAAAGTGAGGTGGGGTGGGGTGCTGTCATGCATAAAGATGAAATCATTGTAATCTTTATGAAGTTGAGGAAACAAGCAACTTAACAGCATGTGCAGGTATGAGATTCCTGACAGTTTCCTCTGCAAAAAATAAAGAACCATAAACTTTGTGAACAGAAACAGCACAACACACATACAATTTCGGTGATTCTGTTTCGTGTACGATGAAGATTCTAGGATTTTGTGACCCCAAATTCTTACATTATGGCTGCCTATTTTACGCGATAAATGAAATGTTAATTTGTTCAAAAAGGCGAGTCATACAGAAAAACTTTCTTCTGCCATATCCTGCAGAATTGAAATGCAAAATTCGTACCTTCTGTTATGGTTGCAGGAATACAACTGCTGCAGTAACAAACTTGTAAGGCTTCATATGCAGGCATAGTTTCAGAACACGTCACACCTTTGTTTGAGGAAGATGAAGTTATTGGTCTGCCCATCTTGTGAGGACCCCATGTCAACGCATCTAAGATAAGCTTGACATTTTCATCAGGCTTGCATGGATGACCAGTGCTGTCCCTCTGCACATGTAACCAACTTCCAAGAATTTTGTATGCCAGACGCAAATTGCCTGTTAAGTGGCTTCTTGCTGAATCAACAGCAGAATGCATATTGCACTTAAACAATGAATTGACTTCATGCAAATTCCGACACACAAAATGCTCTCTCATGATGTAGTCGCCATGTTGCTAGAAACAAACAACTGTACAGCTGTGTCGGAACTTTTAACTTTCCTCTATCGAGTGACAAGCACAATGTGTATCTTTAATAGTTTTTCTGTGATAAACAATTGAAATCCATTCCTTAATTTTGAATCACCCACTATAAAAAAACATAGAAACATTAGTATGAAAATATCTAAAAGCAAGATAAATGACATTTAAAGGAAGCATCTACACTATCTGAAGCATGCATCTGCGAGTGAAGTTTCCTAACTACAGGGTCTAAGGGAGAAATTTATTGTAAACACTACATTTGACAAAATACCATCAAAAACAATAACACAAAAGCATTTACAACAAGAAGAAAATTAAGTGGGAAACATTAACTGCTATCCTGAACTGAATATCGCCCAAAGAATTTTCTTCTAGTAAGACTTCAGTATTTCAAACCGAGTTGACATGAGACGTTTAGTGTGTACATCATATGACCTCTTGACTAACAGCTTTTAACATTGGAAGTAACTGATAATTTTTCTGGCATAGCAATCTACAGTTAAAAAGCATCAGATGCTGCAATGAAGCTGCTCTCTCAAATTTGTTTTCATAACTGTTATTAAGCTCACCTGACACCACAATAGCTTGTTAATAAATGAGTGACATTTATTTCATTGTATTTCTGTAATGTGATGGTAACTCTCTATTAGAATGAGTACTTCAAGCAATTTGGTGAATAAATTTTATTTCCAGTGGTAAGTCATTCTGTAGTTAAGTAATAGCAGCAAAATTCAGCAGTAAACAAAAAAAGGGATCAGTAACGAAAGTGGTCAAGAAAATAAGTCATGCAGAATAATTATTCAAAACAATGTTTATTAAACAAACATATGATGAACATAAGCACAAAAACAAAATAATGAAGTACTGGAACTATTTCAACACAGATTATGTCCTACAATAAACTGAAGAAATACATTTCAATATACTTAGTGCCATTTCTAAGCTTATAAAACACAACTAAAATTTTAAACTGACAATAGCATCTTCAGTCCAGACAGAGACATATAACTAATCTGCAAGCATATTAAAAGAAAATTACAAAAAAAAATTACAGTCTTAATTAGAATTTCAGTTCTGTCAATTGATTCACAACCTTCCAGACTCTTCACAGAAAGTCATTTTGAGCATTCAAACTAATCATAAAAGACATGCACAGGCAACATAAATTACGGAAGACATCGTAATGAAATTAATAAAACAGACAAAATTTGGACAGTAAAGATATTCACTTCCGCCTGCTTCTGGTGGTTGTACTCCGCTTACTGCGGCGTAGTTCTGGCATGTCTGTATTACCGTGTAGATCCTCCTTACACAAGAACTGCTCCAGCTCACTTTCATCTGACAAAGTATGAATATCATATTCTATATCAGCAGTAAAATCTGAATGTGTAGTTTCCACGGAACAAGATCTTGACCGTCTCCGCAACTCCATCTGTCTCATATCATAGTCTACTGCGTCAGGTTCACAGGCAGATTGAGTGCGAGGACGAGGTTTTGAATCTGTCAATGCAGGACCTGGTATGGCCTGGTGACAAGGTCATCATGGCATGCAGACAAGATTATTACTTTACGCAAGCGCCTACTGCAACTATATGGACTGTGTGAGATTTTGCAGAAGAAAGGTTAATTTTACAAATACTACACTATGTCATACTTCCATATTCACACACATCAACTAATTACATTTATTTCATACTATATGCCATTATAAGAAAATTTTAATAGTAATTAATTCTCTACAGTGGCCCATAAACTTGCCCCTCCACCCTCCCATCCCACTGTCTCAGCCCATTTTCAGTAACAGGCTGATGGAAACAAATGTTTATCGTGCTTTTACACAGGATATTTCATGACCTAAATCAGTTATTTTATTACTATTGTAGAAAACTACCTTCGCTTACATAAAACACCAGTATACGACATGTATAAAAACATGTTGCTCGCTATTCAGTTTATCACTCAAATTGGGTCAAAAAACACATCAGTGTGTATCTTTGTACAATAGAATCAAAGATTACTCTACAAGGGTTGGAGAGAAGGAAATGGCTTTAGTAATGGATAAAAGCAATTTGAATATAAAAACAGGAAGAAAAATATAGAAGAACATAGTAAAACAAGCTTGTAGGAAGGGTTGATGCTTTAGGTCTTTTAGATGCGAATTGTGTACTCATATCTCCAAACTCTAAGGTCCTAAATAAACCTGCTAATAATTTTCATGAAGTAGCTATAGAAGAGTGCTTCTGTAGAAATAGTTTAATAAGGGTAACAGACCATTCTTAGTTAATTATTATATTTCATGCCAATACATCCAGCTTTAAAATGGAAATTGCATTTCAATTCAACATGCAGTCACTTACGACGAGCACTTGGGAACACTTATAAACACATGCAATTAAATAAAAACACATTACTTATGCTCATTACAGTACAATACAAATATAGAAAAACTGCACAGGAAGAAAGCTTTTATAAACAACTGCTTAGTATAAGGTATACTCAAATCAGTTCCACATACTGAAGTATCATTTAAGGACATCCATACAGCTTGTATTCTGTATGTAATACATATATAAACAAATAACTCCCTTTCGCACAGACCAAATAACACGAGGAAAATCAGGGATCAGATGCAAGACAATAAATAGCAAGTTGTTCCAAATTCTTTCCAAAACATTCAGCTTCAGAGAGTTACTTCACAATATACAGATTGAAGTAGAATGCAAGATACAAAGTCATCTAGCATTAAATGAAATGGTATACTGCTCTCTGAAACTGTCGGAAGTATCAAGTGATACTTGTTAGACTGGTGATAACAGACAACTGCCTTCACCTTACTGTGAATAGGCTCACCCAGGCAGTTATGGATGGATCTAGAGTTTAATAACACTAAATCATAATCCAACTGGACATTTTCAAATAATGAACCATTTGAAACTTCCTCGCAGATTAAAACTGTGTGCCGGACCGAGACTCGAACTCGGGACTTTTGCCTTTTGCGGGCAAGTGCTCTACCAACTGAGCTACCCATGCACGACTCACGCCCCGTCCTCACAGCTTTACTTCCGCCAGTACCTCATCTCGTACCTTCCAAACTTTACAGAAGCTCTCCTGCAAACTTTTCAGAGTGCTAGTTCTGCAAGGTTCGCAGGAGAGCTTCTGTAAAGTTTGGAAGGTACGAGACGAGGTACTGGCAGAAGTAAAGCTGTGAGGACGGGGCGTGAGTTGTGCTTGAGTAGCTCAGTTGGTAGAGCACTTGCCCGCGAAAGGCAAAAGTCCCAAGTTCGAGTCTTGGTCCAGCACACAGTTTTAATCTGCCAGGAAGTTTCATATCAGCGCACACTCCGCTGCAGAGTGAAAATCTCATTCTTCAATGAACTATTTGTCACATTTAAATTTTAAAAAGTGCTACACAAAACTGCAGAACAGGGATCTAAAATAAAAACTTTTGATTTGTCAACTGAGAATTATAATCACCATGCCATGCATCAAGAACCACATATTGTCAAATTTTTCAGGGAACAATGGAGATCGACGTTCATTTTTAACGTGTCGAAGCAGATATTGATAGATTCATTTTAGGATGAATGATGACGAAACAGCAAAATGCATGATGTCAACCTGACCAGTCTTGAGTCACAATGTCACTCCTAATGTTTCTCACCCTAAAATGTGATGAATGATGACAAAATTCAAAATCTGTAGGTTTGCATTCATACCTTTCACTTTTTTTTTTTTTTTTTTTTTTTTTTTTTTGCTATCAGTTAAAGTACCAAATCCATCTTCAGTAGCAAACTACAGTTCCTATGGAGTTCAAGAGAGACATGGAAGTGGTAAATGAGCCGCATGTTGCCTTAATTCTGTATGTTCTCATATAAACTACTGGTGCAGAGTAAACTTTGCATCAAGAACTGTGGCATATCCCCTCCCCATTACTTAACCTCTCAAAACACAACTGTTAGTCTACAAAATGAGTTTGTTTATGCATTATGTTGTCTCCGACATAGTTTTGAACAAAAGACCATCTCCGTGTGTGCGCACTCCTTCCCCATTTCCCATCCCCATATCCATATCCATATCCATATCCCCAGTGTAGATTACCAATCTAGTCAGCAATTGCCACTGAAAGACATTCTGATAAGCTTTGTGATGTATATCCTAATTCTTAGTGACCAACTAAATGCTAGATGGAAGGCACCTGCCACTGGTCAAATTTCCACTTTCACGGGATCTTAACATGGAACTCAATTTGACAGAATTGAATGAGATTAACAATAATTAAAGAGTATTATTGGAAATATTAAAAAAAAAAAAAAAAAAAAAAAAAAAAAAAAAAAAAAAAAAAAAAAAATTTCATGAAAGTTATTGACTTCTCAGGCATCTCCTTTGGATAATATCAGTGATAAAATCAATACCAAGTCTGTAATACAATCTTTATCTAATTGGCAGGAGATTGAGCCCATGATCAATGTTCAGTATTCACAGCAAATTTCACCTCAGCCATCATTTTTATGATAACTACCACTGAATAAGTTAGTGACCAAACTTTGATTACATAAAGTCAACCAGGTATTCTTGCTCAACTAAATATCATTACAGAAAGGCCTTAACAAGTTTCATTAGTGAAAAGTCTAACACAAAGAAATAGTGGCATACATCACTGCTATCTTATCTTCCTGTAGCTTATTTCAGCTGCTGTGTGCACTGTCTAAAGAATTGTAGAAAAACATTCAGGAGATTGTAGTGACAAGAGCATTTTAAAAATCCCTGTGTTGCACATACTGAACTTTACAGGAGATAATATTTGTTCTTTATCAAAAGAATCATTCTGTGAAACGTCATCTGAATCCAACAGCAAAACTCTAAGATGTGAAAAGCAAATTTTGTCTGCTTTGTTTTTGTTGATATTGAAATTCTAACACAGATATGACAGTCACAGACAATCTTAAACAACATTAATAGCAAAGTGATATTCCACTAACTACAGTACACATTTTTTCAACTACTGTAAGAGTGTGCGACACACAAATCAAGTAATTCGATTAACTATCAACTTATGAATTACACATGTCAATGACGTAAACCTTCACAAAAAGAAGAAGTTATGTTAAATTGCAATAAAAGTAACAAAACTTTTATAAGAACTACACTGTTATCAGCAAAGCTTACTGCCACCATCACACACACACACACACACACACACACACACACACACACACACACACACACACACCCCTTATCCATACGCCACAAAGTGACTGCATTATTTTTGACACCACCATGTAAGTGTGGCACTCAATTGTTGTATGTAATATATGTAATACCGAAGTTTGTCTAATCCATTCACCAGTATATAAAATCATAATATAATTCTCACACCACAGTTAGCAGTTATGGCTGTTTGGCACTAATCCTTTTCCTGCTTGCTCACCTTGATGGCAGTCTGCATTATGACTGTTGTAGCATAGTTGACACCCTTCGTCCCAAGATGAAGTACCGTATGGTATCCTTGTTCTTTTGCTTTGGCTATGTACTCATCTATGTCCTGTCAAAACACAGATGTAACTATTAAAAAATTAACGATTATGCTGTATCATTTTGTATGAGGAAAATTCAACTTTAGCATCTACAGTCCAGAACATGTAAGCTTCTAAAATCAACAAGCAAATATTCTTACTTTACTACTCATCAGTAGCCAATTAAAAGTACCATGGCTAATACTGTCTATTGTTAATACTGATGACTATTATACAAGATATACTAAGTGTGACATTCGTCAATTGAAGACAGTATTTTAGGTTAGCTAAGAGGAGGAGGAGGAGGAGGAGGAGGAAGGGAGGGGGAGTTAAGGGTCTATGCACTGAGATTACTGGTCTCTGATTCAGGGGTTGGTCCATATGAAGTTAGTGAAATCTGACAGAAATATAATCAAACTGTAATGCAGGAGTGGTAGATCAATGCACTGAAAGCAATACAAGTACCCAGAGATGAAGAGTAATTTAAAGTGAGGTAAAAGTGTATGGTTTAGGCCAGGCTGCAGATGAGGGCAACCCCAGAGCTTATCTGCAGCAAGAGGTACATTTTCCATGACTGATCCCCCATTAATCTTATGCAGGGGTATTATAGTAACGGAATAGCCAGTTGGAGAGATAAGTAATAATAATAATGAATTAGCATCAGTAGGATCAACAACAGAAAAAGAAAGATGAGAGAAACAATCAGCTCAGTAGGTAGGTTAGTTTGTTGGTTTAAAAGATGGGGGAAGGGACCAAACGGCTGGGGCATCGATCCCTTGTTCCGAATAAAACAATGCCACAAGTGTGAGAATAAAACAAGCAAGACTGACAACACAAAATGGAGATAAAGGAAAAACCATAAGAACGACGGAAGGGCATCAAACACTTAAATAGAAAAAAGGCGAGAAGAAAACCACAGACATGCATGAAACAGGTAGAAGAGATTAAAACGGCAAAACAGATTACCGTGGCTGGCTGACCATGAGAATAAAGGAGAAGCCAGCCATTCTGCAACACATTAAAACCTCCACCCTAAAAGCACTAGCGTGGAGGACACAGAGGGACAAAGAACTTGTGCTAAAATTTAGATCAAATGATAAAACCCACCCTCACAAATAAAACATTAATCTAAATCAGCCGATGAGGCGTTGTCAGATAAAATTAGCGGCAATGAGTCCAGTAACCCAACATTTTGTCGCAGGGCAGTCAAAGTGAGACAGTGCACCAGAATATGGGCCACTGTCAACTGGGCGCCGCATCGACACTGAGGTGGGTCTTCATGGCGCAGGAGGTAGCCATGGGTCGCACAAGTGTGGCCAATGCAGAGCCAGTTGAGAACTGCAGAGTCCCTGCGAGAGGCCCACATAGAGGCCTGCCACACATTCATAGTCTCCTTAATGGCATGCAATTTGTTGTGCATACAGAGACTATGCCATTCCATCTCCCAAAGCCAAAAAACCTGGCGACATAAAAACGAATGCAGGTCAGTTATTGGAATGCCAATCTCCATAAGCGTTTCTATGTAGCCTGTTTGGCCAGTCTGTCAGCAAGTTTGTTGCCTGGGATTCAAATATGTCCCGGGGTCCACACAAACACCACTGAATGACCAGACCGTTCCAGGGCATAGACAGACTCCTGGATGGTCACTACCAAAGGATGACGAGGGTAGCACTTGTTGATTGCTTGCAGGCGGCAGGCTGCTCAAGGAGTCAGTACACAGAAGAAACTGACTCCGCAGGGCATGAACGGATGTGCTCAAGAGCACAAAATATAGCCACCAGCTCTGCAGTGAAAACACTGCAGCCATTGGGCAAGGAATGCTGTTCAATATGCACTCCATTGACATATGCGAAGCCGACGTGACCATCAGCCATGGAGCCATTGGTGTAAATCACTTCATGGCCTCAGCACATGTCAAGAATCGAGATGAAGTGACAGCAAAGAGCTGCAGGGTGAACTGAGTCCTTTGGGCCATGTGAAAGGTCCAGGCACAGCGACCTAGGTGTACACCATGGAGGTGTACGCGACTGGACCTCTAGTGTAGCAGGTGGTGAAGACAAGGACTCCAGTTCACACAGAATTGTAAGCCCTGACCCGGGCTGCCGATGCAGGAGATGAACTGCCGTGGGTGGGAAAAGGAGACGATAATTCAGATGCGCAGAACTACGAACTTGTGCAACATAACTGGCAAGCAGTTGTGCACGTCTGACCTGCAATGGAAGAACTCCAGCTTCCACAAAGGCACTGGCCACCAGACTTGTCCTGAAAGTTCCCGTCGCTAGTCTAACGCCACAGTGGTGCACTGGGTCGAGTAAACACAACACTGAGGGCACCGCTGAACCATAAACCTGACTCCCATAGTCAAGGCAGGATTTAACAAGGGCTCTGTATAGCTGCAGCAGCGTAGAGTGATCTGCACCCCAGTTGGTGTTGCTCAGGCAGCAGAGGGCATTGAGGTGCTGCCAGCATTTCCACTTAAGCTGACTAAGGTGAGGAAGCAGAGTCAATGGGCATCGAAAACAACTCCTAAAAATCGATACGTCTCCACTACAGTGAGGGGATTGTCAGTAACGTAAGGTTCTGGTTCCGGATGAACGGTAAGATGCCGACAGAAGTGCGTAACACACGACTTTGCGGCCAAAAACTGAAATCCATGGGCTACAGTCCATGACTGCACCTTGTGGATGGCTCCCAGGAGGCACTGCTCAGCAACACCAGTACAGTTAGAGCAGTACGAAATGCAGAAGTTGTCTGCATACAGAGAGGGTGAGACAGACGGCCATACAGATGCTGCTAGACCATTAATGGCCACTAAAAATAGAGATATACTCAATAAGGAGCCCTGTGGGACCCCACTCTCCTGGATAAGGGGCGGGGGATGGGGGGGGGGGGGGGGGGACTATGGGAGGCACCAACTTTGACACGGGATGTAGGAAGCGACAGGACATTCTGGATAAAAATCGGGAGCAGGCCTCTGATACCCCACTCGTATAATGTGCCAAGGATATGTCGTCGCCAGATGGCGTCATACGCTTTTCATACATCAAAACAGATGGCAACATGGTTTTGGCATCTGGGAAAGGCTGTTCAGATGGCAGACTCGAGGGGCACAAGATTATCAGTGGCAGTGCAACCCAGGTGGAAACCGACCTGGCATGGAGGCAGTAGGCCACGTGACTCCAAGACCCAACCCAACCGCCGACACACCGTACATTCCAGCAGCCTACAAAGAATGTTGGTGAGGCTAATGGGCTGATAGCTATCCACACCAAGCAGGTTTTTGCTGGGTTTGTGCATTGGTATGATGGTGCTCTCCCGCCAGTGCGACTGAAAGACGCCATCACACCAGATCCGGTTGAAGATCACGAGGAGATGCCACTTGTAGTCAGATGAGGGATGTTTAATCATCTGACTGATGATCCGACCAGGCCCAGGAGCTCTGTCAGGGCAATGTGCAAGGGCACTGAGGAGCTCCCACTCTGTAAATGGGGCGCTATAGGGTTCACTGTGACATGTAGTGAACGAGAGGACTGTCTCTTCCATCTGCCATTTAGAGGGCGAAAGGCTGGAGGGTAATTCTCCAATGCAGAGGCACGAGCATAGTGCTCAGCAAACTGCTCGGCAATCATGTTTGCGTCAGTAAATAACAAGCCAATTATGTTAACACCAGGAACACCTGTTTGGGTCTGGTACCCAAAAACTCGTTTGATCCTTTGCCAAGACTTGGGAAGGTGACATATGGCATCCAATGGTCAACACATACCTCTCAACACTCCTAAACCCACTTTTTGATAAGCTGGTGAACATAGGCACGGAGCCATTTAAAGGCTATGAGGTGCACCAGGGAAGGGTGCCGCTCATGCCGCTGTAGCGCTCGCTGACGCTCCTTAATTGCCTCAGTGACTACCGGTGACCACCAAGGGACTATCTTTCACCGGGGGCACCCTAAAGAACAAGAGATTCCGTTTTCTGCCACAGAAACGATCATTGTAGTTACCTGCTCAACCACCACATTGATGTTACTGTATGGGTGAGATTCAACGGTGACAGCAGAGATTAAAGTTTCCCAGTCCGCCTTGTTTAAAGCCCATCTGGGCAGGCATCCATGGGCCTGATGTCAGGAAGATGGGGAAGTGGTCACTACAACATAGGTCATCATGTGCTCTCCAGTGGATAGATGGGAGAAGGCCAGGACTGCAAACTGAGAGATCAATGACCGAATATGTGCCATGTGTCACACTGAAATGTGTGGTGGCCCCAGTATTTAAGAGGCAGAGGTCGAGTTGTGACAGTAAATTTTTGACATCTCTGCCTCAGCCAGTAAGAACTGTGCCACCCCACAAGGGGTGATGAGTTAAAATCTCCCAAAAGTAGGAAAGGTTTAGGGAGTTGGTCGATCAGTGCAGCCAATGTGTTCAAGGGTACTGCACCATCTGGAGGAAGATATATGTTACAGACAGTTATTTCCTGCGCCATCCTTATCCTGACAGCCACAGTTTCAAGAGGGGTTTGAAGGGGCACAGGTTCACTGCATACACAGTTTAGGACGTAGATGCAAACTCCACCTGACAGTCTATTATAGCTGCTACAGTTCCTGTAATAACCCTTATAGCCACAGAAGGCAGGGGTCCGCATTGCTGGGAACAAGGTTTTCTGGAGGGAAATGCAGAAAGCAGGTGTAAAGCTTAACAGTTGCCGTAGCTCAGCCAGATAGTGGGAAAAAAACCGCCGCAATTCCACTGGAGGATAATGTTGTTGTGAGCCTGGGAAAGGATGAAGCGTGCAAGGAGGTAGGTTATGTCACCTGCTGCCTTCGATGGAGTATTTGTAGCCATTTCTATGGTGGATGAGGCATCAGTGAGCTCTAGGTCCACAGGGGACACTAAGATGTCCACTGCATCCTCAGATGCAGAACTGATAGGGGGTGGTGGTGTTGGGGCCACCAGAGAGTCCTGTTTCTTAGCAGACTAAATCTTAGTTTGCTTGCTCTCTCGCTTCTCTTTAGGGGCTTACTGGGAAGATTTCTCCGAAGCAGCTTCAGGCATGGAGGAAGACCATGAAGCTCTTCGTCCGGCAGCTTTTGGCTCCTTGAGCCACTGGCAAGTGTCTGCCGTGGCATTAGTGGAGACCTTGGAAGAGAGGGCCCCATGGGACCCCTTCTGCACGAGAGGAGCTGGAGGAGGCTGTTGTTTCTCCAGCAGGGGGGAGGGGACTGATGTCCTCCACATTTGGGGGGGGGGGGGGGGGGAGACCCTTCCTCCCAAAGAAGGTGCTTTGGGAGCAAAGGAGGAAGATTTGCCCCCCTACCACCGAGGTGGCAGATGTATTCTGGTGGCCCAGAGGGCCTACTGTTCGTGGCACAGAGTGAGGAACCACTGGCACATGGGACAGCGATGGTGATGTAGCTGCAGCGTATGTCGACATCAACCAAATGGGGTTTAATCTTTCGAATTTACATTTAGCCTCTTGTAAATCAACTGGTCCATGGTCATTTACTCCAAAAATTTCTGCTCCTTTTTAAGTACTGGGCAGTTGGCTAGCAGGGGCAGAGGTGCTCTCCATAGTTGATGCAAGTGGGAGGTGGCACACATGGGTGCAGTGCAGTGGACATCCACAGTCTCGACATGTAGCACTGGAAGTGCAGCGGGAAAACATGTGCCCAAACTTCCAGCACTTAAAGCACTGCATAGGGGGAGGGATGTATGGTTTAACGTCACAGCACACCTTGACCTTTTCAGGCAATGAATCACCCTCAAGGCCAAGATGAAGGCACCGGTAGCAACCCTGTTGTCTTTGGGTGTCCCTGTAAACGCGCTGGATGAAATGAACACCCCGCCGTTCTAAGTTGGCACAGGGCTCGTCGTCAGACTGCAAGAGGTGGTCATGATGGAAAATAATCCCCTGGACCCTGTTGAGGCTTTTATGGGGAGTGACGGAAACAGGAATGTCACCCAGCTTGTTATAGGCGAGTAACGTTCGGGATTGGGCTACGGATGCTGTCCGAATCAAGGCTGCGCAATTTCACATCTTGGGCAGCGCTGTCAATTCTCCAAACTTATCCTCAAGGTGTTCAACGAAAAATTGGGGCTTCGCCAGTAGAAAATAATCCCCATCAGTTCTGCTACAGACTAAAAACTGAGGTGAATATGGCTTTCTCCATTCTGTAGCTCTACATTCCTCCCATGGTGTAGCGAGGGAGGGAAACAATTTAGGGTCATACCTGTTGGCATTGTATTCTATCTTGCCCTTCTTAGAAACTGCTGGTGCTGTAAAGTCACCAGCAAGAGATGACTTAGTCCACTTCATTGCGGGTCATCCGCCCTGATGCCACCGACTCCAGTCACGGGCTCTCCCCAAGGGTGCCGCCCAGCCACAGCAAAGGCCAACTGGTGTGATGGCCATTTCTGGGAGTCCTGATGCCCCAGGAAGACAGGCATCTACTCCTTGGCATACGTGGGGAGTTTACAGCTCAGGCATCAGCAGTGTGATTCCTGTGTTGTCAGGGGGCTACCACCAAATGGGTACATGGCAGCCCCACCACAATAGACTGGCTACCATGCTGGATTGTGGGTGCAGAGAAATCCAATATTGTCATGGGTGCAAAAGAGGACAGGAGACAACAGAAGAAGATGACATACACCGGAAATGTCCTCGCCCAAATAGTTGAATCGCAGGTGGAGATGCAAAGCCATGACAAGAGATTCAGGAGATCGAATCTAAGGGCACTCGTGCACCATCTGCACCTACATCTACATCCATACTCCGCAAGCCAACTGACGGTGTGTGGCGGAGGGTACCTTGAGTACCTCTATCGGTTCTCCCTTCTATTCCATTCTCGTATTGTTCGTGGAAAGAAAGATTGTCGGTATGCCTCTGTGTGGGCTCTAATCTCTCTGATTTTATCCTCATGGTCTCTTCGCGAGATATACGTAGGAGGGAGCAATATACTGCTTGACTCTTCGGTGAAGGTATGTTCTCGAAACTTTGACAAAAGCCCGTACCGAGCTACTGAGTGTGTCTCCTGCAGAGTCTTCCACTGGAGTTTATCTATCATCTCCGTAACGCTTTCGCGATTACTAAATGATCCTGTAACGAAGCGCGCTGCTCTCCGTTGGATCTTCTCTATCTCTTCTATCAACCCTATCTGGTACGGATCCCACACTGCTGAGCAGTATTCAAGCAGTGGGCGAACAAGCGTACTGTAACCTACTTCCTTTGTTTTCGGATTGCATTTCCTTAGGATTCTTCCAATGAATCTCAGTCTGGCATCTGCTTTACCGACTATCAACATTATATGATCATTCCATTTTAAATCACTCCTAATGCGTACTCCCAGATAATTTATGGTATTAACTGCTTCCAGTTGCTGACCTGCTATTTTGTAGCTAAATGATAAAGGATCTATCTTTCTGTGTATTCGCAGCACATTACACTTGTCTACATTGAGATTCAATTGCCATTCCCTGCACCATGCGTCAATTCGCTGCTGATCCTCCTGCATTTCAGTACAATTTTCCATTGTTACAACCTCTCGATACACCACAGCATCATCTGCAAAAAGCCTCAGTGAACTTCCGATGTCATCCACAAGGTCATTTATGTATATTGTGAATAGCAACGGTCCTATGACACTCCCCTGCGGCACACCTGAAATCACTCTTACTTCGGAAGTCTTCTCTCCATTGAGAATGACATGCTGCGTCCTGTTATCTAGGAACTCCTCAATCCAATCACACAATTGGTCTGATAGTCCATATGCTCTTACTTCGTTTATTAAACGACTGTGGGGAACTGTATTGAACGCCTTGCGGAAGTCAAGAAACACGGCATCTACCTGTGAACCCGTATCTATGGTCCTCTGAGTCTCTTGGACGAATAGCGCGAGCTGGGTTTCACATGATCGTCTTTTTCGAAACCCATGCTGATTCCTACAGAGTAGATTTCTTGTCTCCAGAAAAGTCATTATACTCGAACACAATACGTGTTCCAAAATTCTACAACTGATCGACGTTAGAGATATAGGTCTATAGTTCTGCACATCTGCTCGACGTACCTTCTTGAAAACGGGGATGACCTGTGCCCTTTTCCAATCCTTTGGTACGCTACGCTCTTCTAGAGACCTACGGTACACCGCTGCAAGAAGGGGGGCAAAGGTGTCCTTCCACATATGGCCCGCACTTCTGTAGAATTTTGAAAGTGGCAGGTCAAACCATAGAATGGGACCTGAACTCATAGGGCTGGAAAGTGTTAGAGTCCTTTTGGTCACCTCTTACAACAGGCAGAATACCTCAGGCCTATTCTAACCCCCAGACGCACAGGGGTTGCTCAGTAGGTGGTCACATTTGAGTGTTCGCACACTGGGTATTGTGTAATAATTTCACTGTCCGAGTTCGGTATTGACAGCTTGTGCAATATAATGAACACTGCAGAGTTTTAAAAATATTGACACTGTCTCAATATATTGTACCATGTGAGGATGGTACTGTGCAATACATTTCAGTTTCTGCCGAGAGAAAGAGAGAGAAAGAGAGAGAAAGAGAGAGAGAGAGAGAGAGAGAGAGAGAGAGAGAGAAATAAAATACCAGGATGTGGGTGGGGAGGATGTATATGAAAGTACCATGCAGTACTTTAAGAAAAACCCTCACTTATCAGGAAATGCCACATACCTTGTCCACAATAGCAGAATAAACTGAAGATTTTGAGAGATTTTTGTGAGATGACAGTAAGCAGAAATGTTTATTTTACTCGTAACAGTTCTCAGCATTGATAAGTAAGGTTAGGTCAGTTGTCCAGAGATCACACACATTTATTTCGTTTGTGACAGTTGTTACATTAGAGAAATACATATAAAACAGCACAGGTATGCTATAAACTATATTATTCACTTGTTCAGTTTGTAATTAATCATCACTGTGGTTTACGAATCTAAGCTGCCATAAATAAGCTTCTGGTCCATTGAAATGATCACAGGAAGCTTTTCAGATTTATTATGTCCATTACACATAATTTCTCCTTTTCTTTTGCCAAACAAGAAACTCATTCACAATATATGAGAGTTCCCATATTGTTGAGCACAGACTTGTTCGCTTCCCGGACATAAATATTGTGTAATATTGTTGCAATGTTCTTGGCCTTAATTACCACAAAACATATTTACACAATATTATTGAGTTAATAGTACTGAACATGTAAGGGCCACTTGACAAAAAACATTAAAAGTTGGAATAGAACACATTCCCTCAAAGGCAGCATAGAAAACTGCTAAACTATTATTTTTTAGTCAGCTTAATTAATTGATAAGAAATACTTAACGTCTTCCCTTTATTGGCCTTCTATGTGAAGGGCACTTCTAAAATAGTAAAATGCAGTGCAGTGGAAAAAAATGTCAACTCCATCTGAAAGTAATTAAAAATGGTGGATTCTTCCTGGGAGGAACGTTAAGAGCAGTGTCGTATAACGGTAGTCTGCTTGACAGTGTGCAGTTTATAAGATCATCCGATGATGCTCTGTCTTCAAGTTAAGTAGAGGCGTTACTGGCAATACAAATCCATACCTGGGATTGTCAAAAGTGAATGTAAGGTGAGAAATCATTCCTCTAGCCAAATGGATGGCCAGATGGATGGCCCATTCCCTGGGATACCCACATGACTTGGGGCCCAGAGAAAGACAATGAAGCACAAAGTATGACTAAGGGCAGAGAGAAAATAATGAATATCATCTCTCAATATGGCAAGAGTAACATCAGTCAACAGCCTGGAGACTACTCACTGAGTCATGACAAATTAAAAGTACTGGGCTCCGTTAATGGATCAGCTTCACCATAAAAACATTACATGTTCCTGGCAACAAATGTTCTTCCTGCCCAGTGGGAGATGCCAAAGCATATTCTGTTCTACTCGTCATTTTAGAGCTGTCAGTTTAAATGATGGTACCACACCGATACACATGGAGAACAGAGAGGAGTAGATCAAAAGTAAACAGTGACAAAAAACTTTAGTTCTTTGAAATCAAAATTCATGGTCTGGGTACTAACCAAGACGAAGCACAAAGGAATACACAGAAAGCACACAGCAATGGGGTTGGAATGGCTTTCCAGACCCTCTGTTGGGTCTTCTGCCCACCTGGGAGCCCCACCAGAGAGCAACTGTCAGAGGTCAACACCCTCAAAGTGTAAAAAGAATTTGGTAAGTCAGATTATGAAGTTATTTTATGGTGAGCAAGAGTTGTTGCAGTCTGAACTGAGGAAGTAAGATCTCTGCTTTGGCCATGAGACTGTCTATGGGCAACTATGAAACGCACTAGAAGCCAGCCTTGCTCCATAATTATCAACTGGTCCAATTGGGACAGCAAGAGGGCCACATATGTACAGTGTAGGGAAGTGCAACCTGCACCTCAAGAGTTGTGGGTGAGGAATCAGGAAGCATTAAGCTTCTGCATGCACAGTCTGAAGTTGATCAACATAGGCCAAGCACGTCAGCTTTTTATCAAAGAGGACTCCCAAAACTCAGGACTGCACAGGAATTCCCGAACACTGGGTATCCAAGTAGACTCCTAGATCAGAATAAACTACGATACAATGACAGAACTGCATTACTTGCAATTTTTTGGAAGAAAACTGGAGGCCACGGGAAAGAACACAACCGGAGGCACTTCAGATGGTTCCGTGGAGCTGGAATTCAGCCCAGGTTACAGATTGGGAGCTATACCATACGCAACAAATGTCCACATACAGCACAGTGGAACCACTGGTCCAATGGAGATCACTAGCCCATTTAAGGCAATAAGAAGGAGTAACACTCAGACCATAGCACTGAGTGATGCTGTTCTCTTCATACCATGGGGAGCTGAGAAGCCCACCAACTTGAAACAATGGGAAAAAAGCCTGATGTATAAAAATCAATAGTAACCCTTATAGCCCCAATCATGGAAGGAAAGTGAATACGATGGTGCCAAGTGGTGTCTCATGTAAGTGATAAAAACTGCAATGAAATGGTATTTACAAAAAGCCTGCTGGATTGCTGTTTCAAACCTAACCAGATGGTGACTTGTGGATTGCCCTCCTGGAAACCACACTGATAATGAGGCCAGAAGGACCTGTGAACCTAGCATAATTGTTGGGCTACCTTCCTTTCAATTAGTTTGCAGAACACATTGGTGAGGCTAATCGGTTGACAGCTATTAGCGGATTTTAAGTTTTTGCCTTGTTTAAAGATAGCAATGACAACATTGTCCCTCCATTGTGAAGGGAAAGGATCTTCTAGCCAAAGAAGTTGAAGACCCTCAGTGGACGAGTTTGAGTTGCATTAGATGCCCAGTCATACGATTTTGAATTTAATAAGGGGGTGGGACAGTAAAGTGTGTCGCTAAATGAGTTTAAAGCCTGACACAGTCTCCTATCATTGAAATGTTCATTACGTAGTTCAGGTATTGGAGGACGGGGGGAGTAAAGAATAGGGAGATGTCTCCAACTTGTCTTGTGTGTTCAAATGGAAAGGAAAGAAGAGGATGTCAATGCTACTGCAAAGATGAGCAGTAAAATGTTTAGCAAGAACTCACATCACACATTGGTACAAAAAGACCCCTACCCCAATCCTAAAAGAAGCAGCAGAATCTAGAACAGCTGTTAATCATTAGCAGTCCTGCAGGTTATGGAATTTGGTCACACCTTGGATGAAGAAGCACATGTTCCTGAGGAAGAGATGTAGCACCCCTGCATTCCATCTTATTGAATTTAATTAGGTAGCAATCTTGTGCAAAAAATCACTTGAAAGTCTTGAGTGTGGTATGTGGAGGATGTTGTTTGAGACATTGCAGGGCTCTTCAATTGTCCTAAATAGCCGTTTAGTATCTGGTCCACTATGATACTGACCACAGATGGAGGCAGCCTGTAAAACTGGGGATAGCAGCTCCAGAATGTCATGTGATTGTGTCACAAATGTCTCTGAGAACCTCGTCAATAAATCTGGCATAATGGGGTTAAAGACGACAGCATACATATACAGCTGCCAGTTGGCCATTCCGAGATTAACACAGTAACAAGGAACAGGTCTACTGGAATGACTACTGTGTAGCAACCACTGTTATGAATTGGAGGAATGGATCATAATATCACTTACCGAGAAGGTGCCATGGGTGACACTTTAGCATATAAGGTATCATCATTGAGGTGACACAGATCAAAATCAAAAATAAGTTGCTCAATCAGAAATTCTCTACCAGAGGATGTATACCCCAGAGGGTATGGTAAGCTTTGGAATTGCAAAGCAGCACTAAGGTGGGGGGCAGCTGTCGAATTAAAGTGGCCATCCCAAGGTACACAGGTGCCTGCCTGAGGATAAATAAACGTTACACATCAAATAGTGATTACCAAGACAGTTTGCACTCTCACTACTCTGCATTCAAATGTGGTATACATGGGAAACAATTCTATGACAACATTGTCAACCAATGTACAGACCCTTCCAGATGCTGTTCAGGGTCATGTCAGTTCTGACAGAAGGTGTGGTACTCTCCAAAAGTTGGGGAATGGTCATCTGCAAAATTTGTTTTCTTTGAGAGTATGAGCGGTCTAAGGCGCTGCAGTCCTGGACTGTGCAGCTGGTCCCGGCGGAGGTCCAAGTTCCCCCTCGGGCATGGGTGTGTGTGTTTGTCCTTAGGATAATTTAGGTTAAGTAGTGTGTAAGCTTAGGGACTGATTACCTTAGCAGTTAAGTCCCATAAGATTTAACACACACACACACACACACACACACACACACACACACACACACACACACACACACACACACACACGTGAGAGTATGATAAATAGTGGAACAGAATGACATTAGTTGCTGTAGATCTGGCAGGTGACTGTAATATCCAAAGATTTCTTCATTTTCTCATTAACTACTTTACAGAGATAGGACTCTCGTGAAAACGTATCTGCCCTTCCACTATGGGGTTGGAGCTGAAGAGGAGTGGTCAGCACTTGAATTCTCACTCCATCATTCCTTCAGATCACATCAGTGGTCTGTGGATTTTCATGGAGAGGGTACACTCAGTGAAGTCATGTGATACTTCTCCAGCTGGGTGCAAAAAAATCAGGGTTCTCAAGATGGTATTGCACAAACTATTAAAGGAGATGACCTGTCTCTCCCATGGGTTAACCGACTTCCAGAACCATCAGGGGCTGACATTAAGGGAAAGGAGTGAGTAAATAATTTACATACTGCTAATTTCCTGGCCACAGTAACGGCCAAAGTCAATGGCATTAGGCCAGGGTATAAACTTTTTATTTTTTCAAGCTTCAAAATATGAGACACCACTGATGACGTTAAGTTCCTGGGATTTAAATTCCTTAATTAGGGGATCAGCACTTCAGGGATTGGGGAGGGCAACTGTCTCTGCAACCGACACAGAAGGATAATTACTCACACAATGAGTTTTCATCAAGCAGCCGACCAGTCTCCACAAACTGGATTGTTCGTACAATGGGAAGATGTATGGCCCAAGGGTTGAAATTTAAAGCACCATATTGGGGATGGGAAATGTATCTGCACATCAAAATGGTATCGCAAGAGTTTGACTCAGTAGGGAAGCAAAGTCTCCCCCAAAAATGAGGGAGAATATTCCGGTGTCAACCTTGTCGTCTGGCAGGCCTGTATGTACACAACAGTGGACCCCACACTTATTCAGTTTTTCCAATTGATTCCTGACCACAGTGCAGTGCTAATCCCCAGTGAAACACTAAGCCTTGTACCACTTCAAACACTAATGGGGTGTTACAGTAACAGGTATGTCACACTCACTTTTTTTTTTTTTTTTTTTTTTTTTTAACAGAGTAACACTCAGGACTGGGTAGGATTCGCTGTGTTAATTAAGACCAAACCATTTCATAACTTACTCAGGGAAGAGATCTCTCAACATACATATTCAATATTCTGAACAAAGAACATGACTTAGTAGCTAAAAAGGACCCTCCATCAGTCCAGCTGCAAGCCAGGAACTGATAAGAGTAAGTGTATACAGTTTGCTTTCCATCCACGACAAACCTAAGGAAGGTAAGTTCTGTAATAATTTGCAATGAAGTATTCAGTTCTGTCTGAAGACACTGCTGGACTCTCATGGCAACTGACTGACAGCTAGGTCTTTTCAATGTGCAAGACACCCACCTTGATGCCACCTAATCCAATCAAGGGCTCTCCCCACAGACACCACTTAGCCAGAGTAATGGCCACATGGTTTGATGACCACTGCCTGGAGTCCCAATGCCCCCTAACTCCTCATCACACACGGGTACACAGAGGTAACAGACCAGGAATCAATAGTGAATTCCCTAAATAGTCAGGAAGGCTACAACCATATGGGTACCTGACTAGTCTCCACCACAGAATGGCTAAAATGCTGATGTTTCACAAACAAGTTAGGCTGTCAACGGGGAATCTGTTCTACAGACCAATTCTGAGTAAACAGAGTCAGAGAGTAGACTGCAGCACAGGAAATGAAATACTGTAGTTGTTCGGGATCCTGTTTTCACCACATACATACTCATAAAAGGGTTGTGAGCCCTCTAGGAGGGCAGAATGTTTTCTAATCGATGAAAAATAGTCGTTTCACTTCCCAAATGTTGATAAAGTTTTGAACTTAACACTTTATTTTCTAAATTGCATTTCCACTGAAGATTAGGCTTGCGGTTACAGCAAAATACTGTTCTCTTTTGGGTGTGCAGTATGTTGTAATCCGGGGCCTCCCCTCAAACCTCTGCACAAACAAATTTGATACTTGTTAAGTTCTATTTGTGCACCATCATATCATCACTGTCGATTTTATAACCACCTAGCTCCAATAGGAATGGCGATATGAGTAAAAACATTTTTACGCTCCTGCTTTATAGGCTGCCTACATGACAGGGAGTAGCATCAGCCTGGTTCACTGACCTGTTGTGCAGGGGCTACATTTGCAGATGGGCATGGCTGGAGGAAGATTCAGAAGGCCGGAGGAGATGATTGGTAGAGATAAGGAGGCAGGAGGGAGAGGATGATATGAATTGGGATGGGGGTGGGGGGTAGGAAGATGTGGTCAGAGAGACAGGACTGAGGAGTTAAACGGGAGGGGGGGGGGCGGGGGAGGTGACCAAAGAGATGAGGTGTGCACAACATATCTGAATGCATATGCAGCCAAAGTCATGGGGAGAAGGCTAGTACAAAATAAAACAATACAAAAGGCATTCACAACCAAGACTTACCTGCTCACGCCTGCTGAGCATTGGATGCACAAATTTGCGGTATAGTATACTGGATCCCTTAGTGGCAGGTGAGAGCAGCCACAGAACCAACAGGATCTTGATCTCATAATAAAATGGAAACCTGAGGAACAAAGATATGTTTGTTCAAAAGTTAATTACTGTGGCAACAATCACTACAATGGAATCATACGCTTACCAGAAACTCAGGAAGACGTCAGTGAAAGTTTCGGCACAGCTGAACAGGGCAAATACAATCCAGTACATCATCCACTTAACCTAGAGAAGTAGATGGAGATTATTAGCACGATTAAATGAGAACGTAAATAATCTAAACAACAAACAATGATAATAGTCAATGAAAAATGAAGACAAAATTCATAACAGATTAAGTTCACATAATATATTGCATTTATCATTAAAATTAAATCTGTTTGTTTCATCAGAATATTAGATGGCTGAAAAAACAAGCCAGCTTCTTTTATGTGTAAGAGTTTTGAAAACAAAAATTTTCTTTGTACCACCAAGCATGGGGATAAAGACATTTAATATACATAATATGGGGAACCACCATGTTAGTAAAAGCTGAAGACAAAACTGAAGCACTTTATTATGTATATCTGAACATAGGAGTACAAGAATGTGAGCAGTTATTGAAGAATAAATTTATTATAGCCGTAACAGTGTACAGACTCAAATTTATGAGACATCTAAATTCATTTTTTACTTATGCTATGCCAGACAAGACTAAAGAGTAACCAGTTTGTGGGCATTTTAAACAGGTACGCTAAAATATTATGACACAAAAAAGTTGGAAAAAATAACTCTGGTGCTACAATACCCTTCTCCACGGCAGCAGGTGGATTTAATGATACCATTTTTGTAGACAATGCCCATGGTGAAAAAATTTAGATTGTACTCAACTGCTAATACTATGCCTGGCTCTGGTGAACACTTTGCGAAAACGAAGCACCCCAAAAACCACAAAAGTCTGAGAAATTCTCATGCAAAAAAAAGAGAGATTTTTGGATGGTGCTAAGAATCACATACAAGGTATAGAACAGGAAAAGGCATGTAAGGAAACAGATGCTAATGCATTTCTCAACAAATTTATCAATATTCCAAACAGCTTTCCTACACCAATGTTCTAAATTTCGGTATAAAAAGTAAAAGATTGGAAAGGTTAAAAATATATCATAAATGAGACAGGGAAATTTATAAAACTGCCATAAAGCAAATTCTAAATTTCTGGCATTCAACAATTATTGCAATATACCAAGGAAATCTGCCTGCCATGAAATAAATTAACAATTCTAATAAAATAATTGGAATAAACAGAGAGGACAACCAGAGCCACTGCAACAGAATCACTAAAATGAATGATTTACAAATTTAACTTTTTTAACAGTCATTTTCCAAATGTTGCAGAAAAACTATGGTCTGATAGATGAAGAAGCAAGTGGTATATTCAAAAGTTATTCAACCAAAATTTAAGCTGCTAGGCATGGCACAGACATTCTTTTCCAAAATTAACAGAAATGTTATAATTCTCAAAAGAAAAAGGTCACATGGTGTGATGGAATTTCAAAGCAAGTTCTGAAGAGATGCTCTGGCTTACTAAGTTAAGCACATACGTAATACTTCATTAGCACAGATGCCACTATTGAACATCATGTCAGTGAGTGAACTGGATGATACTTATTGCAAAGTATACTGCCTCTTCCTGTGGATATTCGAGAAGTAATACCGTAAAGACTAGTATCACAAGTAAAAAGAAACTTTTGGCTAATACATTATACTGGGTTCCTGACGGGTAGCTTATCTAGGTATACCATTTTATACATTTAATCATCAAATATTACTACTGTTTAACAACAAAGTATTATCAATCATTAATATTTGTGATCTATTCGAAGCACTGATAAATTCTATCATGGTGGTCTTTCATAAATGACTAAATTTTGTGATGAACACATAATAACTGATCTGATCCATACTTTTGATGCTATCTCAGAAATTCTATGTATCTTCCCCCTTAGGTGGATGAGTGGGTAGTTGCAGTGTGCGGGGGGTGGGGTGGGGTGGGGTGGGGAGACAGCAGTCTTCAGTTACCACCAATGTCCGGGAAGACATATCTGCTCCATAATCAACCTGAGGACACACACTCGCACCCTTAATATGAGTGTCTCATGTACCTCGACACACTTGGAAGAGGACAAATCTTTTCGCAGTGAATCACATCCTCATCAATGATGGAAAAGGCAGCAACGGAGATTCTCAATAATGGTGCAATGCCAGGGTGAAAACATTAGGAAAGGCATTCACACTAAGTTCCATCAACCACACAAAGCACTTACACAAAAAGCCCTGAAGTTTATTATATTTGTAAATAAAAATGCTAAAAATTAATCCCTATATTTTATCTTAGTGTTAGGAAACCTTTCTGGTTTATCTTAGATACAATCGCCAAAATTACATGCATTTTTATTTTATTTGCTGATCGCTGTGTGTAGAATATTGCAAAACAATGACTTATGTTGCAAAGGCAATACAACAAAATATCTCTCATGTTCGGTAATATCAGAGTAATCACTAGATAACAAAAAGTAGTACAATTTAAACAATGCAGTGGAGACAAAGGTTAATGCTTAGGAAAAATCATTACTCCAGTCCCACCATCTTATAGTTTTGGACCATCCATATTCATTGCTATATGAATAACTTTCCATTTAACAAACACCAGACATAGCTTGTACTTTTTATCAATAGGTGTTACAAAGCTGTCTTGAGCATCCACAACTTAGTATACATCTATTAAAAAAGTAAAAATCAAGTTTGCTAGAGCAAATAAGATCATACCTCTACTTGGACCTGTGAATAATGAAAACAAATTTATGAAACTCACTGAAACATTACTAAAACTCATTTTTAAAAAACTCTTGACAGGTTACATAACCTACTTCACCCTACCTCGACTAAATTAATATGGCTTAAATTCCATTGCTTGTAAAACACACACACACACACACACACACACACACACACACACACACACACACACACACACACACACCTATGTTGCTTGATGGCAATTGTGGAAAATGCACTGTACAATTGCTTGTTCCTAATGATGCCAACTGTACAAATGTCACACCGAAAGGACCTGCCATTAGGTGTCAAGCAGCACATTGTGAGCCTCAGTACAGACGCTGGAAATGAAAAGTTTAATAAATCTCTGTTGCCAGTCTTGACACACTTACAGGCAGTCGGAAACCAAGACAGCCAAATAAGAGGACTTCACAGATTTTTAGGCTATACAACTATCTGCAGACCATTCACTAGATAATAGCATAAACTGCAGCAGACAGGAGCAGTCAGTACTCCATCTCTAGCTGTTTAATTACTTGAAAAATTTTGGTACTTTTAGGCATTGGTGAAGTAAGCAATATAATCTCTCCTACACTGCAGGTTGTTTCAGGAGGAATGGTAAACATTGTAAGTAGTGGTGATACAGACTAATACGAATACAACATTGCACAGAAGGTACCACATTTTTATCGGTTATAGAGGTACAGTTGTTAGTGCAATGTCAACAAATGTTCACAGACGGTGTTATGTGGAAGAAAATGGTTAAGTTCAAAGTTTATTTTCATAAATACCAACTCTGACTTCAATGCATTTTCAAATTCTCTTGATAACACCATGTGTAGCTCTCCTGAGGTCATCTTTCTGTTCTTTAATCTCTTGGGTTTACATTTTCTTTGTAGAGTTCATCTTGAAACATTCCCACAGACAAGTATCTAAATAAGCAAGGTCCAGGGACATTTATGGCCAAGAAATGTGACCATTTCTACACATTTATATTCTGTGGAATGTTATATGAAGATGACCTGTCACATGACAGATGCTCCTGGATGCTAGAAAGACTAGGTAATGGGATCCTGTAGGACAAACAGTAATCCAACAGGCCGAATCAACTGACTGCCGGTCATACCACATCACGCAGTTACAGCAAAGTTTTCTTGAAACTGTGTGTCCACAAAGGCAAGAGCATTTCCATCGGGTAACTGATGTGTTTTACAGGTTTAACTGATACCGTCACAAGTGAAGCTGTCTTCTTTTGTAAACAATATTAGTAGGTTTACTTGACAATTTGCAAGTATCCACTAAATACCAATCATCTACCTTCCTCTCCTCCTTGAAGATGTTGAACCCTCTATAAATGATAAGGATAGAGGTCTTGCGTATGTAATGTCAGTTACATTCTTGTATGTGGGAAACCAACACAGTGAAATTCAGTGCTTGCTTGTTGAAGGACTACATTGTATGAGCTGAATTATGACTTACTTTATCCATACACTGTTCATTTGCACATTTAAGTGAAACATGAATGTTTGGCACTGCACCAGTCTCTCAGTCCAGTGAAAACATTAGTAAACACACTTTAATCTGATACTCAGTAGCTAGAAAATTGCCAACAACATCATCTGCAGGCAGCTGCAGCATTTCTATCACAAATCCCACACACAAATACCATGCTGACACACACAGCATTTGTAAATATATGGGCATGATTAAAGAAATACAGCAAAACTGGTTAACAAATTGCAATCACAGTAGAAAAATTCAACTATGTAAACTCAAACAACTTCAAAACAAAAATAAGTCAGTAAACAATCTAAGAGTAACACATGGAATGAAAACTGCTGTCTGTAACCAGCTGTATCTCTGTAACCAATAAAAACTGGATAGGCCTACACATTATATGGGATGTTTTATCATTTATTTACTATTCCTCCTGAAGCACCCTATAAAAAATCTCTCAAACCTCTCTGAATCATGAATGGTGTCCCTCATTCTAAGGACAAAATCCCATCTTACCAGTGCAGTCCTCCAGCATTCTACATGTCAACTGCAGCTGAGGAACAATGGATTGGATTAGATTGAACTGATGAGGTTAAAGCAGGCTAACTATGAAGTCATCAGTCCCTTCCCATCCTATAAACGTTAAGTCGGGAAGAGTCCTCAGAAAGGAATGACAAGAATTGCAACTGAGAATCAATAAATCCAAGAGACAGAAGCAAGCAGAACTGAGAAAGAGGTAAGAGGGTTATAAGATGGGTGAGATGCTGTGCCCACAAAGCAATTTTAGGACCCGAAACATATTAGGTAATGGATGACACACCCTCTGCATTTGATCAGCATTTCCTTACCCTCATTACTGACCAGGTGATAAAAACTCAGGACAGAATGACGACATTGAGGCAGTAAACAGATGTGTAAAAGTTGGAAGGGCAGGAGGCAGGCCAAACCACCGGGGAAGGGCAGCCATGGGCCCCCTGGGTCGAAGCAGGTGACGAGACCAATGTGGCCTACCTCAGAGAGAGAAGCAGAGTCCACATTCAAAGGTACAACATAAAACCAGATTAGCCACTTATGCATAGCCTGTCAGGAAGTTTAAGGTTCTGCTGTAAGACAAACAAATTGGAACAATCAAGTAAAATGTGAGCCACCATCAGATTGATGCCACCAAAATGAGGTGGATCTTCACATCACAGGATGTGGCTGTGGGTAAGCCAACTGTGGCAAAAGCAAAGCCAACAATGGTTGACTGCCTGTGAGTAGAAGGAATAGGAGAATGTCACAAGGCTGTGATACTCTTTATTACTCGCAGTTTGTCCACAGGAACCAGGGCACATCAATCCAGGGACATCAATCCATATTCCAGGCCAATAACTGACACAGTCAAACAAATGCCTGTTTCCAATACCCCCATCTCCAGAGTCGGCTTCCTGGTAGCCAACTTTGCCAACCGGTCAGTATGTACTTTCCCTGGGATTCCAACACGATCTGGAGTCCATTAACAGATTACCAACCATCCAGCTTGATGGCGGTCATAAAGAAGATCCTGGACAGTCGGAACAAATGGATGTCGTGGGTAGAAATGATCAACAGGCTGAAGACTACTCAGAAAGTCACTGCTGATTAAGAATGTCTCACCGGTTCAAGAATGAACATGGCTCAGGGTTTGGAATGAAAGGGACTAAACTGCAAGGTCATCAGTCCCTTCACATATTAAATGTCAAACAGGACTAGCCGTCAAAAGGAGGCGGCAAAAGGCAAACCCTACAAATAAAGGATAAAGAGAACAAAAAGGTGGAAAGGTTAGAGCCCAGGTAAAGACCACCTAGCAAGGGCCTCCAAGGGATCCCAGGAGGGGCAGGGGGTGGGGCAGGTGGAGGGAGGGTGATGGAGCTGGACAAGGGTGCCCCCACCAACCCCATAGACACTCAATGACACCAAAAAGCCCTACCTTACAGAGATGAATGGAAACAACCTTCACAGTCAAAACTTAACACCAGATCAGCCAAGTTGCCATTGTCTGCTAGCACCAGAGGTAGTGTGTCAGGAAGATTAAGATGCTTCCTCAAAGCAGCCAAATTAGGGCAGTCTATGAGTAAGTGGGCTACTGGCATGCGGGCTCTACATTGGCAGTGAGGGTGATCCTCATGTGTGAGAACCTGGCCATCATTCAGCGAACTGTGGCCAATGTGGAGTCTACAGAGGACAGTGGATTTCCTGCAAGGAACATGCAAGGCAGACTGCCATGTGGTTGTGGTCTCCTTAATGGTCCATTTTTTTGGGGAGATCAGGGCAGACCAATCTGAGTACCACACTTCCAGGAATTGATGACGTATAAACAAGCAAATGTCCAATTATGGGACTGCCATTTCCAGACTCGGCATCCTGCTGGCCAGCCCATCAGCTCATTCATTTCCCAAAATTCTAACAAGACTGGGGTCCAAACGTAAACGATTGGCTGCCCAGCTTGATGAAGGTCAGAGACAAGGGCCTGGACAGCTGTAACCAGTGGATGAGGAAAGTAACACTGGTCTATAGCCTGAAGGCTGCTAAAGGAGTCACTACAGATTAGAATATTCCTGCCAGTGCAAGAACAAACATAGCTAAGGACTAATGTAATGCCCATCAATTCAGCAGTGAAGACATTGCAGCCATTTGGCAGAAAGTGGAGTTCACAGCATCATGTGTGTGTGTATGCAAAGCCTGTTCATTCGTTAATTGTTGAGCGATCAGTGAATATCACTTCCAAACCCAGGTACTTCTCAGGAACAGCCAAGAATAGGCGGCAAAAAATTGTGGGATCAATGGAACTTCTGGGACCAAAGGATACTTCGAGACAAATCCAAGGTTGGGGTAGAACTCATGAGGGCCAGATGCGATGTCTCCCTCACCAGAGGCGACAGCAGGAAGTTGCAGTTCTGAACAGCGACACTGGAGGCAGGCAGCAGCTGCAAACCCAGTTCTGGGTCACTGCTGTGGAAGTTGCATCTCTCTTCCAGGGAAAATTACATGGTAGTTGGGATGTTCAGGGAAGCTATGAACATGTATAGCATAATTCAGAAGCTATTGTTAGTGCCTGATAGGTAATGGAGGGACTCCAGCCTAGGCTAGTAGGCTGTTAACAGGGCTAGTTTGGAAGGCTCCTGTTACAAGTGAGACCCCAAAATGATTAATGGGGTCCAGTATCTGCAATGCTGTAGGTGATGCAGAACCATAGACAAGACTCCCCAGTTAAGAAAGCAATGAATCAGGGTTTTATAGAGCCACAGAAGGCTAGAATGATCTGTACCTCAAGTAATGTCACTGAGGCAGCGAAATCTATTGAGATGTCGCCACCACATGATCCTCTAGGTAAAGCTCTGGGTGTGGGTGGGCAGTATGACAGCAACAGAAGTGCACGACATAGGTCTTCGCGGCTGAAACCTGAAAGCCATGAGTGAGAGCCCAATTGTGCCTTTCGTATGGCGCCCTGTAAGTGACGCTCAATAACAACCAAACAGGAGGTGCAATAATAAAAGCACAAATGGTTGTCATATAAGAAGGGTGATATCGAAGATCCCGCAGCTGCCACCATAAAGAGGGGGACACCCAGTACAGACCGCTGCAGGACCCCATTCTCTTGGACATGGGGGTATTTAGTAAACCACTCGCCTGAAACTGGAACATACAGTGCGACAGGAAGTTCTTGACAAAAACCGGGAGTGGACTCCAGAGACCCCACTCACGTAATGTAGTAATGATGTGATGACACCATGTCGTGTCATGAGCCTCCTGTACATCGAAAAAGACAGTGATGAGGTGGTGACAACATACAAAGGCCATCCCAATGGTGAACTACAGGTGAACAAAATTGTAAGCAGCGCAGCGGCCTTTGTGAAAACCGCCCTGAAGGGCAACAAAAAGGGCCCTAGACTCAAGGAGCCAACACAGCCGTCTGCTCACCATTGAGCAATTTACAGAGAATGTTGGTAAGGCTGATTGGTCGATAACTGTCCATCTCAAGGGGGTTCTTTCCCAGTTTCCGTACTAGAAATAATTTACTTTCTCGCCAATGAGATGGGTACTCCCCCTCTTTCCAGATCCAATCAAAAAGGGCAAGGATGTGACGCTGACAACCCATTGAGGGATTTTTCAGAATTTGATTGTGGATGTGGTCTGGCCCTGGGGCCCTATCAAGGCAATGGGCAAGGGCACTGGAGAGTTGCCATTCACTGAATGTAGCATTGCACGGCTTGCGGAGTATGGATGTAGATGTAGGTAAGTACATTCACTCCTCCCACTGTTTTATGAGCCGAAAGGCAGGGTGGTAGTTAAACAAAGATGTGCAAGCATAATGTTCAGCAAATGCTTGGTGACAGCTTCTGGATCAGTATAAACGGCACCATCTAAGGAAATACTTCATCACCTGCAGGGGACTGGAAGCCATAGAGTTGTCTGATCTTTAGTTATGTGACCTAACGGTGGAAACGTACTGTTCCCAGGATTCTTTCATTTTTTTTGTTTTTTTTTTTTAGGTAAGCAAACAGGGGCACAGAGCCCTTTAAAGGCAGTGAGATGCTCCAGTGAAGGGTGTGCCTTATGACATTGGAGACACCCCTTCAGATCTCTAATCGCTGCAGCGATCTCTGGAGTCCACCAGGTTACCATCTTCCAATGAGGAGGATCCTGAGGAAGAAGGGCTGACTTGGTTGGCTGCCAAAAGAATGGTTGCTACTGAATGCAGAACTGCCACATCGATACCGCCATTCGATGGGGAGCTAAGGACAACAGCAGAAGTGAACCCATCCCAGTCAGTGTTATGGAGAACCCTTCTGGGCGGGTGTCCAGGGAGCAACACTGAGGGAGGGACAGGAAGATCAGGAAGTAGTCATTACCACACAGGTCATCGTGGACCCTCCAGTGGATAAATGGCAGATGGCGAGGACTGCAAAAGGAGATCTCAGTGGCTGAAAAGGTTCATGGTGCCACATTGATGTGTGTGGGGGCACCAGAGTTCAATAGGCGAAGATAAAGCTGCGACAGTAAAGTTTTGATGTCTTTTCCATGGCCAGGGATCATTGAGGGGAGCTGAGAGAGCAATGCAGACAACAAACCCTGGGACACGACGTCATCAGGAAGGAGTTAAACATTACAGATGGTAAAATCCTAAGGTCCCATTCCTGAACAGCCACAGCCTCCAAAAGCATATCAATAGGCAAAATATTACTCTAGATAGAGTCCATCATATATGTAAAAACTCCACCCAACACCCTTTCGTAGTCGGTATGATTATTAAAATAATCTTGGTAGCCACAAAGGGCTGGGGTTTGAATTGCTGGAAACCATGTTTCCTGTAGGGCAATACAAAATGCAAGGTATGTGCTTAAAAGCTACAGTAGCTTAGCCAGGCAATGAAAAAGAAATCTTTTATAATTCCACTGGAGGATACGATTGTCTGAATACTGTGGGGGCATGAAACTGTGGGGGGACAAGTTATGGCCGAGGGTCATGTACTGCCACCAGTTGAGACGTCAGGGCATTGACTGGTACAGGTTCTGTGGCACATTCCCTGGGGAGATATGGTGTCTCAGGGGCCACCAGGACCTCCACCTTGGGCACAGAAGGAGTAAATGTGTGGTGGTTTCCTTTGCCTTAGAGGAGTTTTTTTTTTTTTGTCGTCCTCCTCCTCCTCAGAAGACAACAACTCAAAGTTTCCCTGAATTTGTTTCAGGGACAGAGAAAGAATGAGCAGTCCGACAGCCAGCAGCCTGTTGTTCCTTCAGCCACTTGCTGGTGTCTGGCTGTGAGCTAGTAGGAACCATGGAAGGAAGAATCCCAAGGGATCTCTTCCTAGCTAGAGAATATGGAGGATGAGGGACCTCTGGCAGGGGGATAGGAATCAGTGCCCCAGCAGGTGCGGAGCCAATGCTCCCGAAGTGGAAGCACTAGAGGGGCCCCCAACCCCCTGGGGACATGTATCAGTGGACGACTCTGAGGGCCCAATGCACAAGGCCCAACAGACGAAGGTATTGTGGACAGAGAAGGTGACGACATTGCAGCTGTAGGCTAAGTTGTCTGGGATTGAGATGCTCATATTTTTTCTGAACTCTTGATATGTGATCCAGGGTTTTATACTCATGGATTTTCTTCTCACGCTTAAAAAAGGAGCGATCTGGCGAGCAGGGATAGTGGAGCTAGCCACAGTCTACATGGATGGGTTGAGGGTCACAAGGAATGTTCACAGGCAGTGGACATCCACAATCCCTGCAAGCAGATGTAGCAGTGAAACAGGAAGACGTATGTCCGAACTTCATACAGCTGAAGCATCTCACACAAGGAGGAACATATGGTTTCACGCCACACTGGTAGACCATCACCTTGACCTCAGGCAATGTATCACACTCAAAAGCCAAGATGAAGACCCCAGTACAAATTCTGTTATCTCTTGGTCCCCACATACTGTCGCTGTAAGTTGGTCTGTAGTTCACCGCCAGTTTGCAGAAGAACATCACCGTGAAAGATGACACCCTGGACTATTTTGAGAAACTTGTGGGGAGTGACAGTCACGGAATCTCACCCAACTTTTCGCATGAGAGCAGCACCTGTGACGAGGCAGAAGTTGATATTTTAATGAGGAGGGTACTGCTCTTCATCTTAGAGATGACTGCCACTTGTCTGTATCTGTCCTCAATGTATTCCACAAAAAATAAAGGCTTTGTGGCCGAAAAGATATCCCCATCAGTCCTGGTATAGACGACGTATTGGGGGGGAGGATTTTGCTCCTTGTCATTTTGTCATGCACTCCTCCCACATTGTGGCAAGGGGAGGGAATGTGGTGGGATTGTACTTTGTTGCACCATATGAGACCTTGCCATTTGAAGATACTGTTGGGGCCGTGTGACCACTACATGCCTTGTTTCCCCCCCACTGTGAGTGGGGGCTCTCCCCATAGGCGCCACCCCGCCACGCCAATGGGTACCTGGCCAATAAGCCACTGCTGGGAATCCCCAAGCCCCAGTCATGACAAGCACACACTCCATGGCATACAGGGGGAGTGTGCAGCACAGGCACCAACAGCGCGATCCCTGCGTGGTCAAAGGGCTAACACTGTGCAGGTACTTGATGACCCCAGTCCCACAACGGGATGGCTACCATGCTGGGCTTTGGGTGTACTGTGACGACAAGAAGGAAGGGTGACAGGGTGAAAGGGCACAGAGGCAAAGCATACACCACAGTGAGCGACCTACCCTGCACGACACGCTCTTCTGTAAAATATGGAAAAGACGGCAGGCCAAACCCAATAATGGGGACCATATAATCGTTAATGGAAGGTGAAGTTGCACCAGGAATAAAACTAGAAATCAAGGCCGAAATCGTGAACCAAGCCCAAGCAGGGTCTGCAAAACCATGACCATCTGATAGAAAGTCAGAGAAGTGAAGAGATAACTTAAGTGTACATTTGTAGCATAGAAAGAGGAAGCAATTCTGCAAAGACTGGGGCCCCGTGGTAGTCAAATACGCACTCACCAACGAGTGGTGAGCCCCATGGTGGGCAAATACATTTGGCAATGGACTTATTCATGGAATCAAGAGCTATCCCAAGAGGAAAATAGGCCGTAATTTTTTTAAATATTGTATAGACGATGGTATTCATCACAATCTATGAATATGTGTACAATGTCATCGTCAATGGGGCAGAAGTAACAATTTGAAAAATGAATGAACTGTAACAGATGTCTCGTTTTACTGGTATTCATATAATCTGCACTTAGTCGTAAGAGTAACAATCTCTCTTCTCGTGAGCGCCAAGCTGAGAAACCGAGGTTGGAGTGGAATTTGTTGCTGAATCGCCCAACACCATGTGCCTTTGATATTGCGGCCTATGTCCACTTACTTTGTCCATTAAGTTTTTGCTTGTCTGGAGAGCCTACTAGAAAAACACGGTATGGTAGGGGTATGTGGGTGGGAAGTACATACTGCACCAGTTTTGTCAGTTTATCTGCACGTTCGTTGTCCCTTATTTCAGCATGTCCCAGTATCAACTGAAAGTGAATCTGTTGACGCACCTCCTTCGCTCGACTGTGCTTCGCAGCATATCGTGTGCCAAAGGATTAAAGTTTCGTCTTCAGCTGCCCTCAAAGAGAATGTACGACATTCATCAAGTCAGTCAATACTAGGACCTTTACTTTTAAGTCGAGTATGTAAGGATAGCTTCATAAATGGCGTGCTACTACGCAGTTAACATCGACGCTTCAGTAGGCAACAGGAAAGATTGTCCACTCTCCTGTTCCATCGTCAAAAAATGAGGCTCGCTCAAAGACACACATTTTGGAACCATCCGTCTACAACGTGTACCAGTCATGTCAGTTATGATCGAACTTCGGCATTGTAGAAGCCCTCAGTTCACTCGGGTTTACGGATGTTTAAGTATATGACCATCATATACAGCACAGTGAATTTCTGACGAGACATCGTCTGCTTTACAGTGGTCTCAGCTTAATTTTTTTACCCTCTGTCGGGATAATATTTTAAAAACTATCCTTCGTATGGCTGACGAGGTAAGGCAGTCTCCTTACGTTTGCTGCAGAATATTAAGAGAGGAAATCCAAGAGCTGCTCTCATCCCGTTCATCCCACCTCCAGACATCCGTCCTGAATGTGCATCCAGACTGAAAAAGTCTAAGGCATTGATTGAATCTGAAGACCCACGCAATACACGGGAATCAGCCAGCAGTACCAAGGCTCAAGTCTAGGAAAAGCTTTCTCCATTCAACTGAAAGCCTCACTGAACGACCTTTGAACTTCAGAGTCAACTCATGACGTTCCAGATCCAGCCACCTTGCATGGTGGATGATCCCGACCGAAAGCCTCCCATCAGGTCACGAAGAAAGTCGGTCAATATGGAAGACCCTGAACAGCCTGCGTTCTGGAGTTGGAAGAACGAAGACCAACTTGAAAAAGTGGGGATTTGCATGCGATTCCACAGCATGTGAATGTGGTGAACAACAGACAACGAGGCATCATCTTGTCTGCAGTCTATGGCCAACGTCATGCACGCCACAGGATGTCATCGATACCACCAAGGAAGCATGCGAAGTTGCTGCATACTGGTCACGCTGCATTTAATTGTAATGCTTATAGTGCCATGTTTTGGAACATTTTGTATAACTTGTAAGCTAGAGTGTGTGTTTCTGACACGATTAAATAAAATTCTGTTCATCAGCACTATAGCGACGCATTTCTTTGGTATGACGATATCTGAATCTTTTCGGAGGCGTTTTAATAGGAGCTGTCCCTGTAATCGTTGCGGCGTATTGTCGTGTGAACAACTTTCTCCGTTAAATTTAAAGGCAGCGAATAAGCCCTGTCTCGAGTTGAGATGAGCGCTCTCCCGATGGCGACGGTTGCAAGTCGCGACAAGACGTGGCCTTGGGGGCAATGAGGGTGGTTACAAGAGCCCGAAGAGGCGCTTCCTCTTTGCCATCGCCCTAGTTCCAGGCAAATGCACGAATTCGCAGTACACGAGACCTTTATTTTAAATGCTACACTTCAAGTTGACTGCATAATCGTAGTGAATGTGTGTTTAACAATCTGCACTTTACAAGTGCCCGCCTTGGATGTGGTTAGGGATTGACTAAACTATTATTCTAACATGTAGCAGTCTCGTTTATATCGAAAAGCAACGAAATTTGGGGTTTAACGTCGCATCGATGATGTGGTCATCAGCGATACATGCATAATCTTGGAATAGGAAAAGGATTCGGGGCTCGGGCGTGTCCTTTTGAAAGAAACCATATCCCGTCATTCTTCTGACGCAATTTAAGGAAATTTCACAAAAAATCTAAATCTGATGGCTGGACGGGGGTCTAAACCGCTATCCTTCAGAATGCAAGTCTAGTGTCTTAGCATTGCGCCACCTCGCTCAGTCGCGTAAACCATCCGCGAAGTGTTTTATGCTCCGCGACCAGTGTAGGCTACAGATTGCCAAAAGTGCAACATTGGTATCAGTAAGAAAGAGTCCTTTTCTCTAAATAGTTTTATAGGATACGAGCCTAGAAATACGTGATTTTATTGTAGGTGGAATCAGGCCACCAGGAGGAATCCTGCGGCTGAATTACTTCCGTGATTTTCAATAAATAGTTAAAAAGTATTGTTATAAATGACGAAATTTAACAAAAAAACTATATCTGATGGCTGGACGGGAGTCTAAACCGCCATCCTCTCCGCGTAGGATGGGCATTCGCGAAGGAAGGACCGCGTGCGTGCGCCATGAAAGTTGCACCGAGATGATGATAACTAAAAACTATAAGAAATCGCCGACTGCAATTTCAATTTCACCTAGTTCCTAGTTTGTCTGTAATTCTTGATTGTCGTCGTCGTCATTCCGAAGCCTAGTTTGATGCACCTCTCCGCGCTAGTCCATTTTCTGCAAACCTCTTCATCCCTGCATAACGACTGCAGCCAATGTTCATTTGAACCCGTTTAGTGTATTCGAGTTTTGGTCTCTCTCTCTCTCTCTCTCTCTCTCTCTCTCTCTCTCTCTCTCTCTCTCTCTACAATTTTTACCCCCTCCACACTTCCGTCCATAACGAAATTTACTGTTCCTTGATGCCTCACGCTCTATACCACCTTTTTAGACATGTTTTGCCACACATTTCTTTGTCCTGCAATTCGACTCAGTACCTCCTCATCAGTTATCCGTCTAACCGTCTGCATTCTTCTATAGCACCGCATTTCAAAATCTATTCTCCTACTGTCTTGAGTTCCTTATCGTCCACGTTTCACTTCAGTACTAGGCTACATGCCATACAAAAGCTTTCAAAAAAAAAAAAAGAAAAAAAAAAAAAAGACTTCCTAAGACTTAAATTTATATTCAGTGTTAGCAAATTCCACTTTTTCAGAAATGCGGTTCTTGCTATTGCCAGTCTTCGCTTTATATTCTCTCTACATCAGCCATCGTCAGTTATTTTGCTACCCAAGTAGCAAAAATCAACTGCTTTTAGTATCTCATTTTCTAATCTAATACCATCACAATCACCTGGTTAAAATCGACTAAAGCCCATTACTCTTGCTTGACTCAGGGGATTACAAGGGTCTCAACAGCTAGGTCATCAGTCCTCTCTTCCTTTAATAATCGACGCTTAAAGGATTTTATGACGAGGAAATAGCTTTCAGCACAAAAATGTTATAAACTACCGTGGAGTTGGGGGACGTGGACTGGCCAGAAGCAGCAAGCGGTCGCCGCCCGCGCCCACCCAACCACTCACCGGGCTATGTAGTGCTGCCGAGTGCAGCGCGATGTCAACTTTCACACCAGGTCGACAGTTTCCCCAGTCACAAAATGTTGAAAAGCAAAAACCATGACAAGAAGAACGAATATAAGAGCATGAAGAAGCTCAAAGTGCCGTTTTCAACCTTATTTATCTTTCCAAAACACATGCAGTGTTCTTCCAGCAAAATCGTCATAATTGAAATGTTGTCCATCTGAACTAACTGTCAGATCACTGGTACAATGTTCACGCCACATAGTACACACAGCGCACGGTCGGGTAACCAAGAAAACGGGATATTTGAGTTTTCGTAAGCGAAGTGGCAAAGCGTCTTTAAACCTGCGATCGCGTGACAGGAAACACAGCATGCAAATATATTATCAGACGAAGAGGTCCTCCTTACAGATTCAAAACGCTCCTGTGAAATTAAACAATGTCGCGGTACGCAAAGGCGTCCCCTTTATGAATTATTTTTTATATACTTGCTGCACAAAATGGCCATCACAAGCAACTAACACGAGGGGGCATACAATAAGTAGTGCAACACTTTTTTTGGCCAATTTATGTTGAAAAATGCTGACTGTTGTGGCACATCGTGGATTATTCCCGCTTCAGCGCCTATAGTTTTATCAAATTCCGATTGGTGGCAGCGCTATACGTAGCCTTCAAAATACCGTCTATAACAGAGGAGCATTCCAGCCGGAGAGCTGTCATTGAGTTTCTTTTGGCGGAAAACCAAAGCATCGCAGATATTCATATGCGCTTGCAGAATGCCTACGGAGACCTGACAGTGAACAAAAGCGCGGTGAGTCGCTGGGCGAGGCGTGTCGTCTTCGCAACAAGGCCGCGCAAACCCGTCCGATCTCCCGCGTGCCAGCAGGCCGCACACAGCTGCGAAACTGAAGAAAAAACTGCACCGTGTTCGTCGCCACAAAAATGCAAACGCAAGGCCTCACAGAAGCCTGCGCATTCGAGAGAAGCTCAAAGAACTACACAGGACTGTTGTTCTTCATTCACCCTACAGCCCGGGATCTCGCTCCTTCCGACTGCCATCTGTTTGGTCCAATGAAGAATGCACTCCGCGGGAAGCAATACGTGGATGACGAGGTTACTGATGCATTAAGACGTTGGCTCCGACGCCGACCAGTAGAGTGGTATCTTGCAGGTACATAGGCCCTCCCGGTAAGGTGGAGTAAGGCCGTCGCAGAGAACAGAGATTATGTTAAAAAACAGCGTTTTGTGGCCAAAAGAGTGGGCAATAACATGGTCTATTGGAATCCTGAATAAAATCAACCTGCTTTCAAGAAAAAAGTGTAGCATTACTTACTGAACGCCCCTCGTATATTCGCTCCACACAACAAATTCAGCGCCTGCTCTGAAAATGAGCTCTCAGCTCGAAATAATCCAGATGTAAGTCAAACATCTAAATAGCAAAGCAAATGTGCGGTAATGGTTTTCTTTAAAAGCCGTAAGTCGCTTGGGGACGAAAAAGGAACCCATTACAGAGACGGAAATTCGAGAATGTAACAAGTCACTTCTCAACAGCCGGATTCTAGAAGCAATAGATGTAAAACCTTGTGGGAAAATTTGGAAAACAGTCATAACAGTTGGTACACACGCTAACGCGTGGAAAATATCTACTTAATTGTATGCCTATCATTAACATGCATGGCGCTACGCTAGATCCCATGATTCCTACTTATATCGACGCTACCCAAGAATGGATCACTGACATAAAAAACAAAAATCTGTGGATCGCGGCATAATTTTTATTTACAACAATATACTTGTGGGTTTTTGTTTTAGTGTGTATATGACTGCCTTCTATATTTAATATTATCACGAACCAGAATAATGGGAAAGGTTTGGAAGAGGTGATGACATAGCGACAGCCACAGTAGAGAAGAACACAGACAGGACTATGTGAGTCCGTCAACAAAAAATTGTTAACCAGACGGCAGAGAGCGGTGTGGACAGGTAGATGTGACAAGTATCGCACACCCAGCAATATGTCCACAAAAATTGTTCCAGTAATAAAACACGCTACAACCACTAATCCCGCTACACCATTAGAATTCTGTTATATTCTGCCATAAAACTAACATCAATTTCAATAAAAATCAGGAATCAGAGCGACATGCGACATAACTGGGTTTTTCCGGAAGGAAGGTTATGGTAACATCAGTGAAATTGAATTTAAAAGCTAAAATAATTGCCAAACAGCGGCTTCAGGCCTGCAAACGGTTTCCGTTATTAACCCTAGTAATATTAACGGGGAGTGGGAGGGGGGGTGGCGTTTACTTTATGTCCACCATTGAAAATACTGTATTCTAGAATAAGTTACTTTTTTATTTTATTTTTAATATCAAAGAGAGCCCTGCCCCTCCATCCGTTGTTAGTAAACGCTAGTGAAAATGCGTTGGTATTGCTACGATTAATTCCAAATAATTAAAATAATGAAAGTTATGCAGGACTGTAAGCAGTACCTTAGTATACTGGAAATTAAGCTTCATAGCTAACTCTGGTTCTCTTGTTGCAAACTCACTTTACACTCCGTTTGCTGCTAGCCATGGAGCCGAAAACTGTCCTCCAATAGAGGCGGCAGATTCGGGTGCACACTCGTGTGACGTGGGGCTCAACTGCATACCGGAATAATATGATGCTGCAACGCAAATAAACCGCACCCACACAATTGTGCGTATCGGGTCTGAAACGGTTAATTTGAATAAGCTTAAGATTTTACGCAAAGATTTAGGGAAACGGAAATATAATGCAGAACTCGTCCCACACACACTAACAGACAAACAAAAACAGGAAAGACGAAGAATTTCTGCTGAACTACTAGATAAGAGCCAGATGTGATTCCACATTTCTGTCCTGAATCATCGGTCTCGAAATAAATCAAACGACAACCTTCGAGCATGAAGAAATATCGATCGCACACTCTGATAATAAAGGGTTAGTTCAGCATCAGTATGTTCCTCTAGGACAAACAGTAAACCAAACTCTTTATATCGAAGTCTTTAAAAGTCTGTTGCGAGCTATACTTGGTGGGGGTATGGTGTCAGCGGTAGCCTGGCCAGCGGCAGTAGTGATCTTAATCGTGCTGCAAGCAGACCGTTCTCAACAGTGCCTGACACAGCAGGTGCAACTTGTGCCCGGATTCAGTCCCCGTATTATGATCGGTCGACTACCGCTGCTCGCGTAACACATCCATCTCGACGTACGTCTGTACTACGCGGACGTCCAGAAGCTGGTCCACAATTGCGAATATGTTCCACATACCACTGCCCAAAGCAGCGACGCAGCACCGATGCACGGTGGCCGACATGCGCAGCATTCCATCATTACGTCCACTCAGCTTCCCGGAGTTTCACAAAACGACCCCGTTCAAATGGCTGAAGCTGTTCAATAGGAGCACGTACTCGTCGGTGCGGCATGGTTGTGGCCTAAAATGAATGTTGCAAACAATGTTCTCTAAACTCGGCACAGTTACAGCCTGTAGAGCCATAATACAGTGACAAATCAATAACACTACAAACCCTCTGTACGCATATATAATACCCTGGTGCCACTGTACACAATCCCTGATGGTATCTTTTCCAGCAGTATAGAACCAATAATTTGCTAAAGTTAATAAAGGTTACGAAAAGAACAGAATTAACAAGAAGCACTTGGGAATATGGAGCTGAACACACGTCGCAATAGAGGCGGCAGAGAGGGGCAATAGCCGTGACTGAAGAAGAGAAATGGATATTCACATTTCTTACATATACAGTTTAACAGCTGAACACACCTTAAGGTGTGGAGCATGAAATACAGAGTTAACCACCATCACTTCCTGGCGTTTCTGCTCCACTCGAAAATACTACACGCGAAGGAAGATTATCGATACATTTCCGTATGAGCTTGAATTTTTCCGTTTTACAATCTTACTAAGTTCGTGAGATATGCTTGGACGAATGTGATATGTTGCTTGACGCTTCTTGGAACGTGCGCTTTCGTAACTTTTATATTAAATGATTCTGTTTAGTACAAACCCTCTCATTTAACGTCTACCCTGAAGCTCTGATTATCTTATGGCACTCCTGCGCAGCTTTTCCTTTCGACTTTTTCTGCCTCTTCTATTAATTATGCCCGTGAAGTTCCCAGACCGAAGGGCAACTCTTACGAACGGGCCACCGGGAAATTAACTTATTCGTGGATGAATTAAATTTCCTGAGAATTATACCTAGTATCTCAGTCTGGTATTTGCCAGGTCTTTGTATCCGTGGCTACTATCATATCTGTGTCTTTTTAGGACATATGTAGTTATCTTCGACCTAGTCGCACATCTGGCCTGCTGGCCCGTGAGGTTAGAGTTTTTCACCAAGCAACAGTTCGGAACATTAACGTACACGCCAGAAGTCAAGGGAGCCAGCGCGCTTTCTGATATACAAGTGCTGCTCGCATTTCTACTTAAACCACGCCATTTGCGATCCCCAGAGATGTGATAATCCGAGAGCATAAACAAGTGTTAAAAGCCAGCGGTATATGCCTGTAGTTATGCGCGTGTCCCTAGATCTATACCATTTTGTTCTAATAGTTTGAGTAGCTTCGTTGTTACAGTAATCTGCGGTGAACTGATACTATGAGGTGAACAAATCCTTTCACATAACCTACGTGGAATCGGCGTTCCTCAGGTATGGCGTCATTGTCTCTACTGAGTTATTCACAAATCCCTGCAATGCTCGTTACAGCGTTCGTGTAACCATGAAAAGAACGAACACCGGTACGAATCTTCTGCAGTGAACACCGTAAGATATGCGAAAACTTAATCAACAAAGTATCCCATCACGTACGACAATATGACGCTGCCATGCGCTGGAAGGGGAGAACGATTGGATAGCGGTCCCATCGACGTCAATTTGCGGATAAATGCCTGGATTTCGCTTAACCCTAGCAATACCAATATATTTTCCATAACGTGCATTACCAAGCGGAAAGGAGAGTGGAGTATGAAACTTCCTGGCAGATTAAAACTGTGTGCCGGACCGAGACTCGAACTCGGGACCTTTGCCTTTCGCGGGCAAGTGCTCTACCAACTGAGCTACCCAAGCACGACTCACGCCCCGTCCTCACAGCTATACTTCTGCCAGTACCTCGTCTCCTACCTTTCAAACTTTACAGAAGCTCTCCTGCGAAACTTGCAGAACTAGCACTGCTGAAAGAAAGGATATTGCGGAGACATGGCTTAGCCACAGCCTGGGGGATGTTTCCAGAATGAGATTTTCACTCTGCAGCGGAATCTCGGTCCGGCGCACAGTTTTAATCTGCCAGGAAGTTTCATATCAGCGCACACTCCGCTGTAGTGGAGTGGCAGTTAGGCTGGTAGTAGTATTAGTTGGTTTTCCTGTCATTTAGCCGGAAACTGCTAACACTTCGAAGCAAAGATGTTAGAATGAAAGTAAAGTATTAGCAGAGAAAAATACGTGTCGTTATCAGCATAAACTAACACACGACTAAAACGTGAATATACAATGATTACTATAACTGTACAATCGAGAGTACGAAACACTGACAGTGATCGATATAAATCACGTCATGCTTGGGACGAGGTTCTAAGATTCAGTTATGAACTCCACAGCTTAACAATTTGAGAGTTGCAACATTTTATAGACGGTCTTCAGCTAACGTTAAAAATCATCTAAACTAACAAAAGAAAATCGATATACAGATAAATTAGAAGATCTATTTGGTATTCAGCCAAGGAGATCCTCCTTCCGGAATCACTGTGACGCAGATAACTATTACCCGCAGGCCATCGTCTGAGAGAAGCTCCTGCGCGACGGACAGGTGCTATTTAAAACACTAGCCACGCGCCAGCGCCACGCGCCTGGCTGCCGCCTCGAGCCACAGCAGTTTCCGCTACCGCCCCTTCTGTCGAATTTTGCTGTTTGCAATAGATTAGTCCTCCGTAAACAAGCGTCTAATTCTTCTGTTGGCTGGTTTAGATGAGGAAACTGTTGACCGTCTTAACGAGCAAACCCCCCTACTTCAGTAATGAGCAGAATTGGAAACTTCAGAGAATCTATAAGTCTTGAATAATTGCTCCATGGAGTTCTTGCTGCGTCAAGATTGTCAGTCTCGAGCTTTCGACGACTTACGCCCTCGTCATCTCAGGAGGTAAGATTTCAGTAGGCCATTGGGTATTTTTGTTGGTCGATTAATGTTGTGGAGACGTCACAAAGTCCGCGCATTCGATGCTGAAAGACAATAGACAAATCAATTGAGTCTTCCACCATCTAACGAGATCGGCATCACTACCAGAGTTCTTCTGTCAAAGACATCGGCATAATCGCCGGTAGCACATGGAAGTTCCGTGACTTCGTGACGGCGCCATGAAATAAATTAGCTAACTAAAGTACCTAACGACCTACTGAAATCTAATCTCCTGACGATAACGTCGGAGCTCGAGACTGACAAACCTAGCGCGGCAAGAGGTCCGCGAAGCATTTACTCAAGATAGCCACCTCGAGAAACTACGACCTCATAGTCCAAATATCTGTTCTCGAGAATCAAAATGAATGAAACGTATCGGAGAACCTAGATCTTCAGCCTAACTGATAGGGCCGCTGTACACTTCAGCCACGCAGCCATCAGTTTTCGGTATCTAGCATGCCTTTGTCCATTTTGTGAGACTTATTTTTAAGGAAACTAAATATTTTTTCCTTGTTGATCAGAGGCTAAATTAAAAATTACACAACATTTTTCTAAAATATTTTATACCCTTGTCGTTTTACAACAATTCTTGAAAATTGATGAAAATTTTCAGTGAAATTCTATGTTAATGCATGATCCAAAATTTTCTTTAAATGCATAACCAATGCAACTTATGATTTATAAGCGTGCGCTCAGAACTGCCGTATAACAGGCAGCTGGAAACAAAAACTTTGATGTAACTATGTTAATGGCGGTTTAGCTCTATGGCAGTGGACTGAATTACTCTAAGAAACACCGGAACAGGCCACTTGTGGACAGCTTTATTTATGCGAAGACGAGTATCGAGCTTTCACCCGTTTTCATTTGGTGTGTATCTTTGTCTAGCAGCAACAGCAGCAGCAGCTGCAAGAGTTAGGTCGCCAGAAGGATTGTGTTGAAGTTATAAATATGCTACGCCGACTGAGGATTGGTGGAAGCCCGAAACGCGTCTTGGCATAAAGAAATACAAAAAGTGGCTGGTTGGTGTATATCTTCGAGCAATAAACACAGAAATATGCATCCGAGAACAGAGTACTTTCACGAGAACCAACAACTCGTTCTGGAGTCGAGTGCTGTCGACTCGAGGCGATCAGCAATGTAAAACGGGAGGTCTTGTACTCCGATGTGGTATTCGAGTACTCTACGTCGGCTCTCGCGAAAACAGAACACGTTGGAATCGAGAAATTCTCCGTTCTCGAATTGTCCAATACAGAAATACGGTCGTTTGTTGCAATAGGTAAAGCATGCAGGGCACGATTGCTGTGACGATATTAATGCGACCCAGTAAACAGCGTAGACCTGCTAACTCTGTCAAAGCTAGTAATGAAGTAAAGGGTATACTCACATATTCCCTGACGTTCTTGGTGCGGACGGCTTTGTAGGATGCATAGGCCGGGTACAGCGTTCCGAAGACGAGTCTGAGGACAGAATAAAGGAGCCGCATGTCAGACAAGTGCAGACTGGAGAGCGCTGGCCGGCGCTGGACCTGGAGGCGGCTGGACCCCTGCCAGGGAGGGGCGGCTGCCAATCAGCGACTGCACAGCTCGGCTCAGCTCACGTGCAACACTGCTCACTACCCTTAACACCTCAGCAACTAGGCTCCAGAGATTTTGCAAGATCGTACCCACATGCAATAGTGTAGTAGTAGTAGTAGTAGTAGTAGTAGTAGCAGCACAGTTATAAAGAGGACGGTTCAGTAATTTTCTATACAGGGTGAATCGCCTAAAACTTGCACCGCAAGTATTGCGGAAATGGAAAGTGCTATTGAAGTGCATTTTCCACATAATGACTTGATAGTCAGAGGCTAGTACTGTTAGCTAGTAAACAGAGAGTAATAATATTTAGAAAGTGTATTTTCTATGCAAACACAAACCTTTTCAAATGGAACAATGCCTATGGATACTAACAAATTAAAAGTAGTGTAAATTAGAATCCAGTGGTGCTTGTTGCAGGATTCTAGTTCGAGTCGTTTGCGAGATAGCTTATTTTGAAAAGTTTCCATACCAACAACACTCGCGTCTGCCATTCAATATGCGTAATTATTAGGTGCGATAGTGTTATGTTTGCTTACAGGGTGCTTTTGCGTTCCTTCAGTGCACTGTGTCCGCCCCGACAGCTCAGTGGTCAGAGCGACGGAGTTTCATGCCAAGCGGCCCAAGTTCAATTCCCAGCTGGGTCGGAGATTTTCTCCGCTCATATCTCCACCACCACCACCACCACCACCACCACCACCACATTCCCATCGACACCTGAGTCGCCGAAGTGGCGTTAACTCAAAAGGCTTGCACCAGGCGACAGGTCTACCCAATGAGGGGGCCCGAGCCACACGACATTTCCAGTACACTGTGACTTGCTAGTCAGTGACAGCCCAAGCAGTAGGTCGTGAGAAGACGATATCATTTACCAATGCAGAAAAAGCCGACATTCTCTGGGTGTATGGAGAAGTAGGAAGAATGCAGTTTGTTCTTGTGCGCGTACGCGGCAAGACATCGCAATAGACGTCAGCAATCCCGGCAATTATTTATTCATTCAGCCAGTTACGAGAAAGTGGTAGTCTAACACCCAGATAACGTAACAGAAGGAAGCAAGTGATGACGGAAGAAGCAGACTTTAATATTCTTGCTGCTGTTAGTTTATCCGCACGTTAGCTCCCGCGCAATTGGACGAGGAAGTCGCGCGGGTCAGACAAGTGTCCTACGTATTCTCCATCGACATCGGCTCCATCCCCATCGCATCTCTCTGCATCAGTAACAGCATGGAAACGGTTATGCACATGAAGATAGGATACTACAGAGATACCTTTTATCTTGCTCAATGATAAGCCACGTTTACCAATCAAGGCTAGGTAAACCACCGAAACAAGCACTATTGGTCAGTTGACAATCCCCGTTGGCTTCTTCAGGTGGAACGTCGGCGTCCATGGAGTGTAAAGGTGTGCTGTGGGATAGTGAACCATCAGCTCATAGGGTTATGTTTCATAGACGGAATACTGCACGTGCATAATTGTAGCCTCCTAACAGACCATCTTCCGCGGATGCTAGAAGCCGTTCTTCTGCAGACTAGGAGGAACCTGTGGCACCAACATTATGGCTATCCGGCATGAAGTACTACAGCATTTCTACAGGAGTTGTTCCCAAATCGTTGGATTGGCTGCAGAGGGCCTGTCCCTTGGTCAGCCCGTCCCCCGGATTTAAAGCTTGTAGACTTTTTTTCTTTATGGGAAGCTGAAAGACGCTGTCTACAAGGACTTACCAACTACACCTGATATAGAACAACATATTATTGCAAACTGCTCGGACATCTCCACTGGAATGCTAGCACGCTTGCAGCAATTGTTCCATACAAGACTGGAAGCGTGTATTGCCGCTGCCGGTGGTCATTTTGAACACAAGCTGTGATGGTCAGTTGTCTCGTTACTGGTTAGAATCCGCATAACTTGTGTATGCACTTGTATTTTGAGAAGTTCCACACTAACACTTGTTTAATCCCTATGGTAGCATACTCTAAAGAACAACACGATATCAATTAAAAGACTAACTAGAATTCTGCAACAAATACCACTGCCATTTTAATTTACCCTACTTTTGGTTCGTTGATGTCAAAGGCATTTTCTATTTAAAAATGGTATGTTTGCACAAAAAATGCAATTTTTAAGTATTATTACCTTCTATTGATTAACTAACAACACGAGCCCCTATGAAAACCGCAAACCAATAGTTTCCATTTTCGCAATATTTGCGGGGCAAGTTTTAAGTGATTCATTCTGTGTATAGGGCGATTCAGCTAAGCTGTTCATGTCAAATATTGCTGGAATCATTTAAGTAATCGTAATTCTGTTCTAACGCAGATGAATTGTGAGAAAGTCCTCACTAATTGACGTATAGTTACTTTTCATAGCTACATTAATTAGACACACATCTGTATCAACATTTTCAAATAGTACTACAGTAATTTCTGCAAGAAGTGTCGTAGTTCTGGAAGAGTAATTTAACGAAGTTTCGTTCTTCAAAATCCGATTAACATAAGGTCCATTCAAAAAGAATGGAGCCGGGGGCTGTAAAGCAGAAACCGCTGACAGGATCGTCATGTCATTGGCGCAGCCCCCGTAAAAGCGCTGAGGTCCCAAACTTGGCGCTAGAGGAACACGCGCGCGAACACCCACGTTACGACAGAGCATTCACAAGGAGACCAAAAGGCAACAAGATTTTTGCAATTTTTTATGTTTATGTTACGTGAAGTTTAGAACTGAAGTATCAGTCTCTCAAAGCGGCTCGATGCAACCCTCCATAATTCTCGAGAGAATGGATTTGAAGTTTTCCGAGCTCTTAAGTAGTCTAAACTAGATCGATTTTTCGACTGGCACTGTTGCTCTGTGGTAGAGAATTTGTCTAACATGTAAGTGGTCAGCGTTCAATTGCTGGCCAACGCAAATTTTAAACAGAGGGGCATGTTGCATGTGCATTTCCGTGAAGCGTAAAGCGTGTAAAGACGGAAAAAATCGGTAGCACTCTACACTGGTAATGGACGATCTCTGGTTCGAGTCTCGTTTCGCTCTTTTTTTCATCGTCTTTTGCTCAGTTCGAATACCTGCGTCACTTAACCATAAAATCCATTAAATATATGCTTATTAGCACATATCTAATTGTAACATCTATGAAAAACGCACTTTTTCTAATTACATCTCTCACACAAAAATTCAATTTTCATTTCAAACAGATTCTTAATTACTGGTATCAGTTTTTTTACAACAATTGCTAATAAAGATCATTGAAACTAAAAAAAAAACAAATTTTTCATCATTAAGTATTTTAACCTTCACGAAAATTCTCGTAGAACTTGCACCTTTATTTAAAAATGTGTCAAAGTGGGGAGTTTAACCCAGACTGCCCGTAAGACGGGCAAGCACTTTACCGCAGAGCCACGCTCCCTGTCGTTAAATAGACATCGCTATAGGGCATCTAAAGATTTTAAACACTATTTTCTCGAGAGCTGCATCGATCTGCTTTCGGGATTGATATTTCAGTTCTGAACTTCATGTATCACACATACTAAATGTTGAAAAACTCCGATTTCCAGTTACGTCCTTGTCAGTCGTGCTGAAAACAATGAAATGGATAATTCAATAGAAGAACGAATGGGAGTATTGCTTTTCCTGACAGCGGAAGAATTTGGGAAACGGAAACAACGAGGAAAGGCACAATTGTACTCCGAGCACTATATAGCGTTGCAACGGCCAAGTCGTGGCACGAGCGCTCAGGAAAGGATGTTAGCCAATGATGCACGGACGGGAACAACATACCATATTACCGATGCCATTGACCAGCAGGTGGACGCCCTCATTATTCAAGACTCGTGAGTTACGGTAGCATCCACTGTCACAGAGGCTGGACTCAGCACCGGAGGTGTTCACATCATCATTAAGGACAGACTGAAATTTCGCAAAATGTGTTGCCTAATTGGTGCCTCACTGGCTTCAGCCAATAGCGAAGGCGTGTCGAATACTATTCGATGTTTAACATATAAAGCGCTAGGCCACGGATGGGGTGGGGGTATGAGTTATTGTCCCGAGTGGCTGCTGGAGACGAGACATCGTGTTATCACTTCGAAACCGCGGCAAAACGACAAGGTCTCCAGTGTAAGCATGCAGGGTCGCCGCCACACGAGAAATCTAAAACCGTCCACACAAGTGAGGAACAAGTTATTGCTCACTTTATTTTTTGATCAAAAGGGACCCTTTCTGTCGACTTCTTGCACCGCGGCAGCTCACCCTAACAGCACGAACACTTAAGGAGCTCTTGCTAACATTCGAATGGGATGTCCAGTCACCCCGTCTCCCTGCGATCTCCCCATTTCTGGTGAACTAAAGAGGGTTTTGAGAGGCAAACGATTCATCGCTGACGACGATGTCAAGGAACCAGTTCGGAAATAGACCACAACGCAGTCCTAGTATTTTTACAAGAGCCAATCACCGCCTTGTGTCGCAGAGAAACAAGTTCCTCAATAGTGCTGCGTAGCAGTTTTGAAACAAAGGTAGAAATTTTTGTTTATAGGCCTGTGACTCGGTTTTTTTTTTTTAAATACCTATCATACTTTCCGAATAATTACTATATCTAGAACTTAGGATTTAACTGTTTTGAACATGAAACCGACTGCTGTTTACACGGAAGTTCGTAGTTTCTTACCCCAGTAAGGAACTGCTATATGTCATGTCGGTTATGAAGTAAAAAGCATTGCACAATTGTGATACCGGCATAAAAGGAGCACAGAGGTAATGTGGGTTTCATTCTGAATGTTCGTCCACGTGTATTTTACAAATCAGGAAAACCTAGATATGTTATTTCTTAACGGAGAGTGCAGAAGGAACACTAAGAGAAGTCCAGTTGTACGTTCAGAAGTATATCAACAGACTGTATCCAGACTTTTCCCCTTTCCCCTCCTCCCCCTCCTCCTCCTCCTCCTCCAGGACTCGGGAAGATATGAAGGCAGAATTGTTACCGTAGTTAATTAAGGAATGATCCTTGGATGCTATGTTCTTTGCCTTACAGTTGGCGTGCCAGTCCAATCACGCGGAGAGAAGTGTGATTAGTATCAGTTTCAACTGATATGTTTTACACTGTTCAGCTTTTATAAGTATAGACTGCGTCAATATGGAGTGCTCAAGCAGCCGTAAGTGACAATTCAGTATAACAACAGTAACTGCCGCACAAGACAGTAGCAGATTTGACGCTCGAAATAGATAAATCCTACGTTGTAAATGTTATAAATTCTCCGAAACTACAACTCTGATAATGAAGAGTGAAACGCCCTTGAATTTCCCTCTTTTAGAACTACAATATTAGCAGTTTAACTTCGCCTTTCAAATGGAAGTATAGTAATGTCAACAGGTCTGTATATTGCTATCAAAACTGACGAGACGACGTGCAGTGAGGCCTTTCCCACAATGCATGTGGGTGGAAACAATTTCGATACCTTAAACGGTTCCAAGAAAAAACAAACACACACACACACACACACACACACACACACACACAATGTCTAGTGTATAGACTTCTCATTTTCGGTAATGAGTTACTGTGTTTTTTTTCTGATTTTTTTGTCAGTTTCTAAATACCAGTACACAAATTAGTTTTCTGGATTTCTTCAGTACAAGAGAAAATTATTAGATGCAAAATGACCCATCGAAAATAGGTTACGTGGGGACAAAAGATAATCAGATCTTCGAGGCTACCAACTTCGACGATTAACACCCCATCAGAGAGAAGTGAAATCGCTTGAGAGCCTCTGAAACAAAAAAATTTTTCTGGCCTATCACCATACAGCGGAGATGCTGAGGGGCAGATAGGCACAACTTGTTTCAGTTGCCTGAGACTGCAGTCGTGTGTGCGAGTTGCGTTTGTGCGCGCGCGCGTGCCTGTGTGTGTGTGTGTGTGTGTGTGTGTGTGTGTGTGTGTCGTTGACGGAGGCCTTACTGGCCGAAAGCTTTAATTGTGCGAGTCTTTGTTGTACCTATCTGTGACTCAGCGTCTCCGCTATGTGGCGAGTGACAACTTTCAATTTCATTATATTGTTACATTCCATCCCGGATTTTCCATTGTTTGATTTTCTGGCCTGGTAACTTATGTCCAGAACGTCAAGAAAACTGTAATAACTGTTTACTTGTGGTGTTCGTCAGACATATAAGCTGCTTTACGGTGTCATTTGTCAAATCCGTGTCTTCTTATATTACTACAGGTGGCTGCAAATCACCTTGCGAAGCTGACAATATGTACACGTCGCGCCATCTGAAAAGACATTGCAGTCGCCTGGATGACTGGTTCCGTGATTTTCGCTGGAACTGAAATTTTGCTTTTAGATAGAAAAATGTGTGACGAGATGAAAGCTATACTTCACTCTGTTTATTGTGAAATTTGCCGCAGGTAACATTTAGTTCTTGTTTCCACGTACTTCAACATAGCTAGGCACCCACATCAGGTTCGCCGACTACGACCAGCAGGTACGTCTACAGAAGAAATTACTGAAAAAGTCCACAAGATTGCCGCTCATCTTCGGACATGTCATAGGTGTGTCTATGGATGCGGCAATTAACATTTTACATCAGTCAGCGATCAAAGAAATGTTAGCTCGATGGTATCGCTTGGTTGATGAATGTGGACGACACATCGAAGCTGTGTCTGCAGCAATTCAGGTCACATCCGAAGCAATTTTGCATCAGTTTCTTACTGATAACACACAGATTCGAACCACGAAAGAATTAAAACCACGAATTTCTACTGCTGTTTTAAAAATTATAAACAGTGTTTCCTTGCATTGGTAGCAAGACATTATAGTGACTACTAAAGTGTCAAATATACATAATAATTGACTTCAAGCATTTGAGACATCCTTTGAGATGCAACTGAAAGTAATTTAAAAATGGACCAGAAACTAATTTTCAGTCAGATGCGATTTTTCGGTTTTTCACTCAACAGGTCTGTCTTGAACAACAAATAACCACCACCACTGCTGTTCTAACAATGATTTTTTCCTCATTCTCTTTAGAGAAAAGTGTAACTTCTCAAGTTCAATGTTTGTTTCAACCATTCGTCTCCCAAATATCACTATTAGTCCATTTGCTGTTCACTTTACTGTACAGTTTCAGTGCCAGATCAGGTGCCTAAACTAAATCTCCACTCTGGAGCCCACAATAATAAAAGCCTGTTCAAAGAGAATCAAACAGAAAACAGAACTAAAATGAGAAATCTTAGAATTCTTAAGACATGTGCTATGACAATGGTTTAAACATACTCTTAGTTATATAAAGGCACGACGTGAAATGTTTCAGACCAATTCATCTTATATTAAAAGTCAGACTGCAATGACTAATCTGTAAACATATAATTGCACTATGTACATCCCCAAATACACTGAAGCACCGAAGAAACTGTTACAGGCATGCGTATTCAAATACAGAGATATGTGAACAGGCAGAACATGGCGCTGCGGTCGGCAAAGCCTATATAAGTGTGTGCCGCAGTTAGATCGATTACTGCTGCTACAATGGCAGATTATCAATATATGAGTGAGTTTGAACGTGGTGGTAACAGTCGGCGCACGAGCGATGGGACACACCATCTCCGAGATAGCAATGAAGTGGGGATTTTCCCGTAGACCTTTTCACGAGTATACCGTGAATATCACAAAGAGCGGAACCAACGACAACTCAAGAGGATCATTTAACGTTACAGAAGTGCAACTCTTCAGCAAATTGCTGCAGATTGCAATGCTTGGCCATCAACAAGTGTCAGCGTTCCAACCATACAACGAAACATCATCGATATGGACTTTCGGAGCCGAAGACCCACTCATGTACCCTTGATGACTGCACGAAACAAAGCTTTACGCCTCGGCTGGGCCCGTCAACATCGCCATTGGACTGTCGGTGACTGGAAACATGTTGTCTGGTCGGACAAGTCTCGTTTCGAATTATATCGAGCGGATGGACGTGTACATGTATGGAGACAACTTCATGAATCCATGGACCCTGCATGGGAGCTGTTCAAGCTGGTGGAGGCTCTGTAATGGTGTGGGGCGTGTGCAGTTGGAGTAATATGGAATACCTGATAAGTTATAACTCTGATAGGTGACACGTACGTAAGCATCCTGTCTGATTACCTGCATCTATTCTTGTCCATTGCACATTCTAACGGACTTGGGCAATTCCAGCAGGAGCATGCGACATGCCCCACGTCCAGAATTGCTACAGAGTGGCTCCAGAAACACTCTTCTCAGTTAAAACACTTCTGCTGGTCACCAAAATCCCCAGACATAAACATTATTGAGCATATTTGGGATGCCTTGCAACGTGCTGTTCAGAAGATGTTTCCATCCTCTCGTACTCTTACGGATATATGGGCATACCTGCAGTATTCATGGTGTCAATTCCCTCCAGCACTACTTCAGACATTAGTCGAGCCCATACCACAACGTGTTGCGGCACTTGTGCGTGCTATCGGAGGTCCTACACGATATAAGGCAGGTGTACCAGTTTCTTTGGCTCTGCAGTGTATATGGATCAGGACATCCGAAAAAATGTGCATATACCTACATTTTTCCAGAGTCTATATGTAAACGTAAATTGTGACGCCGTCTGCGTAGAAGACAGTGATGCGGACGTCTACCTTCACCTTCTGCGACATTGTTCCTGCAGCACACACGACATAGGTGCGCACTATCAGAACGGAAGCCTGCGTACACCGTTAGCCGACTGCCGGCCAGACACCGCAAACGGACTTCCGGTTTAAACGTGTGTCGCCACAGCTGCATCTTAATCATTACTGAACCGGTAAACTACCTCACCGTTTGAATGTTCCGCAGAACTTTCAACAAGGGGGAAAAACTTGTTGATGATGCCAATAAAATGTGAGTAGTGCTTATAAACAAAATTTTCTAGAATAACGTTGTGAAACGACAAGAGAGCCATAAACATACGAACGTTGTTGGATGTTAACAGAAGGCGAACACGAACCGTTTCGTGTTTATTTCGCAGGGTGGAGATGCGCTTGCACGTACCAAATGATTAAAAATTACACTGTTGTGACAATATCAGTGGTCTGTTCAACGTTGCAAGCCTAAATCACCACGATAATGTAATTAGGTTAGGTGTGAAAGTCTTCAACAACTCAGTTATTGGGCAGAGTATGTGAGGTTAATTTGCCTGAGTCCTCAGCACATAACTTTTGTTCCAAGTTTGAACCGTCGCGAGATTGCACTAAGTGATTTAAGGATCGTGATACTGTATCAGTAAGACAGTTATGGAAATTTCAGACAAAATCTTCCTAGGAAGCTTCCTAGATCGATGAACATATGACAGAAGCTTTCACTCCCGCAAACTGTCAGAGATCTCTTGTCAACTGATAGAAATTTGAACTAGTCTCAGTCGAAAACTTTAAGTGTAAAACCAAGTGGGGTTATCATAAAAAATTCTTAGAATTACATACGACATGAGAATCATCTAGCAGACAATATAATAACGAAAGGACAAAAAGTTTGGCTGTTTACAGGCTCTCATAAAATACGGCCCAGTGGTCGTTATCTAATCTTAATTGTCACAAATTCCTTGTTCGTTTCGTGCTCTGAAGTTTGTAGAAATTGTAAGTTTGTCACATTATTACTTCATTGTTCGACAAAGGCTGCTTTGTGGTAGTATTTTATTTCGCTGGACTAGTTTCGGGTGTTAACTGTCATTAGGGGTAACTGTATTACATAAGGCACCCATCTCTTACAACTTACTTACAAATAGCCTATATTGTGTTTTATGAATATAAAAGGCAAGTCAAACTGCAATGAATTGAAAAATCACATGTGCATAAATCACTACAATATACACTGTAAGAGTTGTAAGAGATGTGTGTCCTGGGTAATACAGATACCGCTAATGACGGCCAACACCCGAAACTAGACCGGCGAAATAAAATTCTACCACAAAGCACCTTTTTCATACATTTAGTTAATAAAATGACATTTACAATTTTTACAAACGTAAAGAAATTTGTGCCGAGTGTGAAAGCAAAAACGAGGACAATTTTCAAACTGTAGTGTTCCGCAAGTAAAGAAACTCCAGTTTAGATGCCTCTCCTAAACAGCAGGCTTCGAATCAACAATTTTGTCCTCGTTCCGGGACGGTACAATACTTTATTCCGTGAAACGACAAGGGTTCAGTTCCTGAACTATACTAGCCCTGCGAAGTGAAGATGTTGCCAATTGCATTGAACTTGCAATCGGAATATCTTCTTAGCAACATGGAGCAAGAATCTGAAGATGAACCTACAAACGGAATCTGTAGGCCCAAGCAATACTTGCAGTGATTCGATGGAACACACATGCAGCTAACAACTAACAGGCGGCAGGTTCGCAAGGACGCACTCTTCTCAGTGACACATATTCCCTTGCCTTGGGTGGGGTTTCCTACTGCGACACGCACCAACATACTTTTCAGCCACCCTTCCTCTATTACAGTGACAGAGATACAATAGGCGATAGGCGATAGATGACACATGAAACATTACGGACATAAAATAGCTCAGAACTAATGGCCGGATACTACAATTTCCACCGAGAACAATAGCAGAAGCCCAACAATGAACTTTGCCAACAGATTTTAAGCAACCAGCTCTTATTCACTGCAAGATTATTAAGTAAATGGCTTGTTGGCAATGCGACGCCCAGTAACGTGGGTTCTAGACAAATGAATAGTTGTGATGATTAAGACAACAACTCAGTTCTTCCTGTGCTCAGTTGTTAGTCGACATAACGTCACCCCAATGAGAACTGCCATAGCCATCACCATCTGTCACGATCTTTTAGCGTGTCTCTGCGACAAAAAACAACATTTGTGGAACACAATCTACGACCAGCTTAGAGACAGAAATGATGACCCTACAGGACCTGACCATTTTGCAGCACAATGCTCAAGCACATACAGTGCAAGCTGTTACTTATTTGTTTGACTAATGGGGCTGCTAAGTGCTCTACCACCTACTGCACTCCCCTGACTTAATCCCTCGTGATTCCAACTAAATTTCTAAACAGAGGGAAATATTTCACGGCATTCGATTCAGAACTGCTACAAATTCGTCGGGCAACATGCCGCGCCGCTCGAACTGTCAACACAACTGGCACTGCTACGAGTATCCTACGACTTCCACATCGCTGGCAACGGGTTATACACAATGCTGGTGACTACTTTGAAGGTCAGTAAAACTTTGAAACAAGTATCTATTTTGTACGAACTGTAAATAAATAGTTGCCATTATTAAAGTTCCAACCCTCGTGGAAGTGATGCCTGTAATGCACTCATTGAAATTTTGCAGGTAACAGCGATAAAATACAGGGAGTGGAAGGTTACCTACTCTTTTTACAGGAATTAGACTACAGTGTGAAACTGTACGGAGATGAAAGTGAAGCTGAGACGGGAGCGAGATAGGCTTGTAGACATTCATCCCTGTTAATCTGTGAACTGAGCTAGCAGCTAGAAGTAACCAAACGGAAATTTTCAAAGACAATTACAGTTCAGGAAGAAGCAATAAAATTGAGGTTTGTCAACAATATTTTAATTTTGTCACAGGCCGCAAAGAATTTGGAAGTACGACTGAATGGAACAGTTGGAGTCTTGAAGGGTAATAGTATGTAGTCTAACAGTAAGGTTGGTTGGTTGGTTGGTTGGTTGATTTATTTATTTATTTATTTATTTATTTTGGGCGAGGGGACCAAAGAGCGAGGTCATCGGTCCGATCGGATTAGGAAAGGCCATTTTCAAAGGAACCATACCGGCATTTGCCTGAAGCGATTTAAGGAAATCACGGAAAACCTAAATCATGACGGCCGGACGCGGGTTTGAACAGTCAACCTCCTGAATGCGAGTCCAGTGTGCTAACTACTGGGCCACCTCGCTAGGTTAACAATAACGCTACACTAAGGGAATTATATGATCCAATAAGATACTGAAAGTAGATGGCAGCACTAGGAAGGTTGGCGTGATCAAAAGTGATGCCTGCTATTTTTTGTGAAAACTCAAAGCTTTTTAGATAAAGCATTATTAACATTCTACACCTTTATTCATCAGGAATGCATATTTGCAGTCCTCTCCCCTAGAGGGTTCCGAATTGTAACATGGCGGTGTGTGTCAGTGTGAGAAAAACAGGGTGTTGTAATCTAATTTCTAATTCCACGAGCTCGTCCACACACGGAGCACCCTCTCCTTCAGTCTGACAATGGCGGACCACATACGAGCGCTACGACATCTACAACAATCCGATGCCTTGGATTCACTGGCATCGATCATCCTTCACAGAGTCCCGACTTGGCCCTACCCGATTTTCATCTGTTTTCAAAACTTAAAGAACACCGATAATGATGAAGCGGTGCAAGCAGAGGTGATGGGCCTCCGTCAACCAAGTCAAACATACTACTGTGACGGTATCAACGAACTGGTCTCTCGATGGGAGAAATGTAGTGTTCGCTAGGGTGAATGTTGAGAAATAAATGTGTAGACATGAACAATAAGGTCGTTGAATGTTAATAAAGTTCGTTTTATTTAAAACGATTTAAGAATTTTCACATGAATTCGAAGGCATCACTTTTCAGCAAACCTTCCTAATTTGCAGAGTGGCATTAGCAAGACAAGCTTTCCTGTAAGGCGGAAACACGTCTAACAGACTAAAATACTGAAATTTTTGTCTTGAGTGTAGCATTACATGGTAGTAAAATGTGAGCGATGAACAGGAAACACAAGAGGATAACGAAAGCTTATGAAATGCTGAAAATTGGATGAGTAGGTTGAATAACCAATGAAGAGGTACTACATCAAACTGTGAAGGAGAAACATTTATGACACAACCAGAGTAAAAGACGCGATTTGATACATCCTGGGACAAGAAAGTAGTTAATTTCAGAATGGAGCTAAGCGTGGGAGAAAGGGTTGGGTTAAAATTGTAGAGGGGCACCAAGGCTCTGCTAGAGAAGGCATGCTCAAGTGGATGTTGGTTGCAGTTGGTACGCAGACATGGAAACACTTAAACGATATAGGACTAGCGTGTGCAGAGCTCTAGTTGTATTCCAGCTGTTGACTACTATAAATAACAAGTTAATGGGTTCATTGCGTGGTAAATATAGACGATAAGCAACGCAGACAGGAATCTTTAAAGTATGTCACGTATGTGATTCGCAGAAGCTTACGGAGGGGTCAGTTGGGGGAAGACGGTTAGGGGGAGGGGGTAGGAGGGTAGCACGGGCAGACAGTGGATCCCGGCAGCGGCTGCGGCGCCAGAAGGCCGTGTGCGTGTGCCCAGGGGGCGACCCCCGCAGCTATTTTGAAAGGCGAGGCGCGGTGCGTGGCGGCGGCGCTGCCAGCTGCTGGTCCCTGGACGCACGCGGAGGCTGGCCGGCAGTCGCGATACGAGGCACAATGGGCGCGGCACTCACGGCGGACGGCACTATCGCAGCGCGGCTCGCGGCGGCACTGATCCCACAGGGGCGCGGCCGCGGACGCCTTGCCAACGGCAGAAATACACCATCCCCCCTACCACCCGAGTGCAACGCGTGCTATTGGCACCCGTCGCCAGCCTGGTGTTATGACAGCACGCCGTGTGCGTTTCTTCTCCAGAAATCTGCCTCGTCTGCCTCCCTGGATACATCACATCCATCGGATGCTACAAGTATACCGCTTCGAAATATTTCCGTTCACTCAATATATTTTTAAGATTCCATCACGAGCAAATCACATTTTTTCTCTCTCCACCTCATATGTTTGGTAATGTTACCCTAACGCCTTAGGTGTCTCTTTCTTTTGCTGTAATATACGTGGAGCTGGCTGAGAATAGACAAAAACTGGGTATTGTTTTCATATTCATGTAACATATGCCTTAATAATGCATTTAATTGTGATGCACTTCGTAAAATGGTTTCTTAACTAACATTCAGTTACATTTCTTCGCAAGCACTGGGATAGATCTACTACACGAACGATATCAGCATAGGAGTGATAACAGGAGAAGTAACAGGAGTAAGACGAACTGAAAATATAGTCAAAATAGCGCCGACACCAAAGCTTTCATTTTAGGCCTAAATTTTCGCTCCATACCAAGAACAACACTTTCAAAAAATCATTGTTTGCAGAAGGCATGTGAATAAACTGAGTTATCGAGGCATATGTTTTTGCTGAAAGAATTGTGAATATTGATGAGCACACCTACGATGTACTCACGTTCCACTCTCCGTTGTGTTTTGCAGTACAATAGAAAGAAACCCGCTGATCATGGTATATCATCGAAATATATGGGTAAAGAAGGAATGAAGTTTTAATGCCACGAGGAAGTCTCAAAATATAGTTTTCATTCGAGCAAACAACGACGCAAAAAGTTTGCTTTCCTAAGAAAATCTCTAGATGAATTTTTCGGTTCACCTCGCAAATCCTTTAATTTCAACAGTGTGGCGCAATAATTCTGAAAGTTTTGCTAAGAAGGATCCGACAGCTGCTTTCAGCACATTACATCGTATTCTACATACAAATAGCAATGAATTTTTGATTCTCATGTGATTACGGGAGCCGTCGTGAAATTTGCAGATCCCACTAGATTAACCTATCCGATGGGTTGTCTTCCATACTTTCCGCAACTTCACAAATATTTTGGAATCCACCGACATTTTCAGTACTGTATGTTCCGAAGCTCGTGTTTCACTAATGCGTAATAGTACAAAATCCAATTTTTATGTTTGTATCTCACGTTCCGCTTGAACTTTATGCATTCGGCAAAACACAGCAGCCATAATCTACTAACACTTATTTCACAGTGCCGTATGTTTCACTGAACCTCCAGTTTGTTCCGTTCTTAATGAAATACTGTACCTGTAAACAGTTTCTTGGTCTTCCTTGAGACTTCATTCCAATGGAGAGATAACATTTTTCGTATTAACTTCTCCTTCGTTCAGCACGACCAAGTCAATGAGTGTGTCTGGTATTCATACTGCAGCAATTCTTGATCCCTACTTATTGTTCAGTGACTTTCAATTAGCATCCAATAGAAACACCTCTGCGTTTAAACACGAAAACTGTTGTACCTACGAATAAATTTAAAAATTTTCATCGTTTGTGAATCACATTTTCTTAGTAAATCAACGTTCTTGTGTTTATTTGTATGTACATTATAAACTAAATTTTAATTATCGTATTGCGTCATTTGTAAATTCTGTAACATTTCTACTTCGCTCGTCTGCGCCACGGTATAATTCAGCAGTGGTTACCATGTAGGTCATATTTGTACACTTTAAAGTGAATTGTACTGTGCCTCCACTTTTCTCGCTCAGGGTTTCCCATTAGTCTCAGCGTAGATCGTGTGTAATCACGTATGTGCACTTGCATTAGACGTCACGGTATACAGACACCCCTTCTAGCAGCGGCGAGCTGAGCACAGTTCAAGGATGTTTCTCTTCAACGAGTAAACTGACTGGAAGTAGTTGGTGTCAAATTGAAGCGGACGGCCGACGCTGTCTAACACTAATAGCGCCATAATCTCCAGCAATACGTTGTTGAATAACAACAGACTTTTGTAAAAATTGTAGGCTTTTTTCACAGGCTTGTGAACTGTAACATATATTCAAGTTTAACTATGCTCTGAACATCATTTAGCTGCATTATTATCTTTATCAGGATTATGAACTCGTAACTGCAACAGTTGGACAATTACACAGTGACAATTATTGAACTATGTGAAAAAAACGTAAATTAGTTACCAACTACGGCGTGAACATACCTTATTCATCATGTAAACGTCACTACAGATATTCGGATTTAGGTTATGATATGTTCGATATGCCTGCCATCGTTAGCGATGATATGGCGCAGACTAATAGCGAAATTCTGCGTGACCCGCTGAAATGTAGAAACGTCTATCCTGTCTGTGACCTCACGAATGGCTGTTTTCAGCTTAGCAATGGTTTTGGGGTTATTGCTGTACACCTTGTCTTTGATACAACCCAACAACAAGGAATCGTATGTGTTCAGATCCAAAGAATATGGCGGCCAATCGAGGCCCCAAAGCAAGAACGCGGTCCTCAGAGTGTTCTTCCAGGACATCGAACACACTCCTGCTTCGATGGTGTCGAGCTGCTCCTTGCATCAACAACATCTTGTCGAAATCAGGGTCAATCTGGATAATGAGGATGAAATCGTGTTCCAAAAGGACTCTCTCACTGATTATTCCGTGACTGGACAGTGCACACCACAGTCACCCATTGAGGGTGACGAGACTCCTCGACCGCGAAATGCGGATACTCGGTCCCCTAAATGCGCCAATTTTGCTTACTGACGAACCCATCCAAATGAAAGTGGGCTTCGTTGCTAATCCAAACCATACAGTGCATACTAATTCTCATCGTGCCCTGAGGCCAACCGTGCAGTTTGAACGTAAACCGTTCAGGATTTATGACGATTTCATTTCATATATCTCAATAACTGTCATCCTGTAGTATTTGTTTAATACTGAACCAGTATAACGGATGATATTATTATTATTTCTTTCTTGTCTCAGACGTTATGTCTGGTTAAAAATGGAAGGTGTCGCGGACCTTGATCAAGCGTGACTTCCTTTTAACTGTACGGTATATGTTACATTGCATTTAGGAACTTTCGGGTAATTGAACAAGTGTCAATAATTACAGAATTCTGTAGTTGTATATATAAGTTTGGATGTAGCTGTATTGTATTGATGTACTGGTGGATATTGTGTGGTATGATTCCTGTAGTTGATAGTATAATTGGTATAATGTCAACTTTATCCTGATGCCACATGTCCTTGACTTCCTCAGCCAGTTGGATGTATTTTTCAATTTTTTCTCCTGTTTTCTTTTGTATATTTGTTGTATTGGGTATGGATATTTCGATTAGTTGTGTTAATTTCTTCTTTTTATTGGTGAGTATGATGTCAGGTTTGTTATGTGGTGTTGTTTTTATCTGTTATAATGGTTCTGTTCCAGTATAATTTGTATTCATCGTTCTCCAGTACATTTTGTGGTGCATACTTGTATGTGGGAACATGTTGTTTTATAAGTTTATGTTGTAAGGCAAGCTGTTGATGTATTATTTTTGCTACATTGTCATGTCTTCTGGGGTATTCTGTATTTGCTAGTATTGTACATCCACTTGTGATGTGATCTAGTGTTTCTATTTGTTGTTTGCAAAGTCTGCATTTATCTGTTGTGGTATTGGGGTCTTTAATAATATGCTTGCTGTAATATCTGGTGTTTATTGTTTGATCCTGTATTGCAATCATGAATCCTTCCGTCTCACTGTATATATTGCCTTTTCTTAGCCATGTGTTGGATGAGTCTTGATCGATGTGTGGCTGTGTTAGATGATACGGGTGCTTGCCATGTAGTGTTTTCTTTTTCCAATTTACTTTCTTCGTATCTGTTGATGTTATGTGATCTAAAGGGTTGTAGAAGTGGTTATGAAATTGCAGTGGTGTAGCCGATGTATTTATATGAGTGATTGCTTTGTGTATTTTGCTAGTTTCTGCTTGTTCTAGAAAGAATTTTCTTAAATTGTCTACCTGTCCATAATGTAGGTTTTTTTATGTCGATAAATCCCCTTCCTCCTTCCTTTCTGCTTAATGTGAATCTTTCAGTTCCTGAATGTATGTGATGTATTCTATATTTGTGGCATTGTGATCATGTAAGTGTATTGAGTGCTTCTAGGTCTGTGTTACTCCATTTCACTACTCCAAATGAGTAGGTCAATATTGGTATAGCATAAGTATTTATAGCTTTTGTCTTATTTCTTGCTGTCAATCTTGTTTTCAGTATTTTTGTTAGTCTTTGTCTATATTTTTCTTTTAGTTCTCCTTTAATATTTGTATTATCTATTCCTATTTTTTGTCTGTATCCTAGATATTTATAGGCATCTGTTTTTTCCATCGCTTCTATGCAGTCGCTGTGGTTATCCAATATGTAATCTTCTTGTTTAGTGTGTTTTCCCTTGACTATGCTATTTTTCTTACATTTGTCTGTTCCAAAACCATATTTATATCATTGCTGAATACTTCTGTTATCTTTAGTAATTGGTTGAGTTGTTGATTTGTTGCTGCCAGTAGTTTTAGATCATCCATGTATAGCAGATGTGTGATTTTGTGTGGGTGTGTTCCAGTAATATTGTATCCATAATTTGTATTATTTAGCATGTTGGATAGTGGGTTCAGAGCAAGGCAGAACCAGATAGGACTTAATGAGTCTTCTTGGTATATTCCACGCTTAATCTGTATTGGCTGTGATGTGACATTATTTGAATTTGTTTGGATATTAAGTGTGGTTTTCCAATTTTTCATTACTATGTTTAGGAACTGTATCAATTTAGGATCTACTTTGTATATTTCCAATATTTGTAGTAACCATGAGTGGGGTACACTATCAAAAGCTTTTTGGTAATCAATGTATGCATAGTGTAGCGACCTTTGTTTAGTTTTAGCTTGATATGTCACCTCTGCATCTATTATCAGTTGCTCTTTACATCCTTGTGCTCCTTTGCAACAGCCTTTTTGTTCTTCATCTATAATTTTGTTCTGTGTTGTATGTGTCATTAATTTCTGTGTAATGACTGAAGTTAATATTTTGTATATTGTTGGTAGGCATGTTATGGGGCGATATTTAGCTGGGTTTGCTGTGCCTGCTTGATCTTTAGGTTTCAGATAAGTTATTCCATGTGTAAGTGTATCAGGGAATGTGTATGGGTCTGCAATGTAACTGTTAAATAATTTACTTAGATGTGAATGTGTTGAGGTGAATTTCTTTAGCCAGAAATTTGCTATTTTATCTTTTCCGGGGGCTTTCCAATTGTGAGTAGATTAATTGCTTGGGTGACTTCATGTTGCAAAATTATCACTTCAGGCATTTGTGGTATCATCTTGTACGTATCTGTTTCTGCTTGTATCCACCGTGCATGCCTGTTATGTTGTACCGGGTTTGACCATATGTTGCTCCAGAAGTGTTCCAGGTCTGTTATGTTTGGTGGGTTGTCTATCTTAATGTGTGTGTTATCTATTGTCTGATAAAGTTTCTTTTGGTTTGTGTTGAATGTTTGGTTTTGTTTTCTTCTATTTTAACTTTTTTTTTGTATCTTCTGAGTCGTTTGGCCAATGCTTGTAATTTCTGCTTCTTTTCATCTAATTGCTCTATCGCTTCTTGTTGTGATATTTTGCCTAACCTTTTTCGTTTTTTGTCAGATATTTCATTTCTTATAAATTGTGTTAGCTGTCCGATGTCTTTTCTCAGTTTTTCTATTCTGATCTGTAGCCTGTGTTGCCATGCTGGTTTTGTGGGTTTCTTGTGTGTGTTGGTTGGTTCTGATCTCTGCCTAGTGTGTATATTTAGTGTAGTGAGTGCTCCTATATAAACCAGTAGTTGTAACTCTTCCATAGTTGTGTTTTCATTTATTTTGTTGTGTATGATTGTGTTGATAGTTTTTATTGTTGTTTCGACTTGTGGGTTATTTGGCGGTCTATGCAAGAATGGTCTAATGCCTGTATTTGTATTCCATATATGTCAGCTGAAATTTTTCTTCTATATCTAACATGTGTCACTTCGTGTTCTATTTGTGCTTGTTCTGGTGGCTGTCTTAAGATTTTGTTTTCCTCTGACTGTTTAATTGATGCGTGTTGTTCTTTGTTTGTTTGCTGTGGGATGTTTGAGTCCATTACTGTATTTTCTTCTTCTTCTGATTGCACATTATTTTGTTCCAGTATTTGTTGTACTTGTTGCTTGATGTTTTCTAATTCTGACTGGGGTATCCGGTTATTTTTTATTATTACACGGATCTGATCAGCTAGGCGTTTTTCTGTTAAAAATTTTAATTTTGGGTATCTGGTAATAAATGTTGTGTATACTTGTGATCTGTATCCAGTTGTGTTGGTTCCTAGGTTTGTTGCTTGGTAATAACAGAACATGAGGTGTCGATTAACTTCATCTGACCATCTCATCCTCTGTCTGTTTTCCTTTTAGGGTGGTTGCAGGAAGCATATCGTGCAGAACACCTCTATTTGGATTCGAATCATTTTCCAGTTGGCTAGCAGTGTCGTTACCATTGTGGGCGGGCATAGGGTTCAAGCGTCGTCCCCGACCATGACGGCGCTTGTCCGAGGCTTCTTTAGTTCTGTCCTGAACCAACTAATCACACTAAAAGGGGGGTTAGCCCTATTAGTGGTTTGTTCTTTTAGTCGCCTTTTACGACTGGCAGAACATACCGGAGGCCTATTCTTTTCCCGGGCCTCCACGGGAATTATTATTATTATTATTATTATTATTATTATTATTATTATTAACAACAGAGAATTTTTATTTAATAATCTCTGAAGTTTAAACGACGTGTTTCATAAAAGATGCCTATACAAGAGGCTTTGCGGTTAGGGCTATTTTAAATTATTTTTCATTGATAAGTTTTTGCATTCTGGGTCTGTTTTCATTGTCTTTAGTTTGTCCTATTTCAGTGTTGAACCAGCGCTGCCTAACTGAATTTTAATGGTGCTGTTTTATTTGTCCAGTTAAGTAAAATGATTACATTCACGACATGTCTAAGGTATGCAAGCGAAGGGCAAACAATCGGTATTATATAACGTGAATCATCAAGTGCTGTTTTGTGGAAGTTCCATATCAATTATTTTGTCTTAACACATCGAGGCAAACCATCTGAAGGCCGATTACTACTGACCCTCGCTGGTGTTGCCGATCTTATTGGTATCACGCGAGTCTCATTTGGGGCTTACGTAAGAAAGTCGCGTTTATAGCCAAACGGTTTACAACGAACGTCATTTTGGAACAGCTTCACTAGGAACTAATCCAGTAGCAGCATCTTCTCACGATACGTTCAACTGCACCTTTTGGAATTAAAATTTCTCCCTTTAAATATAGCAAGGTGGGGTACAACTTAGTACTTTACATTCTTATGTTTTTTACCAATTCGGAAATATTTGCCTTCGAAATTTTTGACGCAGTGTATGATCGTTTGTCTTTTGCGAATATTTTAACGGTAGTTTTTTTGGCAGAACATTTTTCTAAAGCAGTGAGACAAAAATAATTCAGCTCCAATCATCAACGTCGTCGTCGTCGTCATCCATCTCTCTCTCTCTCTCTCTCTCTCTCTCTCTCTCTCTCTCTCTCTCTCTCTCTCTCTCTCTCTCTCTCTCTCTCTCCTCCCCCCCCCCCCCCTCATACCAGACAGTGCTTTAAATGACGTCAGGATTTCTTTTCTTTTCCCCTTTCCAATAGCATCTGGACGGAGTCATGTAACAATCCTCGCATCTACACATTATCACCGTTAATAGTAACTGCACTTTGAAAGACGTAGATAGGAGTAAACTATGACCGACAGTGCTATAAAAAGAACAATCCGTTATATCGTAAACATACTAACAATCAAACAACATGCCTACACAGTCTACATACCATGAGCAAAGTATCTAAGAATCTTTTGAGTGTGTGAACCCACAGCATTTAATACGATTAATAACCCTTTTAATTAAAGGTCACTCATAAAATTACATTAATATTGTCGAAAGAGGTTCGTCCGTATTAATCAATATTCGGAGGTAATTTTTTCTGTTCCACATTTTACTTAACGCACAATAATGAAATGATTGAGATCTGCTTCACTGAGCAAGTAGCTCATCGGAGTTTTCTTCGATCCAATTAAGTAAACGTTTAATCGCATGTACTTCATCGTTACGTAGCTTGTCTTTTCAGATAATGAAATTATTATGGGAATTTTTTTTACTTTAGCAGTGAGACAGAAAATTGACATTCTACGGATCGCAGGGTGGAATGTCAGATCCCTTAATCGGGCAGGCAGGTTAGAGAAATTAAAAATAGAAATCGATTGGCTAAAGTTAGATATAGGGGTAATTCGTGACGTTCGGTGGCAGGAGGAACAAGATATCTGGTCAGGTGAACACAGGGTTGTAAGTACAAAATCAAATAGGGGTAACGCTGGTGTAGGTTTAATAATGAATAAAAATAGAACCACTGGTATGCTACTACGACCAGCATAGTGAACGCATTGTTGTAGCCAAGATAGATACGAAGCCCACACCTACCACAGCGGTACAAGTTTTTATGCCAACTAGTTCCGACGATGAGATTATAGATACGATAAAAAGTTATTCAGATAGTTAAGGGAGATGAAAATTTAATAGCCACGGGGGACTGGAATTCTATAGCAGGGAAAGGAAGAGAGGAAAAGTAGTAGGTGAATATGGACTGGGGATAAGGAATGGAAGAGGCAGCCGCGCTGTAGAATTTTGCGCAGAGCATAACTTAATCATAGCTAACACTTGGTTTAAAAATAAAGAAAGGAGATTATATACGTGGAAGAGGCCTGGAGACGGCGCGCGCCCGTGGGAGGACTCGAACCTCCAACGGTGAGGGCCACGCGAACCGTGGCAAGTCGCATCAGACCACACGGCTACTGCAGAAGAATGCTGAAGATCAGAAGGGTAGATCACGTAACTAATGAGGCGACACTGAATAGGATTGGGGAGAAGACAAATCTGTGGAACAACCTGACTAAAGGAAGAGATCGGTTGGTAGGACACATTCTGAGGCAATCAAGGGATCACCAATTTAGTGTTAGAGGGAAGCGTAGAGGGCAAAAATCGTAGAGGGAGACCAAGAGATGAATACACTAAGCAGATTCAGAAGGATGTAGGTTGCAGTAGGTACTGGAAGATGAAGCTCGCACAGGATAAAGTAGCACTGAGACATGCATCAAATCTGTCTCTGGACAACAACAGCAGTTCATACTGCGATACTTCGTTTTACTGTTGATTTAGCTGGAAGTCTTAAGGTTTCACCTACGTTTATTGCCAGTTTCGATAAATCCTTAGTTTTTTCGTTGTGAGATACCACTATAAGTATTGGAAACGGCCATTTTTGTAACTACAGGGAGCGACTGCTCTTCTGTAATTTTGTACAGAAGCAGACGGAAGCTTTAAGAGTCGAAAGATATAGAAAGTAGTGGAGAAGGAGCGTGACAAGACTGTAGCCTATGCCCCACGTTACACTACCTGTTCATGCTAACATGCAGTGAAGGAAACCATGGAGAAATCTGCGTAGGGAATTAAAGTTCAGGAAGAAGAAATGAAAAATTTTCGGTTTCCCCTATAATAACGCAATTATGTCAAACATCAGAGGACCAGCAAGACCGGATGAACGGTCTGGAAAGAATCTTGGAAACGGATTATGAAATTAAAATCAACGAAAGTAAAACAATAGTAACAGAGTATTACATTAAATCTGGCGATGTTGAGGAAATTAAGCAATGAGATGATTAGCAGAGTAAAAGACGATAGCAGGCACACTATAAATTTAAGTGTCAAACTATTTTCTGAAACCGCTTATCTGGTGTGTAGCCTTGACAGACAAGAAGCGATTAACAACCAATGAAGAGGTACAGACACAATTGGTGCGATAAGAAATTTATAGCACAACTACAAAAAAAAAAAAGGACCGGTTAATAGGAGGCATTCAGAGGCACCTTTGAGCCCCGGTGATTTCTGCCTGAAACCGTAATATTTTGAAGTACCAATGTCTCTGCTTGAAGCCACCAATCCTGTTGCTAGGCAGAAACTTCTAGTGGTATATTATTGATGTCGTGCGTTGTATCAGTCACTTATAGCGTTCAAAACAATAGTCGGTGCGGAAGATCATGCTATGTGATAGAAGATTTACTTTTTTTTCTTTTTGTAGAGGCCATATTGAGTACACATAGTGAAAGCAGATATATCTCAGGTGTTGTCACGTAAATTTGCATTTGTACTACTGTTTTATGAGTAAAATCGACATGAAACCGATGGTACAGTACGTAGTTGTGATTAAAAAAATTATTAAATTTTGAGCCCATGTTTTACTGTTATTTAGCACTATAATCTGTTTTAGACGTTACGACTTCATGGACCTTTCCAGATGTGGGATTTTGTCTAGAAAAAATGTGAAAGTACTCTGGGGAGCGACTTCTGAGCTAGCAGGCGTGGCGGCGGTTGGAAGAGCAGTGGGAACGGCTGCGGGCGCAGCTCCACAGGTAGCGCCGGCCGGGGCTCGGGTTACGGAAAGCGATACGAGCACACCACGCGCCGCTGCCCGCTGCGGCTCCTGCCCCTACAGGGTGTGGTCCCCGTCCGCCGACCAGTTTGCGCTCCCACACACACCCCCAACGCAACAGCGGGAGGCTTTCTTGCTGACTAAGAGCGTCGCGTCGCTCTGGACGAATCTGGTCTCTCAGAAAAAATATTTCGCTATTACCACAAATGTATCCATAACAGAGTTCACATTTTTAAGCTATTTTAAGGTCTTCGGCGCCATGGGTACTATTTGTTATTCAAGAACACGAGACGCACAGCATCACCACCTTAGTTTCCACATGAGAACAGCACATATGGCTCGGCTCAGCGGCACCTGGCTACTTTGTAAGTTAACATTTGAGTTGGCCACTGAAACGTTAAGAACGAACAATGGCCAGTAACACTGTAGCGGAAGGAGGTTATCGATGTCTGCAACAAATTAGCAGTAACGCGAGATAAATCGCAAAGCAAATGTTTATTAACTATACTTAAGTGATAGGTAAAGTTATCAGCTGTTCATGCTTGCATTGTGAAACGGTCGTTTTCGAAAATATATCGTTATCAGGAGAAAGAAAACTGGCGTTCTACGGATCGGAGTGTGGAATGTCAGATCCCTTAATCGGGCAGGTAGGTTAGAAAATTTAAAAAGGGAAATGGATAGGTTAAGGTTAGATATAGTGGGAATTAGTGAAGTTCGGTGGCAGGAGGAACAAGACTTTTGGTCAGGTGATTACAGGGTTATAAATACAAAACAAATAGGGGTAATGCAGGAGTACGTTTAATAATGAATAAAAAAATAGGAGTGCGGGTTAGCTACTACAAACAGCATAGTAAACAGCATAGTGAACGCATTGTTGTGGCCAAGATAGACACAAAGCCCATGCCTACTACAGTAGTACAAGTTTATATGCCAACTAGCTCTGCAGATGAAGAAATTGATGAAATGTATGACGAGATAAAAGAAATTATTCAGGTAGTGAAGAGAGACGAACATTTAATAGTCATGGGTGACTGGAATTCGTCAGTAGGAAAAGGGAGAGAAGGAAACATAGTAGGCGAATATGGATTAGGGGGAAGAAATGAAAGAGGAAGCCGCCTTGTAGAATTTTGCACAGAGCATAACAATCATAGCTAACACTTGGTTCAAGAATCACAAAAGAAGGTTGTATACCTGGAAGAATCCTGGAGATACTAAAAGGTATCAGATAGATTATATAATGGTAAGACAGAGATTTAGGAACCAGGTTTTAAATTGTAAGACATTTCCAGGGGCAGATGTGGATTCTGACCACAATCTATTGGTTATGAACTGCAGATTGAAACTGAAGAAACTGCAAAAAAGTGGGAATCTAAGGAGATGGGACCTGGATAAACTGAAAGAACCAGAGGTTGCAGAGAGTTTCATGGAGAGCATCAGGGAACAATTGACAGGAATGGGGGAAAGAAATACAGTAGAAGAAGAATGGGTAGCTCTGAGAGATGAAGTAGTGAAGGCAGCAGACGATCAAGTAGGTAAAAAGGAGAGGGCTAATAGAAATCCTTGGGTAACAGAAGAAATATTGAATTTAATTGATGAAAGGAGAAAATATAAAAATGCAGTAAATGAAGCAGGCAAAAAGGAATAAAAACGTCTCAAAAATGAGATCGACAGGAAGTGCAAAATGGCTAAGCAGGGGTGGCTAGAGGACAAATGTAAGGATGTAGAGGCTTATCTCACTAGGGGTAAGATAGATACTGCCTACAGGAAAATTAAAGAGACCTTTGGAGAGAAGAGAACCACTTGTATGAATATCAAGAGCTCAGATGGCAACCCGGTTCTAAGCAAAGAAGGGAAGGCAGAAAGGTGGAAGGAGTATATAGAGGGTCTATACAAGGGCGGTGTACTTGAGGACAATATTATGGATATGGAAGAGGATGTAGATGAAGATGAAATGGGAGATATGATACTGCGTGAAGAGTTTGACAGAGCACTGAAAGACATGAGTCGAAACAAGGCCCTGGGAGTAGACAACATTCCATTGGAACTACTGACGGCCTTGGGAGAGCCAGTCCAGACAAAACGCTACCATCTGGTGAGCAAGATGTATGAGACAGGCGAAATACCCACAGACTTCAAGAAGAATATAATAATTCCAATCCCAAAGAGAGCAGGTGTTGACAGATGTGAAAATTACCGAACTATCAGTTTAATAAGTCACAGCTGCAAAATACTAACACGAATTCTTTACAGACGAATGGAAAAACTGGTAGAAGCGAACCTCGGGGAAGATCAGTTTGGATTCCGTAGAAATGTTGGAACACGTGAAGCAATACTAACCTTACGACGTATCTTAGAAGAAAGATTAAGAAAAGGCAAACCTACGTTTCTAGCATTTGTAGACTTAGAGAAAGCTTTTGACAGTGTTGACTGGAATACTCTCTTTCAAATTCTGAAGGTGGCAGGGGTAAAATACAGGGAGCGAAAGGCTATTTACAATTTGTACAGAAACCAGATATAAGAGTCGAGGGGCATGAAAGGGAAGCAGTGGTTGGGGAAAGGAGTGAGACAGGGTTGTAGCCTCTCCCCGATGTTATTCAATCTGTATATTGAGCAAGCAGTAAAGGAAACAAAAGAAAAATTCGGAGTAGGTATTAAAATTCATGGAGAAGAAGTAAAAACTTTGAGGTTCGCCGATGACATTGTAATTCTGTCGGAGACAGCAAAGGACTTGGAAGAGCAGTTGAACGGAACGGACAGTGTCTTGAAAGGAGGATATAAGATGAACATCAACAAAAGCAAAACGAGGATAATGGAATGTAGTCGAATTAAGTCGGATGATGCTGAGGGAATTAGATTAAGAAATGAGACACTTAAAGAAGTAAAGGAGTTTTGCTATTTGGGGAGCAAAATAACTGATGATGGTCGAAGTAGAGAGGATATAAAATGTAGACTGGCAATGGCAAGGAAATCGTTTCTGAAGAAGAGAAATTTGTTAACATCGAGTATAGATTTAACTGTCAGGAAGTCGTTTCTGAAAGTATTTGTATGGAGTGTAGCCATGTATGGAAGTGAAACATGGACGATAACCAGTTTGGACAAGAAGAGAATAGAAGCTTTCGAAATGTGGTGCTACAGAAGAATGCTGAAGATAAGGTGGGTAGATCACGTAACTGATGAGGAGGTATTGAATAGGATTGGGGAGAAGAGAAGTTTGTGGCACAACTTGACTAGAAGAAGGGATCGGTTGGTAGGACATGTTTTGAGGCATCAAGGGATCACAAATTTAGCATTGGAGGGCAGCGTGGAGGGTAAAAATCGTAGAGGGAGACCAAGAGATGAATACACTAAGCAGATCCAGAAGGATGTAGGTTGCAGTAGGTACTGGGAGATGAAGAAGCCTGCACAGGATAGAGTAGCATGGAGAGCTGCATCAAACCAGTCTCAGGACTGAAGACCACAACAACAACAACAACAACAACAACGTGTGGGGATTGTTACTGAAACTTCTGAGTGTGCACCGAGCTAGTACCAGCTAACAATCGCTGCTTATGTCGGTATTACACTATCACATTTCTTTGACAAAGATCTTTGCCGTGGCGCTAAAAAAGGGTATTACACTGTCGTCATATTTTTCGTCAAATTTCAAGATGGTGGAAACAACTTTTTCTTATGCGCTGCAGTTGCTAGTACCACAATTGCATTTTTTTTAAAGAAAAGCGGCAAACAAAAAAGGAAACATACTTCGATGAAGCCGTAGGTATTAGAGCGAGATGATAAAAGCATCCAGCGAAATTTGTTACGAAAGCTGCAAGTGGAGGAAGTCAAGTCTCGTACATAAATGACTTACGAATGGATGAGAGTATTTCAGTATTTGCTCAGTAAAGTGGCTTCTCATATTACAAAACAAAATACTCTCTTGAGAAATGCTATACCCGCAGAAGACCGGCAAATTTTGACACTGTGATTTCTTCACGCAGGAGAGAGCTACCCTAGTTTTCAACACAACACTCTAATATCACATTGCAAATTAACCAAAATAATTCCAGAAACATGTGAAGCGATTAAAGCGACGAAGGGGGAATATGTAATGGTAAATGAATGTTTAATACACGATATGGGCAATAAGAACTATTTTTATTTTTTATTAATTTAATTAACGGAATTAGTGTTCCTGCAACTACAAAACTAATAAAAAGCACAAAACATATGAAGCGCTTTTTAACTTGTGATATCCAGAGTTCTATATGTCGCCTGCAGCATAACTGCCCATCAACGCACAATTAATAGCATGCACTGTACCCCCCCCCCCCCTCCCCCAATCCCACCATACTCCAAGCAAATTGAAACGAGAGCGAGAGAGAGAGAGAGAGAGAGAGAGAGAGAGAGAGAGAGAGAGAGAGAGAGAGAGAGAGACGAAGGAACAATTTAGAAGCCATGTTTACAAATACAAGGCGTCAAATAGCTATAGCGACACCAGCGCTCAAAGCGGTTACATTTCACATTGCAGTGAACAGAAGGCGTAAGACTTATGATCAAATCTAAGGCGAGGTCCTATATTTGATCACATGTATTTGACGACAGTCGAGATTTGACAAAATCCCCTATTACACAATCAAGTTTCTTTGACATAAATATTTGACACATCAAGTTTGACAAAGAGATATGATGTGTAATACCGGCCTTAAGACGATCATGTCCGCGACAGGTTATTTCTTGTACAACGCTAAGTTCGTAGTCTTGCACTGGCCGAGGGTAAACCACGGAAAACCTAAGCATGGATGCCCGGACGGGGATTAAACCCTGTCCACTCGAATGCAGCGGCTGGTATATCAGCTCTCGGCTCGTTTGTATTATGCGTCACCGTAAATTTGAACTATATTTCTTGTTAACCAACACAAGAACTTCACATCTATGATATTGGCTCTGATGTAATATGTCGTAAGTGAAGCAAGCGACTTAAACTTCATGTCATATAAATGTCACACTTTCTTGCATCAAATAATAAATAGTCAAAAAACCATCCTGACAACGGATGGAATATTTTCAGCCGACATCTTTAGATAAGAAATATCTTGGTCAGCAATGCCTTCAACTGTTGGAACATTAAAGTTGCCAGAAGAACTTCAAGACTCGCATACTACTGTCTTATTGAACCTAAGTCGATTGGGCCCTGGCAGCACGAAGGGAATGAAGTCATGAAAATCAGTCATAATAGTGATGCCACCAAAATAATGTATGTGCGCCACCAGAGGTAAAGAGGATAAAATAACAATAAAAGGAAACTCTTATTTAGTACGGTTCTGGCAGTAGCTGTACAGCAGATTTTTGTTTTTGGCACAGATGTTATCATAATAATAATAATGTCTTTATTCTTCTGTGATTAACCGATAAAAATTATGTTCCATAGCAGAAATTACGTGCATGTATTAGAATCCTCTTAAGTCTCTTGTTATTATCCTTAATAGGTGACTAGCGATCATGTACTTCAGTCTACGAGAATTTTAAATGCTGTGGTGTCTGCTATCCGACGGTTTTCCGAAACGCGTGTACAATAAAGATTGTAGCTCTGTAATATAGCAATGATACAATCGCCGGGGATTAAGGAACAGCTAAAGCCGCAGTTATTCCTAAAAGCATTTATTCAAAGAGCTGACAGCGCCTACTCCATCCAATACGATCACATTCCACAAATTCAGCCGTCTGGCAACGCGAGACAATGACAATGACAATATTGAAATGCGCAGTATTTGGATTATTTGACATTAAATGCATGATGCATAAGGTTGAGAGGTAGCTACCAATGAAAGAATAAAGTGTCATTTTTTATTTATTAATCGCTTTTGGGCAGCACGTATACAGCTTGCCTTAAAATTATTTCTTTAACATTTAATTTTGTGACAGTCTGAACCATTACACAATTATTCGTTACTTCCATTTAACATGAAAATGTTCTACGAACCATTTTAAAAAACTTTTACATACAGTGACGAAATATTAGTGTATTGAATTTCGTACAAAGGCGTCTCGACGTTTATTCCAAAGGTAAGCTAATAATCCTCATTACGAGCATAAGTCTCTTACGAAGGTATTTGCAAGAAAATGCATCTCCATATCTCCACAATGATTCCTAGTTGCTCGTAATTAGGAACAGCTGAAACCGCCGTGATTCCCAAAGGAAGCATTTGTCCAAAGAGCTGACAGCGTCTGCTCCAAGACAATCAGATTCCATAAATTCAGCCAAAGGAGCAGATCAGGCATAGTAGAAAGGAGACTGTGGTTACAGTTTGCCGGTCGATGTTTTCCATGGGTACTTTGTTGTAAACAAACAATATGGTGGTGCTGCATTGTTTTGATAAACCGTAATGCCCAAGGCTGCTCACAACGAGAATCTTCACACCAGAGATCTACAATGAATAATATTAACATTCTATGCTCTCAATATCCTACTCGTTATGACTACTTTTTTGGCAGGCCAACGGAAGGTTGTAGCGCAAAAAATGGAAACCCAACACCATCATGGTTCTAATGTCAGGTGACTGCTTACTGTGTGTAGTAATTGGCGTTGAATGAATGAAGACTATAGCACTTTCTTTTACATTACAAATAACTTCTTAGGAAGGATCTACAAACAACAGTTTTGTAAACTAAACATAAACAAAGCGAGGTTGCGCTGTTCTTAGCGGACGTCTTTTTATTCGGGAGAATGGACAAAAATCGCCACGCAGCCATCCTAACTTTAGTTTTTCCTTGGTCTCCCTAAACTACCTCAGTTAAATTCCTATCTGTCCCAACCATGTCAATATAGAATTGAACTGCTTTAAAGATGGGTAACCGCCTCAAAAATTGAAACTGCAGATTTTGTTGGTTTCGGTTTCTCGAGAGAGACGCATCGATTGGAATTAAAATGAGGGCGTCATTTCCTTCCCGTCTGTAGACAGCAGATTTAAATCTGCAAATATTTCTAATATGGAGCGACTATGGGAATTTTCACATTTTTAGAAAAACTCGGGGCAGGCCCGGAATCATGTTAACCAATCCATTATGTTAGCTGAAAAACCATTCCAATTAAAAAATTAAGGTAAACAGCTCAGACTTCCAAGTTTCAAATAATGGTGGGAAAAAATCGAGGAAAGAAAGCTAGATTAATTTTTAGATTCTAATTCTGAGATGCACAGCTTGAAAGCAGATTGAGGAGAGATTTTTATTGTTGTCAAGAGGGCCAAGGGAAGAAAGTCCTAGCGAAGTGGACAACTTTTTACATCATTACATTAAGTACTTTGTTCCAATAAGAGAGCTCCACTTTTCAACAATGCATGCATAGCCAAAATCGCATTGAAACAGTTATACGAATGTTATTGTTCATACTAGACTATTTCACCATTGGATGGCACTATTATCTACCATCTGACCGCGACTCAAGTGTTGTGAGAAGGATGATACTAATGTGCGACTAAGTACTTATGCCAGATCAATATACATTATCACCGAATCTAGTCGCCTTGGTCGCTTTAAAATTTATGCAGCAAAAACAAGCTAAATAGCTAATTTTGAAGTATGATGGGCTCCTTTATACCAAAAGAATCATCTCAGCTGAAACAACGGTAAGGAGCACTATAAAACAGGACCAAGTATCGTTTTATCCTCATTAGTTTCTGTACTATGATATATTTAAGAAAAGGAAAGGCAAGCATTTGGTAAGTCCTATACCGGCAGACTACATTGGTGAAAGAGAGGAATATTTACCCTACATGAACATCGGGCTTCCTTAAACAGAAGCCTATTATGGGAAACTTCCCGTAAACGGGAAGTAAGATGATGAGAAACTACTGAAGTATGCTACGGACACAAAGTATCAACCTTTTATAACCAGCTGAATACGTACCCTATAACACAAGAGGATTAATATGACTGAAAAATACTACATCCAATCGTTTCCGTAACAGGTTTCGTATTCTTTTTCGTACGAGCTTAATATAGTTTTGCGAACAAGTGGTCAATCATTTATAATACGTTTTGCATTCATTCATTTTTTATGAACATTGGGCTGTTTTCTAACGCAGTTATAAACATATTCGGTGGTTTAGATTCAAAAGCGTTTAGAAAGAAATAAGTTAGTTGGTTATCATTTAAGTGTACTGCATATCATAATTATTTATGGTAATTTTTCTGTACAACAATACGCTCAGACAGACACATATACACTGATCAGCCAAAACACTATGACCACTGCCCACCGCGAGGTTGAATACCTGCTGGCGGTGTTGCGGGTACATGACAAAGTAAGGAAATAATGTAAGCGGAAGAGAGACGACCAGGTCTCATCAAAGAACGTAGATGTCGGAGGATCCCCCACTGTGTAATCCAGGATAGGCAGCGACCTGTGCCAGATCTGACGATAGAATACAATGCTGGTGCGCGCACAAGTGTTTCGGAGCACACTGTTCAAAGGCTATTGTTGAACATGGAGCTCCACATCACACGCCCCGTAAGTGTTCCTACGCTGACCCAACGACATCGTCAGCTAACTGCGGTGTAGACAGCATCACTGAGTTTTCACCGATTATCAATAGAAACGTGTCGCCTGTCGAATGAATCTCATTTCTTGTTATAACAGATCGATGGTTGGGTACTTACACGCTATCATCCAGGCGAATGGTTGCACGTAACATGCAACGCGCCAAAGATGCAGGCCAGTGAGGCCAGAATTTTGAAATGGGCTTCCATAGGGTCTGTGGTAGTAGTAGAAGGCATCAACAGCAGTGAAGTACATAAACATTATTGCAGGCCACCTGCCCCGTTTCATGCTTTAAGTCTCCCCCTACGATGATATATTCCAGCAGGAAGGTCAGAATCGTGCTTCAGAGGCTTGCGGGGATTTATAGTGAAATCACATTTATGTCTTGGCCAGCAAATGTGACTGATCTATAACCAGTGCAACACTTACCAGATCCAGCTGTGCGTCCGTAATCCACCATCCCATAATTTGCGGAAATTGCTTGACCTGTGCGTAGACACCTGGTGACATACATTTCTGGAATCCTGTCAAGGACTTGCAGAAACCATGCAAAGCGAATCTCTGTTGGGCTGTGTTTGAAAAATGGAACAGCATGGTATTAAAGAGGTGGTTATGTTGTTTTGGCTCGTTACTGTACATACTAGACACGACATCAGCTGCACACAAATTACTGTCATTCATTAAACATAAGTTTTCGGTTTCTTGTAAATTAAACAAGGGACTTAAAATACACTCATGTTTAGAAAAAATCTGATCACCTTGAACGACTAGAGAGAGGACGTTCATATTAACACGACATGTATATTATGTTCTGAAGAAATGCTTAGCATTTGACTCTTGTCGGCCCCGGGTTCAAGGTCAATATGGATATCAGGACGCAACACCACCTACCGGTAAAATGTGCCTGCTGCTCTAGTTATCGCTATAAACCGAGGGTAATGGATGAGTGCGACTGGAGCAGACGTGCAGGATGCTTCTCATACATACGCACGAACCGTACCGTCAAAATTAGTGAGTCTGAAAGAGGGTGCATTATTGGCATGATAGAATGTGATGTACCCATCCGAGAAACTGCTCCTCGTGTAGGACGAAGTATTTCGGCTGTGCAACGGATGTGTGCACAATGGTTCACGGAAGGCCGTAGAACATGACGAGATGGGTAAGGTCGCACCACCAGGCCGTTCCCCGAGAAGATAGACACTTCATACGAATGGCACTGCTGGGCAGATCTGCGTTGTCCTCGGTTTCGGCGGAACAGTGTAACACATCGTACACTGTCAAGGGTGATAGTCCGTCGCCGTCTATTATGGCATGGGTTACGTGCACGTCGTCCGCTTCTCCGCCTACCTTTGACGAATGTGGAAAAACAGCGACAGGAATGGCATCAGACAGTGTTTTCGAACGAATCCAGGTTATGTTTGTTTGAAAATAATGGCTGCAATTTGGTTCGCCACAGACACGGGGGAGTGCCATCACAGTGACTGCATTCGCACAAGACATACAGCGCCAACTCGAGGCTTTATGATCTGGGGTGCTATTGGTTACAACCACAAATCACAGTTGGTGTTGTGTCCAGGGCATCGTAACAAGTGTTATCTACGTGAATGACATCTTGCGACCCATAGCCATACCCTTTCTGCACAACACCCCAGACGTCATTTTTCAGCAAATCAATGCACGACCACATGTCGCTGCACAAACACATGCCTTCTTGGTGTCACAGGATGTCAGCCTCTTGCACTGCCCCGCCAGACCACCAGGCTCACCGCCATTCGAAAATGTGTGTGAGATATGGTGAAACGACGGGTGTCCCAATGCCAACCACCACAGATAAACTTTTGAACCAGGTGACTGCAGCATGGACGGCTATACCACAGGACGCCATTTGCGCCTTACACGCGTCGACGCCAACTCTCATGGAATAAGTTATCAAGAGTGCATGGCGGACGATGCGCCTTCCAGGCAACAGGACAAATGCTGAACTGAGATGACTTAAATGCTAATCATTTCGCCTGAACATACTAGGGTACATGTCCTGTGAATATGAACGTCCTGTCTCTAGTCGTTCAAAGTGATCTAGTTTTTTCTGAACAAGAGCGTAGACTTGCTTCCCCATTTATTGCTATAAGGGCGTAACTCCATGTGGTAATCACCAAAGCGATAAAAATCACCAAAGCAGCTAATTTTTTTTTCAAATCAAGTAAAATTAACCTCACACATTTCAAAAAATGAATTTTTCAACACAGCAGAAAGAAATTCTGCCATTAAATTGTTTAACAAGACTGTGGAATTTTTTCCTTCCTCCTGAATAATTTACCAATTGTAACTAGTCCCATTTCCATTTCAGAAATAAGCGGTTCAACTGTAAGAACGCAGCTGCTTGTATATACAGGGTGTATCAAAATCACCCTATTTGGCACGTCTATATTTCTGAAACTAATAAACATATACAATGAATTTCGTTTTTTGATGAAGGGAAACTCAAAACTTTTTTTTTTCATCTCTTCATAGTTGTCCAATAACTGTTCCCAAACTGCAGCGAGCAAGTCTTGAGTTACAGCGTCAACAGCTGCTGTTACACGACGTCTCAGTTCATTCATTGTTGTTGCTAACGAAGGCACATAAACAGAGTCTCTTATAAACCCCGACAAGAAGCAATCACATACAGTCAGGTCCGGTGACCTTGGATGCCAGTAATGTAAGACTGTATCATTTGGTCCAGTGCGACTGATCCACCGTTCACTAATCCTCTGATTTAAAAATTGCCGCACTTCCAGATGCCAGTGTGGCAGTGCCCAATCCTGTTGGTAAATAAAATCGTACGAATCAGTCTCCAACTGGGGGAAAAGGAAGTTCTCAAGCATGTCGAGATATATGCTTCCTGTAAGCGCTCTCTGCAAAGAAAAATGGACCTTACACCTTTTCCCATGAAACTGCACAAAAAAACATTAAATTTTGTAGAGTCCATGTTGTACAACTTCATGTGGTTGTTCCGTACCCCATATTCCCACATTATGACGATTCACCTTTCCATTTAAACGAAATGTTACCTCGTACTAAACAATAGGCGTGGAAGAAAATTTCATCCTCCATCTTGCCAAGAACGAAATTAAAGAACTCCACACGTTGTTGTTTGTCGTCTTCACGAAGAGCTTGCAACAACTGAATTTTGTATGGTTTCATATGTAAACGTCGACGTAACACGCCTGACGGCCATCGGGGGCATGTTGAGCTGTCAAGCTGCACGGCGAACAGATTTCTGCGGACTCTTGAAACTATGGCGAATGCGTTCGACGTCTGTCTCACACTCGGGGACAACCCGGAGATTTGCCTTTACACAAACAACCTCTTTCTCGGAATTGTTCATGCCATTACCTATTGGATGAGGGTCCACACCATACCTAGTACGAAACTCACAATGAGCAGTTATTACTGGCACACATTGTGCAAAGCGTAGAACACATTGTGCAAAGCGTAGAACACATTGTGCAAAGCGTAGAACACATTGTGCAAAGCGTAGAACACATTGTGCTTAACTTAGAACACGCAACGCTTTCTGTTGTCCCGACATTTTTACTAGAATTGAAGTGGGCGCACACTTTTGCTACTAGCTCTTGTCAACAGCACGTTGTTCACTCACATCTCAAACAACGTAATAGTTACGATTTTTTAAGATCTGATTATTCTTTTTGACACACCGTGTATTCCTTTTTGATCTTAAATTGTAATAGCACATGTCCCCTGTAAAAGTGGTCCGCGATTGGATTAAACTATTACTACTACTACGTAAATGGACTACGAATCAGAGTGCTGAGAGAACATATTGGTGCAGAACACACGAACATGTCATTAGCAGACGAAATGAGAAACAGTTCAAAGCATTTTTCTTATTCTCTGTTTCAATACTAGTCTGAAGTTAACTGAAGTAAAAAGGGCACAGTAGTGAGGAAAATATCTTAAGATACGGAGATTTTCTATCAGATTTCCGAAGTAAAAACTTGGCACTGTTTCAATTTTTTATTTATAATTGTCTCCGGCCAATAGGAAAGCCTTGCACTCCTAAATTGTTACAGACTTCCAAGAGCTACCAGGCGTGCTGCACATTCATTCAGTACAGCACGTTTAGTTAAATGTCAGCTTCAAAATGCTTATCTATTTTCTCCAGATTCTTACTGCTTTCCGACCACACTAATTATGCGTCATTCCCTCTCCTCGAGTCATTAATTTATTACTTTGCTTTATTATCTGCCTTTCTTGAGCTGTGTTGTTTACTAGCCAAGACACTGACTATTCCATGCACTTCAAACATTTTCAGTATAAAACTACTTAGAATTAATTTTCTCCTTTTGGCACAGGAGCGCGCAAGCAACACTTTCTCAATACTGTGTTTGTTCGAAAATCTCTAACTCGTTTCAAAACCTGCGACTTACCACACTTTTTCTTAAATCTTTTCGAATAATATTAAATGAAGATAGATATTTATCTATACTCAGTATCTGATCTGACAGACGCAGGGCAATCGGAAATTGTGTAAATGAAAGCGGGAAAATTATACTTGTTCGTCTCAGCTTTTAAGCTGTGAAGTTTAAAACACTCATTTTCCGTACAAACAACCGTTAGTCCCCTTCAGTATTTGTGCATTCCTTACTATTCATCACCGTTGCCAGTTTCATGGCGTAGTATTTAGTGAGTACGCTGACTGAATCGAAACGGTCAGATACGTTTATTCAATACTGCACCGCATGGGAACGGAGAGTGTTACGCTTGCCAACTACTGAACTAGAAATAGCTGTCACGGCTGACACTGCACGCTGCAGATATAACATACGAGTAGTAATCCATGCACAAGAGGCACACTGTCCGTCATAAATTAGGAACAAATGTATATCAGAGATTACTGAATAATGACGAACTGAGCAGTACAGAAGGCTAACATACAGACTGAAAAAACTGTATAAACGTTACGAGAAAACAATCTTAACATCCGACAAAACTTCGATAACGCATCAAAAATTACTCTACATGTTGTTGCAAAGGGTTCTTCGTACGAATACTACGGCCCTATTCCATTCGTATGCTGATCGAGAGAAAAATAACTGCCTCTGCCTCTGTACGTATATGTTTGTCGTCAAGATCCCTACGCGGGATGGCGATAGCAGAACTGTCACAGTCATATTCTAACACCGGTTCTTACAAAGTTCCCCGAGATAGTTCCCGCAGTTTTTTATGGGTTGCACTGAACTTTTACAGTCCTGGATGTGCATTTTTAAATTCGTTCGTTGTCTACTCTGCGTATTTGATAAGACCTCCAAATGATGGATAAATACTTCACAAATGGTCATGCAAGCAATTGCTTTTGCAGATGCACGAAAGCTTCCCAGAACTCTTGTTTGCCTTCCCTACTACAGACTCTACGTGCATCCGATTTCAAGCGTCTTACCACTGTTGTTGCTCTCGTCTTCACATTCTACTGTAGCTGTGAAGAAGCAGCACACCAGTTGCGTTAAAAAACATGGGTCTTAGTGGGGGGGCGGAAACGGATGAGAGGGAAACTGTCGACGTAATCGGCGCCCGGCGCTACAAACTTCACCACGCGTGAACAGGCGTCGTTTTTACTTCAATTCTTGCTTTAAAGGTATTAAGCAGGCTGCTAGCTTGTTGACGTAGAGAATATCTAATAATAAATCAATACTTACATATATAGTTCTAAAACCGGCAGTATATTTACAATGTGCAACCGATATTTTTATAGGGCGGTAGGTCGACACTTTCCCCGTCAGTATATCGATATCTTCCGATATATCGACGGCAGACAATGCGACATTGTCAAAAAAAGTGAAACACTAAGAGAAATTCAGGTGTAGGTTTCAATAATTAAAAAATCGAGTCAAAATTGTAAGGTGAAATTTGTAAGGTGTGTTCAAATGGAAAGGTAAGATAACGTCGTAACACCTACATCTGATGAAATTTATGCATGTCGATTTGGGAAAACGTAGGGAGACGTCCAGGGAGGCGAATGTAGTGTCACCTCTCTCTGAAAAATTCAAAGCTGTGCCCTCAGCAGGCAAGGTGATGCTCATCGTCCTTTTCGACGTCCGAGGTCCGATACTTATCGAATTCTTCGAGCACGGAAAACCATTAACAGTGACAGTCAATAAATTCTTGTCATCTGTTAAATTCCGACGTTTCGGCGACTGTTGCAAGGCGCCTTGTCAGGATGTATTGCTAACTAACAGGGCTTTGAACATCCTCAACATAATCAACTTGTCTGTATAAGCTCACTTATTAGTATCACGTTGCAATCTCTTCCCCCCCCCCCCCCGCCCCCCCCCCCCCCCTCTGGCCTGCATGCATGACGCACTGATTCGCTTGGGAAGGGTGTCATAAATCAGCTGTTTCCTCTCCAGAGACAAGCTAGCCCACATGTGTTTAAACTGGTCATTCATATCCTGGATGCTGACACTTTTCACGTCCGTTCTGGTCCCACGATTTTCCTACAAGAACAGATCTGTAATCTTGTTGACCACATAAGTACCTCAACATCATGCAGAGAGTTCATACACATATGCACCATGCGTGGACAAACATTGTCCTTTCGCGAAGTGGACGCACGATACTATTGCATGAGTGAACGCAAAGACTCAAGATGAACCTGAAATACTGTTGTGACATCCTACTTTCCTCAATCACTGCCAGCATTGAGCTGCAGTCACACACTATAGGTGCCCCACACCACGACACTAGGGGTAACACCGCTGCTCTCCTACGAAACTTTGGAATAAGGGGGGCCTTCCCCAACTCGCCGCCATACTCCCCGGCGACGATCATATGCGGTAGCACAAAACCACGATCATTATTGAACATCAGCTGACGCCTTTCATCAGCCGTCCCTGCTTCCCAATAACGGCATCACTCTACACGCGGCCGTTTGTTTTGTTAACGGTAGCCTATGCATGATGTGCGAAGTCCCCAGTCCGATTGCCGCTAGTCTTCGACCAACGGTATGGTATGACAAGAGTACATTGCATGAAGTCCATTAGTAGTTCTCTCATTGCGGGCATAGATATGAATGGATTACGATATGCTTTGTGTACAATATGGCGATCCTCCCTTGTGGCGCTCAGACGTTGTCGACCGGAACCTTGACGCGAGTATGCCTGCCCACACGCGTTCCTACAGTCCATCAGGCTACTATAACATCCGAATGTCCCACAAAATCTAGATAGTGCACGATTTGATCAGCTGGTCAAATGAGGAACCACAATGAGACACCTTTCAAACCTTGTCGGCTGCTGAGTACTGTCTCAAACGAGCAAGTGGAATCTCCGTATCATTCACAATGATCACTGATCTGATGCCGTTCACACCCTTATGTACTCTACCAACACCAAAAGCGAACTGCACTTCGCTTTTTTATTAGTCAGTGTACGTTCACAAAGGTTCCGGAATCCGATCTTTGGACAGGAATTTTTTTTAAGGGGGGGGGGGGGGGGGGGGCGCGAGAACAACTGAGATCATAAGCGCCCACCACCAATAAGTGAAAGAAGTTAAAAGCGAATATGCGAATATACGGTAAGCCCAATCGGCGCAAGAGAAGAAAGCAAGGACTTCCCCTTGGAGAAAGGTCCAAAAATACGCCATGGAAACAGCGGGGGTCCCGAACCAAAGATTAGATGTCCTTCGCCATATTGCTACGACGAATAAAAAGTACAATACAGTCGACAGCCTGCGCGCCGTCCGCTAAAACGGCCGATAACTAAGACGGCAAACACACATTGAAAAGTAAGCGGTTAAAACAAAGGGCTGTGGGTCAGTTGATGACGCTTGGTTTTGTGGGACGCTCAACTGCGCGGTCATCAGCGCCCGTGCGAAGTCCCAATTTTTTACACGGTCCAATCGAGCCACTATCACGAATGATGATGAAAAATGAGGACAGCAGAAACACCAAGTCCCCAGGCAGAGAAAACCCCCAACCCGACCGGGAATCGAACCCGTGACCCAGTGATCCAGAGGCAGCAACATTAGCCACTAGACCACGAGCTGCAGACTCAGTGGGTCAGGAAATGGCGAACCGTCAAAGGTTGATGACAATGAGCACGAAGTGGTTGGGGATCACCCCCTTAACAAATTATGATGGCTAAAAAGTCAGTGCCCCGCACGCAACGCAGCGACGAGAGGGCCAAGAGGTTGTCGGCCAAGCCATTGGGAGAGATTTAATTACTCACAGTTTGTTATCGTTAAGAGAAGACCAGTGGTGATGCCAAAAAGTCACTATATGCTGACAGATGGCAACACAGACTATCCAAAGGAACGGAAGAACTAGCAGGTCGAGATAGGAATGCAGCCTTAGCAGCAGCGTCCAGCAGCTTCATTTCCGATCACACCGACGTGACCTATGAACATTATGGTGGCTCGCTCAAAACTAACGACTGGAAGCTTTGGTTGGTTGGTCTGTGGGATTAAAGGGACCAGACTGCTACGGTCATCGGTCCCTTTTTCCAAATCCTAAAAACACCCACAGAGAATAAAAACGATTAACAGAACAGAACACAGACGACACAGAACAAGAGAAACGGAGATAAAGCCCAGGCAAAACGAAGTAAATCACACAGAGTGTGACGGTGGTTGGCCGACCAGAGAAACAAAAAAAGGAAAAGCCAACCACCGAGAACACATTAAAAACCGAGTTTAAAACCGTAGGCCAAAAGCCAGAATCAACACAAAACAATAAAATAAAACACAAACACTCAGTTTAAATGATAAAAACCCCCTGCCCGAATAAAACGTAAAACGAAGCCAGCCATAGCAGGGTCATCAGATAAAAGGGCAGGGAGCGTGTCAGGCAGTGCGAACGTCTGCCTGAGCACAGCTAAAAGCGGACACTCCAATAAAATGTGCACCACAGAGAAAACGGAGCCGCAGCGACACAGAGGTGGGTCCTCACGGCGCAATAAGTGGCCGTGTGTCAGCCGAGTGTGCCCAATGCGCAGCCGGCAGAGGAGAACAGACTCCTGGCGGGAGACCCGAATGGACGACCGCCACACAGTCGTCGACGCCTTGATACGACGGAGTTTGTTTGGGACGGGCAGGTTGCGCCATTCAGCGTCCCATAAATCGAAAATTTTGCGGCGTAATAGGGCCCGCGAATCAGTCGCCGGGAGGCCAATCTCCAGAGGTGGTTGACTGGTGGTCTCTTTCGCCAGGCGGTCAAAATTCTCATTCCCGGGGATCCCAACATGGCCTGGGGTCCAAACAAAGACCACAGAGCGGTCGCAACGGTCAAGATTAGACAGGGACTCCTGGATAGCCATCACCAGACGGGAACGAGGGAAACACTGGTCGAGAGCTCGCAAACTGCTCAGGGAATCGCTACAGATAACGAAGGACTCACCTGAGCAGGAGCGGATATACTCTAGGGCACGAAAGATGGCGACCAGCTCAGCAGTGTAAACGCTGCAGCCAGCCGGCAAGGAACGTTGTTCGGAATGGGCCCCTAGAGTTAGCGCATAACCGACTCGACCAGCGACCATCGAGCCGTCAGTGTAAACTATGCCAGAGCCCTGATACGTGGCAAGGATGGAATAAAAGCGGCGGCGGAAGGCCTCTTGAGGGACTGAGTCCTTCGGGCCCTGTGCCAAGTCGAGCCAAAGGCAAGGGCGAGGCACACTCCACGGGGGTGTATGCAGAGGTGCCCGGAAAGGAGGTGGAACAGGGAAAAACCCACGCCCGGAGAGAAGCTCCTTGACGCGTACGGCGATCGGACAACCCGACCGGGGCCGACGGTCTGGCAGATGGACGACTGACTGCGGGAACAGGACACGCTAATTTGGATGCCCGGGCAAGCTAAAAACATGGGCAGCATAAGCAGCCAGTAATTGTTGGCGTCGTAACCGCAGTGGAGGGACACCTGCCTCTACTAATATGCTGTCCACAGGGCTGGTGCGGAAAGCACCAGTGGCAAGGCGTATCCCGCTATGGAGGATAGGGTCCAGCACCCGCAACGCAGATGGGGATGCTGAGCCATAAGCCAGGCTCCCATGATCCAGACGGGTCTGGATTAACGCCTGGTAGAGCCGCAACAGGGTAGATCGGTCGGCGCCCCAGCGGGTGTGGCTCAAGCATCGCAGAGCGTTTAGATGCCGCCAACACGCCTGTTTGAGCTGCCGGATATGAGGCAGCCAAGTCAACCGGGCATCGAAAACCACCCCCAAAAACCTATGTGATTCCACCACTGAAAGAAGTTCGCCGTTAAGAGAAAGCTGCGGCTCCGGGTGGACAGTACGTCGCCGGCAGAAATGCATAACGCAGGTCTTGGCTGCCGAAAACTGGAACCCATGAGCCACAGCCCAAGACTGCGCCTTGCGGATAGCGCCCTGTAGCTGACGTTCAACAGCTGCAATGCCAGTAGAGCTGTAGTAAAGGCAGAAGTCGTCAGCATACAGGGAAGCGGAGACAGAATTTCCAACGGCCGCAGCGAACCCGTTAATGGCTATTAAAAACAGGCAGACACTTAAAACAGAACCCGGTGGCACACCGGTCTCCTGGACGTGGGAGGAACTATATGAGGCCGCGACTTGCACGCGGAAGGTACGATACGACAGAAAATTGCGGGACAGAAATCGGCAGAGGACCCCGAAGATCCCATCCATGAAGCGTAGAAAGGATGTGATGACGCCATGTCGTATCGTACGCCTTCCGCATGTCGAAAAAGACAGCGACCAGGTGCTGACGGCGGGCAAAGGCAGTACGGATGGCCGACTCCAGGCTCACCAGATTGTCGGTGGCGGAGCGGCCTTTACGGAACCCACCCTGAGACGGAGCCAGAAGGCCCCAAGACTCCAGTACCCAATTTAAGCGCCGGCTCACCATCCGTTCAAGCAACTTGCAAAGAACGTTGGTGAGGTTAATGGGACGGTAGCTGTCCACCTCCTGAGGGTTCTTTCCAGGTTTCAAAACGGGGATGACAATGCTGTCCCGCCATTGCGACGGAAACTCCCCGCGACCCAAAGACGGTTGTAAAGATCGAGGAGGCGTCGCTGGCAGTCCACTGAAAGGTGCTTCAGCATCTGACAGTGGATGCCATCTGGCCCAGGAGCGGTATCAGGACAAGCGGCTAGGGCACTGCGAAATTCCCCCTCACTGAATGGAGCATTGTAAGATTCTGGGTGGTTGGTGCGAAACGAAAGGCTCCGACGTTCCATCCGCTCTTGAATGGAGCGGAAGGCCTGAGGGTAATTCGCAAAAGCGGAACTCATAGCAAAATGCTCTGCTAAGCGGTTTGCAATAACGTCGGAGTCAGTACAAACTGCGCCATTCAGTGAGAGCGCAGGGACGCTGATAGGGGTCCGATAGCTGTAGACGCGTCGAATCTTGGCCCAGACCTGCGATGGAGTGACATGGAGGCCAATGGTGGACACATACCGCTCCCAGCACTCCTCCTTGCCTTGGCGGATAAGGAGGCGGGCCCGCGCACGCAGCCGTTTGAAGGCAATAAGGTGGTTTATGGAGGGATGTCGCTTGTGACGCTGGAGCGCCCGCCGGCGATCTTTAATCGCTTCAGCGATCTCAGGCGACCACCAAGGCACAGCCCTCCGCCGAGGGGACCCAGAGGAACGGGGAATGGCAGATTCGGCGGCAGTAACGATGCCGGTGGTGACCGATTGAACCACCGCATCAATGTCATCAGTAGAGAGAGGCTCAATAGCGGCAGTGGAGGAGAACAAGTCCCAGTCAGCCTTATTCATAGCCCATCTGCTAGGGCGCCCAGAAGAGTGACGCTGTGGTAGTGACAGAAAGATCGGAAAGTGGTCACTACCACACAGGTCGTCATGCACACTCCATTGGACAGACGGTAAGAGGCTAGGGCTACAGATTGAAAGGTCAATGGCGGAGTATGCGCCATGCGCCATGCGCCATGCGCCACACTGAAGTGTGTGAAGGCACCATCATTTAACAGCGAGAGATCGAGCTGCGACAATAAATGCTCAACGATGGCGCCTCGACCTGTTGCTACTGACCCACCCCACAGAGGGTTATGGGCGTTGAAGTCACCCAATAGCAAGAAAGGTGGCGGCAATTGGGCTACCAGTGCAGCCAGGACATGCTGCGAGACATCACCATCCGGTGGAAGGTAAAGACTGCAGACGGTAACAGCCTGTGGCGTCCACACTCGAACAGCGACAGCCTCTAAAGGTGTTTGGAGAGGGACAGACTCGCTGTGCAGAGTGTGAAGGACATATATGCAGACGCCAGCAGACGCTCTTTCATAAGCTGCTCGGTTCTTATAATAACCCCGATAGACACGGAGGGCGGGGGTTCGCATTGCTGGAAACCAAGTTTCCTGAAGAGCAATGCAGAAGAAAGGGTGAAGGCCGATAAGTTGGCGGAGCTCAGCTAGATGGTGGAAGAAACCGCTGCAGTTCCACTGGAGGATGGTGTTGTCCATGGCTGGGAAGGGCGTGACGGGACTGGGAAGTCAAGTTACGCCGCTGGGTCACCTGCTGCCTCCGATGGAGCACCCGTGCAAATGCCATCCATTGCGTCCGAGGGACCGGCGAGATCGAGGTCCTCAGCGGACGCCAGAATCTCCACCTCGTCCTCAGAGGCAGAGCTTGTAGGTAGCGGTGGGATGGGTGCCACCGCAATATCGTTGGTCTTGGGGACTTTCTTCTTTTTCTGCTTGTCGCGCTGTGCCTTCGGTGGTTCAGGCTTCATGGGCTTCACTGGGTCACTCTCAGGGACAGACGACGACCGTGAGGCCCTACGACCAGGGACTGGTGGTTGTTTCAACCACTTGCGGGCGTCCGCTTTTCCACTGGTCGGAACTTGCGAAGGGAGGTCCCCAAGGGATCCCTTCCTGGCGAGAGTAGCCGAAGAAGTCTTACGAGGTACCGGGGTGAATATTCTCCACTGCCTTCTTTAGCAAGACGTTCCTCCCATGGAGTAGCTAGGGAGGGAAACGATCTCTGATCAAATTTCTTCCCGTTGAGGTTAGACCTCGATCGCTTGGAGACTGCTGGTGGAGGCCCACCAGCGAGAGATGATGTACCACGCTTCATTGCGGGTCATCCGCCCTGATGCCACCTACTCCGACCAAGGACCCTCCCCACAGGCGCCACCCAGCCACAGCAATAGCCACCTGGCAGGATGGCCATTGCCGGGAGTCCTGATGCCCCAGGGAGATGGGCATCTACTCCTTGGCATACGTGGGGAGTGAACGGCGCAGGCATCAGTAGAGCGATCCCTGTGTTGTCAGGGGGCTACAACCAAGAGGGTACATGGCGGCCCCACCACAACGGACTGGCTACCGTGCTGGATCTTAGGTGCAAAAAAGTCCAAGGTCGTCGCAGTTAAAAGCAACACCAACGACGAAAAAGCCGGCTGAAGGTCTCAATGCACGACGGATACAGTGCACCATGTAAGGCGCCCTTTCCCAATTGGCTCGCTCTTCGGAATAATTTAGAAAGAGGGAAGTCAAACCCGAGTGGGGACCATCACATAAGGCCGAAACATTTGAGACTCCTTTTAGTCGCTTCTTACGACAGGCAGGAATACCGCGGGCCTATTCTAACCCCCGAACCCGCAGGGGGGACTGGAAGCTTTCTTGGACCCGATGCACTAAGGGCTGGACTGTGCACAGCACACACCGACTCTGAAGGGCACTGAGAGGATCCGAGCATATGGCAATTAAAAAGCCTGTTTCGCTCCATGTACTGGGTAGTCTGATAGAGGGTGGAGAGCTCTGCTATAAAAATCGAGCAGTGTTATGGAAGCCAATACCGAAATGGTCAGTGCCAATGACGAAGACACACCCAACCCTACAGTTCGTCTTAAAGCCATCAGTGTACACGAAGGTGCAATCGTTAAGTTGCGTGCGGAGGTCGAGAAACTTGCAGCGATAGATCGAACCCGGAATGGTGTACTTGGGAAGCAAATGAAGTCCAAGATGAACGGAGTGGTGTACTTGGGAAGCAAATGAAGTCCAAGATGAACGGAGTGGCGTACTTGGGAAGCAAATGAAGTCCAAGATGAACATGATCCGCGGCCAGACGAAGCCAAGGCAGTGAAGTGTTCACAGCCATCAGGAACGTAGCAGGTAGCGTGAAGTTAAACAGTAGCTGAAAGCAAATTCCGGGAGATAACAGAAGAAGGGTCCGCCCCATAGTGGTGGTGAAGGGAGTCATCGAAAAAAGGGGCATAGAATGGATGGTCGGGCATGGAAGACAAACGGTATGTGTATCCGCTGAGAAGGACATCACACCCGTATGACAGTGGCAGCTTCTGCATAGTGACTCAATTGGGCCTGTGCAAAAGGCGCCAGTGGCCAAACGCATACGATGGTGGATTGTGTTAAGACGACATAAGCTGGACAGGCGTGCAGATGAATAAACGAAACACCCATAGTCTAGTTTCGAACGGACAAGGGATGGATGCAAACAGAGGAGTAGTGTGGTCCAGTCCACTCCCCAAGAAATACCGTTTAGGACACGTAGGACACTGAGGTACCAGGTAAAGCGCGTGGCCAGGTAAGACACATGGGAGGATCAGAAGAATTTCCTGTCAGCCCCCAGGAAGAGCAACAAACCCAAGATGTAAAGAAATTGGTAGAAATCAGTTACTTCGCCAGAAATTCATACGAACGCTTTTTTCAATGGAAAAGCGAAAGGCATTGTCGATACTCCACGAGCAAAGACAATCGAGTCTTCACTGAAGACGCCACTCAAGGAGACATGTCCGTGAAAAACTGCAATAGATCGCTAAGTCGTCGATGAGAAGGGAGCAAGAGATGCCCGGCGGGAGACAGTCCGTAACAGCGTTAATGATTATAGCAAAGAGGAAGACGCTCAGGACGGAGCCTTGAGGCATCCCGTTCTCCAGGATAAAGGTGTCCAACAAGGCTGAATCCACACAAACATTGAAAACTCGGTCTCTTAGAAATTTCTGAAGGAAATGGGACAGGTAGCCCCGGAAACCCCACGTGTACAGACAATACTGGTCCTCTAGCAGGTGCCACAGGCTTCCTCCAAATCAAACACGGTCACAATATGATAGGCATATTTTCGCAGAAAACCGTTCATGACATGGGTTGGCAAAGTGACGAGACTTAAGTACCCACTCTAACCCAAAATAACTAGTGGCATAAAAACTGACGAATAAACATCATAAGGGGCCTCAAAAGAACCAGTCATGGCGGGTAAAAAAAGTTAAGCAATCAAGTAGTGTTGTAAGCCTAACACACGTAAGAAAACTGCAATAAGATGTTGGCGTTCAGAAAAAGCTTGTTTGATTGCTGTTTCCAACCTAGCAGATAATCAGCTGTGGATGGTCCATCCCAGAAACACTGATATGGGGACAAAAGACTCCGATATTCAAGATCCCTGCATAGTCTGCGAGTGCCGGCCGGAGTGGCCGTGCGGTTCTAGGCGCTACAGTCTGGAGCCGAGCGACCGCTCCGGTCGCAGGTTTGAATCCTGCCTCAGGCATGGATGTGTGTGATGTCCTTAGCTTAGTTAGGTTTAATTAGTTCTAAGTTCTAGGCGACTGATGACCTCAGAAGTTAAGTCGCATAGTGCTCAGAGCCATTTGAACCATAATCTGCGAGCAACCATTCGTTCAGACAGCCACAGTACGTTGCTCAGGGTAAACGTCGCCAGATGGTGGGTTCTTGCCTAGCTTACAAATATGGGCTACTATGTTATCTCGCCGTTGTAAGTGGGAGGCACTTCTAAACCAAATACAGCTGAAGACCCTGAGGAGATGTTACCTTTGGGAAACTTAGGGATATCTGATCATCTGATTGTGAATTCAATCAGGGCTTGGAGCTGTGTGGTGGGATGAGGAAATAGCGTAAAGTACATTTACATCTACATCTACATCTACATGGTTACTCTGCAGTTTACAATCAAGTGCGTGGCAGAGGGTTCATCGCACCACTTTCAAGCTATTTCTGTACGGTTCCATTCTCGTAAGAGCGCGCGGAAAAGGAGCACTTTAATCATTATGTGCGTGTTCTGATTTCTATTTTATCATGATGATCATTTCTCGCTAGGTAGGTGCGAGCCAACATAATATCTCCGCATTCGGAGGAGAAAGTTGGTGACTGAAATTTTACAAGAAGATTTTTCCACAACGAAACACGCATTTGTTTTAAAGACTGCCACCCTCATTGACGTTGCACTCTCCCCCCTATTTCGCGATAATACACTACGAGCTACCTTTCTTTGAACTTTTTCGGTTCCTCCGTGCGTCCCATCTGACGTGGATCCCACAACACACAGCAATACTCCAGAAGAGGGCGGACAAGCGTGGTGTACGCAGTCTCTTTAATCGATCTGTTGCATTTTCAAAGTGTTCTACCAATAAATCGCAGTCTGGTGTGCTCTACCCACAACATTATCTATACGATCACTCCAGGTGAAGTTATTCATAACTGTAATCCCTAGGTACTTAGTTGAAGTTACAGCCTTTTGATTTTTGTGACTTATCGTGTAACCGAAATTTGGCGTATTTCTTTTAGTACTCAACTGGACAGCTTCACACTTTTCATTATTTAGAGTCAATTGCCACGTTTTTCACCAAACAGATATCTTGTCTAAATCATTTTGTAATTGATTTTGATTATCTGATGACTTCACAAGACGGTAAATGGCAGCATCATCTGCAAACAATCTAAAGGGGCTGCTCAGGTTGTCTCCTACGTCGTTTATGAAGATTAGGAACAGCATTGGGCTTATTGCACTTCCTTGGGGAACGCCAGATATTACTTCTGGTTTACTCGATGACTTTCCGTCAATTACTACGAACCGTGACCTACCCGACAGCAACTCACGAATCCAGTCGCACGACTGAAGATACTCCATAGGCACGCAATTTGAGTAGACGACGTTTGTGAGGAATGTGTCGTACGTCTTCTGGAAATCAAAAAATACGGTATCAGTTTGGGAAACCCTGTCGATAGCACTTATGTCCTGAGAATAGTGACAGTTGTGTATCCAAGAAATGTTTTCCCTGAATTCGCGCCGTTTCTTCGAGATAATGAATTATGTTCGAACACAGAATATGTTCCAAAATCCTACTGCAAATAGACGTTAGTGATAAAGGTTTGTAACTTATCAGATTACACTTGTTTCCTTTCTTGGGTACTGGCGGTGTTCCAGTCACTAGGTACATATCTTTCGACGGGCAAGCGGTTGCACATCACTGTTAGATATGGAGCTATTGTATCAGCATACTCAAAGGAACTTGATTGGTATGCAATCTGGACCGGAAGCCTTGTCTTTATTAAGTGATTTCTGTTGCTTCACTACAGCGAGTACATCTAGTCAGTTCCCAGTCAGTAAAGGGATCATGAAAGATTCAGCTTGTAGGGAGTGAATCAAAAAGGGACGTCTTCAACTAGTTGCTTCTGCATTAGAAAGGCAGCCAGATAAGAAGAGGATGCCCATGCTGTCAAAGTGCGTTCCCCAAGAACCGAAGAATCGCTACTAAGACCACGCTGTAGGACAAGACTGGAACAGAGTTGATCGTTGGCGACCCATAACACAATGGAGTTCGGTCCACACCTCGGATGACAGGGCATACGACCTCAGGGAGGAGACATACCACTCCCAGCATTCCTTCTTACTGTGTCTCATTAGACAGCGAGCCTAAACATGAAGTGGCTCGAAAGTGGTAAGGCTGGTCTGCAAAGGATGTTTAAATCGTTGCAGACCAGTCTTAACGATCCTGAATAGCTATTGCAATGTCTTTGGTCCACTGCAGCACCCACCGATGGTAGGGAGGACCTGTGAAAGGGGAATAGCAGTTCCAGCAACATGTATGACCGTGTCTGAGAGGCCTTGCACAGCCTCAATAAGCACAATCAGACAGAGGCGGCGAATGTAACAGGAGAGATATACAAAGGCCAGTTGCCACTGAAGCGCCCAACATAGTATTCGGTCCATCTGGCGGTAGCAAGGAAACGACAGGATGTTGGGAAAGTGGTCACTTTCACAAAGATCATCATGTAGTGACCAATGTAGCGTAACCGCAAGACCAGAGAAAGACACTGTTACATAGGTATCTGAAAAAAGTGCCATGGGCAGCACTAAAGTGGGCAGGAGAACCATCACTGAGGAGGCACAGACCATGATTCTTGATAACTGGTCAATTAAATGCACCTACCAAACAAAGTGGTACTATTCTACAGTGGGTGGTATGCACTGAAGTCCTCAAGTAGGAGAAAAGAGGGGAGGTGTTGCATTAATGTGGTGAATTCAACATATGCTAGTGCCCTGACCAGTCTTAAGTAAATGCTGCAAACAGTAATCATCTACAACACTATTGCCTCCAACGAGGTATGATGAGGACTCCTTTTACTGAAGACACCTGTACGAACCTAAGTGCAGACACCTCTCTGGACCAGCACAATTCAAACAGAACACGAGATAACCACATAGCGTTGGAGAGTGGTCGTCAGTGAAGTGCATTTATTGCAGAAAAATGCAAACTACAGTTCCCATTAAAATTCCATTGATCACACGACTGGTGGCCAGGTTAGGTGAGAAAATCCAGGTGGGCTGGGTGTACCACAGGATCACTGGCTGTCACCAATAAGCATGGAACCACATCCACAAACATCAGCTCAGAATCCAACTGCAGGGGGGACAATCTCTTGCCTCTGGGGCCACTGGAGGAGACTTGTCTCCATCCTCCATCCTCATCCGTAACTATTGGTGAACAATGTCCATTGAAGGGGCTTTCTGCTTTGAGCACAGCTACAGACTAAGAGCTGACAGCCCTGGTTCCCACAGGTTGTGGCTCCTTCACCCATTTTTGGACATCAGGCCTCCAGTCCGGGGGTTACTGGGAAGAGAGATCACAGGAGGGCAGCCCTGTCATCAGTAGATGCCAAGGAAGGAGAACTGTTCTCCGACTGGATGCAGGAACTGGTTTCCAAAGAAGGTACCGTGGGAACCACAGCAGATGAGGGTAGTAGTTCTGGTATGGGGAAGGTCTAGAGCGGTGGCGATGGTCGTGATGTTAGCGTAACTGATCGTCATATCCGAAGTATGTAGGCGTCCCCTTTTCTTCCATGCCTCAGTACATGACAGGCAGTCAATCTCATTTGTATTCCTGGATCTTCAAGCCTTTCTTGAAAACCAGCTAAGGGCTGCAGCTCTCAGGCACCTTATAACCTATTATCTAATATCACACACAACCTAATATCAATACAGAATAAAGTATTTTTATACAATATAACATGTGCTCAGTGTAATTGTGGAGTGGACCTAAGGAGAGGGCAGTACGTCCTCTTGTACCACACGCTCAAAACTTAAATGTAACGCTGGACTAGAGGTCTGCAAGTGAAGTGCGCACACATTTGCCCCAGGGACTCAACTTCCTCAAATCTGTCTTCAATGTCTTCGACAAGAATAATAGTTTCGTTGCAGTAAAAATATCCCGATCAGTCCGAGTGCAGATCAAGTATTGGGCGAAGTATTTCGCTCTCAGGTGTCTAGCTTGTCTCCCTTCCCACAGTGTAGAAAGGGGGACACTCACTCTCTCTCTCTCTCTCTCTCTCTCTCTCTCTCTCTCTCCCCCCCATTATAATATGCTATCCCATATAACGAGACTGCTGGATCCTTGAGGCCACCAGTGGAAGTAAGTGTAATTCGCTTAATGTGCAAATCTTCCGCCATGGTACCACCCAATCCGAATTGGGGATGGGGGCTTTCCCCACAGGTGCCACTCAGCAACTTCGATGGAGCACTCGTGCCCCAACCATGATGGAGACATCTTCCTTGGCTTGTGGTAGGAGTTTCCAGATCGGGCACCAAGAGAGCGATCCCTGTGTTGTGAGGAAGCTATCACCGTACAGTTACTTTACAACACTCCCTCCTCCCTCCACAACGGAATGGCGTCCGTACTGTGTTTTAGGCGTAGTACCTACGCAAGAAAGGAAGAGTACAAAGAAAGAAAGGCACAAAGATTGGAATATGCGCTGCGCTAGACGACCTTCCATGCATGATCCGCATTTCTGTATAAGTTGAGAAAGAAGTACAAAGTCAAATCTAACAAGGGAACCATACAGTTAAGGATGAAACGTTATATGAAGCCGGAAGGGAAGGGAAGTAAAGAGGTGTCCGCAGTTGTGAACCAGATGCAAGCATAATCGGAAAAGAGCATCCAAAAGAAAGGCAGGTAGGAAAAAAACAAGTAGGACAGACTTGCAGCACAGAAATTGAAATAGCGCTGCAAGGGCTGGGGCTCTGTGGTGGCCAAGCATATACTAACAAAAAAGGCGAGAGTCACATGGGGGAGGGGGGGGGGGGGGTGAGGCCGTCATTAGGGTCGAGTACAAGCTCTGATGACGAAAGAATGGGGAAGTAAATCAACCATGCCCTTTACAAGGGAACCTTCCTGGCCTAGAGTGATTCAGGGAAATCGCGGAAAACTGGCATCTGGACGACCGGACGGGGATTGGAACCGTTGTCCTCTAGAATGTTGGTCCAATGCTCCACCTTGCTCGTTATTGGTGAAGCTACAAATGACAGTTTCTGATTTCTTGATCATTTCGAAACTTAGTAGGCTGCCGGATTCTTCCTAAAGCAAATTCTCTTTATATTTCAGAAATAAACCTTTCCGTAAAACACACCGACTCTTGTATCACCTGCAACTGGAGTTCGTTAGCATCTTCGGAACGCTCTCGCGTCCTCTACGCTTCGCTGGATCTTCTCTCTTGTTAATCTTAATTGGTAATGGTCCCAAGACTAATGAACAACACTGAAGAATCGGTCGAAGAAGTGTTTTGTAAGGAATTTATTGCCACGATAAATCACATTTCCTCAGGATTCTCTAAATGAATCTGAGTCCGTCATCTACTTTTCCTAAAATTTATTTATGTGGTCTTCCAGTAAAGATTGCTACGGAAGGTTAACCCTAAATATTTCATAGTAGTTGTTTCCGGTGATTCGTTGACAATAGTGTTATCGAACAATAGCGTATTTCTTCGTCTGTTTATGCGCATACACTGTGTTTATTGACGTTTGAAATTAACTGCCAGTTCTTGCACCAGTCGTCGGTCTTCCGCGTAGGTCTTCCTGCATTTCGCTACAGAGAGAAGCAGCATACTTCTACAATGTGTCACACATGCTGATCTGTTTCATAGATGTCACGAAATAGTTTGGCAAAAAAATGTTGGGTCAAGAAACCTGTCAACAGCTCAACGAGGTTTTGCCGAGAAAGTATTTTTCATTTAGCTCTCAGTGACACCGAAAATATCTCACGACTAGCTGTAATAGCCTGCCCAAGAGTAACACCGAAACTTTACAGTGCGAGTGCACTGCTACGTATGTTTCTGTAACAAACATCAATACAATGCGTTTTCATAGCATTTACTGTAAATGCGGGTTTGCATGCCTTGATAACACGATTATGTGGCTAGGGAAAAGAAACTCAAATCGCCAAAAATATGTAAGAAAAGTATACTACAGGAACTGCTTTGTTTCTAGCAAAAAAAAAAGTTACAGGGTGTTTCAAAAAGGACTTTACAATTTTGAAAATCATATAAATTTATTCATAGTACCAACGGAGGCGATTCTAGTGTCAATTTGTAGGGAAATACATCAAGTTTTGTCTCGCGTAGTTCGCTAGTGCCGAATAGCACCGTATCTTTAGTTTAAGGTAAAAAAAACTTTGTTTCCCTACAAAATAACACTAAACCCAGCTCTATCTTCTTTCAATAAATTTATGAATTTTTGAAGTTGTAAAGCCCTATTTGAAACATCCTGTATTTCCTGAAACCTCTTTGTCGGTGAAACCACTATTTTGTACCCTCGCCTTCATTTCTTAACTAGTTTCCTCCTCTTATTCGGCGTTTCCGCCTAGGATGATGATGAGTTGGGTTGAGGGAGCGCTCGACATCATGGTCATCAGCACCTTGACGAAAAGTCAACACGCAAATCTCACGGTTGGGGATGAAGGCTGTTCCCACATGCGGAGCAGTTTATAACGTATTAAAGTTTGCTGCCCGAGGCAGGAATCGAAGCTGCGACTGTAGCGGTCGCGCGGTTCCAGACTGAAGCGCCTAAAACCGCTCGACCACCTCGCCCGGCCCCGTTTAGGGATCAGCCCTGACCGTTCACAAATTTTCACCACTCTTGTAACCATGGTTTCGGTATCTGTGAGGATGGTGGGTAAATCTCCAGCGAGACCGAGGGCTGCCCTAATATAAGTATACACGACACACGTAGCCACAATATGCTGAACTGAACGCGGCACGCCACAAACTTCACAGAATGGTGGATCCTCCCGCCGAATGAGGAAGCCATGTGTGTAAGGGCCCGATGCGCAGTCTGGTAAGCAAAACCTCCTTCCAGCGGCGAGGCTGGCAAGAAGTCCGCCAAGCCTTTGTGGTCGATGTGAGTGACCGCAGTTTACTGTGTCACCATCAACCACTCAGTCTCCCACTGACGCATGATGCATCTGTCAGAAAATGAGATAATGGAGTGCAACGGGATGGGACATTGATGGACAGCACCATCTCAACATGCTTCCTTGGCAGCTTTGTCAGCCATGTCGTTACCCTGTATCCCAACGTGGCCAGGTACCCAGCAAAAGATCACCTTCTTGCCACGGTGTTGGAGCCGCTCTAAGGTGTAATGGACGAGCTGAATCAGCATTTCCGCCTACGAGTTAGCCATTTCCGGCACCCACAGGCCTGTATCGTTCCAGTCGTCCTGTTCTAGATTTATTTCTTTCACTGCTTCCTGCCTGTATTTTCCCCATATTAGTACTGCCCTGCTCTTTCCGGGCGGCTCAAAGCTTAAAATCTTCCTCGGCCACCTACATTCTCCAAAGTTTTCGTTGTACAGCACGTTATCTGCACTCGCCGCCCTATCTCCTCATTTCGCATCCCATCTCGTCTCAATAGCAGTCATCTCATATACTCCACTTCCACTGTTCTAACTACATTCTCCACCACATTGTGAAATATATTTAGTGTGTATCAGAATCTTGTTATTACATATTATCATACAAAAAACTTCTGTGGCTCTCTTCTCCCGTGCCAGTCTAGAAGTAACACTGTTGTTACATACACCGGAATTATTAATTATTGTTCCCAAATATTTCTAGCTTTTGCAGGATTGTATCTCTTAAATTTGTCAATTTTCACCAAATATTGCCTATAACGAACACACTCCGCCTTGTCAAGATTTACTTTCTAACCCCATTTGCTATACTCCACTTTACGCTTTCTCAGCATGTATTCCATATCTTTATCTTGAGAGAATTTTACCTGGTCCTTGGTAAATATAAGGGCCTGGAGAGTATCGTCAAAAATCTTTAATCTCTCGCCTGAACATTTCCCGCACCAACCGTGTAGCACTTGTTCCAAATGTTTAACAGACTAGGTGACATTCCACAACCTTGTTTTAGATCTCTTTAATAGGAAACACTTCGCGTAATCATGTTATCCATCTTAATTATTTTTGCGGCATTTTAAAAATTCTTAACAAGAGAACAATCCACATTTTTGACTTCACTGTTGTCAAAATATTGCTTTCTGTTAAGTGTATACAGTGCAACGGCCGTGGATCGATTAGAGCTCACAGACAGGCTTGCGAGCTTGCTCTCTTTCCGTGAACCATTAACGACTGGAGCAGCAAAGAAAGGGAAATGGCAGTGATACACTAAGTACCCTCCGCCACACACCATACAAGAACGATTTGGTATTGGACTGGCATCCAGTTCTGAGTTAAGTTGAAAGTTTCAACTCCCTAGCTTCTCGGGAAGTTAGTATAAAATTAATTTAAGAATTTGTACCAAACGAACATATAATAAAGCGTCTTAATAAAAACATGCTAAAAATTAACTTTTCAGTCCGATTTGAAGAATTAAAGATTTTTATTAACGTTATTCCATTTGTTAATCTTTCCATTTGTTGACAAATATGCAATTTAAAAAAGTAAAAATGTGGCATTGGCAAGATTCGAACCCGCTACTAACGATTTCAATGCGATTACGCTACGCTCTGAGCTACGGAGAGAAATATTTTTTTGTCTTAAACGGTGCTTGGAAATAAATCTAATCCTCGAAGGCGACTTTTTAGATTTTATGAGAATTATGTTTTACTGCTTTAGAAAACTGATGTCCGGCCAGTGACTAGAAATGTGAAGAAAATAGGAGGAGGCCACTTCGTAAGGATCCCTTGTCAGAAGTTCAAGGACGTTACCGCGATGAATTCCGATTGCAGTACTCCTGTATCACGGCTAAAGACATAAAATAACAGTAGGTTTTTACCTTCTCAATTCTCTAACGTCAGCAGGGCACGGCGCGACGACCTGTGTACATTACTCACTGATTTCTAAGTAAGCAAACACACCCATATCTGTGCTCTTCCGAGATTCTCTCGATCCTCGCTTCTCTGTGAGATCAGAGCTCAGTCGCTCATATGTTACAATTTAACTAAGTCAAATTAGTACTTTATTATAACCGTTTAACACCACAATATGAAATCAGAGGCCAACGACTTAATCTCTTATCTACACAGGGGCACCATTTAGTCATGGACATCACTTACAATTACGGCAACCTCTTACATTGAATTACTGATCTAAGAATCTAGAGAAATGATATCTAAATTATTGAATTTAGGGCGAGGGGTCAAATGAAATATTTTTACAAGCTTTTCCGAGTTTTTTCGCAACTTCATAATATGCATCCTTCTTCGCATGTTTCTGTGTGGCTGTTTACTGTCAGTACAGACTGTAATACACAGATTTTCCTGTGTAGGGACAAGGCTCTTCAGATGGTTGTTAGGCACTACAAATAATGTCTTGTGTCCACAGAGAACCGCCAGTAAATTTTTCCATTTATTTTTACTGTTAACATCTTATTTGATACAAAGCAGTTCAATTATATTTATTAATTCCCTCCAGAAAGTTGTTTCATTTAGTTGTGTAGTAGTAGTAAACTAATAGCAGATTTCCAGTTCCTATCAACGCAGTCTTAGCTGCTTCTTGTTTTCGGGGAAGGAGACCAGACATCGAGGTCATCGGTTTCGTCGGATTCGGGAAGGATGGGGAAGGAAGTCGGCCGTGCCCTTTCAGAGGAACCATTCTGGCATTTGCCTGGAGTGATTTAGGGAAATCACGGAAAACCTAAATCAGGATGGCCGGACGCGGGACTGAACCGTCGTCCTCCCGAACGCGAGTCCAAGTCTTAGCTTGGAGGTGAACGTAATACTGTTAGTGGCGCAAATTATGTTTTCCATCGTTTGGCATCCCATAGATGTTTCCTTTAGATAAGCCACAAAGATAGCAACTGTTTTTAAATAGTCGCACAGTCAGCGCACGAAACGTAAAACAACAGTTTATACATGGCCTGCCACAGACTACTTTGACTCCGACCACTTCATTATTATTTTCTTAAATGAAACTATATGGCTCCGGAAGCCTGTAAACTCCGACATCTATGATGTATATTGCAGACTGAAAGACGATTGAAAATTTGTATCAAGGACAGCATTCGAACCCAGATCTCCTGCTCACCCAGCAGATGTTCTAACTACTACGCCACCTTGCCACAGTAGGTTTTCACAGCTGCTATGACTACCCTAGCACTCCTCCCTCTATCCACATTTTCTTCAGTGCCTCAGCCCACTCTGTATTCCCCAAAATTCTAACCAGGAATGCAGAGCTCTCCAGCTGTGTTGGAACAGAACCCCAGCACCGAACGAAACGGGTGATCCTGCCCAAAACCCGAGCACAAGTGCTGCAATCAAATGATACTATACAATCTACATATATACATCACAGATGTCTCAACTCCTCTGGAACCACGTAGTTTGATTTGATTACAGTACTTACGCCTGCGCTTCAGGCAGTATTCTCCGTTTCGTTCGATGCTGAGGTGCTATTCCAATACATCAGAGGACCTCTGCAATGCTGTTCAAGTTTAGCAGGAGCACCAAATGGGCCGAGGCATGAATGGGAATTTGGATTGAGGAAGGAGGCGTGCTAGGGTAGTCCGTGCAGCTGTGCAAAGCCACTGTGCAAAGGTGGCAAAGTGGTTAGCATACCTGCCTAACGAGCAGGGCACCCGGGTTCGAATGCCGACGCTTAGTACGAGTCCTCTTAACGTTGTCCTCGTGTGTGAATGTTCAACATATACACTCACGCGCACGGTCTGGCTGGATTCTGTGTTATAAGCGCAATGTGATAATGTTTCTCGAGAAATATGATCAGAGTTTAAGTTACGACGTATTTCAGAACACATTGTCGAAAGTTAAGCGACGAAATATACAGGCGGAAGAGCTTCCCAAGTAGTTATACCAAGTTTAAGTAGAGGTGGTATATTCACACAAACCGCATTCCCCGACTGCAAACGTAGGAGGGAGAAAGGAAAGGAAAAAAATTAACACGTTATATGCTTCCGTAAGTACTCTAATTTACTTGCTATTGTTTTCATCCGCGAAATATACAATGATGCCAGTGAAATGTTCTTTAGCTGTTTAAGAACTGCCAATATGAGTAACTTACAAGTAGATATCCAAAGTGTAACAAAGCAACTTAGCTCACTTAATAAAGGCAAGGCCTCCTGTCCTGATTGTATACCAGTCGCGTTCCTCTCAGAGTATGCTGATACAATAGCTCCAAATTTTGCAATCATATATAACGGATCGCTCGTTGAAAGATCCGTACCTAATAAGTGGAAAGTTGCACAAGTCACAGCAATACCTGAGAAAGCAAATTGGAATAATCCGCTGAATTACAGGCCCATATCACTGATGTAGATTTGCAGTAGGATTTTGCAACAAATACTGTGTCCGAACACTATGAATTACCTTGCAGAAAACAAATAGCCAACAAGGACTCAGGAAATATCGTTCTTCTGAAACACAATTAGCTCTTCATTCTCACGAAGTAATGAGTTCGATCGACAGGATGTGTCAAACTGATTTCATATCTTTTTTTCCAGAGTATTTTTGACACAGTACCTCACGAGCGACTTACAATCAAATTAATTGCCTCTGGACTATCGTCTCAGCTGTGCGACTGGATTCGTGATTTCCTGTCACAGAAGTCACAGTTCCTAGTAACTGACGGAAGGTCATCGAATACAACGGAAGTAAAGAAAATGTTGTAGGCCCAGTGCAGTTCCTAACCTAAATAAACGATTTACGAGACAATCAGAGCAGCATTCTTAGACTATTTGCCGATGATGCTGCCGCCATTTACTGTCTTATGTCATTAGATGATCAAAACAAATTACAAAACGATTTAGGCAAGATATCCTGCGTGGTGCGAAAAGTCGCAATTGACTCTACATAACGAAGCGTGAAGTCATCCACATGAGTACCACAGGAATCAGCTAAATTTCGGCTACACGATAAATCATATCAACCGAAAGGCTATAAATTCAACTAAATATTTAGGGATTACAATTACGAATAACTTCAGTTGGAACGATCACATAGATATTGTGTGTGTAAAGCAAACCAAAGACTACGATTTATTGGCAGGAATCAGAGAAATGCAATAGGTCTACCAAAGAGACTGCCTACACTACGCTTGTACGCCCTCTTCCGGGGTTTTGCTGCGCGTGCGGGATCGACGGAGAACAGGGAAAGTTCAAAAAAGGGCGGGTCGTTTTGTACGACCGTGAAATAGGGGAGAGAGGGCCGGGTATGATAACGTGAATTAGGGTGGTAATCACTAAAACAAAGGCGCTTTTCGTTGTGGCAGTATCTTCTCACGAAATTTCAATCCTCAGAATATGAATATATTTTGTTGGCGCCCACCTACATCGGAAGAAATGGTCATGATAATAAAATAGAGAATCAGATTTCGCACAGATAGATTTAAGTGTTCGTTTCGAGAGTGGAACGGTAGAGAAATAGCTTAAAGGCGGTTCGATGAACCGTCTGTCAGCGCTTAATTCTGAATTGCTAAGTAATCATTTAAATGCAGATTAATACAGGTTCTTTAAATTTCAATACTTTCACGAAAAGAACACCTTTCTTCCAGAGATTTCTCAATAAAATCTCTGAAAAGTCCACTAACATTATGCTTCCGAATTACACTGCCGACGTGTCTTGTTGTAGAACGACTAATCGTCCTCAATAATGTACTGGGTTTCCTCAGTCACAAATTCTACGGCCCAGGGGAGTGAGCGCCGCGGGTATGATACGACAAATGTAGGGTGACCAGACGTACTCTAAATAAAGTACAAGTACTCTTTTTCATCTTCTCTATGTACTCTACACTTTCCCTTAATTTACTCATGCTGTACTCTTTCTGAACTCAGTTTCGCATAATCCAAAAGGCTATGGGTTCGAAGTTGACAGCACTAATGTAGGTTCATGACATATCGCGGTACGGCGTGGCAAATGTGTGGTACGTCAATTCTCTTCGTGTACCCAGGATGAGACCATTCCGTTAATTTCAGGGAGAAGATGTCTTATGTTAGAATGAAGATCCCATTATTGAGCAGACGCCAACTTGCAATGCAGCCCTCACCACTGCCTAGCCGTCGGCGCACTTATCTGCAGAGTTATTGAGAGCACAATGTTGTACATGCGTATGTCAATGTAGGTCTTTGTTGAATCAGTTTTCAATTGCTACCTCACTGTGGACGGTGTATAAACAACTAGTGAACAGCTGCTCAACAAGAACAGTGGAAAAACTGAAATGGCACGTCGGAAATATAAATGTCAAGATCGTTTTGAGAGTGACTATCCTGGCAAAAAGCGAATTAAAGACTACGACTGTGCAACGAAAAATGTGTCATCTGCAACGTCATTTTGTCAATTCAAAACCAAGGTAATTACAATATTGAACAGCATTTAAATGCGCCACTGCACACCTTTAAAGTAAAACAAAGTTCGGCTTCCAAAACTAGGTTAGAGATGTTCTTTCGACCAAAGTAACTATTAGGAGAAGCTGAAACTGCGTCACTTGGAACTCGTGTGGTCATATCATAATGTTGAACATAATCGCTTAGAAACATGGACTGTACAACCACTTCTCAAAAAGTCATGTGATCAGCGAATTTCTGTTGCAAGAACTAAATCACGAGCTACAGTTACTAAAGTTCCATATAACTGGTTTGAAGAAAGATTAAAAGAAGAAACCAAGTCAACAAATTTCGTCATAGTGGCAAGTGATGTATCACACAGGAAAGACAAAAAGATGCTTCCTTTTCTGATTAGATTCTGCAAATTTTCCAGCGTGCCTAACAACATGAATATAAATGTAAAAGTGAAGCTCCTGCGAGTTTGAATTCTTCAAAACGAGACTGCTGAGACTTTTGCAGAACGTGTTCAATTTGTGTTAAGGTGTTACATGCTGAGAGAAAGAATTATTAGTTAAGTTGCACATAATGCACCTGCCAATTTTTGCTCTCTGTCAAGTACAGGTCAAGGTAACAATGTACACAATATACTGGAAAAGACATTTAAGAAGACACTGACAGTAGGGTGTACTGCACATAATATTCATTATCCACTGGAATCTGCAATGGCAAAGACGATACCTGTTGACAAACAGTATCTGTTACAAAATACAGCGTCACGTTGACATTTACACAGTAGTACGTGTCAATAAGCTGAAAGAATTTGTTACTTCATTGGAATCCAGTATCAGAAACTGCTGCAGCATGGGACGACTCGGTGGTTCTCTCTCTTTCCAGTGGCGGAGCGTATCCTAAAATTGTTTGAACCATTGAAGAGCTATATTTTTAAGTAATACGGTCTCCCCAATAACTTCAAAAAGTTCTTTGAACAGCAAGATAGTGAACTGTGGTTTCTGTTTATTCATGCACAACTTAATTTGTTCAGTAACTTTCTTACAAGAATTTACAGGGAAGATATTACTGCAAATGAAGTAGCAGCTGAATATAACAATCTACTTCAGAAGTTAGAAGACAGGCAAGTGAATACATTAATTCCACTTACAGTAATGACACTGCAGAACACATTAACAGAGAATGGTGTTCTAAACAAAACTCAGTTTCAGAAAACTGTCAGGACATTTTACTACGAATGTACCCTATAATTACAAAACTGATCTAAACGATTTATTAAAGATGTGCTTGAACTAAGAAAGTTACGGTTAAATTCTGTTATAATTCTGTCAGAATTTAAATCGTGATTTGAACTGTACAAAAATGTAAGTGAATACCACGGTGACGAAAACATTTTTGATATGTACTGCGCCATAAATCGAGCAACTGAAGAATACCTGGAATCCTGGAGAACCAATAACGTGTGTCTTCAGAAAAAATGGAATGCTGTATGTAGGGTGGTTGTGATTTAAATGAAGAATTTAAAAGGTTCGTGGAGTGTATTTCTGTTATTCCAGGAACCAGTGCAAACTGTGAAAGGGTGTTCAGTGTTCTCAAACTATTGTTCGTCTGAAAAAAAGTTGGCTTTCAGCTGAGGCAATGGAAAGTGTGATGAAAATAAAAACTAAATCTCAACCTCAGAAAAATATAATGAGGGACAAAGCTGCAGCGCACATCAATCTTAAGTGTTCATATGCTATAATCAAAGAAGGCAATGTTAAATATACGTATTTTTAAATAAATAAATATTGCCTCTTCGGACAATTCAGTTCATATGCACTCTTTTCCAGTTGGAATTATGTGGTCACCCTGGACAAATGGGGTGGCAATCATTAAAATAAAGGCGTTTTTCATTGAGGCAGATCTTCTCCTGAAATTTCAAATATCAACTTTCTCCTCCGAATAAGAAAACATTTTGTTGACACCCAGCTACATGGGGAGAAATGATCACAGTAATAAAATAAAGAGCTCGCACGAAAAGATTTAAGAGTTAATTTTTCCCGGGCGCTCTTCGAAAGTGGTACGGTAAAGAAATAGCCTGATCTTAGTTCGATGAACCCGCTGCCAGGCACTTGATGAGTTGCAGTCTAACAATGGGCTGACGATCTCGGCTGAGAAATCAGTGATCGCGCCTGTTTACAAATCTAACACTGCTCGCATAGCTGACCACGCGAAATGCGGGCAGTATACTTTCCAGATAAATTCTCATGCTCCAGTAGTCGGAACGACATGTGACTCTCGGCTTAGCTGGGCACCTCACATATAATGCATTGTTAATAAATGCGAGAAAGGATTAAATGTATTTCGCTCTCACCGGTGTATGGTGGGAAGAGCATCAAAGTACTCTACTCACGATGTACCGGGCAATTACTTGATCTGGACTGGGCTATCGTTGTACAATGTATTACAATGCGCCTGAGATTTACATCTTCAGTTCAGTCTTTCGCACCTTCCTTTGAGCTACGCACTCGACGCCTACAAATGCTCTTTTGGTGGAGGCAGGACGCCCCTAAGCACTAGACGTCAGTTTTTTCATTCAAGAAATGAATGGACTTCATGGAACGTCCTGTCTGTAAGAATAGAGACTTCGTTCACCATTTACAGAATACCTCAAACAGAAGAACTAAAGATCCAGCCGTCTGCATAAGTCTGGTTCTTGGTATCCTGTCATACATCCTATAACATGTTCTTCACATTTGCCGTTATTTGAACATGATCTTTTCACATTCAGCTGCCAGATTCCAGTCTATTATTATAAAATGACAAGCTCTCCAAGTATTAACGTGAATTGCAGATTTAATTGTTTCACTGAAGCTCGGTGGCCTAGTTACTTATGTACATATACTGATGGATCCAAAATTCCGCAAGAGGAGTATACGGGATGTGCTTTTCTATACACTCATATCCAAAACACTAAAGCCTATAAAGTGCCCAAAAGTGCTTCAATTTTTACGGCGGAGACCGAGGTAGTTTTGGAAGTAATTATGTTAATATCTTCCACTTCCTAACAGTTATATTTTTGATTGGAATTGGAATATATTCGCTGTGAACAGAGAGGGCACGCAGTCATTCTGTTCTGGGTGTAGTCCCACGCTGGCAACCGCTAAAAACGAGGAAGTTTACGTCTTAGCGAAACGGGCACCATCTACAAGAACGGGCCTCTAGTGAAATTACCGTATACGGATTACTTACGGGAAGTCAAGAGCCAGGGAAAACAGCAATGGCAAGAGATGTGGAATGTATCCCAAGAAAAGAATGTGGATATTATGCGACATTACAACCTCATTACTTCAAGGCCGTGGTTTACGTGGACGCATTTGTACCGATCTACAATTTCCATCATTCGATTCCGTTTTAACGTGCCTCGTTTCCTGTCCATTTGTATAGAATTAACATATACTGATGGATTCAGAGTAAAAAGCTAATGTAAATCACATCTTGTTTCCGTGTTCCAAATTTGACAATGAACGATCGAAATTTCTGAAGACTTCGATGAGTACAGGTTATCTTCTCACTCAATAAGCATCTTCTCTTTTGGTTTCTGATGACATTCGCCTGTATAAAATGATTGTGTTTTCTTAAAAGCAAAGGGAAAGATCTGTAGGATTAATATTTTATATATATCTCACTTACTATTAAATTTAAAAAGTGGTGTTAATTGATAATATAAATACGTCTAGTTAAAATCACGCCACTCCATAACTATGGCGGTAGCACTAGTACAGCAATCTTCATGTATCTTTAGATGCAGAAAAAACAGTCTTGGTTGCACAAGATTGGCTTATTAATCTTCGCATGTGACAGGTTTCGCCCGCTCTAGGCATCATCAGACAAATTGGGGAAATTACAAACTAGTTTAAGCATAAATTGCTATTAAAAACAATGACTAAATTAAAAATAACAGAAGGGCGGCCATCTATTGGACTGTGGAGAACAGGGTCACATTTGTGTTTCAGGGGGTGGTGGGGGATATAAATTTCAACTCATAAAATATTGCACCATAAACGAGCTTACCAGTAAAAACATTTGCTAATCGTTTTTTCGTGTTGTTTCTAGGTGAAGAAATGAAGCATTATCAGAGACCATCTGGCTGTTTCCTCCCATTTCTTTGGAACTCTTACGTCACGTTTGACGCCTCACTTACGAGTGGATAGTATTTTATCGATGATGGAATAAAGCATTGACTGGCTATCTGGCTGTTACCTCCCGGTTCTACGGTACTTATAATTACGTTCAAAGCCTCGCTCACGAGTAGCAAGAGTTTTATCGGCAAGCGCGGCTATAGTGCAATATTTGATGAGTTGAAATTTATACGGCTAATCACCCCCGAAACACAAATGTGGCACTGTGTTTCATAGTCCAATCGATGTATGTCTTCCTTATGTTATTTTTAATTTATTCATTTAGCATTTTTTTTAATAGTAATTTATACCAGTCCGCAATTTCTCCAGATTGTCTGATGATGCCTACAACAGGCGAAACGCGTCAAATGTTAAGTTTAATAAACTTGTCCTGTGCAGCCAAGGCATTCTGCATCGAAGTGTATCTAGTTTATCATTCTATTTGTTAAACAATTGTTGTGGAAAAAGTTGACGGACTGAGCTTTCAAATCTGTAAATACGCACTTTTATATTTTCTCTGTACAATTGTGTGTTCTATGCAAACATGTACTCTCAATGGCTAAATAGAATACAACTCTCGAAAGACACCACCTTCCGCCGAACCTTTCAATTCTTAATCTTATTAAAATGTAAGTATTCATACAAAATTAAAATTTGGTACCAAAACGCGGAATGTCTTGTTAACTGAAATAAGCTTCTAATACGTATATTTATTTCTAATTTTCAGGAATACAGTAACGAGAGAGAAAAGGCCCACTGATGATGCTGAAACTTCAGCGAAACATGTTTGGGCAACAGAAGAAAAGGAAGATTGTGTTTTGCTCAAGGCGGACCCAATGAAAAATAAATTTATTTACACGCAAACACGGGCAGAAGCGCTTCAACTGCAAGATGAATATGAAGTATCTTATATTCTATTTGATGTATCTCATTCATGTACTAAATCTTAAATCATTATGAGTTCTCACTTTTATGTTATTGATAATTTAGAAGAATTTACTTTCATCGTTCCGTGCACGGCGGCTCACGGTACAGATACGTTCAAGAAAGTCGCGCGTGAAAATGCAATTCTTCTTGGGTTCCATTGACGACAGAGGCATGTGTTTTGGGTAGCCCTTTATCAGTCATTTTATATCCATCGGAAGAACGGGCGCACTGAAGCATCGGAAGAACGGGCGCACTGAAGCTGTGCTGCAGTACTTGGTGCAATTTTAAACATTACACACTTCCTCCAGCCGATGCAAATTGAGCAACTCTGTTAGTTCTTTTGCATTAGGCGTGGATGGAGAATTCAAGTAAAAGTTTAACGTGTGTGTAGCGAGGATCGAAGTAGCAACTCCGTAGTCACAAAACTAGAACGCTACAAGCGGTTCTATTAAGCAGAAGCTGAAAATGTGTAGGCTGTCGGCACTCTGATCTTCAAATACTGTAAGTCGTTTCTGTCGATTGCCTTTGTACTTCACACTGCTTAAGGAAACTGATGTCCTTGCGGTGACCATCAACCCTTAGACTGTAATTTTAATTGCTTCACCTAAGAGGGTTTACAGTTTGCTCGTGTCAGCAGCAGCCACAGCCGACAGTGAATTCAATCACCACTAACCCAAGACGTGTAAAACCGTATGCAATGATTACCATTCCGAAGATTTTCCGTAGTGGTTTAGATTTTTTTCCGGGTGCTTTCCACTAATGCACTTTTCTTAGTAACGGAAATTTAAACGGTGATAGACACGTTCTTAACCGGAGTGCTAACACATTCCCTGCCGATAGGTGTAACGGCCCAACTGTTTGTGGGTGCGCCATTCGAGCTGCCTCAACACAAAGACACATTACGATATTCAAGGAATGTGACAATGCAAGCAACTGTTTACCCCGTCCGTGACGAACTCCCGAGAAGACAGTTTTGTCGTTCTGAAGGGCAGTTCCGATAGAACAATAGTTTCGTTACATAAAAACATTCGCCAGGGCAGACACGATGGCGCAAAATTAACTCTGGAGAATACTGTATATAAATAGCACTATAATCCTAATAACAAACTTAGCCACAAATCAGGAATGCCAAAATTAAATACTACTGGTTGTGATGGTGTTAATGGTAGGCTAAGAACTATTCCAGAGCTACACAAAATGGCTCTCGACCCTTAAGTGACCAAAACACGGTCAGGTCTTTCGTAGCTTAATTACGACAGTGCTCTAGTTCACAGCGCACAGCGACATCTCAATTGATACTTCGATGCAATTTTCTGAAATAAAAGCCTCACAATACGAAGAATAAAAGGTATCTCTTTGCATTTGTATAAAGTATTAGCAATCGGCAACTTGGTGTCAATGAGACACTATTAGACGTAGACACTTTATTGGCGTATCTTTTCCGACTCTGTTGTTTTGAAATAATCCCCTTTTGGTTCTCCCAAATCTAATGGCTGGAAACTCTTGAAGTGCGTAACGCTACACTCGCAAACTCTTCGATTTCATACCGACACACACTTGAGACAGACAAGTGACTACTTTTAGAGTTAACGCAGGCACCACAGACTATATTTCATTTGTTTCGCACCCAATTAACTCGCAAAGAAAGTTTTGACTAATTCTAATGTTATACAGCAACTCTTTCTTCTCTAGTTACTGGCTGAGACTTTGAAGCGAAAATATATCAGTACGTAAAAACCACATGGGTGGATAGTGTGTGTTTTCCAGAGAAATTCTGTCTAGCATTTTCTTACAGCTGCCTCCCTAGTTACTTGCACTCACTCCGGTTTCGTTTAATACTAGGCAATTAAAGACTTAACCACGATGTGCCAACATTTAGTTACCTTTCACAATTCATTTTATGCTTGGACCAATATCACCAGATATTCTTCTTCTGCTTCTCTGGGTAGTTCACCCATCCGCATTACCTATAGTTTTTCTTTTCTGGAATTCACGGCTATCATTCTATAGCGATTTACGGTATCCTCCGTAGCGGTAAATTTAACGCAAACAATGCTAAATCAATTAGCTGCGCGCACAAACAGGGGAGTTTAGTGCTGGAAGCTGCTACAGGCGGAAATGAGCCGGGTGCGGTGAGAAAGTTGATGGATCGATTAGGTACAGAATGGGGCTTAGGCAGCGCAGGAAGCTGCCTAAGATAATCTAATCTCAGAACCGAAGGAAGTGGTTATATAAAAGCGAACTGTACTGTTGAATCACTAATGATCGAATAATTACGTATAGTACTGAAAATTGTTTAATAAGCGTACAATCCAAGGTGCGGGTAAGCGCCAGATTAAAACAACCACAGGTCCCGCGTTCAATCACGATTTTTTTTTGTCACTTATTTGTTCTTGCACGTACACCAATGATTTTTTAACGCAAAAAATATTAAACTGTACTGTGGTTCGGAGACAACATTTAACAGTAGATCCTACATCTACATCTACACCCATACTCCGCAAGTCACCTGACGGTGCGTGGCGGAGGGTACCCTTATTACCTCTATCGGCTCTCCCTTCTATTCCAGTCTCGTATTGTTCGTGGAAAGGATTGTCGGTATGCTTCTGTGTGGGCTCTATTCTCTCTAATTTTATCCTCATGGTCTCTTCGCGAGATATACGTAGGAGGGAGCAATATACTGCTTGACTTTTCGGTGAAGGTACGTTCTCGAAACTTTAACAAAAGCCCGTACCGAGCTACTGAGCGTCTCTCCTGCAGAGTCTTCCACTGGAGTTTATCATCTCCGTAACGTTTACGCGATTACTAAATGATCCTGTAACGAAGCGCGCTGCTCTCCGTTGGATCTTCTCTATCTCTTCTATCAACCCTATCTGGTACGGATCCTACACTGCTGAGCAGTATTCAAGCAATAGGCGAACAAGCGTACTGTAACCTACTTTGTTTTCAGATTGCATTTCCTTAGGATTCTTCCAATGAATCTCAGTCTGGCATCTGCTTTACCAACGATCAACTTTATATGATCATTCCATTTTAAATCACTCCTAATGCCTAGTCCCAGATAATTTATGGAATTAACTGCTTCCAGTTGCTGACCTATTTTGTAGCTAAATAAGGGAACTATCTATGTATTCGCAGCACATTACACTTGTCTACATTGAGATTCAATTGCCATTCCCTGCACCATGCGTCAATTCGCTGCAGATCCTCCTGCATTTAGTGCTCAATTAGAAGACCGAAGAAAAAGAAAGCATACTACCTCCAGTTGGACAGTGGTTAGGAGACCATTTCTATGCTCCAACCCATCTTGGGGTTGAGTACAACTGTGTGTTCCTCAATGGCGATGAAACGGTAAATAAAGAACTATAGGCTTCGGCTAATAAGAGGTGCAAGGAACTCAATAACACCGTATGTGACGCGCTAAAGTTACAGAACTGGTAGAGATGTTTAACATAAAACCACAGACTGTGCCGAAGTTTAAGGTTGGAGTGTTATGTTGTTGATGTGTCTTCAGTCCAAAGACAGGTTTGATGCAGCTCTCCATGCTACTCTATTCTGTGCCTCTTCATCTCCCAGTAGTTACTGCAACCTACTTCCTTCTGAATCTGCTTAGTGTATTCATCTCTTGGTCTCCCTCTACGATTTTTACTCTACACACTTCCATCCAGTACTATATTGGTGATCATACCTTGATGCCTTAGAACGTGTCCTACCAACCGATAGCTTCTAGTCAAGTTGTGCCACAAATTCCTCTTCGCCCCAATTTTATTCAGTACGGCATTAGTTACGTGATCTATCCATCTAATCTTCAGCATTCTCCTGTAGCAGAATGTTTCAAAAGCTTCTATTCTCTTCTTGTCTAAACTGTTTATCATACATGTTTCACATCCATACATGGCTACACTCCATACAAAACATAGCTACACTCCACACAAATACTTTCAGAAGAGACTTACTGACAAATCTATACTCAATGTTAACAAATTTCTCTTCTTCAGAAACACTTTCCTTGCCATTGCCAGTCTACATTTTATATCCTCTCTACTTTAAGAGTCTCATTTCCTAATCTAACTCCCTCAGCATCACCCGATTTAATTCTACTACATTCCATGATCCTCCTTTTGCTTTTGTTGATGTTCATCTTATATCCTCATTTCAAGACACTGTCCGTTCCGTTCAACTGTTCTTCCAAGTCCTTTGCTGTTCCTGACAGAACAATGTCATTGGCAAATCTCAAAGTTTTTATTTCTTCTCTCCGGATTTTAATTCGTACTCCAAATTTTTGTTTTGTTTTCTTTACTGTTTGCTCAATAAACAGACTGAATAACATTGGGGACAGGCTACAACCTCGTCAACCTTCCTTCTCAACCATTGCTTTCCTTTCGTGCCCCTCGACTCTTGTGACTGCTATCTGGTTTCTGTACAAATTGTAAATAGCCTTTCGCACCGTGTATTTTACCCCTGCCACCTTCAGAATCTGAAAGTATTCCAGTCAACAGTGTCAAAAGCTTTCCTTAAGTCTACAAAAGCTAGAAACGTAGGTTTGCCTTTACTTAATCTATTTTCCAAGATAAGTCGTAGGGTCACATATTGCCTCACGTGTTCCAACATTTCTGCGGAATCAAAACTGATCTTCGCCGAGGTCAGCTACCAGTTTTTCCATTCGTCTGTAGAGAATTCGTGTTCGTATTTTGCAGCCGTGACTTATTAAACTGATAGTTCGGTAATTTTCACACCTGTCAACACCTGCTTTCTTTGGGATTGGAACTATTACATTCTTCTTGAGGTCAGCGTGTTTCGCCTGTGTCCTAGATCTTGCCCAACAGATGGAAGAGTTTGGTCTTGGCTGGCACTCTCAAGGTTGTCAGTAGTTTTAACGGAATGTTGTCCACTCCCGCGGCATTGTTTCTACTTAGGTCTTTCAGTGCTCTGTCAAATTCCTCACGCAGTATCATATCCACCATCTCATCTCCATCTACGCCCTCTTCCATTTCCACAATATTGCCGTCAAGCACATCGCCCTTGTATAGACCCTCTACATACTCCTTCCACCTTTCGGCTTTCCCTTCTTTACTTAGAACTGGTTTACCATCTGAGCCTTGATATTCATACAGATGGTTCTGTTTTCTCCAAAGGCCTCTAATTTTTCTGTAGGTGGCATGTGTGTTACCCCTAATATTATTTGCTTCTACATCCTTACATTTGTCTTCTAGCCATTACCGCTTAGCCGTTTTGCACTTCCTGTCGATATCATGTTTGGGATGTTTGTATTCCTTTTCGCCTGCTTTATTTACTGCATTTTTATATTTGCTCCTTTCATCAATTAAATTCAGTATATCTTGGGTGGATTTATACTAGTCCTCGTCGTTCTACCTACTTGATGTCTCAAAGCTACCCATTCTTCCTTTACTGTATTTCTTTCCCCTGTTCATGTGAATCGTCCCCTGCTGCTGATCCTGAAACACTGTACCACCTCTAGCTATTTCAGTTTATCCATGTCCTGTCTCCTTAAAATCCTACGGTTCTGCAGTTTTTTCAGTTGTAATTTGCATTTCATGACAAATTGTGGTCAGAGTTCTAATCTGCCCCTGGATATGTCTTAAATAACTCAAAACCTGGTTTCTAAATCTCTGTCTCACCATGGAGTTTAATAGTTCGGTCAAAATGTGGCCTCAACAAATTCAAGACAAGGCGGCTTGACCAATTCACAGCTGTACAGCACACACACACACACACACACACACACACACACACACACACACAAACCAGCTATAATTTCGATATCTGAAAGATTAGAATTTCAGTAATTATTTTCGGTCAAAAATTTGCATTCCAACAAGAAACAAGATCGCGTAGGGAATTTACAAGATTATTCAGCTGCCACTATCGCCGTCGTTTTATGCAACCAACAATTTTATATCTGGCCTTCAAAAACCAATCGCGAATTTTCACATTCTCTCGCTCGCTACTCGCTAACTGTTAGTCATACGGAAAGAATGGACAGAACCATTTCGTAGGAAATGTGATGTAGTAAATTTTGTAATGGCTACGTTTTCGCTAAAGGCCGTAGTTTCGAACTGTTCAAGAAAACATACAAAAGTTGTCTTCAAACGCACCTCCACTCCCACAGTAAGGATTTCTATTATGGTGTTCGTGGCACTCCCTCCCTACGGCTGCACAAAAATTTGCGACCACACATTTTATTTCACTCATTAGACTTTTTGTAGTCTTCACTGACTGGTCTTTTAACTCCACCAACTTAGTCAAGCACTTAAATTGTAAAATTAGCGTTTGTGCAAATTTTACCTTAAAACTTTGTGAATTTTAGCAGCATAAAATACACAATTACAATGTTGTATTCGTCACACCTTCTCAATGCGGAAGTACAGTGCTTGTAAGGGTTAAGTTTGGATCGAATTGTCAACGTAGTTAGTTTTCGCGTAACGTTTACAAATGTTTTTTTTTTCATTGCCCTCACGGGTAATCCGACTATGCTGGTGACGGAATAGGCCAAACAACAGAGATCACAAAAGTCTAATTTCAGGCACAGTTCGTGTAATCGGAAATTTGTGTACAGTGGTAGGAGGGAATGTCACTACAACCATACAATAAATTATGACTGGTGAGGGAAGAGTATGGGCGTGGAGGTGCAGTTCAAGGTCACTTTTGTACGTTTTTGTTGAGCAACTCTAAAACCGTGGCCTCCAGCGAAAACTGATCTCAGTACAAAATTTAATCAAATTAAATATCCTACAGGAAACTCATTTTCATTTTTTCTGTAGGACTAATAGTTTGCGCGTAGAAAGGGAGAAAATATTAAAATCTAGCGCGTGGTTTATGAAGGTCAGATCAGCGTGTTGCATAAAACATCGGTAGGGGCAGTTGAGTCACCGTGTATGTTGCCATCTGATGAATTTAGGCTTGAAAATAGTTGGCGTAAAATTAATCTCCCGTGCAGGAAAATTATGGATGGCTGCAGTGAGGCCTTTTTTTTGCGAAGGCAGCATGAACCGCTTTTCTCCCTCGGATAACATGTCGGATTACAATTGTTCGCCACAGACCAGCTGCCAACGGCAGTGGGGAGTGTGAATGGCCCCGGACCTCGCGCTATTTGCAGCATCCGGAGCGTTAACGCTGTCTTTGTCCTAGCTGCCAACTCCTCAGCACTCCTCGTGGCCAACCCAGCCAACACTCAGTGTACGGGCTACTTGCAGTGTCCCTTGGCTTGTTCGTAATCTGACTGTTCCTACCATAACACAATGCTTCCCTCTAGAAACACTCAAATTCTAACATCCCAACCAGAGTGACTAGAGATTTCTACCGACACTTCAGGCTGAACATGTTACCAATAAAAGCAAAAAACAAATGTATTGTGGCACAAAGGCCTGATGCAAGTCACTCGGACGCAACTGTGGCGACTTGCGTGTCCTGAAAACCAACAGCACCCGGTTTCCTCCACCGGTCACCCACCCAAGTACTAGCCGGGTCCAACGTTACGTTACTTTGGTGATCGGGCGGGAACTGATGTTATCAATGCGAAGAACGAACTACGGAGTACTGTTCACAGAATCATCCTCTAGAGGAAAAACAGCAACTACGCACATACGAACAGAGGATCCACAGAGACGAAAAACGACACTTCAAATTACCCATAAAATTAATAAAGGAATGAATTACTCAGTATCCACTTTCACTAGCTTATCCTGTTCAGCCTTTTATTTATGAAGAACAGGAAACTAATGGCTGACGCATTAGCAATAAGCCGCACAAAGTACTTTATGCAGCACATTTACGGACGCACACAACGGCGTTTATCCATTCCAGCACAAGATTATTACACATATGCAGTTTTCAGGCACTCAAAAACTGCATCCTTATAGAAATGGAAGACTATTCACGAAGTAAATGTCGGCAGTACTGCGCCCGCAGACACGTTCGTTGACTCTAAGGCTTGGCAAGCTTCCAAGTCGTCCATTCAATACAATCTTATCAGACCGCTAGAGACAGAGATTCGCGTGCATACAGAACGGTAGCGCTCAATATTCCAACACTGCCGGGTCCAAAAGAGCACCAGCACAGAAGAACTGAGAAACCCTGCAACTCTGATATGTCTCAAAACAAATAGCAGTAATGACATATCCCATAAAAACTCTTCTCCAAAGCGGTATAAATTGAGACATCCTTTACGTACCGTTTCAGAGGCGACAAACGGATCTCCTGTACTCTGAGATAACCAGTGCGTTCCGAAATGGTAAAATTAGGTAATTTATGCCAAACTACGAAATGAGCTCTCAAACCTGCTTATCTCCACTTACGGGATTTCAGATCTCACATTACTGTAATTAAGCACAAAGCATTTTCAATAAAGTTTGAACAAAACTATGTTAAGTTGTAGGTACTTGCTGCATTATACTTTCAGGCACGACTGCGGATAATGTCGTTGTCTGCAAACCCACAATGTGTTAAACGGACGGTAGCTTCTGTGAACAGTTCAAGTATATTACTTGCCACCTCACATCATTCTTCTTTCCTAATTAAGTTTTAAAAATATCACAACCAGTTGGATTTACGATCAGGTACTTGCATGGTGTCAACTCTGACGTCGAAATTCTCATGGCTTTATAAAAAGACTTGCAAACTGATCATCCTGTCCAATTTTATTGACACATTGTCAATATACTCTCTATAGGATACGCCCCTCAGCAGATACCGATAAATCACTGCAACGCTATTGAATGGATTAGGTATCCGGCTCCAACTACGGTGGTAAAAAAGATATATTGAGTCCATAGTGCAGAGCAGCTACTAGTCGACATCAAAATCTTGAGAACTTCAGCGAGACGCAAAGCTAGGCTGGCACCTTTGATGTCTTGCAACGAGGCAATTATACTGAGATGGACTATTTGACAATTTACTTGTGACTTGAGCGTCACGGTGTACGTTGTCTTTGGTAATTTAACAATGGAAACTATATAAGCAAGACGCTCCATAGTTCCTGAAAATGTAGAACGAACCAAACAAAATACTTTGTCTATATTTAGCGCTGTTTTAGCTGGCTGAACGCGTTACTAGCACAGTTTTAACAGTAGCGACAGACTGTAGTTAGAGTACGCTTGCTCATCTTTAACACAAAGAAACTGTTCTGTGACTCACGTCTCCTGATTACAGCAACTCGCTGTCAGCCGGGCGGAACGCAGTGGTTGTGGTCAGCGTCTGACGGAAACAAAAGATAACTTCTGCATCAGTGACGCAAAACGAAAACCAAAGTCTCATTGTTCAGGATGGAAACCAAACGAAAGCACACAAGTGTAAGAAACGGCTGCAACAAATTGCGAAACTGAAGGAAGAATGTTATGCAGGTTTGTGGTTCTTGGAATGAAAAATAACAGTCCTGCTCTTTGTAGTCTTTAGAACTTTAACAAGGTAATCTAAAAATTAGACTGCAGGTGTTGAAGAAACAAGACTGCAGTATATAGGACAGACGAAGGTATGTGTGCTTATATATGTGCTTTATTTTACATGAATCTATCAGTGCAACTGCAAACAAGATTCTTCTAATGAAACACGTTTTCTTTTTTCCAGTGCAAAACACTATCAATGATCGTAATTGTTAGATAGTGCTACAGTACTGAAGATCGTAGTTTGTTCTTCCACAGAAGTTCGGAGTTTATCGTCTTTACTATTGAGTGTGTTCAAATACAATCCATCGTAGACGTGTTGATTTTTTCGTTACTTGCATCCTCAGTTATTCTATTGTTTCATGTTTTTCCCTTAGAACAATTAACTCTTTTTCCACAACAGTTCTCAGTATCATGTATCACCGTTTTAACGTTAGCAAAAATTGGAATTTTAGAGTTACTATGTAGATCCATTATAGTTCTATTCTACAGTCGTTCCCAACCTGGGGGTAATTACCTCTTAAGGCGTAAAATGAAATTTTCTGAAGGGTAAAAACATAAAGGTGCAATTAAGTTTCGGTCGAGAAGCTAAATAATATTTAGGGACTATAACTATTATCAGTATTTCGTAAGACTGTAATACTGATTACACAAGTTACCAATAATAATTTATTTTAAAATACTAGCGTTGACATGGGACACAGTGTGAAGGAGGTTATGCCTTGTCAAACGAATTTATGAGCATCATTTTCCTCACATAGCCCACCCACTCAATACATACATTGTTCTTTGTACTGAACCTCACACATACAGAAATATCTCAAAGTGCGTTTTCAGAATAGACCAGATTGCTGCATTACGCACTTCGCGACAACAAAAGAACAGGCAGCACAAGAGTAACTGCACTGAAGTGTCAGTCATGGTATGATATGCACGTATACAAATGGCCGCGTACACAAGAGATGTGACGGCAGTGAATTGGCGGAGCTGTCATCTGTAGTCAGGTGATTCATGTGAAAATGTTTCCGACATGATTATGACCGCACAACGGGAATTGTCATACTTTGAACGTGGAATGGTAGGTAGTGCTAGACGGATGGGTCATCCTATTTCGGAAATCGTTAGAAATTCAATTTTCCGATACCTACATTTTCCGACAACGCAGTGTAACGACCGCGAGCAGAGACGTTTGCATAGTTGCCAGTGCTAAGAGACAAGCGCCAGTGCGTAAAATAACGGCAGAAATCATTGTGGGACGTACGACGAGCTTATCCGTTAATTGCTGCGAAATTTGTCGTTAATGGGATGTGGCAGCAGACTACCGACGCGGGTACTTTTCCTGACAGCACGACATCGCCTGCAGCGCCTCTCTCGGATCGCGGCCGTAACGGTTGGACCATAATGACTGGAAAACAATGGTGTGGTCAGATGAGCCCCGATTTCAGTTGGTAAGAGCTGATGGTAGGGCTCGAGTGTGGCGCAGACCTCACAAGCCATCGACCCAGTTGTCAACAACCCACTCTGCAAGTTGCTGGTGGCTCCATAATGATGTGGGCCTGCATTTACATGGAATGGACTGGTTCCTTTGGTCCAACTGAACCGACCATTGAGTGGAAATGGTCAGGTTCGGCTACTTTGAGAGCATCTGCAGCCATTCATGGATTTCATATTCCCAAACAACGATGGAATTTTTATGGATGACAAGTGTGCCATGTCACTGGGCCATAATTGTTCACCATTGGTTTGAAGAACATTCTTGACAATTCGAATGAATGATTTGGCCACCCAGATCGGCCGATGTGAATCCGATAAAACATTTATGGGACATATCGAGAGGTCAGTTCTGCACAAAATCTGCACCGACAACACTTTCGAAATTATGGACGACTGTGGAGGCAATATGGCTCAATATTTGTGCTGGGGCTTCTGACTTGTGTCCATACCACGTCGAATTGCTGCATTAAGGCAAAAAGGTGATCCGACACGATATTAGTCCTGCAACCAAGCGATTTACAAACAAAAAATTTAGTACATAAATTTTAATTTGGTTGGTTTTAAATGAGCATGCGAGATGTGGACAAAGCAAGTGTCAGTAAGGAGAAAAGTGGTGCAGAGAAGTCGTGTTTTGTACCAAATGTCTACCCTCAATGTGAATAGTTAGCTTCCTTTACGGAAAAGGAATTGTCAGTAGCACTTAGCATGAACTGAGAATTGCTTCATTAGAAACAAATTGTTCCGGTAGTCTCACTGATCAATAGTTCATGCTTAAAAAAACGGAAACAAAAACGAAACAGGGGCCGCCGCTTGTGCTGAGAAGTCAGTTCCGGCGAGATCGTGTACCAGCACTCTCACCTGAAGATGGCGGCCAGTTGGACCGCTGAAATATTGTGTCAAAATGACATGATCCGGCTGCACACCCGAGAAGAATATTATCAAAAACGAAATATCATTTATCTTTCATCATTTCAAAAACGAAAATTGTTTAAAGAAATTGGTTTTTCATTCTAAACTTTATTTAGGCTTTATGTTTGTGATTGGGTTGAAGTGGGGGAGAGGAGAGGGTACTAGCTTATATCTGATTGAACTGAAGGGCAATGATCTCAGAAAGGATGGGAACCACTGGATTACGCTATAGGCGATGAATCAGCGGAAACAATAACAACTATAAAATACCTAGGAGTGACCGTCCGGAATGATCTAAACAGAATTGATAGACAAATCACATGCCCAGCTGAAGTACATTCTATGAATCTCAGGTAAATTTAATTCGGCCACGAAAGAAGTGGTTTAAAACATTCAACCGCTTTTTCAGTATTGATCGTCGGTGTGGGACTTACCAGATTGGATAATAATCACAAGAAAATGAGGCTCCTAACCCAATTAATCTATTAAATTCTGTGGGCTGATGGACGAAAATCCTCCGTCAATAAGAACAACGAATACATAAAAGCTAAGCGTAGCATTGAGACACAAACTCATGAAGTTTATTCTGGGCAGAATGTCATGCGTTTAATTTTAACATCAATCCTCAGCGAATACTGAGCACAGTCCTTATCCTGAAAGAAGCGAGTAATTTTTTTTAAGTCTTGCTAACCAAACTGCTAAGTGGCCCACGTTCAAATCTAATTTCAGTGAAACTTCCCTAGGTCCATTTCTTTTTACCGCATACGACAAATGTACAGGTTTCGAGTGATGATTCTAGGTGCGAAGTGAATTACTAGAAAGTCGCTTTGACGGTTATCAAACAACTGCAAGCTGCTCCACGTGGATTTGTTGGAATTGTGCGAGGAAAGTACCTGAGAGGTACCGAAGATGACGCCAATCATTCTTCTCACGAGCAGTTCGTAGATGGAACGGAATGAGGAAAACGTCAATGATACGACAAGCACCCTTCGCCATACAACATAAGGTGAGTTGAGCGTAGATGTGAATACAACTTTTAGAGTCCAAAGATGGGTTAGTGCAGTTTGAAGAGTTCAGCAAGATTAAGTTAAATATAGTAAGGTCATAGCAGTGCAGAAAAAGCAAGAGATATTTTATTACAAGGGAGCGCAGTAGGCAGAAGATTTAATTGTAAACTTCATTGCAAAGAAGAAAATTTAAAACAAAATTACAGATGTTGGAGGAAATTGTGGCACAAGAGATCGAACATTTACAGGAACTGGTAAGTGATAGCAGGTCCCATTTAATCGGGAAAGTAGGGCAAGAAATAAAGAGTGTTCTGCAGTGGGGAAATTTCAGATATGCGAGGAAGACGGAAATCATAATACGAGCGCTATCCACAAAGTACATTACGTTTTGGAATTAAAAATAAATAAAGTATTGGAAATTTTTTATTATATACAGATGAAAGCCACACTTAAATACTACTTTTCTACATAGTTGCCATTTAAATTAAGGCACTTATCGTAGCGATGGACGAACTTGGGAATTCCTTCGTCGTAAAATTCGGCCGCCTGCGCCTTCAACCACGTGGCGACTGCCTTTTGGGACAGAAAAGGTGTGATTTTTGTGGATTTCCCAAAGGTATTGCCAAACTCTGCACAACCTCAGAAGAGCAATACAAAACAAGGGCAGGGAAAAGTTGGGCTCAAAGAGCTTACTGATTCACGACAACGCCCGGGCCCACACGGCAAATGCCACTCGAAGTTCTCGAATCTTAAGTGGGAGTTGTTTCCTCATCCGCCGTACAGTCCCGACTTCCACTTATTCCCGGCAATGAAGAAGTGGTTGGCCATGCAGCGTTTTGATGACGACGCACAGCTTCAAGAAGCGGTAACCACGTGGTTGAAGGCGCAGGCGGCCGAATTTTACGACGAAGGAATTTCCAAGCTCGTCCATCGTTACAATAAATGCCGTAATTTAAATGGCAACTATGTAGAAAAGTAGTATTTAAGTGTGGCTTTCATCTGTATATAATAAAAAAAATTCCAATACTTTATTTTTAATTCCAAAACGTAATGTACTTTGTGGATAGCCCTCGTATTAGCATCATTTCATCAAATAATAAAGAAATTTTACAGGATGTAACGACCCTAAACCACTTTGAAATAGCAAACGATCATAGGCAGACGCAGAATAATTAGAAAGATGTAGGCTAATAAAGCAGCAAGATATTGAGGATTTGTTGAAGAATATGGCGCATGTCAGGTTGAAAGACGTAACACGTTCCGAATTTATGAAAATATTACATACCGCAATGAAAGGAGTAACTGACACTTGTGCGAAAGGTACCGAAGGCATGAAGGAAGTAAACAATCTCAAATGGAAAAAATGTAACAAAAAGACGCATCTGAAAAATTCGGTTGTCTCAGAAAATGATACAAGCGTTATAAACAAAATAATCTTTACTGGCCTTCAGAGTATTAATCAGCTCCAACACACTTCTGACATCGGTTGTAAAGTTGTTGAAAACTTAACAAAGCCTTCCTGTGATGTCTCTCGGAGCAGCGTTGTCACGCGTTGCTGGATATCCGCGTCATTACAGGAGGTGAGACCTGCTGCTTGATCCGGAGACCAAGCGAAGGTCAATGACAAGGTTTTTGTCTTCCCCGCCTCCTAAAAAAATGTCTGCTGACAAAATGCAAAATTAAGGCTATGTCGATTACCTTTCTCGACAACAAGGGCCGATCCATCATGAATTTTTACTCGAGGGAGGCTAGAGTGTCGCTTGGTCTCCGGGTCGTATTGCTAGCACCAGGTCTCGTCTCTAGTAATGATGTGGATATACAACAAAGCGTGACTACGGAGCTTTGAGCGACTCTACGAGAAGCACTAGCTGACAGTTTCCAACAGCTTCACAACCGATGTCAGAATTGTGTTGTGGTTGATAGTGATTGCTCTGAAGGCTGATAAAGGTAGTTCGTTTGTAACTTTTGTTACCTTTATTTTTTTAAGACCATTCATCGAACATTTCAGACACACTTTGCATTAAACAGTAGGGCAGAACTTTCGGCCAATTATAAAAGGAGCACTACAGAATATACGAAATTAGAACTACGAGGACATGTCAGAGGATTAAAGAACAGCTAATGCAATTTTGTCAGTGTCAGTAGATGACATTTGAGGGATGTTGCTGTTGTAAGGAGTGATACATCTTACAACTATCAACCATTAAACTGATAGCACTTTTACGACGTTTTATTCGTTCTTGCAATGACCAGTATCTAATATGTTGTTCGTGCCATGGCTATATCACATAGAACGAACTAATAAGCTGTTTAATGATTGGAGTGCTACAGTGCTCTTCAGTTTAAGACAATTTTACATCGAGAAATATTCCAAATGGAAATTAAAATAGAAAGTATAAAGGTTATATTTATAACAAAGGTGTTCCAGTTGTTCCGAAAACTTATTATTCGAGTAATGCGAAATATGGCGTTCGTACACTTTCATAATATTGCATCCTAAACTTCACACTGGGACACCATTTACACTCTAACGCTTAGTAGCCTCATGTTACTTTAACACCATGCGTTTTAATATGCACTGGTGGCACTCAAAGACGATACGACGATACTAAGATACAGATTTTTTAGATTAGGCGTCACGTCACACACACGAGTACGCTGACAAAGTGATATTGTTATGTTGACAATTGCAAATACGTAAATCAATGAGCATCAGTAATTTATGAAACGTATTTGAAATATGTTACATTTTACCAGTATTTTCCGACAAACTATAAATATGCTTCCTTCTGAACAGTGTAGCACTGATATTTGCACTGTGTATTAGAAACTGGGGCTGTGTGCACATAATTCTTTCGTTTCTTTTTGATTACATATTAAACATAGTTCCAATTAGAGAATGTTATGAAATAGAATAATGCTTAACATATTGGGTCTATACTCATATGTTAATAGATGTGACGCACATATTTTATGCAAGTATTAAAAAAAACAGTGCTTTAAAACTGGTATCAATGTCACGTAAGAGATGCTTTTGGAAGTTTTTGCGAAAGTTTGTTTTACTAATCGTTCCTAGCTCAATCTCTTGACAAATAATGGCATACTCTGATGACATGCTAACAACGCAGGGGAGAAGTCCTACACAAGTGCTCCGCGTTTAGGTCAGTGAGAATCACCTCACGAGTTTCCAGCTAACAACCAGTTACATACCAAATGTAATAATGCCTGCAACATGGAAAGCTAAGCCTTTGTTCTTTCTTCCCGGTAACTAGCATAGAAAGAAGACACCAACAACCTTGGCTGTGGGTTGCGAAAAAGCTAGTAATGTACGGCTGTCCTTGGAATTGACCTTTTGATCTCGCGAGCGAGGTGGTGCAGTGGGTAACGAAACTGACAATTAGTCCGGGTCAAAATGGCATTACACACCCTGCAAAAAGTTCTCTATTTTTCCGTACATTGATTCCGGGGTGGTTTTTCCGAACAGTTCGTAAATGATTCTCTGATCTCATTCTTGTCTTGCCCATGTGCTAAATCCACAGTTACGTCGACATGGTAAACCCTATATTTACTTCCTTAACAGAATATGAAACAAAGGGCGGTGATTCTGAGACATCTTAACACTAAGACGTGTTATTTGTGTCGAGGATGGAAGTACTAGATTCATTTAAATGTTCTGGGAAGCGTACACAGTCCAAGGACGCATACCGGTGTAGCTGCGGAAATTACAAGAGGTTTTTTTTTTACACTAGGTGGTGCCATTTCTCGTACAAATAAATTAGCAAAATCGTTGTGCCAGCATTGAAAGCCCAATCTAGAGCATCTGGGCTAGATTTATATCCTGTATTGAAACTTTGCTAAGGCACGCAATCACAGCAGAGGTATCTTTGTTAGGAGCCACAACATGGTAAAAAAATTGTAGCCCCATCATGATTTTGTGCGTGTGTGATTTAGTAGTTGTATCTGTATTTGGACAGGACACACACACACAAGTTGTCAAATCAAAGGAAGAAGGATACCATACAGTATTCCAGCTTTGCACTTAGGGTGTCAAATTATGCTACAACAGTCATAACGCTGACTGTCAAAGGTGAGCAAGGATGGAAATGATTCAAGCTAAACAGCCGTAACTGCTGACTGTAATGCTGAAACCATAAAACGGCTTCACAGGCTGGTTAATACGAAGTTCTGTGCTATATAAAGTAATTGCGTGCGATGCCTCACGTACAGCACAATTTTAACATTAATTTTAGTCTTCCTCACAATCTTATTCCTCTCTACTGCAGATACAATCGTAGGATGAGAAATAAAAAATCCTTGGAATCCTGGACCTGACGAGGTTTCTTAGATTCCACAGCTGTCCTAGCCACACACTTTGTAAACTTGGGATAAATAAGTCATACTGCTACTTTGTTGTATACTGCATTATCTCAAGAAGCTGCATGCTCTGTTCTGGTTTGCCTAGCTCTATCTCCATTTGCGACCAAAATTTCCCAAGTGAGAGTACGAAGCGTTGAGAATTACACGCATTTTCGATATATACGAGGGTCGGTCAAAAAGTAATGCCTCCCATTTTTTTTCTACTTAAAGAAATTAAGTTAAGTGAAAAATTTGAATTTGGCGCCATTCCTCAAACCTTCTTCTGCAATCCACTGCAGTAGTAACTTTCTGTGTCAACAGGTGGCAGCACAGCAGAAGTTTGTAAGATGGCCGACATCGATGTTCGTTTGAGACAGCGTTGTGTGATTGAATTCTTGAATGCAGAAGGTGAAACGCCCATACGCATTCATGAAAGACTGAAGAAGGTGTATGGTGTTGTGACAGTGGATGTCAGCACTGTTAGACGATGGGTTCGTCGTTGTAAGGAAGCTGAAGGGCAAACACCGTTGACTGACGAAAAGCGGAGCGGCAGGCCGGTGAGTGCAGTGACTCCACACAACATTCAGCAAGTTGATGACATCATTCGTGGTGACCGTCGGGTGACTGCAGATGAAGTGTGTCGCATTATTTCTCCTAGTAAAGGCAGTGTGATCACGATTATTAAACAATTGGGGTACTCAAAAGTTTGTGCACGGTGGGTTCCAAGAATGTTAACCGATCAGAATAAAGAGGCAAGGAAAACAATAGCCTCCCAACACTTGCAGCGCTTCTGTTTGGAGGGAGATGAGTTTCTGAAAAAAATTGTGACCGGGGACGAAACATGGGTGCATTTTTTTTGAACCCGAATCAAAGAGGCAGTCAATGGAGTGGCGTCACACAAGCTCGCCGAGGAAGAATAAATTCAAAACTGTGCGATCGGCAGGGAAAGTTATGGCAACAGTTTTCTGGGATACAGAGGGTGTGATTCTGGTTGATTTTTTGGAGCAGGGATGCACAATAAATTCTGTTCAATACGTCACAACCCTCAACAAACTTAAAGCACGTCTTCAGCGAGTTCGCCCAACAAAATCAATGGCAGATGTTCTTCTTTTGCATGACAATGCAAGACCACACACCAGTCGTCACACCTCTGACGAGATTGTCAAAATTGGATGGGAAGTTTTGCCTCATCCCCCATACAGCCCTGACCTGGCACCATCAGACTTCCATCTGTTTGGGCCACTAAAAGAAGCTCATCGTGGGATTCATTTTGAAGATGAGGAGGCCGTCAAAACATCCGTGCGTCAATGGCTTAGGAAGCAGAGCTGTGATTTTTACCGTGCTGGGATACATGCCCTTGTTCAAAGATGGACCAAAACTGTAGAGATGGGCGGAGATTACATTGAAAAATGACAAAATGATCCTCAATGTTGTGGTTTTCAACCTATGTAATTGCATTTAAATTTCCTGACAATTAAACGTAGAAAAAAAAATAGGAGGCATTACTTTTTGACTGGCCCTCGTACAAATCTCAGGTTCATGAAGAGTTGAAATTTAGCCTGCTGGCGTCTCATGTGGTGTACGTGATTGAACAAATGGAGTCCCTGGACCAAAATAAGGGAAGAACATATAAGAGGCAATCAAATGAAAACGAGACTTTGAAAAAAGAAATTAAATTGAATTATTTCGGAGGTAGCCGCCAAAACTGCAAATACATTTATCTCATTGTGATACAAGACGGTCAATGCCTTCATAGAAACATGTTTGCTGTTGTCTACGGTACCATGATTGTACCCAGGTGCGCATCTCTGCGTTTGAAGAGTTGACAACTTCTGCGGCGTAGTCTAAACAGCCTTAGCAACACGTAGGCGGGCAGCAGAATTATGCCATCCAACATTTGAACTATGGTGCCAAAGCTCTGAAGAATTCCTTACACATCATCCATAAATCATCTCCCCCCCCCCCCCCCCCCCCACCCCTCCCCCATGCTGTTTTCATATTTCTGGAGCCCTGAAGAGGGTTATTCGTGGTGGTAGATTTGCTTCGGACGAAAAGGTGCACGCTTGGGTACAATCATGGTTCCTTAGACAACTGCAAGGAATTTATCGTCTTGTTTCATAAAGGGATAAATGTATTAACAGTTACGGCGATGGAGTGCTCGCATTAATGGGCTCTATAAAGTGGGAGGACACAAACATTTCCACGTTATTAAGTGCACGGGCTCTTAGCGCTACTCACCGAGTGTAAGTGAAGGCTTAGGCATAACGCACGTGAGAGGATATATTTTAATGTTTTACCAGTAGTGTTCCAAGCGTGGAACTAAAGGACCTATGCCCGTTCGAATTTATTCCGCCGCAGCTTGGGTACTGCTTTGATATTCCGTATACTGCCGATTTATTGTTCTGTGCCTGGCACATGCCTATAAGTGTCATTGTTTCAGGGCCAAGCTGTGGCAGTGTCGAGGTAAAATGAATTACTGGAGCTGCAGCAGGCATAGACTGACGTCGTCCGCCGCATCGAAGTTCGGATCGCGCCGCTTTAACATGTGGCGTCGAAGCTTCTCAAAGCGCACGCTTTAACTGGCAGCCCTAGGCACGAAGCGAGTTTCCGCTCGTCCTTCATCCATGACTGATCCGTCCTTTTCGAAAAGAAAACACTATGCTCGCAATGAGGTAGCTCTCAAGCTCTCAGAGGTTATAGGAAGGTCAAAGGACAGATCAATTCAGATATAAGTTCGATGTCCTGACACGATAAATGAATAAATCTATTAGGTCCCAAGCGTGCTTGAGGGAAATCTGTTTAAGAAAATAAAGAACTGGTAACTTCGTTGACGTTTGGTAACTCGCTAGGATATACAACACTGCTTCTTAGCAAATCGCATGAGACGGAAAATGTTGAAAACTGTTCACCGCAGGAAGTATAGATACGTAACAAAGATTTGAAGTTGTTGGATACCTTACAGTCGATTCAGTCACAAAAGTTGGTGACTTAAATTACATCAATGAGACTTCCGAGGCAACGTTCTGCCAGCTCTGAATGTTTTCAACATCGTAACTGATGATTGAATATACACCTAATACGAAACATTCGTCACGTGTCTGGGTTATACTGTATTATTCTCGTCTGATAAAAGTGGGAAGAGCAAATAATGTTTGCCTCAGAACTGTGTAAACTTTCCACGCTGCAAGTGGACTTAGTGGTATACTAACACACCAGTAAGCACAACAGTGCTACAGACGTATGTCGTAGCGTGCCTTCCTGACCAGAAGTGTCCTGAAAGCAAGATCTATTGGGGCTCGTTTCACTGTGAAAATTTGCCGCTCATAGGTTCTGTAACAACGTTCTGCAAAAGAACAGAAGCCAGACATTAACGAAGCCACGTTACAACCCATGTTTATTCCCATACGATTTCTCTTTCCCGACACTGTAAGAACACGCCCGCGAGCATTATTTAAAATTCTAAATGGTGCTGTGTTTTCCAATGAAATATTTCTGGACAAACTTAGTGATTTGAAAAGATGCACCATTGTAGACACCTTCAGTAACAATACACTCATGTGATATGTTAGTTTTCCAGGGATAAATGGGGATTTTCATTACTTTACCAAAATATTCAGCGTCAGACTCGTATCACGCTACAGAGAAGCTTGTCCCACGTTCTTTGCTGAGGATGGGTGGCGACATTTCAGTGTAGTTTTTTTGAGAATCAAAGTACCGCAGTCATCAATAGTTGGCCTATTTCCTGTAAAGGGAATTCGACTGCATCTCGGTATGACTCAACAATCGCTGTCAATACACTATGACATGTTTCACAGTCTGAACAATATAATCCATATTCTAGGTGTTACCCATATTCCAATCTCGTTCCGCTGCAGGCAAAGGTTTTTAAGACACGAAGGAACACGTAAGATGCTCCATTAGTCTGTAGTTGACGCACAGTTCTTCTGAGGTCATTATTTTCGTCTGATTTAGAGCGCAGAAATTTGCCTCTTCCATGACTATTTTGTACTGTTTCCGTCGCAACTTTCATTAGACACGGTATGCTCGTCGGTAACTTTCGCTAAAATAATGTCAGATACAAGTATCTAATGTACCTATACGTTTTCATAGGTTTATATTTTTCCTTGCATTCAGGAGCCGTATTCACATGAATTCTATACGAAGCCATGACAACGCACAGCCGCTCTGTATGTCCAAAGGCTTTTTGCAACCGTTATTGCCGACGAACAAACTGGAGGAATACTGACGTCCTGTTCTTCGTGGAACTCTCAAGGTCCTATTTGACGATTGGCAAACAATAAACCAGAATGGCCACATAGGCGTGCGGACTGATAGAACACTTTCAGACGTGTTGCACACGAAGAAAAAAAACTTCTCAGTGTTACAGAGAAGTGAGGAAAACATTCAGGAATGAATTTTTTTTATATCCAGGATGCTCCTATTATTTATCAAACTACAATACGTTTGTTCTGATGGTTTCTCACGTACTTTAGGATTTAACAGGTTCAAGGAGTGTATCATCATTAGACATACGTCGTCGTAGAGCTCCTACTCAGGAAGCGATGACAGTGTTTAAGCTTAATATTACAATTTCGTTACGGCATTATTTTCTCAGTAAGCCACAGAGTTTCTGCTGGTGCAATGATAATGCTAAAAGGCCCCTCTACCACGCGAATTTCTTCTCCCAATCTACTACTCGTGGCAAATAATTCTAGTGCTGCGGGCACGGTATGTTAGTCTTTTAAGACTAGCTTGTCACAAGTAGTCATTTTTGTCCACAAGTCGCCGCCGGAACTGCTAGTGCTGTGAGCGCTGTCTTCTGTGCAGTTTCGCACCAGACAGAGTGAAGTTTTGAGGGACAGTCCTTACAAATGGTCAGAATTTAGCAACAGTATTAAAGTAGTACTTATTACAACAGTTTATTCACGAGAAAAGAAAAATTCATAGTGGATTTTCTTGACAAAGCTTGTATGGTAAAATCTGCACATTGCTGAGAACGAAATAGGGACATTTAAAAACATCTACATTTACTTGCTATAGAAAATAAAAACATACAAGTACACAATATTATTTACAATTCAATTAATAGTGTCTAGTTTCCTCTCTCAGAGCTATATCACACCCAAAACTATTTGTCCTTCAACAGCCCTAATTTATTTGTTTATTTATTTATTTTACTGCTACAACACGTGTTGCAAGTTTTCCCTCTGTTTGCGCTCTTATTAATACGTAGCGTAGGCTGCTTCTTCATCCAGAAATTTTGATACCTAATTACCTTGGATTTAAGGTATTTTCAAACAACCTTCGTTGTGTTTCACGAAAACAAGGCAAACAATGAAATATTAAGATGACACAATAGCCAAAATCCCTTAGTATAAAACGAGAGAGCTGCAAGGAGTGATTAACTTCCGACGCCATCCTCCTTCAGAGTGCATGCGCAATCTTCAACATGCTCAGGATTTCACACTCGGCACAGTCAACTGATCACTGCAGTCATTGACCCACTCACGACGTAAGTGGAGGCTAAAGCCTGTTTACACGAGCGACTTACTGGTCAAAATCGGCTACTCAAAGTGCGTGCAACTTTTGTGCTTGCGTATGGGTAAACAACTAACCACGTGAGTATGTGTGTGTGACATCTATCATCTATGGACTGTACCGAGTAGAGTCCTAAATTTCCGGTATGCTGCACGCTGCGCATGTGCAGAAACAAGGGGCTTTGGTGGCGTCTGCTAAAACATAAAGTTAATCTATTCCGTCCGAGCTCACTCCTATTAGAGAATTGGATTTTGTACTTTCGTGTCCCCTTAATCTTTATTGTGTTGTTTGCTGTTTTCGTGGCACTTTGAAAGGTTACACCAGGTCCTGATATTTTTACCTACTAGTGTTTTCTTATAAGATAGGCGAAATATCTGAAACTAAAAAGATATTTATGCGTTACAGAGAAAAAGTCTACACAACGCAGAAATAAGAACGTAAGTAGATAAAAGGTTTTAACGAAAATTATTTCACCAGAGGAAAGGCCAGCTATTTCACGAGAAAAATAATTTTCGATGTTATATGGCACTTTGCAAGAAAACAGGCATTATATAAAGGATAAAGCACACAGACGCTATTTACTGCGGTCTGGATATCGTTTGGTGTGTTTCCTCCGTGCACGTACGAGGTGTGGCTAGAAAAAAAAACCGGACTAGTACTGGTGAAACAATAAAACGAATGCAAAAAGGCTGAAAGTCGCGTGGCCTGTCACGTGACTCTCGCTCCGCCTACTGCTCGAGTTTCATCTGCCTCCTGCACTCAGTCTGCCCGTGGCGTCTGTTTTAAGTAGTTGACGTTTTGTCTGTGCGTCGGAAAATGTTGAGCGTACAGAAAGAACAGCGTGTTAACATCAAATTTTGTTTCAAACTAGGAAAATCTGCAAGCCAAACGTTTGTAATGTTACAACAAGTGTACGGCGATGATTGTTTATCGCGAACACAAGTGTTTGAGTGGTTTAAACGATTTAAAGATGGCCGCGAAGACACCAGTGATGACACTCGCACTGGCAGACCATTGTCAGCAAAAATTGATGCAAACATTGAAAAAATCGGTAAACTTGTTCGACAAGATCGCCGTTTAACAATCAGAGCAGTATCTGAGTTAACAGGAGTTGACAAGGAAACTTGTCGAACAAGTTTACCGATTTTTTCAATGTTTGCATCAGACAATGGTCTGCCAGTGCGAGTGTCATCACTGGTGTCTTCGCGGCCATCTTTAAATCGTTTAAACCACTCAAACACTTGTGTTCGCGATAAACAATCATCGCCGTACACTTGTTGTAACATTACAAACGTTTCACTTGCAGATTTTCCTAGTTTGAAACAAAATTTGATGTTAACACGCTGTTCTTTCTGTACACTCAACATTTTCCGACGCACAGACAAAACGTCAACTACTTAAAACAGACGACACGGGCAGACTGAGTGCAGGAGGCAGATGAAACTCGAGCAGTAGGCGGAGCGAGAGTCACGTGACATGCCACGCGACTTTCAGCCTTATTGCATTCGTTTTATTGTTTCACCAGTACTAGTCCGGTTTTTTCTAGCCACACCTCGTATATATTTTTTCGAGTACATAAACCTATGCCGGTATGTTCTGCAATGTTTGGATGACACTTTCCCTATTATTTTAGTTTACAGGAGTGTAAAAAGACCTTACCACCCGATCTTTGACAAGAACTTACACTATCAATTCTGCTGTGGACATTGATAAATACTACTTTTGATTGTTCCAATGTTTTGCTACTACATTTCTATTTTTTCATGTATAGGATCGTCCCTCATGACCTCACCTTTACCTTTAAGACACCAAACTGCACAGCATATAGCTCTACCAACAAGCAATTTTGGCGCTGACGTGTGAACGAAGATGACCAATCGAAACAGATGAGACTCGCTTGTCTCGATTAGTCAACTAAAACAAGTTTATCGTATAAAAGGGGCGTAACTGACTCGCAGGCACGTGACGCGTACCCAACACGGTAGTCTATTTAGTCAAGGAAGTAGCACGTGTAAAACAGACTTTATAGTATGTACCACAAATGCAGACTGGGTGTCTTAGGCAATTATTGCGGGTGTTTAGTATCAAACAGCAGGCCTTCTCCAGATCCGAAACTACAGCGGTCCGACAGCTTTGCTACTAAGAGATTAACGGCAGGCGTGCTGCAGACGCTGGCTAGTGAGGGGATACAGGAATAGCAGCGCCGCTTTGTCCCCCAGACCGGCCCAGGGAATACCTGCCGAGGCAGCCCACACATGTGGCAGCCGTTCAAACCGGCACGCTGTTTCAATTCCGGGCACGTGCTCGCAGATCTCCGTCCTTCGGCGGTAATGGTACTCCGCCTCAACTCATATGGGAGAATGCACCCGACTGTCGCGAGCCGCTCCTAACGTAGCGACATCTCATCGTATCCATGAGCGCGCTCTGACTGTCCCGTAAAAACTTTATGTTCGTAAGTAGTTCATGCAGGCCGGAAATCGAGAATCTCGACATTGATACTGGCAAGATATCGGTCCAGGGAATTCCAAGACTTTCGATAATGTCTAATTTTAAGTTTGAAGACTGATAGATGACCTAAGAAATATTTTTCGTGTGATATAATTACAAATTATCAATTTTCAGATTCTTTCCTTTACCTACACCATGAAACATTGATTCGTGTCACTGTCAAGCTTCTAGGTCACCTGAAGTGCCCTTATAGGTTTTGGTGAGTTGGTGAGTACCAAAATGTCACAAACGGCCGCACCTTTTGGCTGCATAGACTTAGAAGCTTTAGTATTTTACACCGTCAAAGTACTGCAGACCTTATTGTGTGATATAAATTTCAACTTGATACGTCCACCCGTTCTTGGGTAAAACGAATCCTAACTGACGGGCAGACAGACATACACAGTAGAATAATTAAAGATAAAAATTTCGCGTGACAATTACAAATTCACAATTTTCCGACTTTTGTTTTAGTTGTACTGTGAAACCTTGCTTCGCGCCAAATTTCATGGTTACAGGTCAACGTGAAGTACCCTATAGGTTTTCATGAGTTTGCGAATATCAAAATTTCTTACAGAAGTGACCTTATCTTTTGATTCCATTTACTTGGGCTAACGTGTATTACACCGTCAAAATACCACAGACCTTAGTATGTGACAAATTTCAACTTGATAGGTCTACCCGTTCCCGAGAAAAGGGGCTTTTAATAACCGGGCAGACAGGCGGACGGATAACAGTGATACTATTAAGGGTTCCGTTTTTACCGACTGAGGTACGAAACTCTGAAAATCAGGTACTCCGTTGGCCGTGCGTGTATCGACACTTGTTTTTGATCACGCTGTTTCAGTTACTAGCGTGATACTAAAGCGAACATCGAGTCGAAATATCCTGCGGTTTACATTCTGAAACATAATGGAAGAAAATCCAAGTGCATCAAAAGTAGATTGTTTTGAAAACCGGAAGCTTCACAATGGTAAACCTTGTGCATGGATTGAGAAAATACCGAAAAAAAAAAATCACCTCACGTTCCTAACATCTTAAAATCATTCTCTTTAATACAATCATGATTCAACATACTGTTAGCACTGAAATACTCCGTCACTTTCACAACTGAGTTCCACTCAGTGCTTCCCTTATACTGACCTTTTGCTATTTTCACTAAGTGAACACACTCAACGACAGAACAGTTAAACAAGGTGCACTCCTGGATCACAGTGACCCTTCAAAAATTTGTCAAATTAACTAAACACCAGTGCCTCACAGTTTCTAAGGTCTGTCCTATAGTAGATCTCACTCAATGCTGAATTTACACTGGTGGCAGCGGGATGTGTATATGTGGGATGTGGAGCATGTAAATTAACAAAAAGAAAACCTCCTGGGTCACAGTGACCTAGCGTGACCATCACATTTTCATGGCCCCTACGGGGAAGCTATCTTGTGTCTTGCTCAGTCGATATCTTGCCCTGTCTATTATAGACTGTCCTATTTTCGGATGTTGTGACAGTGTATTTCATGTCTCTCGTGAGAGTTTTCGTTCAGCTTCACGTGAATGAGGCAGCTGTAAACAGCTGTAGTTCCTCGTTTTGAAAAGCTCTGATTACAATGGTTCATACGACAAATTTGAGTATGGTACCGCGTTATAATGTAAACAACTATATTAGAGAAATCACAGTACAGAAGTATAAAAAAACTTCTGTGTCAACAGACTGGTAGTTATCTAAGCATTTATAATGGTCCATATATTTGCTAGAAGTAATAATCCTCACTGTTTTCTTCTGTAGCAGCAACACATTCCCGCAACCTGCCAAGATGCTCCACAGCAACAATTAATAACTGACGTCGCTGTGAAATAAGGCACCACTGTTAGCAGTTTCCTCAAAAGGCAAGAGACTCAACCGCTTGACACAGGTGACTAGTGTGTTCTTTCGAAGTTACTGTATTGTCGATGTAGAAAACCAATAGCTTAGCAGCTCCAACATTGTCACTGAGGAGGCAACATGTCATCCTCTGTGTTTTGCTTTCATTTATTTTGATCTTGTTTGAACTAATCCTTGACCTCATCGAGCAGAACACCTGCATCGTGTACGGCCTCCGCTTTACTCTTCCCACTGGCGAACAATGTTGTGACATCTACAAATTCTAAAATGTGAACAATTTGAGTTTAGATCGTTAACTACAGCGACTGTGCTATTCTTAATGATGTATTTTTTGGTTTGACCGCTGAAAATTTAGACTAGCAGCACGTTGCTATAGAGTATTTAAAAGGTTATTTTACGGTATTCGGGTAGACTTTTAGAACTGCAGGCGGCACTGCGGGTCCATAACCCCGCACATCATTAACCTAAGCGTCATAGTAATAGCTGTCATAGGATCATGTGGTCTGCAAAACAAATCAGAACGAGAAACTTACTAAGAGACACACTGTTGATACCAGCGTTCATAAATTTAACACATGGAAATGTACTATCTCGCACATTTAAATGAAAAGGAAACAACGGAACCTACAAATGAAGTTTCCTAAACATTGTCTCGAACGGCAGACTTACTTCATGAGCTAACGAGCATGGCAAAACTAATTCTACAAGCTATTTGAGTTTTATACTATAGACAATATCCTTCTTCCTACACAACTATGTAGCAACTTTGTAATAAATTACACTATAGGCAATCATGCCCAAGTATATTACGTAATACGTTGAATTTATTTGAATGGTTGATCTTGTTAGGGACGTACGCGTGCTACAAAAAAATAGACATACTTTTAAGTACCAGCTGTGATACGACAAACTTTACAAAATCTTAAATGAAACAATCACATTCTGTAGAATCTCTCGCTTGCCCACAGATGTCCCATGAATCACGACGGCACCGACTGCGATAGTGTTGTGTAACAACAGGACAAATGACACGTAATTGGAATACATGTGTACGACTAGAGCAGACTAACTCGGCAATTTTTAATGGGCACAAGAAGAGTACTGTGAAACTGTCAGTTACTCTCACACTCGCATTCGATAACTCTATGCGTAGGTAGCAGGACGGCCCGGCCATAGGTATGAGTCAACATGGATGGTGGTCCCGGTCTACACCGAACTCGTCAGTCCTTTGAACGGCAGCAACTCGCTACGTTATGTGCAGAATCATGAAGTGTTTAGATGTGTGGTTCAAGTTAGTCATCGAAGTAAAAAATATGGCATAAAGTCGCGTTATGCAACCTATTTTTAGTGAGTGCGGTAGTATACATTTAACCTAAGGCGGTCTTACCGAAGAGCCCTAGGAACTTAAGGTGGATGGCGACGCAGTGGTAAAAATTCGCGGTGTTCTGTTAAATCATTTACAGTAGGCGACGAAAACTTGTTTTACATTTTAGAAGCCACTCATGATCACATACCAGTTTCGGAACGCTTTTTAAACAAGAGAAAGGCATCTAATTCTGTTAAAACAACAAGCGAAACTTTAGATGAAAGACCATTAAAGCTTATACGCAGAGAAGTAGTTGACAATCCGACAATCGTGAGCACATTAACGAGAAAGGCTGTACAGTATCTTAGCAACAGTGTCGCCCACGTTCGTTAGAAAGGTATGCTGAAACTACCAAAATCCGCAATTGAAATTCAGGTAGCCTTATCGCAGAACTACGAAAAGCGAAGCTTCTATCCATATTAATGATACGGAAAATTGTCATGTTCTTTCAACCAAATCCAATCTACAGTACCTATATCAGCAGGGAACTATACTGAAGGATGGTAACTTTTCAATATGCAACGAAAAACATTCTCCAGTTATTCACAATCCACATACCATTAGTTTTCATCTTTATAGACGACAGGAAGAAGGAAACATATTTGAAAATTATATGGCGTGTTCAAGATGAATGTAAGAAGAGGCATCTGTCTAAATCCAAAATCTGTGGTAACTGACTTCGAACTGTCCATCAATGACAGTATTGAGATTGACTTATCAATCATGTTTACTGGTTGTCGGTTTCACCTGGCTCAAAATTAGTTAAGTACAATTGTAATTATTTTAAGAAAACCGTATTACTGTTGAACGAAAAACGCTCATAGTTAGTATAGAATATTATTTGCCCCCTTTTAAAGCTCAGTAGAATACGTTCATTCCTAAAATTACGTTATTCCTAAAATGAGTCAAACATCACAAGGGTTGTGTACCTCGCTCACATCGCAATCCTTAAACTTTTGCCTTTTAAATTTCCACAAACATTTGTTTCTATATGTTTCAGGCGAGAAAAATACGAACAACTGAAGAATGAAAACTTCACCCTGCAGCTGAGTGTGTGCCGATTTGAAACTTCTGGCAGATTAAACTGTGTGCTCGACCGAACCACTAACCCGGGGATCTTTGCCTTTCGCGGGCAAGTGCTTTATAGACTGAGTTACCCATGCACGGCTCACCGTCAGTCCCCACAGCTCTTGCAATCACTTGGTTTGGCTTCGATGTACAAAGACCAGAACAGCGAAAAGGGCCATGGCTGCATTACATCTTTGGGCTTAGCTACTTAAAATTTCGAGATGATGGTTTTCGGTGATTTGATCAGCAACCACCCACAAAATCGAAAACTTCAGCAAATTTGCCGATTATGGAACTGAAAATTACACTGATGACGAAGAAGATGCGCTATCTCCTCCTGACGTTTTAGCAGCCGCGAACAGAACATTAAGTGCAGTTGTTTTCAAGATATATTTACGTATGTGAAATTTGTAATAAGATCTTCGCGTTTACGTGTAATTTGTTTTTTATATCGTTTTCTATGGTTCAGTATTTACAATAGCAATCAAGAACGTTGTAAATAGTGGCTGAGATCGGGCATTTGCTCCGTTCAAGTTTCAAAGAGTTTAGAGTGTTTGTGCAGCTGGTCTGACAGGAGCAGGTAGAAGTTGCCAAATTCGTGTGTCCCGCTCAGGAGGCACTTTGGGAAGAGTTGCCAAATTCGAGTATTTTGTTTCCCACCAGCAGGTAGAAGTTGCCAAGATCGGGAGAGCCGACTCGCTAACGTGGCACAGAATAACAAACTATAAAACTCGTAAAAGTCTCACCCGTGTCTATGGACATAAGACGGAAAAAACTACGAAAACATTCAATAAAAAAAACCTGGTGTAGGGGAATGTGAGCGCGCGCTTGTGTGTGTGTTTGTGTGTGTGTGTGTGTGTGTGTGTGTGTGAGCGGCGGGAGGGGGGGGGGGGGGGGGAAGGAGAGTAAAACATTCACAAAACTACCCAAACTAAGGCGCACCATCAGTTTATCACACCCTGTTCAAGAAATGTAATAAAGGAGTTAGTCAACACGCGTAGTTCTTGGAACACCGCAAAAAATCAATAGCATAATTATAAGCAACGAAGTATAGTAAACTGCTGTGAACTTCTGCGAGAGAATTCAAAAAATGAGTGTCCACAAGGAAATTTCAACATATATGTGACTTGTTTTTAACGTATGAAAAATTCAACGGAAAGCCTACTGCAAATTTAACCTGCAGAATATGTCACCTTTCGGATGTGATAATTCATTATGGGATGTCAATTTATTTTTCAATAGGATTGGTAGTGTTAAAACTGCCAGACGTCTGAACAACCGCCTTAAGGCTGCTTTCGTATACGAGTTCAGTGTTTGCCCGGATGAATCATCACGCCCGTCTCAAGGACAGCGTAACGGGAAGTAAACTCACTTGGCAAGACGAGGACTCCTAATGCTGTAGGAAGACAAAAGTTACTGCAAAGAGAAAGGAACATTTCAACGAGCGGAACAGCAGCTGTTCTTTTTCTGCAGTCCAAAGAAGGTACAATTCTGGCACTGCAACAAGCGTCTAACGCTTGACGATTAGAATACTGAACAAACACGAAATAAAGAACAGTTGGTATAGCTAGCTTGGCTGGATGTTGACAGGCCTCTTGTAGTATTACGTGGTGATAATTTGTGGGCGCAGGCGGACGTGGCAGCTATATGAGCGTCGTCAGCGGATAGCTGCATACAAAGGAAACAAAGACGAAGCGCAGTCACTGCCGCACACGCCGTTCTCCGAATCACTACATTACCGCGATAAAACCTCATAGGCCTCTCTTGCTACACGTAAAGAGTTCTACAAAATACCACAAACATGATCCAAAAATAAACAGTGCGTCTGCGCGCGCTGAATCATAATGGACCGCCAATAAACCTAGTCATTGAAAAAGTATTCATATACCGTTGTTCATGCGAATGACTATTAGAACCGAAGATCGGAACCAGAGATGTTATTTGGTAAACTAACAATATAGGGTTTCCTTCCTAATCTGTACATATAAAAGGATTAATTACATTAGCAGTCTACAAAAGCAGATAAAAATTCTGTGCCAGCTGGCTTTACAAAGTGGAGAAGAAAGTATTCATACACTACTAGAAATGTAACATAGAAACACTAACGAACCGCTTGCAGCAAGGAACGCCTTCAGTCGCAAGCTGAATCTCGTCCACGTTGGTTCTGACATCGTGAATACCGCGCAACAGTAAAAAGGGACGCCAGGGGAAGGAAACAACTGTAGAGAAATGGCAAATACTTATCTCCAAATATGAAAAGGGAAAATCATTTTCAGTAATACCTGATATTACTGGAAGAAGCCGGGCAACTGTGTAGTCCATAATATCGCAATTTAGAGAAAGAAATAGTCTCATTAACAGCGAAAGAAGAAGTCGACCTCAGAAGCTAACGCAAACAGAAATAAATAGGTTACTAAGGATGGTCAAAGAAGATCCTAAACTTGGCCGGCCGGGGTGGCCAAGCGGTTCTGGGCGCTAGTGTCTGGAACCGCGCGACCGTTACGGTCGCAGGTTCGAATCCTGCCTCGGGCATGGATGTGTATGATGTCCTTAGGTTAGTTAGGTTTAAGTAGTTCTACGTTCTAGGGGACTGATGACCTCAAATGTTAAGTCGCATAGTGCTCAGAGCCATTTGAACCATTTTTGATCCTAAATTGACAGATTCTGCATTGTCTTCGAATGTTAATGATCAGTTTGGGAATGAAACCATATTAAGGGCTGCTCGCTACGTTTTAAGTAGTGCAGCTAGGCTACCACGAAGTAAACCACACATCAGCAAGATGAACAAGAAACAGATTCGAATTTGCTGAAGAGCAGATAAGCAAGAACACAAGTTTCTAGGACAAGGTACTGTTCACAGACGAAAGTAAATTTAACATATTTGTACAAGGTGGCAGAATTTCAGCATGAAAACGTCAAAATACTTAGCTGGTTCCTACACACATTCAACACACAGTAAAGCACGCTGGTGGAGGAGTGTGTGGTTGTATCTGGTGTTTGGCAATTGTTTTGTTGAAGGTAACATGGATGGATTTCAGTATTGAAACATCTTAAAGGAAAATCCGCAAAAACGTGTTGATATCTTGTGTTTAGGCACAGATTACTACTTTCAACGAGACAATGATTCTAAGCATAAAGCGGAAATTGTTCGTCTGTGGTTATTATACCATACGCCCCATGGCCTCAGGTTTTCAACACAGTGCCGACCTGAATCCAGCTGAATATCTTTGGAGTACTACGCTTGAAAGAATTATTAAGAGACATGAAATACGAAGTGAGACTGCTCTGAAACCATGTCTGCAAAAAGAATGGCAAAATATTAATACAGAGACTATCACAAAACAGCTTCATTCCATGCAGAAGAGGCTAACAGAAGTGATACATATAAGAGGAATGCCAACAAAGTTAACATTGTCATATTTATGTACATTGTATTTTCCAATGTATGTATGAATATTTTTCCCCACTATGTAAAGCCAGCTGACATAGAATTGTTATTTAGTTTTTGCAGATAGCTAATTTAGTTAATCCTTTTATATGTACGGTTGGGGAAGGAAACCTCTTTCTGTTAGTTCACCAAATGACGTCCCTGGTTGTTATCTTTAGTTGTAATAAATGAAGCTAACGGTGTATGAATACTTTTTCATGACTGTACACCGACTGCAGCTTATTTCTGTGTGAGTACCCTGCGTGTTACTGCTTCGTGTTTTTAATGCAATCTTCTGTGTGGTGTAGGGGAGCCTGCTAGCCTTCAGCTTCACGATTGTGACGGTACACCAGGGCAGGGCGCCAGCTTTGGACGATTTAGTGCTCGGTTTCCCTAAGTTATTGCTAGCTTCTCCACGGATATCAAATTTATGAAGGTAGGGTGGAGACGGGGCGGCGGCAGCGAAGATATGAAACTGATAAACTGTTTCTAACAATCAGTTTGAGTTACGGAGAAAACGGCTGTCATCTAATCAATGCCGCAGGATGGAGCAGAGTGTACGTCATCTTGTCCAAGTAATTGCCATAGTCTTCTCCTGGATCTGAGGTGATATGTCTATTGTCAAAAATAAGTAAGAGTTTGTTGTACCTCTGGAGGTCAAACATCACGTTCTTTATTTGTGTAGGTCATGTGTGGTTAAAACATATTGATCTCCCAACTGGTTACTAATACCTTATGCCACAATCATCAACTTCCTGTCTTTTTGAAGGGTTCTCTTCGTTTCTACCCCTCGATCGTGCTTTTTTCTTCCAGGGGACGTCCGTGTCATACGCTGCTGTGAGTAGGGAAAATGTTTCCCTGAACTAAGTAACGCGGGAGCCCCATGAAAGAGATTTAACATCAAGGAGGATTACCAAATTACCAGTTCCCAGTTTGTTTTAATGCCCTGTTGGAACTCGGCAAACAAGTGACAAAAACACACATCCAAAACGCTAATCCACTTTTACATTACTGTTAAGCTTTGATCGCCAAAAGGCAAGTAAACACGGGAACCAAATCCATGTGAAGAATGCCCATTAACTTGAGAAATAGCACTTTTTCCATGTAAATACATATTTTTTGCGATATTGAATATAATATAAATACATATTTGCTGTCGCTAATGTGCAGCGCAAGTGTCGAACAAAGAAAGTCTCTGCCCAACAAACTCTGAACGTAACTAGTCATGCTCTTTGGTTTATCTACGTTTTGAACAGCATGTGTAAGTTGTTACCTGCGGCTAAGTTTGTGAACTGTTGTAAAATTAACGTCACTGGAAAGCATACGTTATGTTTTCCAGAATAATGTGTGCACCAAAAACAAACCAACAGATACTAATAACTAAGTGCCGGCCGGAGTGGCCGTGCGGTTCTAGGCGCTACAGTCTGGAACCGCGTGACCGCTACGGTCGCAGGTTCGAATCCTGCCTAGGGCATGGATGTGGGTGATGTCTTTAGGTTAGTTAGGTTTAAGTAGTTCTAAGTTCTAGGGGACTGATGACCACAGCAGTTAAGTCCCATAGTGCTCAGAGCCATTTGAACCATTTTTTAATAACTAAGTATGCAACTAAATCGAGCTCATAATGTGAATAATTCTCGCCACATTCAGTGCTTATATGTTTCGTTTTTACATCTTGCCACAGCTACACGGCTGACAATGCTGCAAACATGCATAAAATATATACATTTGATGGTAATGGAAAATAAAAATTGAAGAATAGAACAGCAGGCGACTTGTTGCAGTAAATTCTGGAAACACTTGAAGTCAACCAAAAACAACTATAAAGCCCCCACGAGAATGCTATATTGCCAAAATGGAGAGAACACAAAAAAACTCACCGTAGAAATTTCGTACATTTCTTGCAGATACCAGTGAAAAAATTCCCAATGACTGGTAGTGTAGTAGTAAACCCACCGCATAAAGAAGGGAATCCCCTTCTTAGTAGTTGCAAGAATCTTCCGAATATGTTTTTAATCGAGTTATTTTCACTGTGATTAAATATAATTTTTTGTTTGCTTTTGCACAATTACTGGATATGAATATTATTATTCCCACACCAACATCATTTAAACCTGCTGCTGACATAGCTGGCTTTGCAATTTGCAATCCCATTCTCAAATACCCACAAGAGTATGTTCAACGACGTCAAGATAGGTTCTGCTCTGTTTTCTATCTGTCTATGTGTCGTTCACAGCATGTTCGTGTTCATTTGATAATTTGATTGGATACATCGAAATTGTTAACGGCATGAGAATATTTTAGTGAAGCAGGGGTATTAAATGTTCCTATCCAATCACAGAAACTGTCAGTAACCGAAGAATATTAGGAAAGGATCAGGAAACTCATTGTGCAGAACAGCTAATTATCAAGACACATTCATCAGTATACAACGATCATCTGACGACTATGAAGCATAACATAGCACTTACATTAATATGGCCTATTGGAAAACGTCAAAGTAGAAGAAGGCAAGGAAATGTTACATTGGAGTTACATTATGTAGACGATGAAAACATCGGAGACACTTCGTACAGTGGCACCACTAAGTATTGGCACACACAATTATGTATACTCTTACATTACCAATGAAGGTGATGCCAAGGCATTTCTATTTATTTAAATGTACAATAGCAATCACAAGGTTCTAGTGTAACTGTTTTCTCACAGCAAAAATATTCATCAAAACAGAAATTTACGCATCAAAAAGTATTGAAACACTTGTACAGAAATGAAGTTAAAAGTCTCTCTAATTCGCGTAACTTAATTCTAGTAGACTGTGTGCATACTGTTGGCATTAATGAGATCTTTTAGACGTCTTGGCATGGAGTGAACCAAGTTGCGAGTATTATCCGCTGAGATCTTCGACCACTTCTCGAACAACACCGTCTGAAACTACCGCTTCCGTTTGGAATGACGGTTTCGAATTTTTGCATCCAAGTGCCTCAGACGCTCTATCGCGTTAACACCAGGGCTCTGTGATTGACTGAAAACCCTAATTGAAGCATTATATAATAACCAACCCCGAGTTCTCAGGGCAGTACTATTAGGGTCGTTGTCTTGCTGAAAAAAATACGCCATCAAGACCCAATTTCTGTGCACTGCTACGTAAATGGCCTCGCAACACATCGATATATTTACGAATATCCATGACACCTTCAATACTTCCCATGTCACCAACACCAGAAGCTGCCATGCATACCCAAACCATTATGCTTCCTCCCCCGTGTTCTACTGTAGACAGGTCGTGTTGTGATTGGAGCTGCGTATTTGGTTTAACCCACACTTTTCCCTTTCCGTCGAATACAAACAAGTTAAACTTGGATTCTACGGAGAATAGCACAGTATTCCAAAATTCAGTCTATTTATTTACATAATCTTTGGCCAAATACAAGTGTTTTCTTCTGTTAACTTCGAAGATATAGGGCTTCTTTCTGGGAGATCTACCATGGAAATCGTCTGTGTCCAAAACATTCCTGTTTGCTGGACGTTGGTTGGATGTCCGATACCAACGACCCTGCAACTTTCAACGGTTCTTTTGTGCATGACGAACTACCTTTCCAGGCTCCCTAAATGTAAGAACTCCTGGTAGTCCGTGTTCCGTTTACTGTCTATTTCACCATTCTCTTTAAACTTCTTGATTGTCCGCACTCTTGTGTAATAAAGGCAAAGTTCTTTACCAATCTCACGGTAACATTTACCTTGCAAATGCAATAAAATCGCCTTGTTGCAGAACAACACGGAATGCCGCTTCGCATACGAAGTCATCGGTACAAGTGAATGCACCTTACATTCGCCGTCTAAACTGGATCAACTCCGATCGCACAAATCTGGTACACGCGACGCAATCTGTCAAGCACCATCAAAACGCCGTTCGGTATGCCAATACTTTTTTGAGCAGAAGAAAACTCTCATATAATTGATTGCATGTGTTTCTGCTGTGTTCGGAAAATATTTTAATATAAAAATTATTTCCTTTATTGAATCTGAGTTAATGGTATACATATAACGTTCAAAGAGTTTTATACATTTAGTATTATATGAGAAAACGTGTCTGTGTCACTACTTTTTGGTGTCACTGTAAGTGCCGACTGAAAGGGATAAGACATTAAACAGGTTGTTTCAGGCCTTAAGCTACTGAAACGGCAGAAAACAATGTAGATTCTGCGATAGGGTTTTGAAATCCGTTCCCTCCGAACACAAGTACGTGAACCACAAAATCCAACGAACAATTTTCAACGCAGTCTTCATTGCAGGGAATCTGGAGAAAAGCCAATCCATTAACTATGCCAATAATCTGAGAAACTGTAGTGCGCTTTGAGGTAGACGCGACGTTTTACGACCACATTATCAGAGTGGAAAATTTATCCTGGCCAAAGAAATTATCAACTCTCCTCTAAATTATAGTTAAGAAAACTGAGTTAACTAAAGCTGAGAGTGAACTTCAGGAAACTGGCGTCATACCAGAATTATAGGACAGTTATTACTATCACTAATCGTCAATTTCAAATAAGGGGAAAAAACCACTTCGAGAGATGAATTTTTTGGGAGAAGAATAAAGGAACTACATCAGCAATTAAGTTCACTCACACATGTCAGTTTGGTGTTTCTATGATACTGAAGTCATGAAAACTGCGAATCGACAGCAGTAACAATGTCACCGTGGAAAACAAGACCAAATATAATACACAGTAAGGCGTTCATCATCCATATCCCATCAGCATCCATTCCATATCGTTCCATCTCATTCGATGTGTTGGCAAATGAGGCCTCTCCAATTGCAGTCCTGAATCACCTCCCTCTTCGATGCTGCCCAAGGTACGTCCTCTCTGCTAGATGCCAGATTTCAGCATATTCTTTTACCGTGTCTTGGTCTTCTTATTCGTCTTTTACCTCAGAGTTTTAAAACACACCTTACTACTGGTAGTCTGTTAGGATCCATGCGTCGCGTATGTCCATACTACTGCAAGATTGACCTGTACTAAATTCTTACAGCTTACGTCTGTTTTCAGATTTCCACATTTCGGATTCTCTCTCTCCGCGTCTTTCCGATCATGCTATGGACAAATACCTCAGCTGCCTGAATTCTGCTGATATATTTCTCATGGTCGGTGAATCACAACTATACCTCAAAATGCGAATGTAATAGGTTTCACAGATGACCCACATTTTATCTATAATTCCTTGTTCCATATTAGGTGTCATTATTTGATTGTTTTTACCTGCTTGGGTGGTGTGAGTGATTTCTTAGTCTACAGAACCAGTGTTTGAGACAATAGTGCCGAGATATTTCAAATCAGTCATATGAAGCCCCACACTCCTTAGCAACTTCTGCCCAAGTGTTTATTGGACCTTTAAGGTCTTCCTTAGAGTCCCCTCATACATCAGCAAACAATATGAAATTCATTCTTTCTTTTCCGATTATTTGGTGTACTTTTCTCTGGTTCTCGTTCCTTACAATAATGAAAAGAAGCGACAGAAATTCCACCCTGCCTTAACCCAGATTTCATACCGAAGGTTTCAGTGATTCCTACAGGTGAGCTGGCCTTACTGCAGGCGTCGTCGCATAAATTCTAGATCCTATGAACTCTGTAATCCTGTATTTCAGTTTTCTTCAGTGTTTCCCACACCACCTTCCCATCCACAGCATCAACGCTTTCTTTGTGTGTGTTAAAGCTAATCACACATCTCCACTGTGTTCATAGTATTTCTTCCATTAATTGGCGGAAAGAAAAATTAAATCAGCTGTTCAATATGTAAAGCACTTTCTCAGGTTTTTCTTATTAATTTTCATTCCCTACCCCAAAAGATACAGCGAGCGGTGCGAGTAATGACCCACTGAAGAATTCGGGGCTTTTCGGCCGCATACCAGACGGGGAATAGGAAATAATCTGCGGCCAAGATAGCTTGGTATTTTTATTTCAGAATGGCCAGTTTCCACAGAATCTTTATCATCGGATCTACAATGTACCAAAAAGAATTTATCACTGCGTACAAACCCAGATCTCAGTGACAAGATCCACATAATCATCAGTTTACATGCTTTCGGATTTTCTTATTAACATGTACACATGCCACTAACACAATGATAGCACTTTCCACTCATAGGAAACTACACGATGTTGGTTTGTCAAACACACAAAAAAGAACATATAAAATATCCATTGCACCAACTGGACGCACAGGAGTGGAGGTTAGCAAATAGAAAGGCAGTCTTAGACTAAGTATATCAAAGGAAGAACTGAGCGGGTGCACAGCCTACGGCTGAGCGAGCCGTCACATGAACGGCCAACATGTGGCGTATGTGTGAACGTTTCGATATATATCATCTTACAGAAGTGCACAGGAGAATCATTACGCATTGGGGCCCAAAATATATGATGCACGAAGTATTTGAGATACACACAGATAACTTAAGAGCATATACTGCTAATTCTAGTGCAGATAGCTAATAGTCTGGGTTGTAACAACCTGCGTGCGGGGTACATTAAGTATTTGCCAATGCACATCACATTCATTAAGTTTACATTACAGTTTTCACAAGAAAATTATAGTACAGTTACAAAGCTTTTTTACAATACTGCAAGCTTTTTCAAAAACAGTGACATTTCCCAAGTCTTTAAAACCATCAAAAATTTTGAAAACTTATTTAGAAATTGGATCATGTAGATACATAAAACTTTTTGTAAATATAATGTAGTAATAAACCTTAAATGGATAGACTTTCTTGAAGATGTATAGTACAGAATCAGGTTCTTCCTATTCAGATTGGTATGTAGAATCCACTACTCCGGAAACATACTATCGGAAAAATATCGGCCACTCATTCCCGGCGATAGCAAGCCCAGAATGAGTACGAGAACTACCACACATCAGCTTAATGATATATGTACCTCATTTGCTGACAACAATATACAGAAGAATGGAGAAGGAAACTGAGGATCCGTTTGATTACAATTAGTTTGACTTTCGGAAAGCTAAGGGCACTAAGAGGCAGTTGTGGTGTCGCGGCCGATAACGGAATCAAGACTGCGAAACAATCAACACACGTTCATAGGATCCGTCGGAAAAAAAGCACTCGAAAATGTAAAACTGTGTGAGATGCTACGAATTCTGAAAAAGGAGTAAGGTAAAGGGAAAGACGGATGATACAACATGTAAACAACAACCAAGAGGGAACAATGAGAACGGAAAACCAAGAATGTTGTGCTCAAATTAAAAAGGATGTAAGACAGGGATGGCCCCTACCGCTCAGTTCAGGGTGAAAGTTATAAGTGACAAGATTCACTGATGACATTGCTATCCTCAGGGAAAGCAAATGGAGTGAACAGTGTAATGGGTACAGAATAAGGATTGAGAGTAAACCGAAGAGACGAAACTAATTAGTAGCACAAATGAAATTAGCGATAAACTCATCCAAACTGTAGACCACGAAGTAGACGACGTTACGTAATTTTGCTACCTTGGACGCAAGGACATCGTAATACGACATCAAAATCGGATTAGCACAGGAAAGAGCGTAAATCTTCCCAATACAAGTCTGCTAGTCAAACATCGGTCTTATTCGCAGGAAGAAGTCTGTAGTAAGTGCGTTTGAAGCACGGAATTGTATGGTAGTTAATCATTGACTGTGGGAAAACAGGAAAAGGAGATAATCTAACATTTGAGACGTGGTGTCAAAGAAGGACGTTGCAAATAAGGTGGACTGGTAAGGAGTGAGGTGGTTCACCGCGGAATCAGGGAAGAAAGTAACATACGGAAAACATTGACAAGGAGAAGATACAGGATGACAGTAAATTTTTAAGACATCGGGGAATAATTTCCATGTGACTAGAGGGAGCTATAGAGTACAAATTACAGAGGAAAACAGACTGGAATACGTGCAACAAATAAATGAAGATGTAGGGTGAAAGTGCTACTCTGAGATGAAGCTGGCGAAACGCATCGAACCTTCGATGAAGTCGACGACTTGCTCGACATGTGAAGTGTATGAGCGGGGGAATAATGAGATTAGTTTTTATGAAGATATAGGCCAGAAATCCGTCTCCAGTTGATAGCGACGTGGCGAGGTTGTTACGCTACTAGGCTCGCATTCAGCAGTGGGGTTCAAATCGCAGAGCAGGCATCCAGATTATGTTTTCTGTGGTTTCGTCGCTTTAAGAAAGTTGTGTGCAATTACGCAGAAAAAGACAGGGCCAATTTCCCTTCCGTCCTCGTCCTCTGCTACATAATGCCTTTGCTGCCGAAGAGCCAAACCCTCTATTTTTGTTTTATCCCCTGAAACAGAAATGCTTTTCCTCCCTACAAAAAACCTAGGCCTTTAGATATCTCCAGCTGGCAATGTGTAGTTCAGATAATTTTCTGGAATAGAGTGTTTACGTGTAACGAAACAAGATGCAATTGTCCTTCAGAGCCGAACAACACAGGGAAGTGCTTGCAGATCATATAGATCTGCGAGTAATGCTCCTCATTTCGAAAACCATCCCAATGAACTTATATTCATTAAGACTATGCATCATCGCATAATCCCAGAACACTTCGTGAGCTCATACGAATACTTCTGGTCTATCCATCGATGTGACGTACTAATAAGTAAACGGACAATAATAAAGTGTTATATGTCAGACTGCAATTTGCAAACCAGCATAAAAAAAGGAATAAAACTACGCAAGAACAAATTAACAACCGCTTTAAAATCGAGTGATCGGCAAGATAAATCTTTCACTGTCACGTAGAAGATTATAGTAACGCATCCATTAAGTAAACGAATGAAATTATCTGGAACCAAAAACGGGTATGTAACATTCTCTAAGAATGCCTACATTACTAGTTCGCATGTTCACCGAAAGCCTTCTCTTCGAAGACGATTCCAGAGACAAGCCATGCAGTATATATATAACGGTTGTATGTGTAGTGTGCTCTAGGGTCCAGAAAATTTCACCTAATTTGGTACAAATATGACTTACGAAGTATCATGTGTTATTTGCCCTGGAGGTAAGGCACCCTTATAACTTCTATTTGTAGTGGTCGGAGTGGTTTTGTGAAAAGTAAACTAACTTCTGAACGCCTGGAGAAGCTTCAACTGAACTTGGTGAATACATGAGTTACTATTTTGGAAAAATGTACTGTTAAGGTAAGACACCTCTTTTATCCTCAGGGGTGAGATGATAGGGACATGTTAAAATATTATGGGTTTCCATTTGGTCAGCTGGCCGAATTGTGCAATCCCCAGATTGTGAAGCGTTCGGGTGTGAATGGCCCGATGTCGGACTGAATGCAACGCAAGGGCAAGATAACTCATTGTCACTGTTGCCTTCGACCAGGTGTGCCTACATGGGAGGATCGATCCATTTTGCGCCAAGCGCATCGCTGCCCCTCCACGTCTCCACCTGCCACCCGAGAACAAATAATGGACTCCCTGTAACATTATGTCATCCCGGACCACTGGTTGGTGACCAGCAGCAGCCGTCTAGGCAATTACCACGCCAACCATAGGCTGCCGTTGACACAAATGGCTGCATTTGGTGTGGTCCCGTATCGGAAAGTATGGACTGCTGAATGACGCCGAATTGTCTACAGCAGTGAATCGTGGTTCTCCACTTCCCCCTATCACCGTCGTCGGTGAATATAGGGAAGACCCGTGAAGAGGTCCCATTGTTCCTATGTTTTGTAGAGGTAAAGCGGTGTTACGTAATGATGTGGTGACCATTCGAGTATGGCTTCAGATCACAGCTGATAGTGAATGATGGAAATGATGGCACACCGGTACGGTACCGTCACGTACATCCTCCTCCCTCACGTGTTACCTCTCATGCGACAGAATCGTGGTTTCATTTTTCACCCGGACAATTCTCATCCAAACACGCCACGTCCGTATAGTCATGTTGAGGCACTCCTATGACCGGCAAGGTCCCCAAATCTGTTACCGTTAGAACGGATGAGACCAGATTAGACGTCAACTCTGTCCCGGTGCCAGTATCCAAGATATCAAGGACCAGTTACAACAGTGCAACCCCATGCTGGTCAGTGGGCTCACACTGCCAGGTTTTTTTTGTTGTTGTAAATTTGACTATTTTGTAATCCCTGAAATAATGTCAGTCAAATTTCGTTTCCTGCTCCAATTCCGAGAACTTCAAGTGACAGTACAATTATAGCATTTAACTACTAAGGAGTGGTAACGGTAGCTATGGGTGTTACAGGAAGCAGAACTCTGGCACTTGGTATTCAGTTGGATTACTATCTAGGGTAAAATATTGTGAGGATATGACACTCCTAGCACTACTTGGGGGAGGGGTGGGGGGAGTAGACATGTACGTCCACTAGTCCATTGCTTAAGTCGCTCATACCGATCCACTTCTACTTGCCCATTCTTACCCACTTGCTCAGCCCAACTCATTCTCTCTCTCTCTCTCTCTCTCTCTCTCTCTCTCTCTCTCTCTCTCTCTCTCTCTCTGTGTGTGTGTGTGTGTGTGTGTGTGTGTGTGTGTGTGTGTGTGTGTGTGTTTGTTTTTTCTGCTTCACTGCCACAATCCTTTGTTCTATAAAGACTGGGAAGTTGCACAAGTCACACCAATACTCTAGAAAGGAAATATGAGTAATTGAATTACAGGACCATATCACACCGTCGATTTGCAGTATGGGGTTTTGAAACCTATATTGTACTCGAATATTGTGGAACACCTATAAGAAAACTCTATTGAAAAATGGTCAATGAGGGAGCATAATATATTATTCTTTAAAAACACAACTAGCTCTTTATTCTCACAAAGTAATAAGTGCTACCGATACGGGATGTCAAACTGATCCATATATTCGGATTTCCAGAAGGCTTTCCACATCGTTCCTTTCAGGCGACTTCTAATTAAATTGTGTGCCTATGGAGTATTGTCTTAGTTGCGTGACTGTATTCGTGATATCCTGCAGTCAAAAGGTGTCCGTTCGTAATAACTGACGAAAAGAGAGTAAAACAGAAGTGATTTCTGCCGTTATCCGTGGAAGCGTTATAGGCCCCCTGTTGTTCCTGATCTACATAAATGATTTACGAGACAATCTGAGCAGTCCTCAGATTGTTTACAGATGACGTTATCATTTACCGTTATGTAAAGTCATCAGACGATGAAAACGATTCAGACAAGGTATCTGTATGATGCAAGAAGTGACAATTGAGTTTAAGTAAGAAAAGTTACAGTAATCCACAAGAACACTTAAAAAAAAATCAGCTGAATTTCATTTACACAATAAATCACAAATTCAAAGTCCGTGCACTAAAATACTTAGAGATTACAATTACGAACAACAGTGGAAAGAGTACATTGATAATATTGTGGGTACAGCAAACCGAAGACTGCGATTATTGCCAGAACACTTAGAAATTGTAATAGGTCTACTGAAGAGACTGCTTATACTATACTTGTCTGCCCTCTTCTGGAGTATTGCTCTGCGGCGTGGGATCCGCATTAGACAGGATTAACTAAGGACATTGAAAAAGTACGCAGAAGGGCAACTCGCTTTGAATTATCGCGAAACAGGGCAAGAGTGCAACGGATATGGTGCATAAATTAGGGTGGCAGTCATTAATACAAAGGCGTTTTTCGTTGTGACAGTATCATCTCGTGAAATTTCAATCACCAACTTTCTCCTCAGAGTGGGAAGACATTTTGTTGGTGCCTCTCTACGTAGAGAGAAGTAATCACAATAGAACTCAAGAGTTCGCACGGAAAGATTTAAGTGTCCGTTTTTCCACCGTGCTGTTCGAGAGTGAAAGGGCAGAGAAGTAGCTTCAAGGTGGTTCCATGTACCCTCGACCAAGCACTTAACTGAATTGCAAAGTGATCATATAGATGTAGACGTCCACGGTCCATCAGAGAATATGGAGGTCGGAGGTTTGCCCAATTTGTAAAGCAGGATAAGCTGTTATCTGTTGCCCATCCGACTACCGAGAACAGTGCTGGTGTGGGGAAAAGTGTTACTGAACATATACCGTTCAACCTACATTTTTGAACACTGGGTTCCGCAGCAGATCATGCCACATGTTCCCATGCTAACTCAACGGCATCGTCAATTACGATTTCAGTGGGCATGAAATTATCGAAATTGGGCCTTGGATCGCTGGAAACGTGTCACCTGGTCGGACGAGACACGCATCTTGTTACACCATATTGATTGTTGAATCCGGATACGGTGTCATCAAGGCGAACTGCTGCTTTAAACATGCATTACGCCACGGATGCAGGGGAATGCAATGGGGGAGAATCTCCTGGGTTGGCATGGGACCTGCGGTTGTAATCTAGGTAAACATTCTAGCTGATACCTGCATTCCTTCATGCTTGATGTCTTCCCCGGCAAACGAATTTTTGTAAACGCAAAATTGTCCCTGTAAGGGTAAGAACCGTTCTGCTGTTCCACGTTCACATCTCGATCACCAAATTCCCCTTATCTGAAGCCGATCGAAGACATCTGGAGCACTATCATGCCCAAACCACGCACCTTCGAACCACCGGCCTGTAAATTACGGGAACTGCGTGACTTGGGTGTTAAAACAAACCTCCAAAGACCCACCTAGAGCTTGTCGCATCCATGCCACAAAGAATCCCTTCTCTATTGCGTTTTAGAGGTGCTCCAGGCGAGCAATGTGAGAATATTCGATTTAAAGATTGACACTAACTTGCACTTCCCTTTCCATGTAAATTCTAGAAATGGTCTTCAGTTATGGGGAAGTATAGGGCCAATTATTTTACAGTTTTCGGCGTTCAATATGTCAAATATCCGTTGTTCCTACTACAGTTTACAATAAACGTATTCCAAAGAGTCTGTAAAAAACTACTTGATGTACCCTTACACGTCTGGGGCCGAACCGCACAGTAACCCTGGGTTCGGTGTGGGGCGGCGGTTGGGTGGGTGGACTGCTGTGGCCTGTTGTGTTGCGAACCACAGCAGGGGCGAAACCTCTCCGTCGTTTCTAGGTCCAACAACATGAACCACAATTTGTGTGTTATACTTAGTTTTAACAGTAGAAGAAAATTTGGAGATCGTTCCTTTCCTATCTTTCTATTTCTTTTTCTAAATTACTAACATTTATTTTAAAACTCCGTTTCCTACATCTAATTTAATTCTGTTTGTCACTCATTGTTAATACCCTTGATTTCTTGCTCACACATTTGCTAATGTGTAACAATGTACTGTTACATGATAATAGTATAATGCACGACCTGCTTCTTATTATATCAGGTAGCAGGTCTGCTATGCAATAAATGAAATGTACCCTTTATTCTCGTTAATTTTTGGTGGCTGGAGTTCACATGCATGCAAAATTTGAAGGACACCTTGCTCGCTTTGGCTGTAAGAACAATTTGGTCATAGAAATCTCCTATTCGGGTGTGTGGCAACTATCAAGTGGAGTATATAATACGAAAACTGTGCACCATTCCAAATTTTTAAAATATCTGGTATGTATTACGTCAACATTGGGTATGCAGGGGGAGTATTTAAGTGAAACTGCGTCTACATTAAGCGAGGACACTAAGTACATAAAAATTGCGTAAAAATTCACACTTTCCATATTTGGAATACATAACATTGAACTACAGGATGAGATATAGTGCTTCACAGTTGAAAGAATCTTTGCAATTTATAAAGGGGAGAGTTGGTGAAAACTTCCTTTGATACACAATTTCTCACGGTTTTCTCATATTAAGGGATGGCACCTTACAACCACATTTATCACTAAGCTCGTAGCTGCTGCTTTTAAAAGAAAGAATTGTATGCATCCATCCACATACTACATTTGGTGATAGAGAATGCAGAGTTAAATCTCTCAAAGGCGTTAATGACAGCTGAAAGCGGACGAGGGCGGTGTTCTTCACGGTAGGCATGTTTGCTGTGTAACTCTGTGCTGTCCGGAAGTTCATAACCGGCCACGGCACGTCCGACTGGCTGCGGTTTACAAGTCTGGGAACGGCGGGCGAAGACCCCAGGTCCTGCTTGCCCGATGTGTAGCCTCTACGTCAATGACTTAATGTAACGAATCTTAGTATTTCCACATAATTATTGATAATGTTAAGCCACTATATGCCTATAATTTACAGCGCGATAAATGATGTCAGTACTGTTGCAAGTGCACATACTCTTTCTCTATACGATGATGAGCCATACAAGAGGTTTCAGCAGCACTTGTATTAACCCTTTCTGCGTCTGCGATTCCAAATTGCATCATTAAGTATTCCTGGCTTTTTTTGAGATTCCCAATGCTTCAATGATACCGTTTGGCATCCCTTCACGTAGTTCCAAGTTTGGCCAACAGATCACACTGGCGTTTGCTTTCATGACTCGCCGTTTGTTTGAAGTGCAGGATAGAACTGTCCTGAGTCGTGCTACTGCATTTGTGAGTGAACAGTAACTGTTGGGTTTAGTTTTATTCTGTGTATACTGAAATTCTTGGTTAGGGAACCAACTTTACGTAGTTCCTCAAGGGCAAGGGAAAGAAATACGGTAAGTTTACAATACAGTTGTGTAAGCATTTTTTGAGTAATTATGTAATTTCTAATGATGCTATTTGGAATTATTACTTATTTATTAACCAATAGCTTCAAAGAACTTTTTGCAATGGATAATGCATATGTGCAACATATACAGTAAATATTCATCACAAAAAAATTTCCAATTTTTTTTTTCTAAATGTGACGCACAAAGGGTTAACCAGTTTTGAATTCCACGATGACGTCGGGCGGACACTAGCTCTGTAAATGCAGATAAGGTCGTGGGACGGTCCACTAATCTCACTCGCCGATTTCCGCAACTTGTTCATCAGGAAGAAGAGTGCGTTAACACTCCTCGCGACTCTGTACCAAAAGCTGGCCAGAAAATCAAGGAGAGGCAAGTATTCATTGAGAATAAAATTGTGCTAAGGCAAAATGGTAAACGCACAGGAGGCACTTATTGAAGTATTTCCTAGAACTCTTTAAAAAATGGTTCAAATGGCTCTGAGCACTTCTGAGGTCATCAGTCCCCTAGAACTTAGAATTACTTAAACTTACTTAACCCAAGGATATCACACACATCCATGCCCGAGGCAGGATTCGAACCTGCGACCGTAGCGGTCGCGCGGTTCCAGACTGTAGCGCCTAGAACCGATCGGCCGCCGAGGCCGACCTAGAACTCTTAAATGTCATCGTTACCTTAAAGTATCTCCTGAATGAAAGTACTTGTAATTGAAGCTCGTTAAAAGATTTTCTTTTCCTTAAATACTTGTTAGGGATCAGTGCCTCAGTAGGTGAAAACGGAATCCGTACAATATCGTTTTGTTGTTGTCCTGTGTCTGTCCGACTGTTTAAAACCTTTTTCTCGATAACGGGTAAACGTATCACGTTGAAATCTACGTCACATAGTGAGCCCTATGGACCCTTGGTGGTGTAAAGAGTTGAAGCTTCTAAATCCACGCAGTGAAAATATATGGTCACATATGTAACATATTCTGACACTCGCAAACTCGCTTATCAAGACCTATAGGGTACTTCCCGTTGGACGAGGATCGCGAAATTTTGTAAGAAATTTTCACAGTACAACAAAATCCGAAAACAATACATTTGTAATTATATCACACAAAAAGAATTATCATTTGTTATCTGACTGTCCGGAGAGCCCCTTTTCTCAGGAACGGATAGAGGTATTAAGTTGAAATTTATGTCACATACTAAGGTCTATGGCACCCTGGCAGTATTGTAAACGTTAGGTCGTAAGTCAATGCAATCAAATAGAACGGCCATTTATGTCATATATTTTAATACTTGTAAAGTCACTAATCAGAACCTATAGAGAACTTGACATAGAATCACGATATTCGGCAAGACTCAAGGTTTCACACTGCAAATATAGAAAAAAAAAAAAACAGGAAATTCCTTATTTGTTATTATATAACACGAAAAAATATTTCTTTTGTCATTAATTATTCGAGGTCAAACTTGACATTAAAACAATCAGTAGTTCTCCATTAAGACTAAATGGGCCGCAACGGTAAAAGTCGAACATCAGGCAAGGAATGGCTATTGGACATAAAACGCGTTTCGGAATTTATCCATCATCAGATATCCAGGAGCGATAACTGCACGTAACTATGGCGTTTTAAGTTGTATGTGAAACCAACATTCGCAGACTAGTCTGCAGTAATCGCTCCTGGGTATATGATAGATAAATCCCGAAACGCGCCAGATGAGCAATAAAGTCATCCCTAGCCTGATGTTTGACGTATCATTGCAGCCCAGGCAGTCTGGTGGAGATCTACTGATTATTACAATAACGGTCGCCCGCCACATGCATGACTCTCTCACATTTATATCATTGAAATTAAAACAATCTTGGAATGCCTGGAAACCATATCTTGCCAGTATCAGTACCGACAACAGACAAAAACGGTGGAGATTCTCGATTCCCGAACTGGATGAACCATCTTATACATAATTAGGTTTGTACGGGACCCTCAGTGCACGAGTCCCCTTCACATCTAGTCATTTTCTTCGTCGTCATCCTGCTAGGGCAGTGGATGACAAACCGCGACTCGCGAGTAACGTGCTGCTCTTTGACCCCTTGACTCTGGCTCTTCTAGAAACTACGCCGTGCGTGCGTTGAACAATGCGATTGAAACTTTGTGCTCCATCTGTAATGTCGATTTTCGGTCTGGGCGAGTCTACTTTGAAGAAGTGGCGTTAGACGGAGCCGTAGGTGAAATTGCATTCTCTACTAGGGCTCAGACCACGTGCACTCGGTGCCACCTGCACCACTTCTGCGGCTTGAACCAAAATCTTCGAAGGGGCGCGCGGATAATGCTTCGAAATTAGGCGTGTGAGAATTTTTAACGTTTCGCTTCCTTATTAACATAAAACCAAGCGTTTGTTCTTGAGAAGGACGTTCACTACCCACAACTAATGAACGACATGGTTCGGACACAGAGGACGAACGAAAGCAGGTAGACGAAACAAGTAGGCCTACCAAAGAAGACGAGTGAGGATGCGAGTTGGAAGAGGACGACCTCAAAAAACGTGTCTCAATTACAATGAAGACGTATTTACCGAAGGTCAGCTTAGGAGAACCCAATTTAAATGAACAAACAACGAGCCTTCCTACACAGTTTAAGTTTAAAAGATCTGGCTCTCAAAAGAAAATTCAATCGTCGTAGTATTGCCATTTGGCTCTGTTGTTAATGAGTCTGTAGACCACTAATCTAGGGCATTTGAGATAATTTACCTTCTTTAAAACAAGTTGTAGCAAAAATTTTACCGTACTCTTTAGTTTATCGAAATGGCCAAGATAAAATCACAGATCTGACGCTGGTTGTGGAGTTCGAGAACTGGCGGTAAGCGCAGTTTTGGGCAACTTGCAGAGTTCGTGTATTGAACACTTAAGAGTTTGTGCGTGCCGATAACGGCGCACCGCAGTAGCTTATTTCCACTGCTGTTTCTGGAAAATATCCATTAATGGGTTTCATAATGTCCTTAGTTGTATCCTTACACGGTTATGAGTCGAAACCCTAGCACAGACTGTCGAGTAGGTGAAGGCAAGACAGGAATTCTCTTTGGACCCTGCGGTGTGCCGATCTTCGGGCGGCGGCGGAGCAACCGCCGCACACAATACGTATATGTATATGGCGCTTCTAGCGTCGCTAGCCGGTTTCTGGAAAGTGCAAGTAAGTCTGAGGCTGTCATTGGCGGTGACGTCAGCTTGCCAGGTGGTGGGGCACAGCTGGACAAGGCGCGGGGCGCTGTTCTGCGCTTTCAGATCGATGGACGCGTTCGTCTGGAACTATACCCGAAGCCCTGAGGGCGCCGTCGCCTTGCCAGATAAGGGGCGCTTATACCAGCAAAAGCAAATTATTACAACTTTGTACTATATCTAACACAGTGTCTACTTACACACTAAGGGAAGTGTTGTAAGTCGTATAATTTCTGGCTTCCAACGCCAGCAATGAAAGATGGCAAGGCACCGGTTACACCAGGTTATAAACAGCTCTAGGTATTCACATGCTAAGTTCAACTACCACGAATTCGTAGAGCAGTTAAATTGTGTTAGTCTTTGACTATTATGATGTGCAAGCGTTAAATTTCCTGTCGGCAACGTGATCGTCAGAGACAGAGGGCACGATCGTGTTGGAGGAAACTGCCCGCGTCTGGAGCAACCAGCACGTCATTTGCAGTATGCTATATAGCGAAACCTAAATCCGGATCGCCGGAAAGGGATTCTAAAAGCAGCCTTCCCAGATGAGCGTCCAGTGTCTTGCGATGGTCGTCGCAAATTTTTTACACTTTAACATGCTTTAACGATCTTTTGGGCAGTAAAGAACCACAGCTGATACAAGGAAACTGCGTGATGTGCGGGGAAAAGGAAAAGTGTAATCTCGAGAACATGATCTCAATTTTTTCACGCATATTTCGTCTGTGTGCTCAGACGATTTGCATCCTTCATATATATACTTGTAGCACATGAACACAACCGTAGTAAATCAAATGAAAACAGTGTCAAACTGGAATCACGCTCTCAGTACTAATGCAGTTGCACTGGAGCAACATTAAACCAGCGTAATCACAGGCATTGCAGTGCGAGCCTTTCAGTATGAAAACGATGCTTCTTGAATAACTAGACTACAAATTGGTTCCCAAGGAACGTATTTTTCTTATCCGCAATTCCAAAGGGTTGAACATCTGAACTGAAAACATCGAATATATGGGCTGTCTCAAGTGGATCTGGCATGTTGATTGATCCGCTCTCAGCACATTCTGTACTTACTCTAAATGCACCATGAGAGCAACCAAGATTCGTATCCGACTAACGAATCACTGGCAGCGTCTCCCAGTCTCATTTTATAAGACGTTGCGAAATCGTCTGAAATTTGACTAAGTCTAGCAATCTGTAATTTTAAGCCATTACAACACACTCTCATAAAAACCATGTGATATCTATTAATTTTTATAGCGACATCTCGTACCAGACAGTCGAGCGGCGGCAAGCGAGTGCGTCAGTTTTGTCAGCTAGAACCGTATATGTTAGACAGACCTTTGGTAAAATGTCTGAAAACCGAATTATGCAAAACCTTTTTCTGGGTAAAAATGTTTTGGAGGCCGCAAGGGAAAGGGCACGCTTCGCTGGAGACACCTTGAACGTTCGTACGCCCAAATGCACACTATCATCCAAGCATGACAGACACGATAGAAACAGATACTGAACGCACCAAGTGTACAAGGAAACAAACTCTTGCAGCAGTAGGATGGGTCATAAAGCCAACCGACATTACAGAATTGTCTAAAAATACAGTATGGTCCTTCATACATTTAGAAAAATCTTCCTTCTCGTTATCGAGAACAGTTTTTCGAAGTTAACGTTTGTTAATGTAATTCAAGACCTAGTCTTCCGGATGGGATATGTACCTCTTGTGAGCACTTTGACAGTTGGAAAATGCAGCAATTAGTTTCGCACGTGATAATGATCTAATTCCTTGCTCTACAATTAACAGACACGATAGTGCTTAAGTCGTGTAATTGATTCGCCAAGGAGATGTGCTAACGTTGGTATAAATATTCGATATACTACGCCTTCCTATTGGGAAGAAAGCGTTCTCATTAAGGAACACTATCCAGGCCTTTAACTGCATCCTATTACCGGAACTCTGAAATCTTGCTTACAAATCGTAATTTAACAATAAAAATACGACAAACTCAATAATGAGACTGATGCCCTAATAAAATAAGATGTGCCCCTTACGTTTAAATGGCAGTATGTAAACACTACAATGCATATGCTCTTCTCGGTCTCCCTCTCTCCTAAATCACAACTGCTGAAAAACGATGGATGGCAGAACCAAATTGATCTCTTTCATTCGTCTATTGTTCTTGTTGCTTTAAATTCAGATATCAGTTTGACTACCTTCTCGTTATCGACGAGGGCAATGTTAAAGAACAGATTTTCCGTTTGTGTAGAATAAGATGGAAAACTGAAAGAGGTTGTAGAGTGTTTCAGGGAGAGCATAAGGGAACAATTGACAGGAATGGGGGAAAGAAATACAGTAGAAGAAGAATGGGTAGCTCTGAGAGATGAAGTAGTGAAGGCAGCAGACGATCAAGTAGGTAAAAAGGAGAGGGCTAATAGAAATCCTTGGGTAACAGAAGAAATATTGAATTTAATTGATGAAAGGAGAAAATATAAAAATGCAGTAAATGAAACAGGCAAAAAGGAATACAAACGTCTCAAAAATGAGATCGACAGGAAGTGCAAAATGGCTAAGCAGGGATGGCTAGAGGACAAATGTAAGGATATAGAGGCTTGTCTCACTAGGGGTAAGATAGATACTGCCTACAGGAAAATTAAAGAGACCTTTGGAGAGAAGAGAACCACTTGTATGAATATCAAGAGCTCAGATGGCAACCCAGTTGTAAGCAAAGAAGGGAAGGCAGAAAGGTGGAAGGAGTATATAGAGGGTTTATACAAGGGCGATGTACTTGAGGACAATATTATGGAAATGGAAGAGGATGTAGATGAAGATGAAATGGGAGATACGATACTGCGTGAAGAGTTTGACAGAGCACTGAAAGACATGAGTCGAAACAAGGCCCTGGGAGTAGACAACATTCCATTGGAACTACTGACGGCCTTGGGAGAGCCAGTCCAGACAAAACTCTACCATCTGGTGAGCAATATGTATGAGACAGGCGAAATACCCACAGACTTCAAGAAGAATATAATAATTCCAATCCCAAAGAGAGCAGGTGTTGACAGATGTGAAAATTACCGAACTATCAGTTTAATAAGTCACAGCTGCAAAATACTAACACGAATTCTTTACAGACGAGTGGAAAAACTGGTAGAAGCGGACCTCGGGGAAGATCAGTTTGGATTCCGTAGAAATGTTGGAACACGTGAGGCAATACTAACCTTACGACTTATCTTAGAAGTAAGATTAAGAAAAGGCAAACCTACGTTTCTAGCATTTGTAGACTTAGAGAAAGCTTTTGACAACGTTAACTGGAATACTCTCTTTCAAATTCTGAAGGTGGCAGGTATAAAATACAGGGAGCGAAAGGCTATTTACAATTTGTACAGAAATCAGATGGCAGTTATAAGAGTCGAGGAGCATGAAAGGGAAGCAGTGGTTGGGAAAGGAGTGAGACAGGTTGTATCCTCTCCCCGATGTTATTCAATCTGTATATTGAGCAAGCAGTGAAGGAAACAAAAGAAAAATTCGGAGTAGGTATTAAAATTCATGGAGAAGAAGTAAAAACTTTGAGGTTCGCCGATGACATTGTAATTCTGTCAGAGACAGCAAAGGACTTGGAAGAGCAGTTGAACGGAATGGACAGTGTCTTGAAAGGAGGATATAAGATGAACATCAACAAAAGCAAAACGAGGATAATGGAATGTAGTCAAATTAAATCGGGCGATCCTGAGGGAATTAGATTAGGAAATGAGACACTTAAAGTAGTAAAGGGAGTAAAATAACTGATGATGGTCGAAGTAGAGAGGATATAAAATGTAGACTGGCAATGGCAAGGAAATCGTTTCTGAAGAAGAGAAATTTGTTAACATCGAGTATAGATTTAAGTGTCAGGAAGTCGTTTCTGAAAGTATTTGTATGGAGTGTAGCCATGTATGGAAGTGAAACATGGACGATAAATAGTTTTGACAAGAAGAGAATAGAAGGTTTCGAAATGTGGTGCTACAGAAAAATGCTGAAGATAAGGTGGGTAGATCACGTAACCCATGAGGAGGTATTGAATAGGATTGGGGAGAAGAGAAGTTTGTGGCACAACTTGACTAGAAGAAGGGATCGGTTGGTAGGACATGTTTTGAGGCATCAAGGGATCACAAATTTAGCATTGGAGGGCAGCATGGAGGGTAAAAATCGTATAGGGAGACCAAGAGATGAATACACTAAGCAGATTCAGAAGGATGTAGGTTGCAGTAGGTACTGGGAGATGAAGTTTGCACAGGATAGAGTAGCATGGAGAGCTGCATCAAACCAGTCTCAGGACTGAAGACCACAACAACAAGAAGATGGAAACAACGCAGAAACATCAATTCTTGCACAAGCAATTTCTATCCCATGATATTAAATGCAAAAGCAGTAGGACTACAGGCTTTCTTGGTTCATCTTTCACGAAACGAAGCTACCGGGCTTCTTTTCTCATCGAAGACAATGACCAACTTACAATGAGATAATAGTGTACAAAATCTCACTCGGCGGTAGGATCGACTTTTTGAAATCATCTATGCGGCGATGTATGTTCAAATCCTCGGTATGACACCGTGCAGCCATTCACCCTGGTGGGCCCTCGTTCGCGAGCAATCAACGACAAAAAATTTCGGAAATTTGTGCGACACTCAACGTTAAAAAGGTAGTGGTGTATTGGCTGTTTGTGTGGTGTAATGCCTAGGGTAACGCCTTTACATGCAGAAGGTTGTGGGTTCAAATCTTGTCAGGTGCTTTAAACTTTATTTTTAAATCTTTATCGAAATTAAGAAATATTACTTTTACTCAATTCGTTCAAAGGTAATTTTTTTTATTTCTATTCCTTTGTCACATTTTAATCGCCATATGAACTTTTTACCCTGTTCTCATATTTTTCTTTCTCTCTTGTTCCACTCTGAATTCTTGTGCATGTGAATTTAATTATATTATCTGTTAAAATATTTAAATATTTGAAAATGCCAATCTATCGGTTACGAAACAAAAGACTAAATCTATACTGACTGTACAACAGTGTCAAAATGTATTTTTCGTTACAAGATATGCATTTTTGGATGGTAACCTTCATACAAACATTTAAAACACAACCTTAATTCCTACTGCACTATGGAAAAAATAAAGCAGATGACGATTTAGACGAAAGAAGGAATTATAAGTAAAACGAAAGTCCAGCAAAATGAGGAATAGAAATAAGGAATGCAAGAACAGACGAAGAAACACGATTATAAAATAAAAAATTAAATGGCAATTAATACATAACATTAATTAAAATCACATGAATAAATATTTCAGTCAGAAAAAGAATGATAGGATGAAAAATGAGAGCAAATAAATTTCCTATGATGATTAAATTGATGTGACAACGGAGTAGAAATAAAAAAATTAGGCCTACATTCAATCCAGATTTGAAGAAAAATAATGATCACAACCACTTCAACAAAGATTTAGAAATGAACAGGACGTAACACACCTGATGATATTCGGACCCACGGCCTTCTGCATGTGAAGGCCTTGCCCTACCCATTACTGCTCGCATCCAGCCCATACAGTACTTTTTTAACGCTTTTGAGCGTCAAGCAAAACCTCGATTTTTTCGTCAATTACTCGTAAAAAAGGGGTCCGCCAAGGTGACTGGCTACATAGTGTGGAACCTAACTGATTCCTTAAAAAAAATGCATCAATAACCCAGATGCTAAGCAGTGTCAGCAGTATGAACTCTTCACTTTAAGCGACAATTACGCTATACCGACTGCGCCTACTGGTATTTCAATATTGCATCAAGACGTACAAAAATGAGAAGCACTTTTTTGTGGATCAACACTCTTAACAACTGGTTCATTACAAGAAACCTTGTCTCTTGGAGGAACTGTAACACCGTGTTTGATATGTCAAAGATTCTCACAAAGCAAAGGGGTATGTGGTTCACAAGAACATGAATGTTACACACTGATCAGCACCCATCTTCTCACAAGCAGTATGCATTTCGAACTTTGTATTCGTTTCATAACTATTCACGCCCATGTAACTACGAGCCGTTCTTCTCCACGGTGACATTTTACTGAAGTAGCCACAAATAAAAATATTTTTTGTTGAACATGCCTAGAAAAGTAATGGCATGAGATCAAATGTCTTCGAAGTACAGAGAGAGAGAGAGAGAGAGAGAGAGAGAGAGAGAGAGAGAGAGAGAGAGAGAGAGAGAGAGGGGGGGGGGGGGGGAAGGCTTCGGATTTCTTTCATTCCATTGAGATCTGTCACCACCGCGAAACAAAATACTAAAAATGAAGTCTTCAACATTTGCGTCATTTCTTTTTTTCCCCCAGACTACGAATGAACATTTGTAAATGGTGGGTAGCGATCCAGTTCTGTCGATTACTGTCGTGTCTCATACCACACTATTCGAATTGACAAAACACTCCTAGAACTAAATGATGGCCGCAGCAACAATCTATAAATACGTTAGCATTGAGATTTTAACTGGAGACTCGTGCTTCCGCGGACACAGCCGAATTATGATATATACCAAGCGCACAACATACCTGTTTCAGTATGTTTTCACAATTATTCAAGACATTTTTAACCTTTGTGACAACTGGCAACATGTAATATGTACTGTGGACCTGAACGATATTAACAACAGCGGCATTGGAACCGAACGCCGCAAGGAACATTTTTTCCTTATCTTTTCTCAAAAAGGTTTCAGGAGCAGATTCCTATTCCTACAGGCCTCAGATATAACATATTTTGATAAATACGTTATTAATTTCTCAGAATTATCCGCTGGGCTTTAAGCAGTGTTATTCCTCCACAAAGGATTTCTTTTCAAAATAACGACCACCACCCTGGAAACCTCTTATCCATCTTCAAATTTAATGTCTACCCTCTAAGAAATGGCAAAGCAGTTCAGTTTCAAATTGTTGCTCCAAGAATTTCACACAGCATATGAAGCGACGATGCTGCTCTAAAATCCCGACCAGCACGTGCCTGATTGCTTAATCATGGGCGCGTTACGGCCTCGACACGCTAGCCAACATCGCAACGCCTGAGTAGACGGCTGTCCTTGCTCGTCAAACCTGCTCCCAGCCATCGCAAAACCATATGGCAACTCATCAAGTGCTTTTTCGATGACCACAATACAATGGAAGGGTTCTGGGCACATAATATTTGGCTACAGGGTTAAAAATTTGCTGAGATGTCAATTTCATCGAAATCGCACCCCTCTTAAAACGACATGCGGATAAGCATCATTTCACTCTACAATGGCAGTTAATTCCGGAAAGATGAAAAGATGAGTGCTTATAACTGTAGAATCATATAAAATAAACCCAGAACCAGTTTCTGGAAACTCATGAGCCAGAAAAATGCGCAGTATGGATGGAACCAAAAAAACATGTAGCACTCTTTCGATTATAAAATCAGGGAATCTGTAGCTTAATTTGTACGATACTTACAAATTTGAGCTTATTCAGTAGTAGGACTACATATTCTGCCACTGAATCCGCAGCACTAATTTTTCAATATGGTTCCTTCAGCAAGACCGCAGGTGATCACCCTTGCCCTATCCTCAGAAAATCATACTTTCCTATTCTGTGTGTACATACTTTCTGCTATTTATTTTCATGATATTGAGATGATGCATGACTGAACGAATGAATCCATCCATGAATCTATCTCTAAGGTTTTTGAAGGAATTCTCTTGGCTACCATGTGGAACCAACTCCCTTTGCTCAACTACTAGCACGCTGGATTTGGTTGGGAAGAACTGAGTTCAACTGACTACTCTCCCATTTTTAAAAGGGAATAGAAGAAGAATAAACTATTCTCGCCGACCTTGCTATTGTGGTTTAGTGAGTCCGATAAATTTCCTTGAAAGAATGGAACACGTTTTTTGTGCCTTCATGGTTGGTAAGCTATATTATTACAAGGACCGATAAAGAATTTTGACAATGTTCAGCTTACAGTTCATTGTTGAGGGCCATCTGAATCTGTCAGTGTCGACTGCGTTTGGAAATGGAGAAAACCGAACTTCGTGCTGTTATTAAACATTTTCATTTGAAGGGTTGGACGTTGTACAAACCAAAATAGCATCATCATTGAAGACCATTTACTTTTGGATTAATGAATTTCAACGTGGTCGGACAAGCACCGAAGACGAAGCGTGCTCCGGTCTCCGACACAGGTCACCACAAACGAAAACATTGACAAAATCCATGATGTGGCAATTAAAAGATGGCCGAACAAAAATTCGTATGATTGCTGTGACAGCAGGTATATCAACTGAGCTACTGTATAATATCCTGCACGGAGAATTGGCTATGAAGAAGCTCTGTGAGAAGTGGAAGCCGCGATTGCTCACTTTAACGAAAGCACATCCGGCACAATGTCTGGCGACGTTTAATCGCAATCCGCAGGACTTCTTGCGCCGATCTGTGACTGCATTTCAAACCTGGATCCATCATTACACACACGAGTTAAAAAGGCAGTCAGAACAGTGGACAAAGGCTGGTGAAAGTGCACTGAGGAAGGCAAAGATAATTTTGTCAGCTGGTAAGGTGATGGCCACTGTTTCTTGGGATTCCCAAGGAATAATTCTCACAGATTACTTGGAAAAATCAGAACCATAACTGGACCCTAATATGCTTCATTGCTGGATCGTTTGACACTTCCCTTAGCTGACAGAAAGTCTTAAACTTGACAAGCAAAAAAGTTCTCTTTCATAGCGATAATACACCATCTTACACATTAGCGATAACAATGGCGAAAGTGCATGAATCGGGCTTTGAAATGGGTCCTCATCCATCCTTCTGTCCGCCCCGGTAGCTGAGTGGTCAGCGTGACAGACTGTCAATCCTAAGGGCCCGGGTTCGATTCCCGGCTGGGTCGGAAATTTTCTCCGCTCAGGGACTGGGTGTTGTGTTGTCCTAATCATCATCATTTCATCCCCATCGACGCGCAGGTCGCCGAAGTGGCGTCAAATCGAAAGACCTGCACCAGGCGAACGGTCTACCCGACGGGAGGCCCTAGCCACACTACATTTCCATTTATATCCATCCTTCTCACCACTTAGCGCAAAGTGACTTCTTGCTTTTCCGTAACTGTAAACTCTGGTTTGCTGGAAACACATTTTCATCGGATGAAGACGTGACAGCTGCACTCAGTGAGTATTTTGCAAAATTTGTCAAAACCTATTTCTCCGGTGGGATGAAAAAGCTGGAGGATCGCTGGACCAAGTGCATGCCCCTGAGAGGAGACTGTCGAGGAGTAAGCTGAGTTGTTAACATAACAAACATTTTTCCTTGCCTAACTAAATAAACCACACTCAGGTATTTTAGATATTATGCTTTCGGGGGTATGAACTTTTATTTTGTTGTTTGCTTTGTTCCAGTTACTTGCATGAACGTTAAATATTCTGTAGAGAGTTGTTCTACTGCAAACGAAATCCAAGTCGGAAAGTGAAATTAATTTCTATTTCAAAATATACAGACGAAGAAAAATCCAATAGCGCATATAAATAATAACAAGTGGTCGGCTTGAATGCCCATTTTTTAATAGCGAAACAGTCAAGTACAGAAACGGAAACTTTTTAGCAATTTAGTAATCAAGAAACGAAAAATAAAGCAGATTCATGAGTATAACGTCTTCAAAATACTTTCACATTTGCACACATTTCCTCTTTGAAATAAATGCTTTCATTTACTAAAATATTTCAATGACACTTGTCCTACTCTTTCACTTCCTTGTAGTGTGTAGAATTTACCAAAAGACCTGAGTGAACAACCTCATCAGTTTTGCTATTGGCATTAAATTCAGCTACTGTCGATGCTTCGATAGGTTTCCGTGAATTACAAATACCTAATTTGATTAGTTATTTTACGTCCAGGTTGGAAATAGTGTTTTACGATACTCTGTTTTTCATGGTTCTCATTTCAATTATAAACGTAGAGTCAATGCCAAACCAGTGAAGAGCATTGTGAAGCAACTTTTACATCCATAGGCCTATGGATACGACGAAGTTAAGTTGCATAGTCCCGTTTTCGCTGAACAGACACTCGGATGGGGGACCACACTATCTTACCTTCGGTTAAAACAGTACACGAACATTATTCCATAAAACATAATGAAAAAGTGCAGATTTATTGAAGTTGTAGCCTTTTTACCTGTAAGTCATTATGCCAATGTGCATCTTTACATGCAAGATACTGTAACGACACGTAACTAATACTCTTGGCAAATAGCTGGCACTACACGGTGTGGCACCGATATGTACATAAAATGATTGTGCAACTTATTTATTGTGAGCTGCACTAAATGACCATTTCAACACATGTACTTTATGAAAATTCTCTTCGATGGTTATGCAGCAACAATTTATAAAAACAAATATCCAACAGTCAAATTTAAGTTTTCGCTTCACAATGATATGTGCAGCCTTGTCAGAATACTAATGCTATAGAAAGATCAAAAATCCCATTTTCGTACTTCAGTATTTGCAGTTGGATAACTTTAAGGAGCTGGTAGTTATACTCTTTCAAATTAGCAAAATAAGTTTTAGCAAGCCAGATGCACGATAACTTGTGCTGTATACCTTCACAAAATCAAAATGTATACGTCGCACGGCAAGTTACGGGCAGATAACGGCGAACGAACTCTACCGTTTTTATTCATTTCTTCAAAACTGACAAGTTGTGTCTTTTTACGGTTCTGCCCGATTTAGCAGCCAATCAGAATATCTGTAGAATCTCAATAGTAGACCCTATATACACAACCGGAAAAAGGGTACCCCCTCACTAATGAAATCACAGGTCTTAAAACTGGGTCAATACCATACATCGCAATTACACACGAGGTAAATGTCCGACAACTCAACGTACGGGAGTGAACGCATTACGAGCTGAAAGTCTGGTTTATGTACTATTTTAATACTTGATACTCCACAGTAAAATATATGAGCCAAAAATAAACTGGCCTGCTCTTCAAACAATACAATACATTCAATACTTTTTAAGTCAAGTTTAAAGCACGTCAAGGCACAGCTTTAATACTGAATCATTTATCTGATGCACCTTAGCATGAATTGACGCAAGTTAAAGGACCCCACTGAACTTCCGTATGAAACAACGGCATCTGGTGTGGATAGTACTGCTCTCTGAAATCACGGTACTACTGAAAGATTTGCAGAGTAGCCCAATATTAGTTTAGCTGAAACGTAATAGTCAAGTTGTAAGATGGCAAAGATAACAAATGTGAATGCGAAATAAAGACTGAGGCAACATTGATCCACAGCGTAGCCCGACGTCTACTGCCTCGACAATATTTTTTTAAAGAATATTCTAAAACATTTTCCATTCCGATACGTAACGTATGGCTACATCGCAGTAAAAATGCAAAATGCGAGCGAAATCATGAAAATAAATAAGGGTATTAGTAAGAAGGCAAGATAGACCACTACGAAATATTTTATAAAACAGAAGGCAGCCACGCATTTGACGATATTCAATGTGGGAATAAACGCACAGCTGATCCTAATTAAGCACAATATTTGTTAAGTTTTACACTTTGACTATCAAAATGACCTGTGTCTATAAGATCACAGAATAGGCTAACAAGATCACCGTGACCACTAAACATACCTGGAAACGGGAAATAAATGTTTTCTCGTAAACTACACCAACAACGCACAAGTGTAAACCTTTTCCGGTAGCCCTTCATTAAAAATGTGCTATATTTTACGTCATGCGCTTGCTTAAACAACATACATTTACCTATTCCTAGAACCACACATACTAATGACAGCACACTGACTTTCCACTTAAGAATTTAGATTACATGCACGTGCAGGTCACCACATTTATTTTCGTTAATGAGGGAAACAGTTCTATATGATTTTCACGGGTGTTTGAGACTTTACAGCGCCAAATGCAAATCAGTCCGTTAAACTTTTATTACCAAAATAATTTATTATTTGAAGCAGCAGAACGTACGCACTGCGAAACGTGCCTCTTCTTAGTAACAAAACAGCCTTGAAAATCAATACAGATCAGCTGTGTAGTTCTTGCACCTTTATGCAGAAATTTCAGCATTTGTACGCACGCCTTCTGCTTATTTTCAATGTTAAATGCCGAACAAAAGTTTCGTTTCGGACGAATTATTGACTCGGAATGCTGCCGGGACGGTTAGACATTTTCATATTTCGCTCGCAATCTGCAGCCGCTGACACACGGTTTTCAGTACTCATTTCTGTAGGAAATAGATACAAAAGCTAGGAAATACTCACATGACTAAGCGTGACACTATTGAAGAGATCATTTTTTTCTTTTTGGAGGGCACCTCCACGTTCTTGAAGCACGAACTATGCCGTTTAAACAGCACAATGAAACACACGGACCTCACCAGCCATCTGCCATGTTGGATACTGCCCGTGACGTAATAATGTTTTGGTCACGTGATGCAAGGAGCTTAGCAGAAACGTTGCTTCTTCTTCGCAAGTGGGAATTTTGGATTACTATTTCGCTGCGACATGAAGGCGCCTGTAAGAATGTACATCAATGTTGTAGAATATCTTAGTTTTGCCTTAACTTCTGATGACGGATCTAATAAAGCAATCAATACTAACGCAAGAGCTATCTTTTCCTAGTGTGATGAACTCACACTTGGAAATCAGGTTTTGAGAAACTGCAAATGTAATGGTTGTTAACTAAATACTTATAACAGTAATTATAACATAAATATGAATACATGTCAAATATACAGGCATTTTTAGTTCATTCAAATTATATTATCAACTGAAATTACCATTCAGTGTCTCCTCTGCATCAAGACACATTTTACCAACACCGGCTCTGTGTCAAGAAAGGTTGCAACACATGCGCTATAGCTCTATAGTTTGGTATACCTAGCTGTTAGCATGACATTTCAATCGACGTCTCCGTTCATTTTTTGGTTATAGACATGAAAAACTACTCCGGTGGCTACCACGATTATGCCTTGGTTACTACAGAAAGTGAGCTCTTAGACAACTTAATAATATCACAATGGTCTTACTGGCACTTATAAAACGGCCCGTAGGCGGTCAACAATACTGACAATATTTCGCAGATGCTAAAAAATACTGAACGTCTAGGAGTGAGACTGAGTGGTTGCGTAATAATATTGAGAAAATCAAAAACTGCGGAAATGTATTGCACTGCCTGAAATATGGTGCCGTCTGTTATGTTAGTGTAGGTTTGTTGTCGTGCGGAAAGTGAGTTTAAAACACGACTAAATAACATAATTATTGGAGCGCATCTAAATATATAAATCATAGCCAGCATTGTGGAATGTTAGGGCAGATGAGTATACAAAAAGAGAAGTGTTAAGAACGATGAATCATACGCTAAGTTGACCAGAAAATACAGGGAAGGATCGCGAGGGCACATGTTTAAAAAATTAATTAATGCAACGTTATGAACCAAAGTATATACAGATATTTATCTCTGTATACTTACCTGAATATAATCCTTTAGAGAAAGTATTTTTGCATGACACGTTTTTATAACTATGTCTCAAATACTGCACTAAAGTAAAACAGCACTTGTAAATTTCAAGTCTTCGAAAGAATTGCCAGCAGCAAGCTACTGCAGCGAAACAGATAAGCGCTGATTTGGTGGAACTGCGTCTCTCATTGTATTATTTTGTTTTTTGAAGATGGGGATATGGGCGTTTGCAGAAATTTATCTTTTGGGGTGGGAGGGGGGGGGGGCGGGAAGTTGCAGGTGTCTATATATGGGAAGAACTATATCCTGTAATGTATCATATGTCGCTCCATCAGTACACAAATAGTTATGAATACCGTAATTTTGGTTTTATATTCATTCACCTTTAATTTTCTTAACAAGTTTTCGAGAGTGATTTTTAACGCCCCTTGTGGCAATTTTTCATCCACATTTTTTGCTTATTGCAACAAGTTAGAGGAATTTTCACAGCAGACTAGTCTTTATCGTCTTAACATTCCAAACCACAGCATTATTGCACGATATTACCGTGCGATATTGTGGACATTAATATTGTGCAATATTATTGACCGTCTAGGGACCACTTAAGGTCACATATTAACTTCTCGTTTAGTATGGTATTTAAAAGATGTTCTAGCAGCAGATGTGTCACCTTGGTGTCGGAGATTTAAGGTTCGTCTCGGATACAAGCGCAGGTAAAATATTACACATAGCTGCCTACTAATTTTTCACCACTATCCGAGAATAAACAGTACAGAAGCAGAAAGATAGCATAAAATATGGGTGTGAAAAAATAACATATTTCCATACATTTTTGTATGATGATGAATACACTGATAGACAGAAGCATAATTTTAAAATGGCATCACAAACAATACGGGGTTGAAATTAATCGTCCCGAATTAATCCGATTGCATGCGGATGTAAAAATAGTTGCAGAGAAATTATGTCGCTTCGTCTAGCCAACAAAAAACATAACGTTTGAATGTGAAAAGTACGAACCAAAGCGTCTTGTCACGGTTCGCGCGGCTCCCCCCATCGGAGGTTGGAGTTCTCCCTCGGGCATGGGTGTGGATGTTGTCCTTAGCGTCAGTTACTGTAAGTTAGTTTAATTAGTGTGTAAGCTTAGGGCCCGATGACCTCAGCAGTTTGGTCCCATAGTCCTTACCACAAATTTCCAAGTACGAACCGTTTTCCCTTTTTCAAAAATCAATGGCCGTACCGGTAACATTTTGATACTTGATATATGTAAAATAAATAATTGAAAGCGAGCGAACGACGCGTTAATGGGCGGAGAACATGTAATTTAGCTCTCTGTTAATAGCTAGCAAATGATATTTAGAGAGCTGAGCTATTTTTTTCCGTTCTCAACCGAAGGAAGCTTATCGAAGAGGTTGTAGTTCCCGTTCTTGTAAGTAGCGCGCGCCATCGCGCAACACAAGCTGCGCACCTTCTAGTTCCTTGCGGACCCTGTCAGATGTCAGCACCAGCTTATGCGCCTCCGCACAAAGCAAACAAAGGAAAAATGTGATCAGCACAGGAACACAACAGCACACAATACTGAAAATAACACTTGTTCATTTGATTTATTCGAGTAGTTGTTGTGTCTCTAAAATCTGACAATACTCTTGACAAAGAGCGAAAATTCGTAAGCGAAACAGGAACATAAACTAATTTTGTTGAATGCTTTAAAAAGATGAGCATCATGGTGGTTCCTTTTGGAAAAGTGCTTTTGTAATTTTTTAACTACATTAATCACAATAAAATGATTACATTTATTTTTTCAATTAAATTTATATCTACATACACACTCCTCTGCGTAATGCATGGCAGAAGGTACTTCCCACTTAGGGTTTCTTCCCGTTTCAATATCGTATGTAACACGGGAAGAACAACTGCGCAAACGCTTCTGTGGGCACTGTAATTAGTCTGATTTTGCTTCACGTTGGCTATGGGAGCAACTTCAAGAGTCTGCCAGTTCAGATTCTTCATTTCCGTGACGCTCTCCCGTGAGTCTGACAAACCTGTGACCATTCGTGCCGCCTTTCTCTCTGCACGTTGAATATCCCTTGTTTGTCCTGTTTGGTACAGGTCTCACACACTTGAGCAGTATTCAAAGATGGAACGCACACTTGATTTGTAAACTATCTACTTTGTAGGCTGACTGCATTTTCTCGTTATCCTACCAATGAGCCGAAGCTGGGGTATGAAGCAAAATTTGTTACTGGATTGAGGATTTTTGATTGGGAGGAAGCAGCATATTATCTTGGATGGATGTTGTGTTGGCGTGACAGTCATCGTCAGATGTAGACGTAACTTCGGGTGAGCCCCTGAGAAATTTGTAGGGAGTTCTGCTGTCCGCGTTGCATATTAATGACATTGCGCACAATATGAATAATGCCCTAAAACTTTTTGCAGATGGCCGGCCGATGTGACCGTGCGCGTTCTAGGCGCTTCAGTCTGGAACCGCGCTTCTGCTACGGCGCAGGTTCGAATCCTGCCTCGGGCATGGATGTGTGTGATGTCCTTAGGTTAGTTAGATTTACGTAGTTCTAAGTCCCATAGTGCTCAGAGCCACTTTACTTTTTTTTCAGATGACGCATTTATATAAAGTGAAGTACTTTCTGACAGAAACTGCATAAATGTTCAGTCAGATTATGATAAGATTTCAAAGTAGTGCAAAGACTGGTAACTTCCATTAACTGGTCAGAAATGTAAAACTGTGCACTACACAAAACGAAAAAACGTGACTTCCTATGACTATGATATCAATGAGTTACGGATGGAATCGGCCAACTCCTAGAAATGTCTCGGTGTAACATTCTGAAGGGATATGAAATGGAATGATCACATAGGCTCAGTTGTGGGTGAAGCAGGTGGAATATTTCGGTTTATTGGTAGAATACCGGGTAAGTGCAGTCAGCTTACAAAGGAGATTGCTTACAAAACACTCGTGCGCCCCTTTCTGGAATATTTCTCTAGTACAGGGGTAGCCAACCTATCTTACCCACCGTCCAGTTTTGTATCTCTGTCATACTAAAATTTTCTAGTCGCCCACCAGTTCCACAATAATGATGATTTCTAAAGTAGGGACGTATTTTTACGTTATAAAGTTTATAAACTAGAGTTGCAGGAACTTATAGTATACAATAATAATTACGTACCAAATACTTTGTGTGAAAATTTTATGAAAACCCTCGGCCGCATGAAAACTGGTGATCAGAGGGGAGACAATGGAGTGACTGGAATCTGGTATGCGGAGAGCACAGGAGTTGGGGAGGCGTTCGATGTGGGTGAGGAGGGGTGGGAATTTGATGATACGGTAGAGGATCAATCTGGGAGACGATAAACGGATGCGAAAAGCGAGACACAGTGCATGGTGTTCCAGGAATTGAAGGGACTTAACGTAACTTCGGAGGGGCGGAGACCCATGCAAAATATGCGTAGCAGAGGATGGTTTTTGTAGGTGTGGAGAATAGTGGAGAGGTATAATCCCCAAGTTCGGCCTGTTAGTAGTTTCAGTAGTTTTAGTCCTAAGAGATCATTTCATATCTTTATAAATTGTTACAGCGAGGTATTTGTATGAGTTGGCTTGGTTCTAATTGTGAATCACTGATATTGTTACCATGTTGTTGCTGTTGTGATCTTCAGTCCTGAGACTGGTTTGATGCAGCTCTCCATGCTACTCTATCCTGTGCAAGCTTCTTCATCTCCCAGTACCTACTGCAGCCTACATCCTTCTGAATCTGCTTAGTGTATTCATCTCTTGGTCTCCCTCTTCGATTTTTACCCTCCACGCTGCCCTCCAATACTAAATTGGTGATCCCTCCATGTCTCAGAACAAGTCCTACCAACCGATCCCTTCATCTAGTCACGTTGTGCCACAAACTCCTCTTCTCCCTAATTCTATCCAATACTTCCTCATTAGTTATATGATCTACCCATCTAATCTTCAGCATTCTTCTGTAGCACCACATTTCGAAAGCTTCTATTCTCTTCTTGCCTAAACTATTTATCGTCCACGTTTCACTTCCATACATGGCTACACTCCATACAAATACTTTCAGAAACGACTTCCCGACAGTTAAATCTATACTCGATGTTAACAAATTTTTCTTCTTCAGAAACGATGTCCTTGCCATTGCCAGTCTACATTTTATATCCTCTCGACTTCGACCATCATCTGTTATTTTGCTCCCCAAATAGCAAAACTCCTTTACTTCTTTAAGTGTCTCATTTCTTAATCTAATTCCCTCAGCATCACCCGACTTAATTCGACTACATTCCATTATCCTCGTTTTGCTTTTGTTGATGTTCATCTTATATCCTCCTTTCAAGACACTGTCCATTCCATTCAACTGCTCTTCAAAGTCCTTTGCTGTCTCTGACAGAATTACAATGTCATCGGCGAACCTCAAAGTTTTTATTTCTTCTCCATGGATTTTAATACCTACTCCGAACTTTTCTTTTGTTTCCTAAATTGCTTGCTCAATATACAAATTGAATAACATCGGGGATAGGCTTCAACCCTGTCTCACTCCCTTCCCAACCACTGATTCCCTTTCATACCCCTCGACTCTTATAACTGTCATCTGCTTTCTGTACAAATTGCAAATAGCCTTTCGCTCCCTGTATTTTACCCCTGCCACCTTCAGAATATGAAACAGAGTTTTCCAATCAACATTGTCAAAAGTTTTCTCTAAGTCTACAAATGCTAGAAACGTAGGTTTGCCTTTCCTTAATCTTTCTTCTAAGATAAGTCGTAGGGTCAGTATTGCCTCACGTGTTCCAACATTTCTACGGAATCCAAACTGATCTTCCCCGAGGTTGGCTTCTATCAGTTTTTCCATTCGTCTGTAAAGAATTCGCGTTAGTATTTTGCAGCTGTGACTTATTAAACTGATAGTTCGGTAATTTTCACGTCTGTCAACACCTGCTTTCTTTCGGATTAGAATTATTATATTCTTCTCTAAGTCTGAGGGTTTTTCGCCTGTCTCATACATTTTGCTCACCAGATGGTAGAGTTTTGTCAGGACTAGCTCTCCCAAGGCTGTCAGTAGGTCTAATGGAATGTTGTCTACTCCCTGGTCCTTGTTTCGACTCAGTCTTTCAGTGCTCTGTCAAACTCTTCACGCAGTATCAAATCTCCAACTTCATCTTCATCCTCTTCCATTTCCATAATATTGTCCTCAAGTGCATCGCCCTTGTATAACCCTCTATATACTCCTTCCACCTTTCTGCTTTCCCTTCTTTGCTTAGAACTGGGTTTCCATCGAAGCTCTTGATATTCATGCAAGTGGTTCTCCTTTCTCTATAGGTGTCTTTAATTTTCCTGTAGGCAGTATCTATCTCACCCCTAGTGAGATAAGCCTCTACATCCTGACATTTGTCCTCTAGCCAACCCTACTTAGCCATTTTGCACTTCCTGTCGATCTCATTTTTGAGACGTTTGTATTCCTTTTCGCCTGCTTCATTTACTGCATTCTTATATTTCCTCCTTTAATCAATTACCATAGGGTAATATATTTTTTGATACGTAAAGTGCATAAGTTTACATTTCTGTACATTGAAGCAAGTTGCCTGTCTTTGAACCACTTAAAAGGAACCCGTTGAGTTGGGAGGTCGCAATATGTCGATGATGTTTACGGCGTTCGACGCCCCACATATTGTCTACCATGCAGCCACAATATTGGCTGCTAATGGTAACAGGAGGCGGGGCTGGAGGTGTCCAATGTTGAGCATTGCATGAGGCTACGGAATGTAGTTGGACTGTTTGGTCAACGAGTAACTCACAATAGTGCTACAGTGCTAGTGGTTCTGACACAAAGCAGAGCAATGGCAACGATAAAAAGACAAACATTGCACCTACAGTAGTTTCCGAAGTTGACATTTCGTCAGAAAGGAACATTATGTATTTCGCAGAAGGATAAAGAAGTGGCACATGAGATATTAGCGTTTCTGGAAGATGAGGCAGCTGAATGTGTGGTGTTGTACATGCTCGACTGTGCGGACAATGTACGTGATGAGATCAATGATAATGATTCGTATTTAAAAGGTGAAGGTTATTGAAACAGGTGTCGAGCCATGTAGTTCATCATCCTACAAGTTCCGTCTCCAGTGACACGTAGTAAACGATAATTGTTGTCCAAGAAGCGGATACTAAACATAATTGCGTACATGGATGATCATCCGCAGCATAGTAAAAAATCAGTTATGAAGTTTTCGAATAAGTCCACAGCAATATGACTGCGTAGTGCATAAGAAAAACTACGAATATTCACGAGAGGACAAGGTGCACTTGTTACAAAAACGTGTTTGGGCGTTTCAAAGATGTTAGATACAATTTACAGGACGTACATGATAGTGACCTACTAGTTGTGCACGCCAGATTACGTGCGACATAGATTACAGTGATTTCAAGGGAACCAGTGAATGGTTTCATAACTTCAAACAGTGCTAGAGAATTGGAGCACGTCGGGTAACGAAGTTTCGAAGCAAGCGTGAACTTGATTTCGCACAGCAAACTGTGGAATCGGCCTGAAAGGTTGTAGATGAGATAAACAAACTTAACCCATCGTTCAGTTGGGAATTTGTTTTCAACATCGACAAATCGGTATTTGAAGAGGAAATGCATATGAAAGGAACCCTGGAAATTAGAGGTACCAAGAGAGGTGTATCAACATCAACTAACATCAATGCCTTAATGCATCTGTTTACAATTATGCCAAATGTAAATCTGGATGATAATTTGGCTGGAAAGTTATTTATTGTGCTGCGAGAAGTTGGAGGTGCTCTGCCCCCTACGTATCCTTCGTGTATGCGTGACCTTACATGGGCAGTAGGGAATATTTACGTCACAGCAAGCAAGAGTGTGGAAATGCGCGTAAGAGAACTACAACTATGGCAGGAACACTACTTTTGCCCAATAGCTGTTTGTTTCCTGGTCTGCGCATTAAAACTATACTCCTTTAGAGCAAATTATCCCTCCTGAAAAGTGTGTGACATTTCAGTTCATACCTTCTGGAACCACAGGACAAATTGAGCCTCTGGATGTTGTTTTTTCCGCGCCTACAAAACATATTATCGCACTATCTACAGCTACGCCTTAAAGGATAGCCAGTTTCACAATAAGCTCCAAGACAGACTGTTTCGCATTCGGTTGCATGCCATCACATTTGGTCAGTTCTCATCACCCCCCTTACACCAATCTGATTCTACACGCATTCTTTAAGAGCAGATACCTAGCTGAACGTCCTGCACGGCTTGTAACTCCGAACAATTTCGCTTTCGATCCTGATGATGCGAACCTTTGTGATCTTTGTGGCGCTCCATTTTTCAATAGGTGTTCATGGAGATAATTAATGGTTTGTTTTGAACATTTCTTGAATGTCGACGATGTCCATTTTGTAACGTGTAATACGTGCACCCCAATAGACGGTTGAATTCAGCACCTCCCAGACACTCACTTCCTGTCGCCCTGCTGGTGCACATGGTCAGTCATTAGAAGGTAACATTTTTCCTGTCGTAATCGCTAACACAACATTTTCAGATGAGCCTTACTAAAGACTGAAGTTGCGACTTCGCACTCAAGGAGTTCCTTGCTAGAAATCTTATTCAGATCTGATTGTACTTTTAATCAGACAGTACTTCATTATAGATAACTGCATCATTTGCGAAGAGTCTCGGGTTGCTATCAAAATTATCTACCAGGTCGTTGATCCATCATGAAAAACAGGGGTCCCAATACACTTCCCTGGGCACTGCTGTAGTTACTTCTCCTCCTGCTGGTGACTTGCTGTGTTCTCCCTGCCAAAAAATCCAAGATTTAGTCGCACATTTGATTTGACACCCCATAAAGCCATTCTTATAAGCATTGGTGCTACTACTAAGTCAAATGCTTTTCGCAAACCAAGAAATACGATATCCACCTGACGGCATTTGAGCCATATCACCGGCCACATTCTTTTGTTTGAGATAACTCGGCTGCGAATTCTGTAATTATTCTGCCATGGATTTCATCGGGCCCTTCAGCCTTAATCAGTCTTGGCGACTTTAGTTGCTTCTCGAACCACTAACTCCCCCCCCCCCCCCCCCCATATCTGTATCACTTACCTTTCCAATCGGGAGAGAAGTAAACTGTGGCAGTACTTCTGTATCTTCCATAGTAAAGAAACATTTGAAAAAAGTAATTCAGCTTTTCTGCTTTTGTTTCGCTCTCCTCAGTTTCAGTTTCAGTATCATCCATGAGAGTCTGGACACTATGTTTGGTGCCTCTGACTATAATTTCTCTTGGTGTGTTGAGAGAACATTTCAAAAACATTCTCCTGTGGCAGGAGCTTCTACTCAAAGCACCAAAAATCAAAGGTACGTAACACAGAAGAACTCTTCAAAGCTTGTATATCATGTTGATTTTAGATGATAAATAGCATTCTTGTTTTTCATTGATTACATTTTCCAAAGGGAAACAGCTGCTTTGAGCCACGAAGTATTCCCCGAAACACATGTTCTATTACCATACACAAGTTACCGTCATTTCACCAACTGCGACATAATCCCGTGTACAGTGATCCAATACTGTAAAATGCTTTTTTATTCCAGTCTCTGATCACAAATGAATTCTTTAGACGATGACCGGTTTCAGTCTGTAATGACCATCTTCAGACCTAAAATATATAAGTATATATATCTAGTGAGCAGTGTGTCTTTTAACCTAAAACGGCAATATGTATCACAATATACTGTCAAACACCAGGGAAATATACAGACAAAATATGGTATAACGTACCATTTTTACACCATGTCCTAAAGTGATACGGCCATAAAGGCATTGTCAAAACATATAAATATAATCAGCATATGTTTTGACAATGCCTTTATGGCTGTATCACTTTAGGACATGGTGTAAAAATGGTACGTTATACCATATTTTGTCTGTATATTTCCCTGGTGTTTGACAGTATATTGTGATACATATTGCTGTTTTATGTTAAAGGACACACTGCTCACTAGATGTATATATTTATATATTTTAGATCTGAAGATGGTCATTACAGACTGAAACCGGTCATTGTCTAAAGCAGAGGTTCCTAAACTGCGGGGCGCGCCCCCCTGGGGGGGGGGGGGGGGGCGTGATGATGTTGCAAGGGGGCCACGGGTGGAGTTAGCGGTATAAACCTAACATTTCTTTTTACTATCGATATTTTAATAAAAATGAATGTGCAGGTATTAATAATAGATTATGGTGCTAAATGCAATCGTTTGGCGTCCCACTTCCCGCAATCCTATTTCAATAACCTATCCTAGAACTTACAGCTTTTGAAGATCACATTTATAATGTCACGTTTAGAATGTCACACACAGAAATTCTCAAAATTACGAAGGCGATATGCGTTAATTCTAATATATCAGATTTGTAAACAACTTACTTCTGACGATTGGAAAACAGAAAAGTCAGGAATTAACTATTCCGTACATTTGTACACATGAACTGAACGTAATCATGTTATAACTTTTAGCCGTAGTAGGCTATGTTCATCAGAGTAATAATCACTTATACTGCGTAACTGCAAAAATGCCGTTTTATTACCCTGTCAGCCCGCGGATACCCATGTGATGCGATTACAGTGACTTTAATGGACTGTATACGCTTCAAATGAACTGGTGGGTTCGTAATTTGGACGCCAGGGTTATGCCCTTTGTCACCAGAAAAATGTGCACGACGTGAATGCGAAAGTAGTATAAGTGTTCATTCTGAGCAGAGTACTTCATACAGAAGTACGCTGGCTCTCAAAAGGAAATATGCTGGGAAGATTATTTGAACTTCGAGACGAAGTGATGCAGTTTTTGGAAAACAATAAACAAACTGAACTGTATGTGGAATGTAGAAAGCCCGGTGCTCATGTTGCATTGGCTTATCTGTCAGATATTTTCGAATCTTTAAGGGGAGCCGGAGGTGCCTATGATGCCCATGTTAAAATCACTAAGTTTGAGGAACATTTATCAATAAACTACCAAATAGAAAAATTTGAATTTTTTTTACATATAGAGTGGTTTAGTATTGCAGTTATGACAGAGGGATTTTGGAGTATATTTTCTAGTTTCCTTTCAATTATTTTTTTTATTAATGACCCAATTTTTTTTACAAATAATTGCTTTATAATTAAACTGAAATGAAACTACTGAACATGTTGCCAAATGGCTGTGTTACAATGTAAGTTTGACCACTAGGAGTGCTGTATAAAAATTTCATCTCTCTAGCTTTAGTGGATTTTGAGAAAATGTTCCTTATATTCGAAAAATTCTAATTTATGGGAAATGGCTATCAAAGTTTCTCAATACATTCCTGCACTATAGGATGGATTATCAGGGTCTTCTTCTTCATCCTCCAAAAGCTTCCTCTTCAGTCTTCTTTTCTGGCCTGTTGTTCCATCATACTTCATATGCCTTTCTCTTCTTTCTGCTCCTCTTATCCTTTCTCTGTCAATATTTCTTAGTGATCGTACAGTGTTCACCCCAGCTGTAAATCCTAATGCCTTCATAACTTCACACTGTTCCCTTGGTTGTAGGTTGCTATTGCATCATAAATGCCAAAGTGCAGTGTTTTTATGCTCACAAACACCCTTTTAGGAATCACTTTCCAAATCAAATTGCTTACGCTCTCATTAGGATTCTGCGTCTTTCCGTGTAGACATTTGTGTAACAATTCTGGCTGTGCTAAGTCATGGAAAATTGGTTTTATTGCATTTATCACAGCTGCTGGCAAACCATGTTTGTGAACATAGTCCTTTTTTGAATTATATTTGCACCAGGAATCTTTTGGGCACAGGCTGTGTTGAGGGTACTCATTGGAAGAGGTAGTATGAAGGAATAATGCCCACACTGCTTTTCGCATTTCACTAACATTACTAGTATTTTGCCTTATAGCATACCCATAGTATCTCTGTAGACGTTCAATCACCTCATCAGTAAGTCTGCCTCTCCCTCCTATTGTCTTTCCATCACTGAGCTTACTTGAACCCAAAGTTTGTTTGAGCCTTCGAAGCCGTGCACCCATACGCTTTTGCACATGCCCAATGCATTCCAACTACAAATTCATTTCCATATGGTTTCAGTTCCTCTATAGTCTTGAAACCGTTGGAGTCACCATCCCCAAGGTAGTATTTGTACCTCACGTTGTATCTGGGAACTGAATGTTCAAAAATTTGTTTCACTCCATCCACTTCCATTGCTCCACTTGATCCACTAAAGCCGGCCGCGGTGGCCATGCGGTTCTAGGCGCTGTAGTCCGGAACCGCGCGACTGCTACGGTCGCAGGTTCGAATCCTGCCTCGGGCATGGATGTGTGTGATGTCCTTAGGTTAGTTAGGTTTAAGTAGTTCTAAGTTCTAGGGGACTGATGACCACAGAAGTTAAGTCCCATAGTGCTCAGAGCCATTTTGATCCACTAAAATTTGCCTCACTGGTTCCACTGTGCTCTCCTTTGATTTTATTTTTGCACCTACAATGTTTTGATAATATTGCAACATCTATCACTTTTGCACTATCACCACAAGTAGCAGTTACAACCCCATTCAGGGATTTATGACCCCTATTTTTGCCAGGAACCATCTAATGCCACTACCAAATCCCTAGAACCAACGTTCATTTCTACAGATTCCTCCACTGCTTCCTTCATGGTTTTCAAAGCCACATCTTCAACAGAGGATCCTACCAGTTCACAGTAGTACCCAAATTTGCTTGGAGGCGATGGCAAGTTCATAATACCACAAAACAGTTTACCATCAGCAGACCCTTTTCCAATGGATCGAAGACCATACACAAATCGAACATTCACATCAAACACTCTAGATCGTCCATTTTCACCAAAGAGATTGGCATGTGAATTGTAGAAAGTCACTTGATACTTGCAACATGCACAGATTATCTTCATCTCACAAGCTAAACCAAAGTGCTTTGTTATCTCTAGTCCCACTCCTACACTTGAACACATTTTGCACAGAACACTTTCTTTCAGCACAGACGATAATAATCCAATATTCAGTACTTCGTTAATATCATCACTGTCACTAACATATTCACGAAATCTGTCACTTCCACCAGTCTGCTTCTTGCTAGAAGATGTCACAGGGCTGTGGCTGGCCATGTGTTGCTTAGCAGAAGAACGCACTGTTTCAGTAATTGTAGTATCGCAACTTGGTATTAGTGTTAATTTTCTTTTCCCTATGTTCTTCCTCTTCTTATATATTTGGTTACTAAAACGTGGCATCGTAACCAGAACAACGCTTTACACAAGAAGTACAATACTACCAACAACAGGCGCAATGCTGAACTAATTCTAAACGGTAAACACCAAAGAGACGATGTTCCCGCTCTTAGCGCTTCATTTGTCACAGAAAACAATGTAACCAACCCTTGCACACTCGCTGTATGCGTAACATTAGGCGCTGTGTGCGTAACAGGCCGAGAAAATCCCAAGCAGTTCGCCAGGAAGTCACGAGAGGGTGTTAGATGCATTCAGCGGCCGCCCATTTCCTCTGCAGGCGTGGGGGAAAGTGGTAATAACTCCACTTATAGGGCGAGTAGAACAATAATTCAAAGTTTACATTAAAGAGGAATGTTCCAATTAATTTTCGGTAGCAAAAAAAATCGTAATTTTTTTGGATTTGACCACCTCCGGCTCCCCTTAAACACATTGAATTTGAAATTACAAGGTGGAGAGTCAAACATAATTTTTCATCGGGATGCCATCAAAGCGTTTACTGATAAGTTGCAACTATGGGAACGCAAAATTTTAGCCTGCAATTATTCCTGCTTTTCCAGATTGCTTGGAATCCTGGAAGAAGCCCGATTTCAAAACGATTTTAAGGATACTGATACTAAGAGTAAAATATCAAACCATTTGCAGCACCTCACTGATGAATTCGAACGATACTTCCCTAACAGTTGTGATGATAAAATTTATTATAGGTTAGCGACGGATCCATTTCACGTTGACGTGGATGTGTTGCCAGACAGACTACAAGGGGAAGTCTTAGAAATTAAAAATGATTCTGCAGCGAAGTATGACTTTGAGAAGATGGATAAGCCTTTACTTTGGGTGAAATATCTCATGATGTATCCCAGCACAGCAGAACAAGCACTGAAACTGTATTTACCATTTTCAATCACTTATTTGTGCGAAAGAGCATTTTCAGCGGTAGTGGCGATAAAAAATAAGCTTAGAAGCAAACTCAGTATTGCCAATGATTTACGTTGCGCAGTTTCTACTATTCAGGCAAGAATTCAAAATCTTGTAAAAAATATGCAAACTCATCCTTCACATTGATTTATTTGTTTGTTTCTTGCCATATGTGTGTGGAAATAATATTTTTATAATGAATACATCACATAAGAGAACTTGTTATTTTCCTCCTAACTATCCTTACATGTAGGTAATACTGTAAAATTATAAAAAATTATTTCGAAGAAACAATATAAAATAAACATAGTGCATCTGATTTAAATATAAATACTGCGTGTGATCCTTATGGATTCTGATGTTACGTGTGGTATGTTATTTCAACTAATAATAGTATTTCTTCTGCATGAAGACACAGCGAAAGTTTATCCCAGATATACCAAGCGAAGAGTAGTCCTAAAATCGTATACGGGTGAAGAAATGGTGCGCATCAAGGGAATGTAATCAAGGTAAGGAAGTTGTTTTATTCATATTTTTAAAGTTCTGTGTAGTCTGCAAAATTATTTCGTAAAACTTTTTTTTTTTCTTGTCTGGTTCTGGAAACTGGGCCTTTGTCGCCGTTCGGTTGCTGTCGTCGTTGACATAAATGCCAACCTATGCGCAATGACACTGGGGAGCGCTATATGCGTACAAATCAGTGATGTTCGTTAACATCCGTGACTGAGTGACTATTTTTGATAATGAGTGAAAGTAATAAGCTACACCCAACTTAAAATAATAGCCCGCATCCACTAATCTGCAAACGTCGCAAATATTTTTCCTTGTTTACCAAGGACTTTCTTTACTTTCGGAGTGGCTTATAATCACAAGACTAGACTGATGACCTAATAACTGCGACTAGATACATTAACAGCCCACCATGTTACATGACGTCACCATCACAAATTTTTCAATAGTTTCTTGATAATTAATAAAAATCTCTATATTTTTTTAGGGGGGGGGGGGGCACGGAAGTTTTCTTTTCGGCAGAAGGGGGGCGTGACAAACAAAAGTTTGGGAACCTCTGGTCTAAAGAATTCATTTGTGATCAGAGAGTGGAATAAAAAAGCATTTTACCGTCATTTGCTTCTAAACTAACGTGCAGGGCTCATTTGTTCTGCGGTGTAAAAAAAAGGATGATTTATAAAATATTAACAAGTGGTATCTCTAAGTAAGTGTCCGACTTACCTAGAGTTACAACAAAGATTACAAAATATCTGAGCCGAAAATGAAATGAAATGAGCGTATGGCATCGTTGGCTGGGAGGCCCCAATTGGGGTAGTTCCGCCGCCAAGTGCGAGTCTTATTTCAATTGACTCCACATTAGGCGACTTGCGCGCCGGTGATGAGGGGGAGATAATGATGAGGACAACGTAACACCCAATCCCCGAGTAGAGAAAAACTCCAACCCGGCCGGGAATCGAACCCGGGCTCGCTTGCATGGGAGGTGAGCACGTTACCACCCAGGTAAGCAGGCGGACATCTGAACCCAAAATAAAAAAAAAATCATCCTATTGCTCCCAACTCTTTGATACACCCCGTCGTACTACAAAAGCAACATACATTTATTAATTAGTTGTGCTATCTGCCGTTTACTTTAATAACATTTGATTTTAACATCATTTGATGACATTTGATTTGCGAACTACATTGTTTTGTCATCCAAATATATCAATCTTTTGATAGTGATTTGCCTCTAAATTTGTTGGTCTCAAAACCAAATTTGTTCGTGATGCCTCAGAACGAAGAGGCATGTGGTTAAACCTCAATCTTCCTGCGGTCGATGGCGCCTTCTCGTAGCTGAAGTCTGCACTTCCGTATCGAATAGCCTCCTCTGTTGTCTTCATGAGACTGGGAGCACGCTGTGCCCGTTCTCCCGGCACCTAATACTCCTAACCAGTATCTGCAATCAAACTCGGGTCCCCTCCGCCACAGTCAAACATACTGATCACTTATCTAAAAAGACGAGCGTGGAACCTCAGCTAGGCAGATGCTGAGATGGAGTCTCATCTTGGCATTGGAGGCATAACATATAAAAATTTAAATCTCGAAAATACACAGTACGAGACCCTCAGCTGCACGTCTTTTAGTGCGCTATAACCGGTTTCAAACTTAAAAGTTCATTCTTCAAGTGGTACCTGAAGAAAATACATGAGTGAAAGACAACATTTCGCAGAACATTAAGAATTGTTTCCTACTTCATATTAAGTGAAAGACACATATAATTTTAGGAGCAGAAAACTAGCTTGGAGCGAATACTAGTGGGATAAGGAGTCGATTGTTACATACAGCAACAGAATCAATGCGATATTCGCCAGAAGTGACAGTGAAACATCACAAAACCTATATCAGCATGTGTGGGCAGTTTTGTGAACATTGTTCTTCACTGAATTTGGCAGACAGGGTCAGGAGCACTATCAGACTGGTTGTCGTCCGTGAAATATTCATGGGGATTGCAACGTCGTTGAACGATAAAAGGAAATGCAGGAAGACATGGATAAAAGTGCCATTTTGCGTACTGGTGGCAGCTCTCTTTACATACAGCTAAATCCTACATAATGCCTATAACAAAGAGGACGTACTAGATAGCATCCTATTACAAGAGTAGAAGAGCCATGAGCACGTCAAATCCTGCAAATACTGAGGAGCGATACTAAAAAAGACATTTATTTATTTAATTTACGTGCCCAGGACATAATATTATTTCAATACTCGTGGAGCACTAACATACACAAACAGATGAATTAAATACTAAGAATAAATTACAGAGGAAATTCAATAAAATACAGACAGAAAGTAATAACAATAAAAATACAGGGATTAATATGTACAACAAAAATTTGTAAAATACAAATACAGACAGAAATTAATAACAATAAAAAATGCAGGGATTAATACGTACAACAATAATTTGTAAAATACAACATATAAAAAACAAAACAACGAACAAGCAGTCAGCAAGATAACTTCATATTCAGTGGAGAGCCCGTTATTTGACGGTTTTGACTCGTTAGCCGCAAAAATTGCACTGGTTGAGCATGTATCCGGCGGGTTCCTCTACACTAGCAGTTGTTGTTGGTCATGTAAGTCACCATACAGACAAATTTCATCATCACTGCTGGGACCTCATTTCCTGAGCTTGACTTCGCATTGTGGCACTCCAGTTCCCAGTCTGTTCAGCGTGATCCCTTTCTCATAAGACAGGTATAGACTCCAGCTGGTTCCTCTTTGATATTCGTTCGGCGTAACTCCGGCAAAAAATCTCACCAAGTTCCATTCTGTGAATTTCGGGACATGGAGGAATTGCTGTAGTAGTCTGCATGACGCCGTTTCTTGATGTGATGATTCTTGGTCGTTGAAGCTCGTGACCAAAGAAGGGATGTCTGGGACGAGTTTCCTGTTTTTTCTTCTCCACTTATGAAGTTGCTTTCCTGCGAATACTTGGTAGAGCTGTACCTACAATTTGGGACAGCTTACTGATAGTCCGTCGTGGACAACCTGTCACAATGCGTCCTGTCTCATTCAAAGCTGTAACAACCGGTGTGGCATGTACAGAATTTTGCCAGACTGGTACGGAATTCGAGTATTCTGCAGCGGAGAAACGTAGTGCAACAGCAGACGTTGGATGAGCGCCTCGGGTGGTTCGTATAAGTTCACAGATGATGTTGTTCCGTGCAGATACTTTGACCTTTTTTTCTTCTCAGTGGGCTTTGAATGTGAGAGAATGGTCCATCCGTACTCCAAGCATTTGAGAGTGTAGCAGTGGAATAGTTGTTCTCCTGCCCAAGTCTCCCTGTAGATCGTGCATGGGATACTGTTCTCAACAAGGAAAATGAGATTTCAGACGATCAGGCGTACCCTGGTCAACGTTACGAGGAATCCTAGCGGCAGATCCTTCCATCACCAGGGTTCAAAAGGACAACGGCTTTTTTTAAAGCCAGAATAGTATCAGCTAATATTGGAGGTATTTCATCTGATAAAGAAGAAAGCACATAAAATGAGTTGAACTCGAAAAATCGGTATTACGGTAAGCGAATGGAAGGTTTAAGGGTGTTGGAAGGGTTCTGGGAAAGTGCAGTGTGACCGTAAAGGAAACTGCATTCCAATCACTAGTGCGACTAATTTTAGAGTATTGCTTCAGCGTTTGGAGTCCTTGTCAAATAGGTATGACATTAGACATCGAACTAATTCTGACATGCGCTTCTTGGATTCCATCAGGTAGGCACAGCCGATGGGGAAATTGGACAGAGATCTGCGGGGAACTTAAATTGTTGTGTTTGGGAGAAAGACGACGTTTCTATCGCGAAGCCAGTTGGATAAATTTCAAGAACCGGTATACGAGAGAGACCGCGCGACTGTTTTGCTGTCCTCTTCGTACTTGTCTCGTGTGAGCCTTGAGAATAAGGTAAGGGAGATCATGGCACGAACATTTGCCCCCGGTTCTGCACGCGAATGAAAGATGACAGAAAGTAGCTAATACTGATGCGAGCTTCCCTTCGCCACACACTGTGCAGTGACATGTTGAGTATATACACATGGGTGCAAAACTTAAAGACGAAACTAACTTTCGCATGCTATGTCATTGTTAACAATTTGTCCATTATATTTGGACTGTTGAGCTCCGTGGCCGTGGATAATGATATTTCATTGTAAAAATACAGCAACCAGCCACTTTTTAATGCGTTTTATTTATGCCAATATGCATTTCGGGTTTGCACCCATCTTCAGCTGGCAAATTACATGGATCTTCAGTTACTACAGTAGTACAATCTCGACAGCAGTTTGGATGCTGCAGCTGGCCTGTGCAAAAGCAACGATTCCAATCATTTACTTCAATTTCGCGAGTTTAAAGTTATGCACTATCAGTTGTTCATTTTACTTACATTCTCCTCTCCTGTAAGTAATGAATTGAAGTAAATGATTGGAATTGTTGCTTTTGCACAGGCCAGCTGCAGCATCCAAACTGCTGTCGAGATTGTACTACTGTAATAACTGAAGATCCATGTAATTTGCCAGCTGAAGATGGGTGCAAACCCGAAATGCATATTGGCATAAATAAAACGCATTAAAAAGTGGCTGGTTGCTGTATTTTTACAATGAGATATGTCATTGTTAACTGACGTAGCTCTATGAAACCTGGACCATCCTTACAAGGGGGTGCAACCGGCTTTTTGCAATCACCTATGTGGTGGTGTAGGTTGAGAACCCAGGTATCACACCCTGAAGCCATTCAACCTGGTGGACCCTCGTTTACGAGTAGATGCCGAAGAACAATTTAGCCTGTTCCACAAGAGTATTAAATTAATATCGGGGTTTCGACTGCCACCTTGGTGTAATGGATAGCGTAACACAATGGAAAAGTAAAGGCGGCAGCTTCGAATCTTGTACCGTTCTTACAATTTCACATTTTTTAAAATTTCATTTTTCTTCAGTTATTTACTTCAATTGCAATGTTTCTGAATTTTCTAACGCCTGGATATTAGCAAAGGCGAGAAGCGCTTCTTAATAGGGTGTCTTATCACCACGGACAGCAATGCACGCTCCACAACATGCTACCAGGCTGTTCCCGCACGCATTACGCGTTCCCACCTCTCCCCACACGAAGATGCCTGCAACTGCCTAGTGATTATCGACCAATTAGCATACTGCCTGCTGTTTCCAAAGCACTTGAATATATTGTTCATGATCAGATCACTGAACACCTGCATGAATTCAGCCTATATGACAAATTTCAATCCGGTTTCCGTAAACACCACAGCATAAACACTACTCTAATTAAAGTAACTGACGACCTAAAATATGCTATCGACAGCCGAAAGGCAACAATTTTGACGCTACTAGGCTTCAGCAAAGCTTTTGACACTGTTAACTTTGACATATTGCTCAGAAAAATGCAGCAGCTTAATTTCTCAGTTAGTGCAATGACATGGTTTGAAAGCTACTTAAAAGACAGTGCATGGGGGCTTAATTATTATTAAATTTGAAAATCATTTTTCATTTTGGTGGCTGTATATCCGATTACGCTGTCTCGTAAACGGTTGGCCCTGACTAGTTTTATTACGCAATCTGACTGCATAGAACAACAACAAGAATGAAATGAAAATTTCAGTTAATACAATTAATTAATTAAGTCCCCAGAAACTATAAAACCTACGAAACCAAAGCACAAGTGTAATTGTTCTGTGTGTGGGAGTGTGACTCAACGTACACATCTGGCACGGTTCTTCTTCAACAAGACAAGAAATTTCAAATACCATTTATACTGACGTGATAAAAAAAAATTAGAAATACTACAATTGCGCAAGAAAACCAGAATTACGCTCTAATACAAGAACACACGCCAGATGCTTTGTTGACTGAACCTGTAATGACGCATTATTTAGTGCACTGAAACAATGAGAGAGAAAAGAAAAAAATTTTTTTTTTTTTTTACCTTCGTTTATATTGATGAGAAGCACTCTAAACATTACAATCTCTCCACACCGACTCGCTACTACCACATCTCAACCAGAACTCTCCAATATCACATCTCAGCAAGCACTGCCTACTAGGACATCTCAACAAACACTCTCTGCTACGAGTTCTTAACAAGCACTGACTACTACGAGACCTCGACAGGCACTGCCAGTGGAGGCGGCTGAATAATACTCTTTGGCGCAATCTCTGGCGCAGTGGCTCAGAGTAGCCACCTTTCAACAGACAGCAATGCGTTGTCTGTGTAAGTGAAAAATCTTCCTGGAAACATGTCTCCACCGACCGAGGTGGCGCAGTGCGCAGTGGTTAAACACTGGACTCGCATTCGGGAGGACGACGTTTCAATCCCGCGTCCGGCCATCCTAATTTACGTTTTCCGTGATTTCCCTAAATAGCTCTAGGCAAATGCCAGGATGGTTCCTTTCAAAGGGCACGGCCGACTTCCTTCCCCGTCCTTCCCTAATCCGATGAGACCGATGACCTTGCTGTCTGATCTCCTTCCCTCCCCCCCCCCCCCCCAAAAAAACAACAAATATCTCCTCGGGAGTGCCACAAGGATCAGTCTTAGGACCATTTTTGTTTTCTTTATATGTCAATGATATTTCGTCGGTTCTGTCTTCCTGTAAATATCCTTTCTATGCCGACGACCTCTAGCTCTACCTAAGCGTCAGACCTGAAGATATAAACACTGCTATCGCTCACATGAATGATGATCCGTCATCAGTAGTGACGTGGGCGAAAAACCTGGGGATTAAACTAAATGCAAAAGAGACCCAAGTAATCTTAATAGCCCATCAGAAATTAATAAGTTCAGATTTTCGCGAACGGCTGCCTCCTTTTCTGCTCGACGGTATTCCAAATACCACATCAGAAAACAGTTAAGAACTTGTGTGTAACTTTGGATGAGCATCTCAACTGGGCAGAGAATACAGTCGCAGTGTGCCGGAAGACGTCCGCTTCTCTCTATGCTCTCAAAAAGTTACGGAACATATTTCCACAGGACTTGAAACGCCAGCTCGTGCAAGCACTCGTTCTATCGAACCTCCACTATTGTGATGTAATTCAACAAGGCATGAGTACTGAAAACAAATACGGTTAGAACTAACTATGAATGCCTGTGTGCGTTACACCAGCAACATTCTCCGACATGATCATGTTAGTGCTTCATACTCCCAGCTAGGTGGCTGCGGCCGGACAAATTGCGTGACTACCACACTCTATGTCTACTTCACCGACTCCCCGTCCCGCAAGCACCCCAGTACCTCGCTTCAGAGATTAAACACCTTTAATGCAATCATAATCGAAACACGAGGTCACTGTTATTTGGTATCCTAACTGTGCCCACTCACAAAACAAAAACTTTTGCAAACTCCTTCTCAGTTGCCGCTGACCGCCTCTGGAACAAACTGCACCTTACCTTGCGCAAAATTCAATCCCCTGCTGCTTTTAAGAAGACGTTGAAGCATTTCCTACTATCATCCTCATAACGTCTTCCACAAAATTAATGTACAAGGCCAATCCTCTTCTCTGTCAAATAGCAAAGCTACAGTCTCCTATCTTGCTCCTTTCTCTTCTTCCTCTTCATCTATCTCTATTAGCCACGCAATCTTCTTTTCATCGTGTCTATATTCTTCTCCTCCCTTCACCATCAGTCTCCCTCATTCTCCCTCCTGCTAGCACTCCTACCTAAAATCTGTCTCTTTCATAATGTCTAATTATAGCAGTACTTATCATCTACGAATATAAAATGTATATGTATGTATTATTCCAAGTGTGCCTTTGTAATTGCTTATTTCACTTTTGTACTGGATGCAGTTTAACATGCCTGCTAAAACATATGAAAGTAAAATAAGTAGAATGTCTGGTTACATGTAAGAGGGGGCATGATGACCCTAATATTGCCAGGTTAAATAAATCAATAAATAAAATAAATAAATAAATAAAAAATAAGCTACGTGCAGCATTGTCAAACATGATCGATCTAGTGGTTCAGATGTTATGGTGTTGGGAGGCCTAATTCTGCATAAGTGTATGACTTCCAGATCTTTGAACACGGTACACTTACAGGTTCACGTTATTGTGACACTATACTCGTTCCCCGCGTGCGTCTTTTCAGGGGTACGTTCGGCCCTGACTTCCTTTTATGGGTAACAGTGTAGCTGGTGCTCTTGGAACGAGAGGATACTCGGCGAATGGACTAGCCTGCCCATTCCCCCGACTTAAACCCACTGAGGACGTGTGGGATGCTTTGGGGAGACGTTTTGCAGCATGTCCACATGCACCAACGAGCATCAAGCAGCTGTCAACCGTGCTGTTGGAGGAATGGAACACCCTACCACAAGAACTTACCAAACTCGTGTCCAGCATGGGAAAACGCAGCAGAGCACGCATTGCTTGCCGTCCGTAGTGATCATACGCTATGTCCCGCCTTCTGTAGTGTCCAAGGGACTACCAAGAACTGCAGTGACTGCAGTATAATCATTGTCCTTGAATAAAAGTATCATTTATGTTCCTCTCGTTTCGTACTTGTTTCGGTTACTTTCTGTACGGCATTGTAGCAGTTCTTTCTACGTATGGTCCAAGTTGCATCGAGCTGTGTTACTTGCCAGTGCTCGATGAAACTTGGACCATACGTCCTCATCATCATTTCATCATCATCATCGGCGCGCAAGTCACCCGTCGTGGCGTCGACTGAAATAAGACTTGCACTTGGCGGCCGAACTTTCCCGGATGGAGCCTCCCGGCCAACGATGCCATACGCTCATTTCATTTCACTTGGCAGTGGCACATTATGCGGAAGTTTCTTTCGCCCATAAGTTTTGTACACTGGTGTACGTAAATGTGTAATGTTTTAACTGTTGCCCTACGTCGGTCGGTATATCTCCTACAGTATCGAGTCACAGTGTTTGCAGTTGCTAAATCCAGAATGAACGTATGTCTCCACTTGCAAACAATGACGCTGGGGAAAAACGCCAAGAAAAAGAGATCCCGTCGCATAAACAGCCGTGCTGACGTGAATCGCACGTAGCACAGTTGGCACGCACGCATATTGGCGGCGTATCTGACATGCGCGGTGAAGCTATCGATGTTGCTCTGCAAGTCTGCAGCGGTAGTGTGTTTTACATAAAGCTAGGACGGCACTGACCAACTCTGACGGCTGCCGCCACGCAGCAACGCTGCTCAGTCGGAGGAACGATGATTCGAAGCAAAAAATCTAGTAAAATAGGCTTACAGCAACGAGCACTTGTTCGGTAGAAAACATTTTCACTCTGCAGTGGAGTGTGCGCTGATATGAAACTTCCTGGCAGATTAAAACTGTGTGCCGTACCGAGACTCGAAGTCAGGACCTTTGTCTTTCGCGGGCAAGTGCTCTACCATCTGAGCTGCCCAACCACGATTCACACACCCCGTCCTCACAGCTTTACTTCAGCCAGTACCTCGTCTCCTACCTTCCAAACTTGACCGAAGCTCTCCTGCGACCCTTGCAGAACTAGCGCTCCTGAAAGAAAGGATATTGCGGAGACATGGCTCAACCACAGCCTGGGGGATGTTTCCAGAATGAGATTTTCACTCTGCAGCGGAGTGTGCGCTGATATGAAACTTCCTAGCAGATTAAAACTGTGTGCCGGTCCGACACACAGTTTTAATCTGCCAGGAAGTTTCAGGAAAGATGTATTTTACACATAGCTCTTAAGGTATGCGCTTTAGAGCCATCCTTTGAACATAGTGTTCTTTTTTTTTTGTTTTTTGTCCATATGCTGCCTCCTCCCAAAATATGGAATGCAAAGAACTTGCAGTAGAAGAGATATGTTTCAGGAATTGAAAGTGAAACGCTCATAGCTCTTAAAGTACGCGTTTTACAACACATGTCTAGTAGAGTTTGTTGCTTTGAAAGATGCTTCCTGTAATATCCCTGATTATTGACCATTCCTCCTGGGAAACTACGGGCGAGTAACGTAAGCGCTCCTTCAATAAGATAATGTCAGTCTTTTCTCAAAAATGTTCAAATGTGTGTGAATTCCTAAGGAACCAAACTGTTGAGCTCATCGGCCCCTAGACTTACACACTACTTAAACTAACTTAAACTCGGAGGAAACTGAGAATAGCCTGGAGAGATCAACAGCTAACCCACTGTGACTCCCCGAAATATCTCGGAGTGAAGTTGCACCGTTCCCTCACCTTCAGGGACCACTGCACAGATACAAAGACAAAAGTCTCTGCTAGGAATAACATAATGAGGAAACTGATCGGCAACAACTGGGGAGCACATCCTTATATCCTCCGCACATCTGCCCTTTCTTTGTGCTTCCCCGCTCCTGAATATGCAGCACCTGTACTGCAAAACTCCAGCCATGCCGAACAGGTAGATATTGCCCTAAATTAAACAGGACGAATTGTAACCGGCTGCTTGCGGGCAACCCCTGTTAATAAAATCTACTACCTCAAAGGCGTAGCACCTCCAAAGGAGAACAGCAGCTGAAATAGAAAGAAAGAAGCAGGAGACGGACCAAAGACACCCCCTGTTTGGATCAGAACATCAATCACCAAGACTCAAATCGAGAAAAAGTTTCCTCCAGACAACGCAACCAATCCAGACAATACCTACAAACCATAGGATACAACTCTGGTATAGATCATCAGCAGAGAAATATTGGGACAACCCTACAGAAGAACTTGCTCAAGGCCATCACCTCCCATACGTGACATGGAAGATCCTCAGTAGCCTGAGAACTGGAGTATCTCGGTGTAAGATGAAGAAGAGGAAATGGCGATACATCTCAGGGGACGAACTGTGTGAGTGCGGCGAACCTCAAGACCACCAGGACCTACTCAGCTGCAGGAAACTATCAGAACTTGTTTCCATGGATGATCTGGTTGTCGCCAATGATAAAGCAGACCGTGCAGCGGAATTCTGGGCAGTACATGCAATATAAATATGCACGTATATTTTGTAATGATTATATATATATATATATATCGTGGGCTTACTGCAAAAACCCGTTAACTCCAATTTTTGACATTTTTGAGCTATGTACACAGACGGTATCAGAAATCGAATATCTTTCTTCTGGAGAAACCAGTTAAGAGCATTTATCACTCTAAGGAGTTAGAGAGATATCCCAAGATTCCGATCTGGTTGTCGCCAATGATAAAGCAGACCGTGCAGCGGAATTCTGGGCAGTACATGCAATATAAATATGCACGTATATTTTGTAATGATTATATATATATATATCGTGGGCTTACTGCAAAAACCCGTTAACTCCAATTTTTGACATTTTTGAGCTATGTACACAGACGGTATCAGAAATCGAATATCTTTCTTCTGGAGAAACCAGTTAAGAGCATTTATCACTCTAAGGAGTTAGAGAGATATCCCAAGATTCCACTAAGTACATAAGTGATTGTTTTGTATAGCAAAAATCATTCAGGTGCACTTGAATGATTTTTCCAGCACCTTTCAATGTTGTTGTTGTTGTTGTGGTCTTCAGTCCTGAGACTGGTATGATGCAGCTCTCCATGTTACTCTATCCTGTGCAAGCTTCTTCATCTCCCAGTACCTACTGCAACCTACATCCTCTGAATCTGCTTGGTGTATTCATCTCTTGGTCTCCCTCTACGATTTTTACCCTCCACGCTGCCCTCCAATACTAAATTGGTGATCCCTTGATGCCTCGGAACATGTCCTACCAACCGATCCCTTCTTCTAGTCAAGTTGTGCCACAAACTTCTCTTCTCCCCAATCCTATTCAACACCTCCTCATTAGTTATGTGATCTACCCATCTAATCTTCAGCATTCTTCTGTAGCACCACATTTCGAAAGCTTCTATTCTCTTCTTGTCTAAATTATTTATCGTCCATGTTTCACTTCCATACATGGCTACACTCCATACAAATACTTTCAGAAACGACTTCCTAACACTTAAACCAATACTCGATGTTAACAAAATTCTCTTCTTCAGAACGCTTTCCTTCCCATTGTCAGTCTACATTTTATATCCTCTCTACTTCGACCATCATCAGTTATTTTGCTCCCCAAACAGCAAAACTCCTTTACTACTTTAAGTGTCTCATTTCCTAACCTAATACCCTCAACATCACCCGACTTAATTCGACTACATTCCATTATCCTCGTTTTGCTTTTGTTGATGTTCATCTTATATCCTCCCTTCAAGACACTACCCATTCCGATGAAATAATTTGAACAACAAGAATCCTTCAAGTTTACTTAATGGATTTCAGCAGAAAAAGAAACCACAACTTACTGGATTTAAATTTTATAAGTTGACTGATGCAAGCTTGTGTTTCTTACTTCAGCTTCGTTTATCAGACTGTGGTAAATCTGTGTATCGTATTTCCAACAGCCAACAACAATGCGCGTGATTCCACATAGGCCGTAATAATATCATTATACTACAATACGTGAACAATGCAAGAACAGCATTATTGTCGATTATTTCAGTTTTTCGATTATTTCAGTTTGCTTGAATAAGAGCCTATTGTCGCAGTAGCTGCTGTTAGTTCAGTGAGTGCGGTAGCATTTTGCTGTTTGCGTAGAGTGTGTTTAATTCTAAAATGTATTCAGGAAGTACCCCGAGCGTATCATTGGCCAAGAAAACGACACTCTCAGCAGATGGAGGTAAGCAATAGAATAATACAATACTGTAAACATGAAAAGAACTGTTACAGTATACTGACATTTTAAAATTAATAAAATAATTTTATTTCATATTTTTGTGTGTGAACTGGAAGCAGAGTTCATGATGCACGCAGAGTATTCAATGAAGTCCTTATAGAGTCAATTGGGGAAGATTAACCGAAGCAGGAACTGTATCAGGTGAGTTCACAGGGGAATCACTTAAGTGAAAGTGTCAATCAAAGCGTAGAGGCGGTTGATTTTGACTCAGATTGCTCCATCAAGGATCCTTACTACGAACCAGATTCGAGTGATACAGATAGTACTGGTCTCCTGAGCAAAGAAATCAGTGTTGTAAAGGAAACTACTAGTGATAAACTATCAAGATGGAAAAAAAGTGATCCCAAAAATTGGAAGAAGAATGTAATTAAGAAGTGTAAAATTGAAAACAAAAAGCCAAAGCCAGTTAACTGTGAAAGATGTAGATATAAGTGCAACAAAAATTTCTCTGATGAAATTAGGTACTCTTTTTGTAGAAGATTCTGGGACTGTGAGTATACAAGGCAAAAGGATTTTAATCTTTGCAACACACTGAGTTTAACTCCAGCACGGAGACGAAGTATTGCTCAGCCACTGAAAATACGTAAAGATTCTAAGGTATACTACCTGAACAGACAGTAAGAAAGTCAGAGCATGTAAGAAATTCTTTATTAAAACTCTTTGTATTTCGGCTGATGCAATAGGCATTGCATGTAAGGGAAAAGGCGAGAGTGGACTGTTCGTAGGAAGTGATAAGAGAGGCAAAGGAATTCCTCATAATAAAACTAAACCTACTGAAGTGCAGAAAGTTAAAGACCACATACAAAAGTTTCCTACAATGGAATATCGCTACTCAAGGAAATCCACAAAACGACTGTATTGAGACTCCAAACTAAGTATATCCAAAATGTATAGTCTATACAAAGAAGAATGTAAGGATTCCGAGCCAGTCAGTGAAATAACGTATAGATGAATATTTTGTCAGGACTATAAACCGGCCTCCTATAAGCCAAAAAAAGATCAGTGTCAAAAATGTGTGAGTTATGAGAAATCAAAAAGTAATGAAGAAAAGAAAGCTTTAGAAGCAGAGTATAATGAGCGTATTGCAAGGAAAAGTTAATGCAACCAAGCAAAAGCCGCCGATAGAGAAAAATGTAATGTAGAAAAGACATTTATGTGTTCCACGTTTGATTTGCAATCTGTTTTGCATATACCTGCAAGTGACGTCAGCCCGATGTACTACAGCTTGAAAATCTGTACATACAATTTAACTGTCTACGAACTATCTGAGACAAATGATGCATTCTGGTACGCTTGGACTGAGCTAAACGGAAAGAGAGGTAGCTCCGAAATTGGTTCCCGCATCACGAAGTATATTAAGTAGCTTCGACCAGGTATAAAGCACATTTCGTTTTTCTCGTTAAAATAGGAATCAAAACGTAGCTGCATTGTTCCTGTACTTGGTTCAGACAACAAATTTAGACATTATTGAACACAAATTTCTTGAATCTGACCACACCTTCGTGGAAGTGGATAGCATGCACAGTGCAATTGAATGTGCGAAAAAATGTGTACCTGTTTATACTGTTCCGCGTTGGCTTAATATATTCAGACTTGCAAGATCTAAAAGAGTTCGAAGCAAGAAAAGTTCTCCATACGCACTACATGAAATGAAAAATGAAGAATTCAAGGATTTATCTAAACTTTCAGCATCTATCATTAAAAACAGAAGTACTGACATTCACGGAAATAAAGTTAACTGGCTAAAAGTGAAATGTTTTCGCTACCAGAAAACCCAGTCCAGGAGTGATCAAATACAGATACGACCACACATCGGATTATAAAGAAATACATACGGTTGGAAAAGGACGTCCTTTAAATATGGCAAATATTCACTTAGAAGATCTTTACCCCAACATTCTGCCAATAAGCAAAAAGAAAAAGAACTGCCTGATACAGTTATGCAAAAATGCTGTCATTCCTGAAGAATTTCACTCTTGATATAAATCTCTTCCTAGATCAGTTGCAGCCATTGATAAAGTTCCTGTGCCAGGTGTAGAAGACAGCGACAGCAGCGAAGCAGGTGTATAGAGTGGAGAAGAAAAGAATCTTCCACAGTGTTTCTCAATTGTTAAGTGATATTATAAAATGACTCATTATTGTGATTCAAATTATTCAGTAATGTGTTTTTTTATGTAACTTTGCTCAAGTTGATAAACAATTACTATGCTGACTACCAAAACCAATTATGTGATGCAATATTTGTATTTCATGATAATTAATAAAAACCTATAAAGCATTAACAAGCTCTTTATGCATTAACCTTTACTAGATATCACCATTAGTTAGTTATTGCATTGCAACAATTCATTTGTTGATTTAATTATATATGGCTCACTAAGGAATATAAAAACCCATTTTTCTCGAAACTAGCTAAAACGGAGTTAGTGGGTTTTGCAGTAAGCCCACTATACAGTATATATATAGCATGTTCTGTTTATGCTAAGAACAACACACAACACACACACACACACACACACACACACACACACACACACACACACACATGCCCGAGGGATGATTCGAACCTCCGGTAGGAGGGCCGCGCAATCCGTGACATGGCACCTCTAACCGCGAGGCCACTCCGTTCGGCAGTCTTTCTCCCATAGGCCAGACCAAACGTAGCTAATGATATCGACTCGACGCCTAGGTCATTGATTTCCAGACTGCATTCCATCAGTCCCGCCCTGCTGCCAAATGAACAGAAAACGAGCGTGCAGAGCACTCATATCACTGAAGTGAAGAGTTCCTAATGAAAAGAACACAGCATGTCTTTTCTAACGCAGAGAAATCTTCAGACGTGAAAGTAACTTGAGGCGCACCTTAAGGAAGTGTTACACAACCATTATTTTTCGCAGTAGACATATAAAGGATTTAGTAGATAATGTCGGAAGTTGCGTGGGGCTTACGCAGATGATGCTGTTGTGCACAGCTGCTTGAAAACTGTATCAAAATACATGTAACACTGCAGACGATTACGACAGAGACTGGTGGTTGCTCCTCATCATAAAGGATAGTCAGCGGAAGCAACATCTACAAAATATATACAAGCAGGCGTGCTGAGCGATTTAAAGTGGAACGACCACACAAAACTAATCGCACGTAATGCAGATGTCAGAATGAGATTCATTGGAAGAAAGTGTTGTCCATTCACAAAGAAGATAGCTCGCCAAACTCTAGTTCGACCAACACTTGAATATTGCTCGCCAGTGTGGGTTCCGTACTGGAAATGGTAGATTCAGGATAGAGAGAAGATCCAAAGAAGAACACAGCATTCTGTTATAGGTTCCTTTAGTAAGACCGAAACCGTCGCGGATGTGATCAGCCAACTTCAGAGGCACAAGTTGCAAGATAAGCGCTCTGCATAACGCTGTGGTTTAGAGTTAAAATTCCGATGGGTATATGCGTAGAAGAGTCAACCAATATACTGCATCCTCCTACAAATATATCGCGGAAAGACAATGCAGACAAATTTAGAGAGATTCGAACTCACACGGAGGCTTACCAACAATCACTCTTTTTGCCGACTATTCGCTACTGGAACAGGAAAGGTGGGTGGGGGGGGGGGGGGGCGGAGAGGCTAGTAGGAGAGTTACATTGGCACTACACGAAGTACCCTCCGCGGCACACCAAAAGATAGCATGCGAAGTATAGGTGTAGATACAAACCGTTGAACACGAGCCCCTTCCCTGTAAGTACCAACAGAATTCCGACGGGTAAATGTCATACTAAATGTAAAGGTTCGGGTTTCGATTTCTAGTGGATCCGAAGATTTTATTTTTCTCTGACCCTTCTCTCACTTTTGGCAATGGTTTGTCACTGTGAAAGATGCCTAGCTGCTGTGTGCTACGTAGTCCACTCAAATTTAATTCCCCCTATAGGTGGCTGGATAAATCGGTTCAAAGGTCGATAGAAGGCTAGGGTACTCCACCTCCAATAGGACCAGGCCTAGTGAAGGGCTGTGGTTTCGAAACCACCATTCGGGTTGATGACACCTTTACCTTTTCAAATATCGCCTCCTAACGTGCTGACCCTTTGACCAGACTTGTGCAAAACACAGCGCAACAAATTAAAGGGTCACATTTTCGAAACTCCGTAATTATGTCCCATTCCGAAGAATAAGTTTGAAATTTGGCTCAAAGATTCCTTCAGCGTTCATCTTGAATGGTGGAAAAGCATGGCGCCTGCGACTTCACACTCGAGCTCGGCGACGCTTCAAACAGCGAGATGTCAACACATGTCAACTGTAAGCGGGGTTAATGATGTCACATTGGCACAAAATTTCACTACAATTCCGTCCCACCACACCAGGGACGTGTCACACGATTGGGAGGTCGTCACACTTCCTCTTACCCACATTTCGTCCTTTCTTTTTACGCCACTACGATGGAGGCCAGAATAGCGACACCCAGATTTGAAATTGTGCGGTTTTTTGATGGGTGACCCAGGAACATCTCAGGCACACCGCCGCTCAGAGTCGACACGAAAAGGCTCAGGGGAAGCATAAAGCGAGTCAATGAAATCACCGATTCTCTTGGAGCGTTGATTCCCACACATTTCGCGATAGAAAAAGACAGTCCGCAGTTCCATAAGCAACAGGACGACGTTATTCACAACGTTCAACACGGCCGCCGTACCCTGGGCGTTTGAACCCTACTCTAAGGGCATCGTGGGGCTGCAACCCCACTGAACCGTATCTGTCCCCTGTGAAGTGTAGCTCGACCGCAATTTTTGTTCTGCTATACAACTTGGAATCACGAGGGGTTGTTAAAACCAATCGACGAAATCCGAACGTGATCCGAAACAGCAAAGGATTCATATGCTTTTTCATCCCTCTTTTCTCGCGCCCTCCTATGGCGTGATCATGGGAGGTAGGGAGTAGGAGGGGTGTACCATTAAGATGTGCGTGAATAAAACAGCAGAGGGTCCATCTAAGACCCTCAGATCGGCAACATCCTCGGTGTCTCCCGCACCTTAGCTGCGCGTGTTACAGATTTACCTGTGAGAAACTTCACATTCTGCCTTACACTGCTCTAGCGCCTAAAGGCAGGCAAACACCACCTGAGGGTGTCGACAGTGTTGCCTACATCCGGGCACTAGGGCAGCCACGAGGCTGCATGTGTGTCGAAGTTTCCGACAGGTACATTTGTAACGTGCTCAAACAAGGTGTGTGGATGGCACAGAGAGTATTGCCGAATTGGGAAGTCTTACAGGGACCCTTTTCTGTTTTATTTACGCACATCTTGTTGTTGCACACACCCCTCCCACTACCCCGACCCCCCCCCCCCCCTCTTTATCGCGACATAGGAGGGAGCGAAAAAGATGGGACGAAAAAGCACATGAACCCTTCGCTGCTTCAGATCACTTTCAGATTTCTTCCAATGGTTTTTAACAATCTCTAGTGATTGCAAACTGTAGAGCAGAGCAAAAACTGCGGTCGCGCTACGCTCCACAGGTGTCAGATAACGTTCAATGGAGTTGCAGCCTCACGAAGCAATTAGAGTAGGGTCCAAACGCGCAGGAGGAGGCACCAGTGTCGAACGCTGTGAAAACTGCGGACTGTTGTTTTCGAAGCCTTTCCGATTGATTCTGAGTGGCGAAGTGTCTTAAATGTTTTCGTCGGCCACACACAAGAAAACGCGTGATATCAACGCTGTGTATCACGGTTATGACCTCCATCGCGAAAGCGTCATAAGGAGAGGTGAAATGTGGGTAAGAGGGCGTGTAACGATCTTCGCATTGTGCAATACTTCCATGGTGGTGAAATTTGGTGCCAATGTGAGATATTAACTCACCTTATAGCTTACACGAACTTCTGAGCTATTGCCTTTTTTGCATGTGTCATCTCTTTGCTGTTTGAAGCGTCGCAGAGTCCGAGCGTGGCGTCGCAGGGCGCCAACATTTTGTGGCATTATAGAGGAGGGTTGTCAGCATCTTTTGAGCCCAATTTCAGACTTATGCGACGGATTAGGAGACAGTGATCCTTTAATTTTGTTGCACGGTGTACAGTGTTTGCACCTCTGCAGATATTCCGTGTTGACACAGAGTCAGGGATTTATACTTATTTCCCCGCAATGGCTATGTACTTTTTCGCAGAGAGGGGGACAGTTCTTTATTATCATAAGAGCTACTCATTCGCTGTCAAAGGTGTTATCTCCACAGGTGATCTCAGCTCTGTAATATATCTTATATTGATTTAGCCAAAAGGCGTATGTCGTTTAATAAGTATCGGAACACTGTGCGGAGCAAAGATGCAATATAAACAGGCCCGCGCCGAAAAGAGATATGTACGAAAAGAAAGATGAACATATATCTCTATTCTAATGCTTCCTTAAGCCGCCATCAAATTTTTCACTCTTCAACAATTTGTCTCTTCCCATCCGTGAGCACGGGTGGACGTATTGCGTGTTTGTCTGACAAAAAAATATATTTGTGTAAAGGTTTTTGCAATATATCTTCAAGAAATGGAGGCAGTTTCTTTCATTTCTAAATTGCTTCATCCTGAAAATGATTCCTGGATACACCGTAGCCTGCAAACTTCGGAAAACAAAGCGACATTACTTATGATTGTATTATGCTGCATCACGAAGATGGATGGTGCATCCTTTCCTTCAAGAAAGAATAGGTAAATATCACTCTGTTCAAAGACAGTTAATATATCAATTAATTTAGACTGTTACAGTGGTAATCATAGCGAGAGATTGTGGAGGTGTGAACTTCGACGCGTGAACTGCTGCTGCTGAAAAGTATCCTCCAGCCATACACCTCTAAATAACCCACATTATCTGCACCTCCTTACAGCACCAGTACTTAAACACCAGTATGGCTTACAGGAGAAAACAAAGGAGGAAAACCTTCGCCAAATCTCTACGCCGTGTATCAGTACTTCCTGCTCTGAGAGAGAACATAATTGCGATATTGGTTTCTCATTTAATCGCTTCCGTGGTTAGTTTATGTAGTGATAAAATTGTGCATATTGAACTTTATTTATCCACCAAAACTGTAAATTAACCGTTTCGGCAGGCTGCTCCCAACATATTCAAGTAGAAAGAAATAACGGTGCTCACATGCTTAAAGTTGACGATATTTTCTAAACTGATGACTGAAGTCTGCCGAAAAACGTAATTTACAATTGATGTGGATAAATAAAGTGAGATCGTAACAGTTATTTCACTTTATATACCACCACGATCACCGACATACGCGTATTTCAAGACACTTCGTCTTTTACGCAGAAGAGCCAAAGAAACAGGTACACCTGCCTTATATCGTGTAGGGCCCCCGCGAGCACGCGGAAGTGCCGCAACACGACGTGGCATGGACTCGACTAATGTCTGAAGCAGTGCTGGACGGAACTGACACCATGAATCCTGCAGGGCTGTCCATATATCCGTAAGAGTACGAAGGAGTGGAAATCTCTTTCGAAAAACACGTTGAAAGACATCCTAGATATGCTCAATAATGTTCATCTCTGGGGAGTTTTGTGGCCAGCGGAAGTGTTTAAACTCAGAAAAGTGTTCCTGGAGCCACTCTGTAGCAATGCTGGACGTGTGGGGTGTCTTGCATTGTCCTGCTGGAATTGCCCAAGTCCGTCGGAAGGCACAATGACCATGAAACGATGCAGGTGATCAGACAGGATGCTTACGTACGTGTCACCTGTCAGAGTCGTATCTAGACGTATCAGGGGTCCCATATCACTTCAGCTGCACACGCTCCACACCACCACAGACCCTCCACCAGTTTGGACAGTCCCCTGTTGACATGTAGGGTCCGTGGATTCATGAGGTTGTCTCCATACCCGTACACGTCCATCAGCTCGATACAATTCGAAACGAGACTCGTTCGACCAGGCAACATGTTTCCAGTCATCAACAGTCCAATGTCGGTGCTGACGGGTCCAAGTGAGATGTAAAGCTTTGTGTCGTGCAATCATCAAGGGTACACGAGTGGACCTTCGGCTCCGAAAGCCCATATCGATGATGTTTCGTTGAATGGTTCGCACGCTGACAATTGTTGATAGCCCAGCATTGAAATCTGCAGCAATTTGCAAAAGAGTTGCACTTCTGTCACGGTGAACGATTCTCTTCAGTCGTCGTTGGTCCTGTTCGTGCAGGATCTTTCTCCAGCCGCAGTGATGTAAGATTTGATGTTTTACCAGATTCCTGATATTCACGGTACGCTCGTGAAATGGTCGTACGGGAAAATCCCCGTTTCATAGCTACCTCGGAGATGCTGTGTCCCATCACTCGTGCGCCGATTATAATACCAGGTTCAAATTCACTTAAATCTTGATAATCAGCCATTGTAGCAGCTGTAACCGATCTAACAACTGCGCCAGGGTGTTGCAGAACGCAGCGCCCTATTCTGCCTGTTTGAATATGCATGTCTATACCACTTTGTCTTCCGCGCTTCAGTGAATAATTAAGGGTTAGATCCGTGTATCATTCTCCAGGTACTGTGTTTTATTCCAAGTATTGAACTGTCATTCTGTTACTTTTATACGTTGTAGACTGAAAAATTCTTCGAAAGTGTTTTGAGGGAATGAAGGATTCCAACTCTCGCTTCCAACATCAGTATCCCATTTTCTTTAGGGATGTCGTGGAGTACGAATAGAAAATAACAATTTAAGATTAATGTGCACGACACTTGTGTTACTGGAGCCCAAATTGCATTTAACACGATCAGAATGTAATAAAATGTAATACGAATAGTAAAATACACTTGGGAACCACTTTTTTTATCATTTTTTATTAATTGATGTTTTTCAATTGTTCATAGTTATTTTTCACACCAGTTTCAAGCGCGATAACAGTTTTCTTCTGTGCGGCATAAAGACTATGAACTTCGAAACTTTCAAGTGTTGTTCCGTGGTTTATTGTTCGCTCTACTAAGGAAATTCAACCGATACAGTATCGCATTATTAGTACTATTTTTCAATTTATCTGACTTGTAATCTTCTGTAATCATCATTTGAAGGTAAATTACATTGAATACAATCCACTCAATACAACAAAATCTGAATGTTATACATCTGGTTTCATACAATGCTTTCCTTTAACTGTGATTTGGGAGACCGAGACAGGGTCACAGTAAAATAAATGTCTCTATTCTGTTTCTACAGACAGAATTATGAACGCCTCAGATATAAATGACGCCGTAAACAAGACTGGTGCTCTATTTTACGTGTATGGCTGCTATGCCTACGTTAGGAAAGGTGAACATGCTGTGTGGAGTGTGTCTGTGAAGCTGTTTCAAATTCTCGTTTGCGAGCAAGCTAAGAAATCCATTATTTCATTTCATCATACTCCGATTAGCTTTATAAATCTCATATGGCATTGCTTACGGAATTTCATTGTTTTCCATATATCATTATTTTCTTCATTATCTGTGTTTTCAGTCATCTCTTGAACTTTACCAACATTAAAGCAGCCTTCGTGTGGTTATACTATTTTCTCTCTTTTGCTACTGCACTGTATGTCAGCTTAACGGATGACATGTGATGCCTATGAATTTCCATTATGTACAGCATCGTTGTTTTAAAATTGTTCCTCTTATCATTATTTCGCCTATCTTCTCCCATCCTCTTGGAGACATTTTCGAATAGTTGTTGTTTCATCCTGCTTACTGTATAATTTTCCTGTAATTGCTTGCTTGAAATTCTCGCATTCTCTTAATAGCCGCCAAGTTCCACTAACGATTTTGTTTTCTTTTGCTTTGTTCGTGCTTGTACAATCATCGCTGTTTGCCCACATACCTTAGTTAAATAATGAACCCTTAACGTCTGTGCACATTTTGTAATAAGCTTCTAAGTCAATGCAGTCAATGTAGCCAATGCAGTCAAACGATACGGCCATTTATGTCACATATTTTGATACTCGCGAACCCATAGGGCGCTTCCCATTGACCTTCAATCATGGAATTTGGCAAGAAGTGAGGTCTCATAACACAAAAACAAAAAATCCGATAGTTCTTGGATTTTAATTATATCACACAAAAAGATTTTTTTTTTCGTCGTTCTTGGAAGTATTGGAATTCTCGCTACCGATATCTTGCGAGTATCGCTATCGGTAACAGGCTAGATTATTGAGTCCTGGGATGGAGGAACTGTATATACGTAATTAGTGCGGAACTCTCGGTGCGCGAGCCCTGTCGCACTTACCCGAGTTTTTTCGACAAATGTCGCTAGTAAATGGCCTCTGTCATTTGTAGTATTATACCAATAGTGACCCGTAGAGCAATGAAAACGTTTCGCCTGTAGGATGAACCACGCCTGTTGCCACACGATGGTCGTGTCTGGATACGCCGTCATCCAACCAATGGCTGCTCCAAACACGCACCTCGCCAGGGAAGTAGACTTATGGGGGACATCCACCTGGGCTTCCATGGAACTTGTAGTAGTAATCGAACGCACTATGATAGATGTGGACTGCGTGATCATTTTGCAGACTGCCTTTGTCCCTTCATGTTAGATGTCCTTCCCGACGCCCATGGCACCTTCCAGCACGATAACGCTAAGTATCAGGTCAGAATCGTGCTACAGCGATTTGAGAAAGATGAGAGTGAACTCACGTTGATGTCTTGACCGTCAAATTCACATAATCTGGAACCAGTGGAAAACATCTAGGATGCTATCGGGCACCCTTAAACTACCGGTCCGGTAATTTACGGAAACTGCGTGACCAGTGCGTAGATGTTAGGTGACACATACCTTCGGAAACTTACCAAGAACTTGTCGAATCCATCCTAATGCCACGCAGATTCACTGCTGTACAGTACTGCGATCCAAAGGTGAACCAACAGGCTATTAAGTGTCCACTCTTCTCAGTCAGCCTTTAATAAAAGCGGTTGTTACAATTTTTTTTTGTAAAACCTAATGAAGCAATCAATATAAATCTTTTTGCACATTATTTCTTGATTCTTGGACAATATTTTCTGATTCTCCAAAGAAATTCAGTCATCGTTCGCACTCCCCATCCCGCTTTATTCAAAATGAGGTGTGCCCATGACCGAAGAAATTCAGCAAATCTTACCTGAACTGAAAAAAAGCAATCTTATTAACCTATAGGATATTGCACACGGAGTAATAGCACAGTTTTTTGAAATTAGTGAGGTCACGTATTTTTCAATAACTAATGAATAAATTAAAATAAAAAATAGCCAACTACTCCTTGTGAACATGTCAGAGGAGTAATTCAAAGGAATATCAGAAAGTTTAGTGTACTTGCAATTCATTCTGTCCGCTTGAGATACAGTGTAACGATGATATCTCTCTGAAATTGTGGTGAATTATTCCTCAGCGTTGTCTGCAAAATAACGTGAGCAAAAACACAATACAAAGCAACATCTTTGTTTCAAACGTCCGCCAGTTTATTACTTTGTCAAATTTGAAAAAAAAACTGAGCTATTATTCCAAGCGCAGTATCTTATTGATTAAAAAAACTGTTTGTTTTTTTTAATTTCCAACAAGACTTCCATCATGGCCACACCTCATTTTGAACAGAGCAACTTTAACTCCTCAGCTGGGAAGCTTAATGATGATTGAATTTCGTTATAAAAATCAGAAAATGTTGTTCAATAATGAATAAATAATGTGCAAAAAGATTTCTGTTGATTACTTTATTAGTATTTCCAAAAAAATCGTAAAAATCGCTTATGTTAAGGTAAGGAGCCCTAATATCGTCCCCGCTCCTAATTACGTCCCCCTAAGAATTTTCGGTTTCCGCAGTTGGTAACAAATGTAAGCTGCGCGAACTTTGTACAGTGTATTGTTGACGGAGTTTCTTGGGTGGAGCACGTGTAGCTTGCGTGTACGAAAGAATTAATTTTTTATGCTGAGGTGAGTTAGTGTGACACTTACATTAACAGTGCAATTCCTAGTGTGAGCACTGACCCGTGTTCAAATACTGGGCTGTATTTCAGTCGTCTGTTGTAGTTCCTGGTGTGTAATCGTTAATAGTCAAGGGTTTGGCGTATATTGGTGTAGTGGCCAATATAACAAATCTGACGATGTTCGTAATTTCGTCTCCCTGCAGTTTCTATTTTCGTCCTGGGGACGAAATTTAGAACTGTCATTAAGCACGGATTTTATTTGATACTTATAATGGTTACTTTACTGTTTTGATATGGGAAAACACAGGGGGAGAAATGGATTCGTCTGCACGAAGTGCTCAGTTTATCGCGAAAGATGCTGTTTATCTAGATAGACATACAAATTCATATGGCACACATCTTTGGAAAGCTGAAAAAACTTGAAAGGAATGTTCATACGTGATATTGAAATGACTAATAGTAGTGAAATTGCTTGGCAATGTTAGAAAGGAAAAATACGTTTAAATCAATTGTACTTCAGAGAATTTTTGTGGGAATGGAATTACGAACACACTTTTTTTCTGTTTTTGCAGTGTTAACGCTTATGTCAAATACTGGATTTAGTATGTTACAACAATTTAATTGTGACTTGCCTTCAAGTGGAGCACGAGTTATGGAAAATATATAAAAAATTGTAGCCTTTTCCGTTACTTTTCAGGACTTATACAGGTCCTAACGTACTAAGTTGACGAACTTGGACCTTCTACCGTACAGGCTGGCTGAGGGGCGTGGACCCTTAAGCAGGTCTCATAATGTTGCGGCTCATTAGCGTCTACGATTTTTATTGTTATTTGTGTTGGTGCAAGTAATAGAAAATAATAATAATAATAATAATAATAATAATAAACGTCGCTCATGCAATGTGCACTAATGCAGTTTTTGGGTGCAGCTGTTTGCTGTCCTTGCTGTGTAATCTTGAGGTATCCTCATATTCAGAGCTGTAGCTGTATCTGACACATTTTCCACTTATTACTGCGAGCGTACCGTCCCTAATGATCTCAGCATCCCGTAATTCAAAAGTTGAAAAGGACCGTCCCTCTTCCGTGTCCAATCTTCTGTCGCCTCTTAACAAGTGCTTCTCTTTCTGCAAGTCCTTAGGTTTTTGTTTCAATTAGTAAGCATCTCTGCCTGCGCTTAGGCTGCATGCAGCTCTGCACCCGTTACTAGTTCTGCCTTTAATGAGGCCGGCAGGAAAGAATTAAGAGTGACGACGGGGGAGGCGCTCTTTAAAGTCAGCTCCTCCCGGCACCTCACTGAGAACCGACAAAATTCTCTTCATTCGAAGTACAAACATGGCACGTAGAGGGAAGATAACGGAACAATGCAAATCTCGGTTTTTTGTGTGAAATGTCAACGACCTGCCGTGATGTAACATCGATCTTGCGGGGCATTAACACTTCACGAGATAATGTTTACCATAAAAAATGTTCCATGTGTCCACTGAGAACTACAGCTAAATGGCATTTAGTCAATTTCCCCTGTGTACGAGACCCAAAAGGTTTACACTACGAACATCATAGTGTACGGCTGTACGATACCACACGATAGGTCCACAACGGTACAGTAACAATGGATCGAGAAATTTCTTGTTCATTCGCTTGCAGAAAGATTTACCGAAAGCTAAAATTTACCTGTAACCGAGTACACCGAGGGAATATCTGACTTTCACTGAATTTATACTCTAAACTTTGCTGCCATCTGAATAGACGTAACGCAGCCTGTGGAATGTTTAGCGTGAACTAGCATCAGATCAAATAACAAAAATTATCTGAGGCTGAATTTTTTTTTTAAATAGATGATAAATACCGTTATAATTAAGAGCTTCGCTGTACGCAATTTCCAGGGAACAAGATCAACAGCTCTTCCCCACAAGGACCTGCTCGGTTAGTCAGAATTCAGCTGTAATTCTGTGAACTGTTTTCAGTGTAAAAGGAAAAAACCGAAGTGTGCTGACGATGGGGCTGAGCGTAGCTTTAAACCTATTACGTGTTGCCGTCCAGACAACGAATACATTAAGCTGCTCTCGTCTTAAAAGCGAAACTAGTTCAAATGGTTCAAATGGCTCTGAGCACTATGCGACTTAACTGCTGAGGTCATCAGTCGCCTAGAATTTAGAACTAATTAAACCTAACTAAGCTAAGGACATCACACACATCCATGCCCGAGGCAGGATTCGAACCTGCGATCGTAGCGGTCGCTCGGTTCTACAACGTAGCGCCTAGAACCGCACGGCCACTCCGTCCGGCGAAATTAGCAATAAATCAATTAATAAGCCATCTATCGTGGTTTATCTGTACATTAATCATAAGATAAATATCAGTCCGGCTTTCATGAACATCACATCACGAACACTGCACCATGCGAAGTTGTCAGAGACTTCCACAGTATCGAAACAATGGTTAAAGTGGTTCAAATGGCCCTGAGCACTATGGGACTTAACATCTGAGGTCGTCAGTCTCCTAGAACTTAGAACTACTTAAAACAAACTAACCTAAGGACATCACACACATCCATGTCCGAGGCAGGATTCGAACCCGCGACGTAGCGGTCGCGCGGTTCCAGACTGAAGCGCCTAGAACCGCTCGGTCACAACGGCCGGCTCGAAACAGTGGATAAACGTTATAAAAGCTGTATGTGCGTAAACGTTATATGTTCCCTGCTAGTCATATAAATTAAACTCTGTTCAGCGAAACCGCTATCATCCATAATTTTGCACAGCTTTTAAACAGACCGCCATTATCTGTTTCGAGCCATCACGCCCATCTTGAGATGCCTTCAACTACACTGGCGGAAAAAAATTGCAGCACCAAAAAAATAATTAATGTATGGTAATGAAATATGCGTTTGTCTGGACAACGTATTTAGGTGATTAAATAATTGCTAGATCACAGGTTAATGTAAGCGCGAGATAAGCCATTGCAATTGTGACATGCTTGTACGGGTGTAACTGCCAGAATGTTGAATGCAAGCACGCAAATGTTCATGCAATGTGTTGCACAGTTGCCAGATGTCAGTTTGTAGCATGGAGTTCCATGCCTGTTCTACTTGGTCGGTCTACTCAAGGATGGCTAATGCTGGTTGTGGTTGACGCTGGAGTTGTGTCCCATAGGTGCTCGACTGGAGACAGATCTGGAGATCGAACAGACCATGGCAACATGTCCACACTCTGTAGAGCATGCTGTGTTACAACAGCGGTGTGTGGGCGAGCGTTATCCTTTTGGAAAGTATACCCCCCCTCTCCCTCCCGGAATGCTGTTCATGAGTGGCAGCGCAACAGATTGAATCAGTAGATTGATGTACAAATTTGCAGTCAGGATGTGTGGGATAATCACGTGAGTGCTCTTGCTGTCATACAAAACCGCACCCCAGACCAGTTCAGTTTGCCACGGAGGCAGAACCAGCTCTCATCGGAAAGCACAACCGACCTCCTACCCTTCCAGAGCTCTCGCTTCACACAAATGAAGTCGCAAGTGGGTGTGGCTTGGAGTCAGTGGAATACACGCTCCAAGGCGTCTGGCTTGGAGCTGTCTTTGAAATAACCGATTTGTAACAGTTCTTTGTGTCACTGTGGTGCCAACTGCTGTTCAAATTGCTGCTGCAGTTGCAGTATGATGCGCCAGAGCCATACGCCGAATACGATGGTCTTCCCTCTTGTAGTGCCACGTGGCCATCTGGAGATCGGTCTTTCTGCGGTCGTAGATTCTCTTGATTCCGTAGAAATATTGAAACACGTGAGGCAATACTGACCCTACGACTTATCTTAGAAGAAAGATTAAGGAAAGGCAAACCTACATTTCTAGCATTTGTAGACTTAGAGAAAGCTTTTGACAATGTTGACTGGAATACTCTCTTTCAAATTCTGAAGGTGGCAGGGATAAAATATAGGGGGCGAAAGGCTATTTACAATTTGTACAGAAACCGAATGGCAGTTATAAGAGTTGAGGGGCATGAAAGGGAAGCAGTGGTTGGGAAGGGAGTGAGACAGGGTTGTACCCTTGAAACGTCCCCTTTGAACAATTATACACGACTGTCCTTAAACTGATACACAATATTTTTTTTTAGCGCAACGCAATCTGACTTTCAAAAATCCCTACAAAAGAATGGCCCTGACTAACATTAAACTATACCTTTCACAAATCACTTACCTCACAAAAATCTTCGCTGCTCAAGTTACTGCAATACAGCGAGCGCCACTACTGCCAGCTTGATATCATCATATATTAATATAGCAGTTCATGACAAATTTCAAAACTCCGCCATCTCTCTCCCCACATCCACCACTGCTGGCGGCTCACCTCCAACTGCGCAACGCTACGCGCTGTTCACAGCCAGCTGCCTAACACTACAATGGCGAGTATTACAACAATGCAAAGCAGCCACAGACTGCACACAGCACAGCCAGTGATTTTCATACAGAGGTGGCGTTACCAATAAAAAAACCTAAACAGCCTACTTACATAGAGAAAACATAAACAGCCTACTTACATAGAGAAAACATAAACAGCCTACTTACACCCTCTCCCCGATGTTATTCAATCTGTATATTGAGCAAGCAATGAAGGAAACAAAAAAAAATTCGGAGTAGGTATTAAAATCCATGGAGAAGAAATAAAAACCATGAGATTCGCCGATGACATTGTAATTCTGTTAGAGACAGCAAAGGACTTGGAAGAGCAGTTGAGCGGAATGGATAGTGTCTTGAAAGGAGGATATAAGATGAACATCAACGAAAGCAAAACGAGGATAATGGAATGTAGTCAAATTAAATCGGGTGATGCTGAGGGTATTAGATTAGGAAATGAGGCACTTAAAGTGGTAAAGGAGTTTTGCTATTTGGGGAGCAAAATAACTGATGATGGTCGAAGTAGAGAGGATATAAAATGTACACTGGCAATGGCAAGGAAAGCGTTTCTGAAGAAGAGAAATTTGTTAACATCGAGTATAGATTTAAGTGTCAGGGAGTCGTTTCTGAAAGTATTTGTATGGAGTGTAGCCATGTATGGAAGTGAAACGTGGACGATAAATAGTTTAGACAAAAAGAGAATAGAAGCTTTCGAAATATGGTGCTACAGAAGAATGCTGAAGATAAGGTGGGTAGATCACATAACTAATGAAGAGGTATTCAATAGGATTGGGGAGAAGTTTGTGGCACAACTTGACTAGAACAAGGGATCGGTTGGTAGGACATGCTCTGAGGCATCAAGGGATCACCAATTTAGTATTGGAGGGCACCGTGGAGGGTAAAAATTGTAGAGGGAGACCAAGAGATGAATACACTAAGTAGATTCAGAAGGATGTAGGCTGCAGTAAGCTTGCACAGGATAGAGTAGCAAGGAGAGCTGCATCAAACCAGTTCAGGACCGAAGACCACAACAACAACAACAACAACAACAACATTCTCGTGACCACCGTTACCAGTAGTACCGCTGCCGGCAATCATGCACAGTGGCTACATTTGTGGCAAGTCTTTCTGCAACATCGCAGAACGACCTCGTTCAAACTTGGTAAGGTGTTGTTAATGGCATCTTTGTTGGCTTAGAGTCATCCTTGACTGACATTAACTCACCACGTTCAGTCTCAAAGGTAGCTAACTCTCATGACCGTTACAGGCGTGTATTTAAAGCCAGCCTGATTTGCATCCTCGAAGCGGCGCTACTAGCGCCAATCGTATGGGACGGATGCGAAATTTGAACACACATCATCTTTTAGATATAGAAACACGCCTAACAACTCCTTTGGTGTTGCGATTTTTCTTTCCATCAGTGTATTTTGTTACACGGCCAGTCAGTATATTTTGTTACACGGCCAGTGTCTTCAGCAACACCGTAATTTGCATTTAAAAATCTGTCCGTGAGTTGTTGACATAAAGATTTAACTACCACTTAGAAAAAATGAAGTTACATTAATTAATATACAATGGCTTCAGGTCTCCTATGCCATCTTGTGGCTCAAGGTAAACTAAAGTTTTTAAGTGAAATATTGGGTTTCTTGCCCCGTAGAAATGATGATTGTTGCTTTGGTCTGCAAGACGAAGACTGGTTTGATGTGGCTCTCCACGCGAGTCTATCCTGTGTAAGCCTTTTCATCTCTACGTAACTAAACCTACAGCCATTTGAACCTGCTTAGGTCACGCACTCTTTGGTCTCCCTCTACAACTGTTTTCCCGCACACTTCCCTCTGTTATCAACGACACAGGATGTGTCATATAAACCGATCCCTTCTTTTAATCAAGTTGTGCCATAAATTTCTTTTCTCCCCAAATCGATTCAGTATCCTTCATTAGTTACGCCATCTACCCATCTAATCTTCAGCATTATTATGTAGCATTACTTGTCAAAAGCTATATTCCCTTCTTCAGGAAAGACTTCTCAACACTAGCATTGATTTTGGATGTTAACAAATTCTTGTTTCTCAGGAATGCTTTCCTTGTTATTGCCAATCTACATTTTATACCTCTCTATATCGGAAATCATTAGTTATTTTGCTGCCCAATTAGCAAAACTCATCAAGTACTTCCAGTGTATCAATTTATAATGTAATTCCTTCAACATCTGATTTAATTCGACTACATTCGATTTTACTTTTTGTTATGGCCATCTTGTTAACCTCTTCTTAAGATACTACTCATTCCGTTCAACTCATCTTGCAAATCCTGCGCTGTCTCTAACAAAATTACAATGTCATCGGCAATTTCTTTTCCAAATTTTTCCTTGGTTTCCTCAGTGCTTGTTTAATGTACAAACTTAACATTGTAAATAGGCTACAACCCTGTCTCACTCGTTTCTCAACCACTGTTTGCTTTTATGTCCTTCGGGTCTTTATAAGTGCAGTCTGATTTCTGTAGAAGCTGTAAGCAATCTTCCGTCGTACATTTTTCTCAAAGAGTATATTCAAGACAATATTGTCAAATATTGTAAATTCTGTAAATGTCTTCTAAGATACGACGAGGAATCACTATTACCTCGCGTATCCCCACAGTTCTCTGGATCTCAAATGGATCTTACCCGAGCTCGGCTTCTACCAGTTTCTTCATTCTCCTGTAAACAATTCGTTCAGTATTTTGCAACCATGGATTAATAAGTAATTGTTCGATAGTATTCACACCTGCCTTCTTTGGAAATGGAATTATTACATTGTTCCTGAAGTCTAAGCCTGTCTCATACATTTTGTGCACCAGGCGGAATAATCCTGCACGGCTGGCTCGCTCTCGCAAGGATCTCAATAATTATATATATATATATATATATATATATATATATATATATATATACTGAATCATGCATGCTTTTACAGCCTTTTATTCATCCTCTAACGACCGCACTTAGCCATTTTGCATTTTCTGTCAATGTAATTTTTTAGGCGTCTATATTCCCTTTCATTTGCCGCCTTTTTACATTTTCTCAGCGCAATAATTGCCGTTTGGAGTGCTACGTAGCGAGACTGAGGCGGTCAGAGCCGTGCATGGGCGCCGTGGCAACGGCAATGAGCGGCGCCGGCTCCAGTCGGCAGGGTCTAATGGGTTGGGTTGGGTTGTTTTGGGGGAGGAGACCAGACAGCGAGGTCATCAGTCTCATCGGATTAGGGAAGAACGGGGAAAGAAGTCGGCAGTGCCCTTTCAAAGGAACCATCCCGGCATTTGCCTGGAGCGATTTAGGGAAATCGCGGAAAACCTAAATCAGGATGGCCGGACGCGGGATTGAACCGTCGTCCTCCCGAATGCGAGCCCAGTGTGCTAGCCACCGCGCCACGTCGCTCGGTGGCTCTAATGGGACGCCCGTGTGGCCCGGACTCGCGCTGCCAGTTGGCTGCGCTAATTAATGCAGCCGCCGGGAAGGTCAAGGGCCGGGTGGGCGGCGGAAGTGCCGACGTCACCTCGCTGCTGCAAGGCCGCGCCGGTCCGCCTAACACAGGTCACACCAACTTTTTGACACAATGGCTACCGATGGGGCGCCGTCGGGTGTATAACCGTGACGTCGATTCCGTGTTACGCACAGTATTTCGACGACCGATCCACTAGTCTTCTTCAGATCCTGGCTGCTTGTTGTTATGAGTACTCGCTGCTCGGATTCCAAGCAGACTGCTAACAACGGGAGCGTTCGAACTTCCCCTCACCGGTTTCATTCATATTGACAGGCTATGCAGGGCACGACTTGGACCTAAACATATGCAAACATCAAGGAGCAGCTCTCAATCGTTTTCGAGAAAAAAAAGAGTTTGATCATTTTATGCGTGCTTACATATTTTGTGTGTTCTCTCTTAGTAAAGGATTCCGCAGCCAAGCGAGTAAGTGCTTAGTATCATAAGCACGAGGTTTGCGGATCGAATTTTGCTTCCAGTGCCCTTTCTTTATTTCGTTCCCACCTAATTCTAACAACAGATAAGCGTGGCGCGCCGCGAAGCTGTGTGGTGACCGAGCACCGCTTACGAATATAATCCAAGTTTGTTTTCCAATAGACACAGTGAAAAAACCTTGCATATGCAAAGATTCGGTGTTCGTTACAAGTGCTGTACGTCGCAATAATTATTGTTTCCCATGTTTCTATTATTAGTATTATCCTGGTTCGTACAGTGCTCCACAGGTTATGCATTATAGTTGCCACATGTGTAGACAAAATGACTATACTGATTTGATTGGTCTACTTTTCTCAGTCTCATTACGAAATTTTTTCTTCTTTTTTCAGGATAAAGGCTACGAAAATAATAATCGAACCATCGATAATGACAGTTTTCACAGTCACAATAATTACGTGGGAAGAAAAAATAGAGAAGTGCAGGCACAGATATTCGAACCATGGACCTTGCGCTCGTGGGACTAACCGCTTAAAAAGCTTGGCTGTGGACCTCTTCAGTGGTAACGACCATATAAAATATATAAATAAGAGCAAAATGTTGAAACTCAATTTTCTCGAAAATAGTTGAGAGTTGCCTCTTCCTGTTTACATATGTTGAAGTCGTAGTCGTGCCCTACACATCCTGTCTGTATGAGTCAAATCGGTGAGGGGAATTTCATAAGGTTCCCTTGTAAGTACCAAGCACGTATACAAGAGCGGGGGATGGGGGGGGGGGGGCGTCATAGCGTCATGACTCTCTCACAAAACACGTTTGAATTGGACCATTTATATTTTTATATATACTGTCTGAGAAACAGAAAGGAAGCACCCAGAAGGCATGATCAGAACTTCAAACGCGTACACACTATAGTGTAAATAATTAGAGTTGCAATCCTCTGTGACAGATAGAATAGCCACCAGAGTGCATTAGGACTGTTCGTGTTCAGTGTTGCTACCAGGCCTCGTACGGTATACATGGGACGCGAAAGGCGTCAGATGCTCAGTGATCGTTCTGAAGGGCAAGGAATAAAGGTACAGTACAAACAATCAAATTGTAACGATATTATTACTTACAGCGTGATTCAAAAGTTCCCAGACATTTCCTTGAAATCGCTAACCAATATCTCTTATTTTTTGCAGATACTCATGAAGAATGCTCGCATTTGCAGAAAGAATAGCAAGAGGTCCAAAAGGATTTCCTGAGGAAATTTAGAAAGCCAGATCCATCAAGGCAAGTTATCAGGAATTTAGTGAATAAGTTCAAAAGAACGGAAAGTGTTGCTGATGGAGTACGTTCTGGGAGGCCAGTAACATCACCAGAGAATACAGATGCCATACAGAATGCTGTTAACCATTGGCCAACCGCCTCGAGGACCCAATAGGGAGCTAAACGTCCTGCAAACGACAATTTGGCTGACACTACGTAGTTCAGGATTGGGAATGTGACACACCTATGGTCAATGTGTGGATGGGAGTGACCAAAACAAAAATACTGTATACGGACCTTTCATGTTATGCCGAAAAGACAATTACAGGAACAATTTATCTAGACGTGCTTCAACACTATCTGGAACCACAACTGTAACAGGATAGGATAAACAAGAAGGCGCACCTCCGCACTTTGCAATCATCGTTCGGGATAACTTGGAATAAACATTTTTTGGTATATGGATTGCGCGCATCAGCACCTGTACTATGGGCTGCCGGCTCTCCTGACCTGACGCCCTTGGACTTTTCTGTATAGGGTTTCACGAAGTCAAAGGTGTACCAGGTAAAGATTAATACACTAGACCAGTTGATACAGCGAATAACCAAGGCAGCAGGAGCAACAACACAAGACATGTTGGCGACCGTGTTCCGTGCCACGCAACAGAAATGGGAGTTGTGCGTAGATTTGCAAGGTCACCACATTGAAAAGCATTGATGTGTGTCTCCCATGTGGTGTGTAATGAATCTGTAACTTGCACTTTGTGAATGAACATCTCTTTCCCAAAAATGTCAAGGGACTTTTGAATCACCCTGCATTAACCGTTAACTCACGAGGTGACTTTTCTGTAACGTATACTACGACGTGGAGCCTCTCGTCCCCTTTGATGAAACCGAGATTTATTTATTTATTTATGTAACCTGGCAAGACTACGGCCATCAGGCCCTCTCTTACATCTAACCAGACATTCTACTTATTTTGCTTTCATATGTATAAGTAAGCATGTTAAACTACATCTACTAAAGAAAGTGAAATGAACATTTACAAAGGTACACTTGGAAAAATACATACACATACAGTTTATATTCGTAGATGATAAGTACTGCTACAATTAGACATTAAGATAAAGACAGATTTTGGATAGGACTGCTAGCAGCAGGGAGTATGAGGGAGACTGATGGTGAAGGGAGGAGAAGAATAGGGAAATGATGAAACACAGTTCAGGAAGTATAAAGGAAAAGAAGATTGGGTAGCTAATGGAGATAGAAGAAGAGAAAGGAGCAAGATAGGAGACACTAGCTTTGCTGTTTGACAGAGGGGAGGATTGGCCTTGTACATTAATTTTGTGGAAAACGTTATGAGGATGATAGTAGGAAATGCTTCAACTTCTTCTTAAAAGCAGCAGGGGATTGAATTTTGCGCAAGGTCAGGGGCAGTTTGTTCCAGAGGCGGACAGCATCAACAGAGAAGGAATCCGCAAATGTTTTTGTTCTGTGAGTGGGCACAGTTAGGATACCAAATAACAATGACCTCATGTTTAGATTATTACGGCATGAAAAGTGTTTAATCTCTGAAGCAGGGTTTGGGGTGCCTGCGCGACGAGTAACCGGTGAAGTAGACATTGAGTGTGGTAGTCACGCAATTTGTCCGGCCGCAGCCACCTAGCTGGGAGTATGAAGCACTAACATGATCATGTCGGAGAATGTTGCAGGTGTAACGCACACAGGCATTCATGGTTAGTTCTAACCGTCTTTTGTTTTCACTACTCATGCCTTATTGAATTACGTCACAATAGCGGAGGTTTGGTAGAATGAGTGCTTGCACGAGCTGGCGTTTCACGTCCTGTGGAAATACGTTCCGTAACTTTTTGAGAGCATAGAGAGAAGCGGACGTCTTCCGGCACACTGCGACTGTATTCTCTGCCCAGTTGAGGTGCTCATCCAAAGTTACACACAAGTTCTTAACTGTTTTCTGATGTGGTATTTGGAATACCGTCGAACAGAAAAGGAGGCAGCCGTTCGCGAAAATCTGAACTTATTAATTTCTGATGGGCTATTAAGATTACTTGGGTCTCTTTTGCATTTAGTTTAAGCCCCAGGTTTTTCGCCCACGTCACTACTGAAGACGGATCATCATTCATGTGAGCGATAGCAGTGTTTATATCTTCAGGTCTGACGCTTAGGTAGAGCTAGAGGTCGTCGGCATAGAAAGGATATTTACAGGAAGACAGAACCGACGAAATATCATTGACATATAAAGAAAACAAAAATGGTCCTAAGACTGATCCTTGTGGCACTCCGGTGGAGATATGTTTCCAGGAAGATTTTTCATTTACACGGGCAATACATTGCTGTCTGTCTTTTAAGTAGTTTTCAAACCATATCATTGCAGAATCTGAGAAATTAAGCTGTTGCATTTTTCTGAGCAATATGTCAAAGTTAACATTGTCAAAAGCTTTGCTGAAGACTAATAGCGTTAAAATCGTGGTCCTTTGGCTGTCGACGGCATATTTCAGGTCGTTACTTTAATTAGAACATTGGTTGTGCTGTGGTGTTTACGGAAACCGGATTGAAATTTGTCATATAGGTTGCATTCATGCAGGTGTTCAGTGATTTGATCTTGAACAATATATTCAAGTGCTTTGGAAACAGTAGGCACTGTGCTAATTGGTCGCTAATCACTAAGCAGTTGCGGGTTTTCGATCTTAGGGATGGGTCGAATTTTGCTTCTTTTCCATGCAGTGGTGTATATTCCGTTCACGAGGGAAATTTTAAATATGTCAGTTAAGACAGGTGCTAAGATATCGGCAACATTCTTAATCATGGTTATACTGATATTGTCATTGCCTATCGCACTGGAAGAGATTCTCATTACTGCTTTTCTTGCCGTGTTTTAGATGGAAGGTATCGTGTTTAGTTATCTAGTTAGGGGATTCTTGTGGCTGGTAATTATCAGGCGTATGGGTATTCAGGCTTGCAGAGATGAATTCATTTAATTCGTTAGCTGAGATATGAAAAGCAGTTTCCGATTTTGCCTTTCCGACCCCCAAGCTACGGAGATTCTTCCACAAAATCGTGGGCGTCAGATCGTTGCATACAAGGGATTGATCATGCCTGATTTTAGCATTGCGAATGCATTGTTTCACTCTGTTCCGTAGCTTTCTATATTCTTCGAAACGCTCGGGTTTCGGATCTGCCTTGAAACGGCTGTCGGCAGCATCGGTATTATTCATAATGTGACGTATTTCAGTTGTCAGCCATGGAACAGGAGATTTTCTTACACGGATTGTGCGTACAGGTGCATGTTTGTCATAGAGGGCAGTGGGTTTATCACCAAGTTCATTAATTATGCCATCGATTCCAGGTTCTCTGATTATTTGATGCCATGAGATTTCTGAGCAACCGGCTGTTAGAGCGTCAAGATCATTACGTTTCAAGTTCCTACAAGTTATGTAACGTGATTTGATCGTTTGGGGCTGCATGCAGTAGGCCATGAATATTACATCATGTGCTGAGAGGCCTGGGACCAAGGTTTGACCATCTCTTACTTTGTCAGTCTTTTTCGTTGCGATTACGTCTATAAGAGTATGTATGTCGTATGATGTGTAGGTTTTAATGGAAGAATGTTGGTGTTATTGCAACTTCTTAGGTTTATTGCGGAGAGAGTGTCTCTTAGCAGCCCTATGTTCATGTCTCCCATTACGAAGACATTTTCGTGTTGACACTGAAGTGAATGTAATTCCGACTGAAAGGATTCAAGCCACAAATAATTTGAATTTTTTAATTTATTTACATAACATTTATTTTTATAGTTATTTAAGTGTTTTTTAAACGCCCTTTGTTTATTTTATTGCACTAAATAAATCCTGCAGAATTATGCTATTTATCACACAAAACCACATATTTTTGTGTTGGTTTTTTTTTCAAATAGCACACATAAACAGACCGTTAGAGCAGAATTTCACATTCTGAAAAAGTATACTCGTATTATCTCTATAGTAAGTAAATTTCTACATAAAGCTACATTCCTGGATTTAAATTTGCACATTAAAATTCCACTCGATGGATACAAAAAGAAAGTCTGCGAAATTGACATTCGGTGCTGCAATCTACATTTTTCTTATCACCACTCAGAACGCATTTGATTTTAACCAAACCCTATAAGTATTTTATTGCAGAAACAGGCAGGCCCCCATCACAATTGTCCTGATGTTCTTCCTCTGATTGATGCTCTTGTTCGATAACAGAACTATGATCACTGGCTACTGTAAAATCGTCGTCTTTTTCGTCTGTTTCGTGATCTGTATTATTGACACCTTGCTCATCCACCGACTTAAAAGTTTCATCAAACTCGAGATAGTTAAAACGGACACGTACAGGGGATAGGCAAAATAATGTGAACGGTGGTAGTAATGGGATGGTTGTGTTTGACGGTCAACGGCGCAGGTAAGCACGTGTCGCGCTGGACTGTGCGCGTTCAGTACGGACTAAGCATCAGTGCAGGTTGTTTACGCGTAGTGCACACTTCATATTTGCATTCAGAGGACGAAGTCGACGTGCGATGAAAGACCTAACAGAGTTCCAAAGAGGGCAGGTTGTGGGGGCCTGAATAGCTGGAGCATCAATAACCAAGACACCCAACTTAATGAATGTTTCAAGAGCAACTGTTTCAACAGTCATGACAGCATACACAAAACATGGAAAGACATCGTGTAAACGTAATAGTGCGCGTAAATCAAAACTAATGACAGAGATCGTCGTACGCTAACACGAATTGTATCAAAACAACACAAAACTACGGAGGCTAAAGTGACTGCAGAGCTCAATAGCTATCTTCGAGACCCCGTATCTATCGACACTGTCCTCCGAAAAGTCCATAAAGTGAATATTCATGGACGGGCTGCTATGCCGAAACCATTAGCGAAGACAACCAACGCAAAGAAGAGTAATACATGTCGTCAGGAGCATAAATCCCGGACGTCTGATCAGTGCAACACGTCATATGGTCCGACGAGTCAACTTTTTCGTTATTTCCAACATCGGACCGCGTTTACGTCTGGAGAACGCCAAAAGAAGCCTAGAATCCTGATTGCTTGATTCCAACGGTTAAGCGTGGAGTGGAAGTGTGATGGGCAGCCGTGTCATGGCATTCTGCTGGTCCCATCGTTACCCTCAAAGGCCGTGTTACAGCCAACGATTATATGAACATTTTAGGTGATCAGATGCACCCCATGATCAAAATTTTGTTCCCCAACAATGATGCCATATTTCAGGATGATAATGCACCCATCACACAGCCAGAACAATACAATTGTGGTATGAGGAGCATGCAACTGAACTGCAGCGTCTTCCCTGGCCAGCACAGTCCCCGGATTTGAACATTATCGAATCCTTGTGGGAGGTATTGGAGTGCAGACTTTGGAGTAGATTTCCGCCTCCGTTATCACTTCAGGAGTTAGAAGAGGTTCTAATCGAAGAGTGGCATAAAATTCCACTGGAGACTATCAATCATTATATGCCAATATTACAAGAAGAATCGCAGCTGTATTAGGGGCAAATGGAGGTCCAGCCCCTTATTAATAAACCATTTCCAAGTAAGTACAGGTGTTCACATGATTTTGCCTACCCCCTGTAGCTGTGAACACAATTTGTACTTTACCGTGCTGAAGAAAACAGGTACGTAGTTCTCGAGGCGCGGTCTATGAGACCCTGACACCTGTCAATAACACGTGTCAACAAAAAACAAAGAAGGCGATAATGCAACCGACAGCGAAACATTGTAGGGTGGCAATTTAAGTAGGTTAAGGGGTGTGTAGAAGCATTCTGCCACAACTCACCTTGGAGAGCGAGTTCGAGAATTATCTTACTGTTTGAAAGACCACACCTCATAAGTTAAGGGTTAAACATTCTATGCACTTTATTGTTATTATTATTAAAATTGCGGTACGTTAAAAGCGTGAGTGACTGCAAGAAAACTCACTAATCGGAGCGAGTTCCAATCAGAATTACTGAAAGCTGAATCATAGAAATGGTTTCTAAAATAGATATCTGGAGCTATAATTGGGATTACAGCAAACAGTGTATATAATGGTTAAATAAAAACTCGATGGACTGTTTTTCCTATTGACGTTTCAACATCTGCGTCTCCACTTAACTTTCCCCATATACTTTTCTGTCAGAGACTATGTGTTAATTGCAGAACGGTACAGCCATTCAGTACTAGCCCTGAAACCTTCTTGACCTAATTTATCTGCAAATCTTCCCGCTGTAGTTTTCAGTTGGACTCCTCTTACAGAAACTCCGACGTAGCATTATTGTTTGCACCAAGTGCAAATAGAATCATCAGTGGTGATAAGGTTTGGTCCAGTTGCCCGTTTTCGGATATCTGCTTGTTTTAGCACGAAGTCTGAAATTTTACTGCGATTTTACTTAATGTCATACAAAGTCGAACTTAGTCATATTACTGTGGGCAGAAGTATCAGCTTGGAAATTATCTGATAATAGAACACACCTGTATTGTATTGTACGACACTTCAATACACTTTAACCCTTCTGTTGTCTTTGGGTCAATATGACCCAGAAAGGAGTTAACTCTTCCACAATATTTTTATATTTAAATGCTTGCGGTCGAAACTTGATGACTTTGTTTCTCTATACATTCTACGCAGCTTACGGTTCAAAATAAAAAGCTTTTCCGGCTCGTTATATACTCGCACCTTAATTATGTACCTTGGACCTATATGACCCAGGCGTTCAAAAATTCACAAAGTGTACAAATATCGGTAGTAAAAATTTATGTCTACGAGTCTGAGATACTGCCATAATGTTATTCTACTACAAGACTTGCTTAGTGTTGGAATGTTGTCTTCATCAACACAGTGCACAAAGATAAGGAAATAGGCACAGAGAAGACAATAAACCAAAAATGATACTGGAAAACCGTGCAAATGAGGTAGACCAATCAACAAAGAAAAAGTAGGCGATAAAAATTGTGTAGTTGCAAATTTTTGTACAGTGGTAGAAGGGAGAATCATGAGGAACATACTAAAAATTCTGACCGGTGGGGCGTGACTGTGGGGGTGGTGTGTGTGTGGGGCGGGGGGGGGGCTTTTCTTAAATAGCTCGAAAAATGTTTTTCAGTACAAAAATGCCCTCCTCATTTTTTCTCTAGGTGTAATATTTTCTCCGCTGCATGGGATGGAAATACCGGAGATTATTAAAACTTGTGTTTTAATAATATCAAATTAACGTTTATTGTCAAATGAAGTGAGTTAAAACAAGTATTAAATTGTGTGCCACAGCCGGCCGGAATGGCCGAGCGGTTAAAGGCGCTACAGTCTGGAACCGCACGACCGCTACGGTCGCAGGTTCGAATCCTGTCTCGGGCATGGATGTGTGTGATGTCCTTAGGTTAGTTAGGTTTAAGTAGTTCTAAGTTCTAGGGGACTTATGACCACAGCAGTTGAGTCCCATAGTGCTCAGAGGCATTTTTTTGTGTGCCACATCTAAGGGGAGAAGAACCGTATTAAGCAATAAACTGTGTTCTGAGGGTGTAAAGTGCTTCAGGGGATTTCGCGGGGGGAGGGGGGGGGGAGTGAGTTGGAGGGTAGGTGAATGAGGGAAAGCAGAAGGCAGGACGCCGGATTGTGGTCACGCACTTCACAGGTCTGCAAACAGAAGCAGGCGAGTCTCCACTCTCTCTACCCCACTACATCACGAGACGCAAGTACAGCATGTTTCACAATGTGATACCGACCCTTCCACATCCCACCTCGTGAATCACTGGCGACGCAATGTGCAGACACGCCTAGAGTGTGTCCATAAAGTGCACGTGGAATACAGATATGAGCTACTCGTACTAATTATGCGACTGCAAGAAAGGCGTTTGAACAAATTCTGTGTAAATCTTTGCACAATGTTCTACACTGCTATAGGCTAAATCGATTGCTAGTCGCCCTGTGTGGCAGTTGTAGCATTCTTGGGGAAAAGACAACATCCCTCACAGTGAGCGCTGCTCGCTTTTCATTTTACAAAGGCTAACACCTTCCCAACATTTCCTGTCCAGTTCTATTATGGTAGTAGACAAAATAACTTCACTTCATGTAACAGAGTTATTGTCAGTTAATTAAGCGTGTAATTATTTACAATTGTTAACTCAACTATTACGCAAAAAAGCTCGACAGCTGGAGCTACCAATTGTCTGTCACATTGTAGAGCCTGCAACAACTGTAAAATGCTGTCAGTATTTATTCATTGTCACCACACTGAGTGGCTGGAATACTTTTCAAATGACGGGTATCAAACGCGTCACCCCAGCATCAGCTCTGCCAACTTCTGAAGAGACCCAGAGTCTTAAACTGGCTCCCCCTGCGACAGAAGTAGGTCATCTAGATGTTATGGATCTCCAGATTTTCATCATAAATCAGGCAATGCATTACAGCAGACTGCTGTTCTAGACTTGAACATGATCAATCCCAATCCATCAGACATATTCGCACCCACGTTGGAAGATTTACTATGGATGTGTGGATGTGTGTTAAGCGGCCCCATTCAGTACAGCCCAGTCTACAAGTGCCAGCAGTTTCTGAATGGAAAAGTTTTATGGAGTCTACCGGAGTTAACACAATTAATGGTGCAGTAACTTGCTGGACATTCATCAATTCACCGCCAAGTGACTACAACATGGTTACATGAGCTTACAATACGCTGTCAAAGGTAGACACGACAAGACTACATAATTACCAGTCCAATCCCTTTCCCACCAAGCTACATAGACCATCGGCAACATCACACTTACAAATTAAACCCTTCACAGCCGCTGTTAATAGGAACGCCTTTTACGTTAAAGCTCACTTAACAACAGTAAGGAACGTACACACTTAATAAACTGAAAAATAACTATAAACACAAGCTCAGTGAAGTTTTTTTGTCCACTCATATAAGAGAACTGGACAGTATATGCTAGGGAGGTACAGTCTGTCAGTCAACTGAAAATAGGGCAGTGCTTGCGGTGGGAAAGTTACCTTTTCCTAAAGAACGCTACAACTGCCATACAGGACGACTAGGAATCAGTTTCCCCTCTAGCAGTGTAGAACACTGTGCAAAGATTTATGTAGAAGCTGTCCATATCCCTTTCTTGCATTAGCCTTATTAAGAACAAATACGTATCTGCGTCCCATGTAGCGTTCATGCACTTTGTGGAAAATCAACATTCCCTCCCTTTCCCATAGGTATCTGCACATTGGTCGCCAGGTATTCATGAACCAGACCCCCCTTTCCACCCCTTCCGGCCTGTCACACCCACTGAACACAATTTATCATTTATCACAATTTATCACTTTATCTATTGCACGTGGATGTAGTATCACATCTAATACTTGTTCTTAACCTCTTTGGTTAACAATAATCATTAATTTGATATTATTAAAGCACTATTTTTAATAACCTGCGCTATTTCCATTCCTTGCGACGCAGGAGCTACTAATCCTAGAGAAAAAAAGGAAGAGGGCATTTTTTGTAGGAAATTTAATATAGTTTAACTTTGTAACCGGATATATTTTCGCTAGAAAACACGATTTTCGAATTATTTAAGAAAAACATAAAAAATAACTTTTAAATCCTACCGCCCCCGACCCAGTCTCCACGCTCACACACCACAGCGTTACTTGGTTAGCGTGTTTTGGTATTAATTTGATGCTGTTTTATTTCATATTGTTGTAAGTGCACTGCGTTGGGTTTATTAGGATAGGATTACTTATTGCAGGAGTTTAAGTTGTAGCGTGTTCGTTATCGTATTGGGACGAGCGATTTATTAAGCCGTAATTTCTTACGATTTGTTGCATCTCTGAGCCTGGGTTGGGGTTTTGACTTACGCCTTCGGACCCTCGTGTGTCTTTCTTATTTAGTAGACTCTAACGTTTCGTTTTATGCTCCAGGTACATCCATCAACATTTGCCTGTTTTGAAGTCAATACTGTTTAAGGGAGTATATGTGAGACAAGGTCGGTCTGGGACTTGTATACCTCGCACTATTCGTCGGGCCGACAGTTGGTGGTCGAGCGGGACAACCGGCTGTTGTCCACATTGTCTGTTGTGTACGACGTTCGTGTCCGTACCTAGTTGGCGCCTGGAGCTCAGATATATTTGTAAGATAAGTGTCGTCTACTGGTTCGAGGTTCGCAAACTTAGAAATTTCTGTATATATAATTATTGCCTGTTTTTCCAGGCGTTAGCTAAGTTGTGAATCAGATGGAAGACTTCAGTTACGAATGCATTTGTCAAGTGTGTCATTTATTGTATGAAAGTCAATATTGTCACTTTTTAGTTTGCCTTCAGTCTAGTCCTCCAAATGCTTAAAACGAAAGCATTTTATTGTAATCGGTTTACTATAGTCCCATTAAATTTGCACTAACGTAAATTGGCTGCCACCGTTTGATCTGTAACGATTGATTCCGTGTTTTGCATATTTTGAATATAATGAAGTGTTATGTTAGTTGCTGTATCCTAGCATTTTCAGTCCCATCCCATGGAGATTTAAAAATGGCAACAGAGAGAGAACTGCCAAAACAAGTCATGTATACATAAATTAGTTTGGCGATCTTGGTAGTTGAATTTATTCAGTAGAACCAATATTCTTAAAAACTTCGAACACTGACGAGTATCTGCCAGAAGAGAAACAAACGTGTGCTGAAATATCACGTATGACTGACGCCCACAGACAAAACCACACCCTTAATGTACGAATGAAAATCCCAGACAGTAGGAAATACAATAATATTTTTAGACCTGCACCAGCTGGTGTGCATAGTGCACGTGGAGAGATTGACATTCACCATAAAAGAATGAACAATCTGTCTCTCTAGTACATATACTGTGATGACGCCAACGAAATAATAGAATGGCTGTGACTGTTCACAGCATCAGCTGCCGCAGGGAGTACAGTTCACATGAATGAAATTATATCAGTCATTTCAGAGCTTTGAGAAAGATGCATTATTGAATAACAATTATAGAGATGGTGGTCTGAGAACTCAACCAAGGCACAAAACATTCCCACATGGATGTGTCATGATACAAGGTTTGGATGATTTATGGCAGACTGCTCTCATACATATGAGACAATATTCATGCGTGAATAAAGGTTTCGAAGACATTTTAATGGTTCTAAATACTTATTCTAAATTCGTCAGGGCCCTATCTGTGAAAAGGCTGGGAAGGAAGTTGCACAGGTTTCAGAATAATTGCTGCAGATGGGGATGAGTTGGTATCCTGACATCCAACAACCTGTCCATAAACGAGAATTTCACATTACGTATTTCAAGTCACTAATGGAACAAAACACTACTCAGTTTTCTCCCACATGAAAGCAAGTATTGTGGAGCATTTGCACAGAATGATGAAACACAAGCTGCGACATTGTCGTGAATAAAACAGTGATCCGAATATGGAACAAAATTTCCTTTGCTCTACGTCTATGGTCATAGGCGTAAAGTAAAGGAAATTTATTAGAGTGATGAAAAACCATATGTGGATGTAATTTAACCTTCGAGAATCGTACAAATAGTAAGACATTTTCCAACATATTATTGGGAAGTATAATCGACTTAAACATCGTATGATTGCATTGACACTTATTGATGTTCATGATAAAGGGCTTCTAATTAGAGTATAAAATCGTATTAAGATAGTGGATCTATACAAGCAGGAATTCAATGTAATTGATTTAGTGTGTATTTCAAGATACAAAGCTGCATTTGTGAGAAGTCTTATCTGCTGAATTGCTCAACGGAGATATTTACAGTTTCGAAAGTGCAATGGACAAACCTGAGAACTTAGATCTTAAAGAACAGTGGAGGTTAAGATACTGCCAGTAGTTTTTATATGGAGGAACTACAGAAAAGCTTTGAATTGTAAATGTTTCTCACAGACTGTATCACATATCATCAAGGGAACAAGGCTTTAGTTGAATTGCTCTGCTTCCCATCATCATGAAACAACTGGATGAAAGCTCTTGACAGGTACATAATAGGGTGCGTGACTTCAAACAGTGCAGTAGCATAACATGAGTGCTACAAAGTGCTTCAGAGGTGGTGGTAGTATTCTCAGTAAGTTACCACTGAACTGCACATCATTGTACGTAATTACAGTGGACCTGGAACAAAGCTGAAAAAGTGTCTAGATCATGGTGAAAGGGGTTTATCTACTAGATGAGGCCTGAAAGGAGTATGATTTAGTATATGATGCAAATCAAGACTTGGTAGAACATCAAACTACTGATCGAATTTTTAATTGATAGGGCCAAACAAATACATCAAAGAAGAGATATAAGCGTGGGGCAATATATTGCAGTGTTCAAGTTAATAAAGCAAAGTGTGCCAAACGTAAATTGTGTGCTGGGATACATTTCCGACAAGTTATGAGTGGAGTATGTCATACATTGAAGAATCAGAAGAAAAAAAACTGTGGGACGTTTAAAAACTTGCACCCAATTATGGGTGGCAACGGTTAAAAGGGCACTGAAGCAGAAAGGGGTAAAATGAGAAAGATGTGTTAACTCACCTAGGATTCTGCCAGTACCTAAGACATCTGATGGAGTGATTCAGTTCTTAAGTCTAGGACTCGGGCCTTCAACTAAGAGCTCTTTAGTGGGTGGGGCATTGGTCATAGCCTGAACATTGACTCGTACAGTGATTTATGGCAACCTGAAGAATTTTACTGTTACTTTACCAACAACACGGTGTTCTACAATTTTTGACGCTGTCAAGGCTTTGATTCTATCTCTGTGGGCGTTTCTGCCTAATGTTCCTCCTAACGATTGCTTAAAAACAAGCAATATGCAAATCACAGCATCAGTTGAGGTTTAGATGTTATTTTGTGCACTCTAACATTAAAAGAACATCGTCAGTTTTAAATATACCAATAGAATGGAGTATTGGATTGACTGGCCTTGAAGCATACAACAGCATTCCTCATATCACCAAAGTGAACAATAAACTCTATATCTAGGAGTGGCAATGTTGTGGAAATACCCACTGGCTCATACGATATTAACAATTTAAATGCATTTATAAAACAATCTGTAAAAGAATTTGAATTATGTTCAAATGTTAATACATTTAAAACAGAGATAAAATTGCTAAAACAGATAATGAACTTTAGCCAGGAAGGTTCAGTAGGACCTCTACTGGCTTTCTCAAGGAGAGAAATTCTGGAGAACAATACTGAAAAAATTTACGAGTCAGATCAGCCAATGCACATTTACCAGTCAGCACAATCCATATCGAGTGTAATACCACAACGAATTCGTATCTGAATGACAGATTAATTCATACAATATGTGTATTCTTCCAAACAGTTGGGCTAGTATATAGATTCGCTAAGGTGTCATGCAACCCGACATACCTCCCAGTGAATGTTCAGATCTAAAACCATCTCGAGTGAACACTGTGGATCAAGGCGAGAATATAATTGATTTAGAGGGGAGGAAATCGTGGTACTTTTTCACCTGAAGCAGCATCATGGTTGTAAGGTATAAAACTTACACACACAACCATCAGTACACAGTATACCACTTCGCAGCAGAAGCACAACTTGATAACACGAGAGATTTACAAGTGACAACACTCAACATATCGACTCCAGTTCCATACAACGAGCGAAGCATTCGCCAGGAATATTTCTCCCAGAAACCTTTTGCTTCAGAGTCGTTTAATAATAATGCGGTGATTGTGGCTGGTTGCAGTCTCAACACCATCAACATCTGTTTTCAAATAACAGCCACGGTCTCCAACCATGTCATCATATGACCAAATTACAATGAGATAATTGTTTTCATTCAACACCAATATGATTTAACATTTCAGAGCAACTGTTTCTCATACTTGGGAGGTACGATTGTAAAAAAGGATCAGAGACCTAAAGCAGCTGCAGTATGACTTACACCACTCCGCCTTTCTGTTTCAGGAAATAAGATATGAGCTGAATGGTGTTGATGTCGAACACACAAAAAATTTTGAAATCACATTGACGCTCAAAACATAAATTTCCGAATCAACTGCAGACTTGAATGGTCTACACCATGCAGGAGGACTCATAGACGGATCAATACATAATTGATTTAGTGTGTATATCCCACTCACTACGGTTATGGATGCATGGATGCATCATAATGAATGCTAAACAAGAACTAATTGTGGATCAAAATGCAATGGACAGTAACTCATACATTCAAGGAGAGCAAGTAGGGAATACAATTGTGTTGGAGAAATTGATATAATAATGCCCCATATTTCTGTAACAGATGAGAAGCGTCTGAAAATTTTAAGTGTACTGAATTCAGGTGCTCAACTGCCATTAAGTTTCTGTTTACAGGAACTGTTTGAATGTCCAATTCTACTGACATGAGTCATTGATTCATTATTCTGGAGCTGACAAGAGGGAAAATGTGTATTCTGCAATTATAAACTAACTATGCACGGTATTACTTGAGTTCTGTATTTGACCGATACGATAATCTACAGCTTAACTGGGATGCTAGCAACACTGGCCTACTGTACGACGTGTATGCGAGGTTTCATTTGTTACTATGAGAGTGATGAATTGGGATGCATAATCAGTCCACAGCAATTTAAAAAACTAGCAACAGTTGCTTGAAGCAAAAAGAAAGCATAAAATTGGGACAAGTAGTCAGTCATATTAAATTTAAATCACCAGACAATTTTTACTCAAGCACAGCTGCATAAGTATTACTGTTACATGATCAGGTGATAAATTACTCACCTGTCAAAGAGATTGTACAGCGACTTGTATATATGTGGAGGTACGACTTTACATCCGAGATATTTCACGATGGCACCCCAGAGTGAGAACATTACAGTGCACACACAGGGCTTTTATGACGAGTGTGGACAATTTTTGTTGAAGGCTATTGCCTTCGCTGCGTTCACCAACACTGGAAATGTAATAGAGACGTTCTCCACAATCGTCACTTCGCCCAAACTGTTTAGAACAGTAAAGTGTGCCAAGAATCGAAAAACGGTGGCATGGCTAACACGTTTTCATCATGGAAAATGCTGGGACGAAGTTCGAATGGCTTACAAAGATGTGGTAACATTTCTCCAAACATTTGACCGCACGACAGAATCGCTTATGCCAAAGGCCGTGGAAGATGTCTTGGATTCGTGAGATTTTCAAGAACACGTCCATTTGTAATCTGGAATCATCTATTTGACACCGCGAGCAAATGTATGCGTACTTCAGAAAATTTACAAACGATTTTAAGTTCTGTTACAAATAAGTGATATTTCTTTAAAATACTTTACATTTATTCAGCTATTTCTCCCCCTTGACTGGTTTCAGGTAACTATTTATCACACATTGCCTATAGACTCCGTTGAGGTTGGGAGGTATAATTTTAGATCTGTCTTTTACGTGACGCTGGAATCGGCAATGATTCATTGCTACCTATTGCCAAGGATCTATCTGGACGACATTGTATTCAAAATCTGGGTCAGTTAAAGTGTGAAATGAGATACATATCTCATCTGGAAAGTTCACGTTCTTCAAGTTCTCGATGAATCACCTCTCTCCCGGTCTTTTTGTACTAACAGGGGCATGTGTGCTTTTGATGAACTGGATGGCACATGCCGCTCTCTGCAGAGCACACTGGCCATAGCTGCTGCGGTGTGAGAACACCTACATACAGTAGGCCATGATAAGTCCAGAGCTCACTGCCCAATGTGCCAAAGCATGCTGGCACGGGACCTGTTGTTTGTTTGTTGTTGTGGTCTTCAGTCCTGAGACTGGTTTGATGCAGCTCTCCATGCTACTCTATCCTGTGCAAGCTTCTTCATCTCCCAGTACCTACTGCAACCTACATCCTTCTGAATCTGCTTAGTGTATTCATCTCTTGGTCTCCCTCTACGATTTTTACCCTCCACGCTGCCCTCCAATGCTAAATTTGTGATCCCTTGATGCCTCAAAACATGTCCTACCAACCGACCCCTTCTTCTAGTCAAGTTGTGCCACAAACTTCTCTTCTCCCCAATCCGATTCAATACCTCCTCATTAGTTACGTGATCTACCCACCTTATCTTCAGCATTCTTCTGTAGCACCACATTTCGAAAGCTTCTACTCTCTGCTTGTCCAAACTGGTTATCGTCCATGTTTCACTTCCATACATGGCTACACTCCATACAAATACTTTCAGAAACGACTTCCTGACACTTAAATCTATACTCGATGTTAACAAATTTCTCTTCTTCAGAAACGATTTCCTTGCCATTGCCAGTCTACATTTCATATCCTCTCTACTTCGACCATCATCAGTTATTTTACTCCCTAAATAGAAAAACTCCTTTACTACTTTAAGTGTCTCATTTCCTAATCTAATCCCCTCAGCATCACCCGATTTAATTTGACTACATTCCATTATCCTCGTTTTGCTTTTGTTGATGATCATCTTATGTCCTCCTCTCAAGACACTGTCTATTCCGTTCAACTGCTCTTCCAAGTCCTTTGCTGTCTCTGACAGAATTACAATGTCATCGGCGAACCTAAAAGTTTTTATATCTTCTCCATGGATTTTAATACCTACTCCGAATTTTTTTTTGTTTCCTTTACTGCTTGTTCAATATACAGATTGAATAACATCGGGGAGAGGCTACAACCCTGTCTCACTCCTTTCCCAACCACTGCTTCCCTTTCATGCCCCTCGACTCTTATAACTGCCATCTGGTTTCTGTTCAAATTGTAAATAGCCTTTCGCTCCCTGTATTTTACCCCTGCCACCTTCACAATTTGAAAGAGAGTATTCCAGTTAACGTTGTCAAAAGCTTTCTCTAAGTCTACAAATGCTAGAAACGTAGGTTTGCCTTTTCTTAATCTTTCTTCTAAGATAAGTCGTAAGGTTAGTATTGCCTCACGTGTTCCAACATTTCTACGGAATCCAAACTGATCTTCCCCGAGGTCCGCTTCTACCAGTTTTTCCATTCGTCTGTAAAGAATTCGCGTTAGTATTTTGCAGCTGTGACTTATTAAACTGATAGTTCGGTAATTTTCACATCTGTCAACACCTGCTTTCTTTGGGATTGGAATTATTATATTCTTCTTGAAGTCTCATACATCTTGCTCGCCAGATGGTAGAGTTTTGTCAGGACTGGCTCTCCCAAGGCCATCAGTAGTTCTAATGGAATGTTGTCTACTCCCGGGGCCTTGTTTCGACTCAGGTCTTTCAGTGCTCTATCAAACTCTTCACGCAGTATCTTATCTCTCATTTCATCTTCATCTACATCCTCTTCCATTTCCATAATATTGTCTTCAAGTACATCGCCCTTGTATAAACCCTCTATATACTCCTTCCACCTTTCTGCCTTCCCTTTTTTGCTTAGAACTGGGTTGCCATCTGAGCTCTTGATATTCATACAAGTGGTTCTCTTCTCTCCAAAGGTCTCTTTAATTTTCCTGTAGGCAGTATCTATCTTACCCCTAGTGAGACAAGCCTCTACATCCTTACATTTGTCCTCTAGCCATCCCTGCTTAGCCATTTTGCACTTCCTGTCGATCTCATTTTTGAGACGTTTGTATTCCTTTTTGCCTGCTTCATTTACTGCATTTTTATATTTTCTCCTTTCATCAATTAAATTCAATATTTCTTCTGTTACCCAAGGATTTCTATTAGCCCTCGTCTTTTTACCTACTTGATCGTCTGCTGCCTTCACTACTTCATCCCTCAGAGCTACCCATTCTTCTTCTACTGTATTTCTTTCCCCCATTCCTGTCAATTGTTCCCTTATGCTCTCCCTGAAACTCTGTACAACCTCTGGTTCTTTCAGTTTATCCAGGTCCCACCTCCTTAAATTCCCGCCTTTTTGCAGTTTCTTCAGTTTTAATCTACAGTTCATAACCAATAGATTGTGGTCAGAATCTACATCTGCCCCTGGAAATGTCTTATAATTTAAAACCTGGTTCCTAAATCTCTGTCTTACCATTATGTAATCTATATGATACCTTTTAGTATCTCCAGGATTCTTCCAGGTATACAACCTTCTTTCATGATTCTTGAACCAAGTGTTAGCTATGATTAAAATATGCTCTGTGCAACATTCTACAAGGCGGCTTCCTCTTTAATTTCTTCCCCCCAATCCATATTCACCTACTATGTTTCCTTCTCTCCCTTTTCCTACTGACGAATTCCAGTCACCCATGACTATTAAATTTTCGTCTCCCTTCACTACCTGAATAATTTCTTTTATCTCATCATACATTTCATCAATTTCTTCATCATCTGCAGAGCTAGTTGGCATATAAACTTGTACTACTGTAGTAGGCATGGGCTTTGTGTCTATCTTGGCCACAATAATGCGTTCACTATGCTGTTTGTAGTAGCTAACCCGCACTCCTATTTTTTTATTCATTATTAAACCTACTCCTGCATTACCCCTGTTTGATTTTCTATTTATAACCCTGTAATCACCTGACCTATTCATTGCCAATTATAATATAGTGTCCTTTGACCAGTGCCAACAGTAGCAGAAGTGCAGCCTGATAACAGCATTCCGTCGCTTATGTGGCTAGAGCGCACAGATATTATGGCTTCGTGGTATTGCAGTGGTTGCATCATGTGTCGCTGCCAGAGGTACTTTTCCTTGGAAATTCCAACCTGACGACAGATAATCCCGCATGATCTTGGGGCGGAAGCAACTGTTAGATAGTGGCCTGACACGATCCAGCCTGCCATTAACAAATCTGGATTTACCGGTTTTCTGTTGATACAGAAAAATGCATTTTGCCGCGAGATATCATTTGAGTTCTAGTCTGAGCCAAGATAAAATCTACAGTATTAGTCTTATAGCAGAGATGCGACACCGTTTCGTAAATGAGTGGGATGCTGTTGCAGCAGGGGCTGGAAAGCGTCCTTGATTTCAAGCAGATGGACGCACATCGTCACTCCTAATGCAAGACAGCACATTAGATGATTTAATGGGGTTAATTGGTACTCCAGAGGGTGGCTGTTGGCTTCGCATTGGCGATCCAGAATCATTAACAGGCGAATTTTGTGATCGTAACTATACTTTTTTTTCTCTCTACGTTGTTGTTGTTGTGGTCTTCAGTCCTGAGACTGGTTTGATGCAGCTCTCCATGCTACTCTATCCTGTGCAAGCTTCCTCATCTCCCAGTACCTACTGCAACCTACATCCTTCTGAATCTGCTTAGTGTATTCATCTCTTGGTCTCCCTCTACGATTTTTACCCTCCACGCTGCCCTCCAATACTAAATTGGTGATCCCTTGATGCCTCAGAACATGTCCTACCAACCGATCCCTTCTTCTGGTCAAGTTGTGCCACAAACTTCTCTTCTCCCCAATCCTATTCAATACTTCCTCATTAGTTATGTGATCTACCCATCTAATCTTCAGCATTCTTCTGTAGCACCACATTTCGAAAGCTTCTATTCTCTTCTTGTCCAAACTATTTATCGTCCATGTTTCACTTCCATACATGGTTACACTCCATACAAATACTTTCAGAGATGACTTCCTGACACTTAAATCTATACTCGATGTTAACAAATTTCTCTTCTTCAGAAACACTTTCCTTGCCATTGCCAGTCTACATTTTATATCCTCTCTACTTCGACCATCATCAGTTATTTTGCTCCCCAAATAGCAAAACTCCTTTACTACTTTAAGTGTCTCATTTCCTAATCAAATTCCCTCAGCATCTCCCGACTTAATTAAATTACATTCCAATATCCTTGTTTTGCTTTTGTTGATGTTAATCTTATATCCTCCTTTCAAGACACTGTCCATTCCATTCAACTGCTCTTCCAAGTCCTTTGCTGTCTCTGACAGAATTACAATGTCATCGGCGAAACTCAAAGTTTTTATTTCTTCTCCATGAATTTTAATACCTACTCCAAATTTTTCTTTTGTTTCCTTTACTGCTTGCTCAATATACAGATTGAACAACATCGGGGAGAGGCTACAACCCTGTCTTACGCCCTTCCCAACCACTGCTTCCCTTTCATGTCCCTCGACTCTTATAACTGCCATCTGGTTTCTGTACAAATTGTAAATAGCCTTTCGCTCCTGTATTTTACCCCTGCCACCTTTAGAATTTGAAAGAGAGTATTCCAGTCAACATTGTCAAAAGCTTTCTCTAAGTCTACAAATGCTAGAAACGTAGGTTTGCCTTTCCTTAATCTTTCTTCTAAGATTAGTCGTACGGTGAGTATTGCCTCACGTGTTCCAGTGTTTTTACGGAATCCAAACTGATCTTCCCCGAGGTCGGCTTCTACTAGTTTTTCCATTCGTCTGTAAAGAATTCGCGTTAGTATTTTGCAGCTGTGACTTATTAAACTGATAGTTCGGTAATTTTCACATCTGTCAACACCTGCTTTCTTTGGGATTGGAATTATTATATTCTTCTTGAAGTCTGAGGTTATTTCGCCTGTTTCATACATCTTGCTCACCAGATGGTACAGTTTTGTCAGGACTGGCTCTCCCAAGACCGTCAGTAGTTCCAGTGGAATGTTGTCTACTCCGGGGGCCTTGTTTCGACTCAGGTCTTTCAGTGCTCTGTCGAACTCTTTACGCGGTATCATATCTCCCATTTCATCTTCATCTACATCCTCTTCCATTTCCATAATATTGTCCTCAAGTACATCCCCCTTGTATAGACCCTCTATATACTCCTTCCACCTTTCTGCCTTCCCTTCTTTGCTTAGAACTGGGTTTCCATCTGAGCTCTTGATATTCATACGAGTCGTTCTCTTATCTCCAAAGGTCTCTCTAATTTTCCTGTAGGCAGTATCTATCTTACCCCTAGTGAGATAGGCCTCTACATCCTTACATTTGTCCTCTAGCCATCCCTGCTTAGCCATTTTGCACTTCCTGTCGATCTCATTTTTGAGACGTTTGTATTCCTTTTTGCCTGCTTCATTTACTGCATTTTTATATTTTTTCCTTTCATCAATTAAATTCAATATTTCTTCTGTTACCCAAGGATTTCTACTAGCCCTCGTCTTTTTACCTACTTGACCCTCTGCTGCCTTCGCTACTTCATCCCTAAAGCTACCCCTTCTTCTTCTACTGTATTTCTTTCCCCCATTCCTGTCAGGTGTTCCCTTATGCTCTCCCTGAAACTCTGTACAACCTCTGGTTCTTTCAGTTTATCCAGGTCCCATCTCCTTAAATTCCCACCTTTTTGCAGTTTTTTCAGTTTTAATCTACAGGTCATAACCAATAGATTGTGGTCAGAGTCCACATCTGCCCCTGGAAATGTCATACAATTTAAAACCTGGTTCCTAAATCTCTGTCTTACCATTATATAATCTATCTGATACCTTTTAGTATCTCCAGGGTTCTTCCATGTATACAACCTTCTTTCATGATTCTTAAACCAAGTGTTAGCTACGATTATGTTGTGCTCTGTGCAAAATTCTACCAGGCGGCTTCCTCTTTCATTTCTTAGCCCCAATCCATATTCACCGACTATGTTTCCTTCTCTCCCTTTTCCTACACTCGAATTCCAGTCACCCATGACTATTAAATTTTCGTCTCCCTTCACAATCTGAATAATTTCTTTTATTTCATCATACATTTCTTCAATTTCTTCGTCATCTGCAGAGCTAGTTGGCATATAAACTTGTACTACTGTAGTAGGTGTGGGCTTCGTATCTATCTTGGCCACAATAATGCGTTCACTATGTTGTTAGTAGTAGCTTACCCGTATTCCTATTTTCCTATTCATTATTAAACCTACTCCTGCATTACCCCTATTTGATTTTGTGTTTATAACCCTGTAGTCACCTGACCAGAAGTCTTGTTCCTCCTGCCACCGAACTTCACTATTTCCCACTATATCTAACTTCAACCTATCCATTTCCCTTTTTAAATTTTCTGACCAACCTGCCCGATTAAGGGATCTGACATTCCACGCTTCAATCCGTAGTACGCCAGTTTTCTTTCTCCTGATAACGACATCCTCTTGAGTAGTCCCTGCCCGGAGATCCGAATGGGGGACTATTTTACCTCCGGAATATTTTACCCAAGAGGACGCCATCATCATTGAATCAAACAGTAAAGCTGCATGCCCTCGGGAAAAATTATGGCTGTAGTTTCCCCTTGCTTTCAGCCGTTCGCAGTACCAGCACAGCAAGGCCGTTTTGGTTATTGTTACAAGGCCAGATCAGTCAATCATCCAGACTGTTGCCCTTGCAACTACTGAAAGGGCTGCTGCCCCTCTTCAGGAACCACACGTTTGTCTGGCCTCTCAACAGATACCCCTCCGTTGTGGTTGCACCTACGGTATGGCTATCTGTATCGCTGAGGCACGCAAGCCTCCCCACAACGGCAAGGTCCATGGTTCATGGGGGGGTCTCTCTACGTACATGTGAATAATGATAATATAGTTATCTACATAATGCTTATTCTATTTCTCGTAAAATGTTTCAATGAGAAAGTGCAGTGGAAATGGACAAAGTCCAGTCCAACTCCTATGACTGTGCACTCCCAAAGTATATCCACTCTAAAACCTATGAGTGACACAAAGATCAGTCGAGTTGCGGCTGCACATCAAGGTGGGTAAAAAAATTAGATGTATAGTACCCCTCTCACACTCAGTGTGCATGTTACTTACATGGTGTCATTTCTCATGTTCTTTATTTACATAAATACCAAGGGTTGATGAGATCCCCAGTGTAAGCTCCCATGACTTGACTCGGCCTATAGACACTCTAGAATGTAAATGGTATTTGTAATTCTGGAGGAGTGTTGTATACTTACGCATAAATACGATTCTTATGAAATGTTGTTGTTTTGTTCTAACAGAAGAGGAAATTATTATATAGATGTGTTATAGGATAGAAGCCGCTAACATGACACAAATTTCTGAGATTTACCCAATGCCTCTTTGTGGTATGAATTCACAGGGATTGGTTCCTGCTATTAACGAACACGTACATACATAATAATTTATATTTCTTCTTATGCTTCTACAATATTAATTCACGTTTGTTCGCAGCCAGACGATCTTGTTTCTTTCTAGGTGCTGACAATACCGATATGGAAAATGGTAATGAGCGTTTGGCATCATTGACCGGGAGGCCCCTGCGTGGCAGGTCCGGCCGCCTTGGTACAGGTCTTGTTACATTGGACGCCACACTGGGCGACCTGCGCGCCGGATGGGGATGAAATATGATGAAGACAAACAACACCCAGTCCTTGAGCGGAGAAAATCTCCGACCCAGCCGGGAATCGAACCCAGGCCGTTGGGTATGACATTCCGTCACGCTGACCATTCAGCTATCGGGGCGGGCGTCAAAAACGATATAACTATGGGGAACTGAGTCAACCCTCAAGCTGCGTGGACACGGCTGAATGACCAAATGGCTTTCTCCAGCGCGAGCTCGTGGGAACAATGGCAGTCGTCGAGGGGCGGAAACGTTAAGTAGCAGTAGTACTCATTTTCTCTTCTACAATAATAACAACAACAATAATAATTTTTTACAAATGTGCATGCACTGCTTATGAGATATTTTTGTGAGTAGATGCACTAGAAGATACTATTGTAAAGGATCATTATGATCTGAAAACACTGCTAAGAGGCAGTAATTCAACTGATGACAAGATGACAGCCATTTTTTTCAACAGTACGGACGCTGACGAACTGCTACGTAAGTACTAGAATTTATTACTATCGACATCTACATATGTCTCTTAGGTATCGTTACACACATGAACCATGGACCTTGCCGTTGGTGGGGAGGCTTACGTGCCTCAGCGATACAGATAACCGTACCGTAGGTGCAACCACAACGGAGGGGTATCTGTTGAGAGGCCAAACAAACGTGTGGTTCCTGAAGAGGGGCAGCAGCCTTTTCAGTAGTTGCAGGGGCAACAGTCTGGATGATTGACTGATCTGGCCTTGTAACACTAAACAAAATGGCCTTGCTGTTCTGGAACTGCGAACGGCTGAAAGCAAGGGGAAACTACAGCCATAATTTTTCCCGAGGGCATGCAGCTTTACTGTATGATTAAATGATGATGGCGACTTCTTGGGCAAAATATTCCGGAGGTAAAATAGTCCCCCATTCAGATCTCCGGGCGGGGACTACTCAAGAGGACGTTGTTATCAGGAAAAAGAAAACTAGCGTTCTACGGATCGGAGCGTGGAATGTCAGATCCCTTAATCGGGCAGGTAGGTTAGAAAATTTAAAAAGGGAAATGGATAGGATAAAGTTAGATATAGTGGGAATTAGTTAAGTTCGGTGGCAGGAGGAACAAGACTTCTGGTCAGGTGAATACAGGGTTATAAATACAAAATCAAATAGGGGTAATGCAGGAGTAGGATTAATAATGAATAAAAAAATAGGTGTACGGGTAAGCTACTACAAACAGCATAGTGAACGCATTATTGTGGCCAAGATAGACACGAAGCCCACGCCTACTACAGTAGTACAAGTTTATATGCCAATTAGCTCTGCAGATGACGAAGAAATTGATGAAATGCATGATGAGATAAAAGAAATTATTCAGGTTGTGAAGGGAGACGAAAATTTAATAGTCATGGGTGACTGGAATTCGTCAGTAGGAAAAGGGAGAGAAGGAAACATAGTAGGTGAATATGGATTGGGGCTAAGAAATGAAAGAGGAAGCTGCCTGGTAGAATTTTGCGCAGAGCATAACTTAATCATAGGTAACACTTGGTTTAAGAATCATGAAAGAAGGTTGTATACATGGAAGAACCCTGGAGATACTAAAAGGTATCAGATAGATTATATAATGGTAAGACAGAGATTTAGGAACCAGGTTTTAAAAATTCTAAGACATTTCAAGGGGCAGATGTGGACTCTGACCACAATCTATTGGTTATGAACTGTAGATTAAAACTGAAGAAACTGCAAAAAGGTGGGAATTTAAGGAGATGGGACCTGGATAAACTGAAAGAACCAGAGATTGTACAGAGATTCAGGGAGAGCATAAGGGAACAATTGACAGGAATGGGGGAAAGAAATACAGTAGAAGAAGAATGGGTAGCTTTGAGGGATGAAATAGTGAAGGCAGCAGATGATCAAATAGGTAAAAAGACGAGGGCTAGTAGAAACCCTTGGGTAACACAAGAAATATCGAATTTAATTGATGAAAGGAGAAAATATAAAAACGCAGTAAATGAAGCAGGCAAAACAGGAATACAAACGTCTCAAAAATGATATCGACAGGAAGTGCAAAATGTCTAAGCAGGGATGGCTAGAGGACAAATGTAAGGATGTAGAGGCTTATTTCACTATTACCGAACTATCGGTTTAATAAGTCACAGCCGCAAAATACTAACGCGAATTCTTCACAGACGAATGGAAAACTGATAGATGCCGACCTCGGGGAAGATCATCTTGGATTCCGTAGAAATGTTGGAACACGTGAGGCAATACTGACCCTACGACTTATCTTAGAAGAAAGATTAAGGAAAAGCAAACCTACGTTTCTAGCATTTGTAGACTTAGAGAAAGCTTTTGACAATGTTGATTGGAATACTCTCTTTCAAATACTGAGGGTGGCAGGGGTAAAATACAGAGAGCGAAAGGCTATTTACAATTTGTACAGAAACCAGATGGCAGTTATAAGAGTCGAGGGGTATGAAAGGGAGGCAGTGGTTGGGAAGGGAGTGAGACAGGGTTGTAGCCTATCTCCGGTGTTATTCAATCTGTATACTGAGCAAGCAATAAAGGAAACAAAAGAAAAGTTCGGAGTAGGTATTAAAATCCATGGAGAAGAAATAAAAACTTTGAGCTTCGCCGATGACATTGTAATTCTGTCAGAGACAGCAAAGGACTTGGAAGAGCAGTTGAACGGAATGGGCAGTGTCTTAAAAGGAGGGTATAAGGTGAAAGTCAACAAAAGCAAAAAGTGGATAATGGAATGTAGTCGAATTAAGTCGGGTGATGCTGAGGTAATTTGATTAGGAAATGAGACACTTAAAGTAGTAAAGGAGTTTTTCTATTTGGGGAGCAAAATATCTGATGATGGTCGAAGTAGAGAAGATATAAAATGTATACTGGCAATGGCAAGGAAAGCGTTTCTGAAGAAGAAAAATTTGTTAACATCGAGTATAGATTTAAATGTCAGGAAGTCGTTTCTGAAAGTATCTGTATGGAGTGTAGCCATGTATGGAAGTGAAACGTGGACGATAAATAGCTTAGACAAGAAGAGAATAGAAGCTTTCGAAATGTGGTGCTACAGAAGAATGCTGAAGATTAGATGGGTTGATCACGTAACTAATGAGGGGGTATTGAATAGAATTGGGGAGAAGAGGAGCTTGTGCCACAACTTGACTAGAAGAAGGGATTGGTTGGTAGGACATGTTCTGAGACATCGAGGGATCACGAATTTAGTATTGGAGGGCAGCGTGGAGGGTAAAAATCGTAGAGGGAGACCAAGAGATGAATACACTAAGCAGATTCAGAATGATGTAGGCTGCAGTAGGTACTGGGAGATGAGGAAGCTTGCACAGGATAGAGTAGCATGGAGAGCTGCATCAAACCAGTCTCATGACTGAAGACCACAACAACAACAACATGATACTTATCAATATCATTTCATTTTCTGGAGGCAGGCTGGTGCCAACAACATGGCTCACTGATGCGTTCATCTCAGCCTGGAAGCATTCGCAGTGCCCATCAGTACTGAGTTCTTATCACCCTGACCCTTTGATGAGGCATTCATTGTGCCCGGCAGCGCCTCAGCATCGGCCATGACGTTGACATCACCCTAGAATCAGCAGCAGTCCTCTGCCCCATTCTGTTAATAAGCACCAGGTTAGACTCATGTCTACTTCGAACAACTTTGTAGCTGCCATTAAGTGCTGTGAGCTCACACACCCACTGAAAGAGGGTAGCAACGGTGTTGATGAAAAGATCATTGTCTACAGTTTGGGATATACTAGTGTGATATTGCGGAGTGACTCAATTGTAGATTGGTTCAGAACTCTTCCCATGAGCTTCATACTAGATTTTATTTCTGAAACGCAGGAAAGAGGGTTTGATAAGGCAATCAGTCTTGTAGTCCACCCCGACGCACGTTCGCTTCTTTATGCCCCAGTAATAGGGAGAGGGGGGGGGGGGGGAGGATGTCCAGTTTCATCCATCTTGCGAGGACTATTGCCACCTGTATTAATGCCCAGAATCTATATGAAGACGATGAATTTTGCTTTACGTGGTCACTTCTGGCTTGTGATGGAAGTTAATTGAACTATGTAGTGTACGAGAACATACAATACATCTAATGTTTGTGAACATTAGAACTCCAAAGGCATCTCATTCCCCATTAAACTTCATGACCTAGTACAGACTGAAAGGCAGAATCTGGATTACTCAGTTCATGTACAGCCTAGCAGTAGATGAATGCAAGGCAGAAGAACGGAGAGAGCACACCGCGCAGAACAAAAGAAAAAAGGCAAAGCATAAATTAGTCAACCCCTCTGTTTTTCCGTAGCAGACGGCCAGCACTCCTGAATGTAGAATTGTTGTTATTCTCTGAGGGTGAGCCGCCACTCTATGTCTGGATCAAAATCATGTCCAGCCCACTATACTCCTAATTGTCAAAACATAATGGTGTAAGGCATTTTTGTCACAGACGCCTCAACGTCTTTACAAAGAGTGAGTACCTAGGAAGACATCTAATTGATTGCTCTAGGCAGGAACTGGTAAGTGTGGAAAGGCCTACGGTGGCAAACAGGTTCTTAAAGTTTAAGAGCACCCACCACCATGTGCCGATTTCAAATGCTTCCTAGCTAATTTGGGGCATTGTGGAGGTGACCCATTCACAGAGCGGCACATACCATATGTGGCAGCGTATCAAGTTGTATACTCATACAGCTCGAGTCATAGTCATTTGTTTCCATTGGTCAGGGATAATCCTTTGAGATGGTTTCTCACTGAGTTCGCTAAGCTTGTGTGGCATGTTGATGCAGTTTATCGCCAACAACAATCTGACAACTGAATCGTAGGTAAACGATGCCTTACACAAGAAGGCAGTTGACTGTCATATTTGTGGGCTGCCACTGGACAGAAAGCGGAATCTCCAAGTGGAGACTACTGTCGTATAAAAGAGAAATTCTGCGGCACAGCACACAATACATGCAACTTGAAATACCAACTGCCATGATACATATGCGTTTTCTCCATAATTTGAAAGAGCGTGATGCCCACTTTCTCGTTCAGCTCTTGGGTGACTGCAGCTTGAGAGATGATACAGTCCGTATCATACCTGAAACTGTACAAATATAAATTTCATTTTACAAGCGAATAATGCTAAAAATAGCGCTCTGATTCCTGGATTCATTACTTTTTTTGCATGTGTTCCTTTAGAAATTTGCTGAGACAATGTATCACGAAGATATGCATGTCACTAGAGCTGACTATCACAATGCTGCAATGTTTCAACTAACGACAAAGAAAGGAGACTTCCTTACAAATACCTGCAATCGAAGGAAAGTCTCAATGAAACCGCATTGCCTGACACAGCCACAGTCATCAGTCAACTTACGGGCACTGCCTTAATGGATGTGCGGTATGGGCATACAGTGAATGTTTGGCAGGAGTTACACATCCTAGGCTATACATAAACATACATGTATGTCTGCTCGCAGATATTTCTGAGAAATTACAGTGTATACATGGACACATACACTGTGAATCCGGCCTTTTATTGCACCGTGCCAGGGCTTTGGTGGGATGCAGTGTAAAAAAGAACACGTGTCAGCATCGAACTATTGACCAATGTCGACATTCTCCTTTTCTTCGAACATAGGATTCGCGAGGAACTTACCAGTATGTGCAAGAATGAGTGAGGAGGGGAATAGGCATCAGACCAGTTCAGATCATCCTATACGAGTTGTGGTGTGATAAGTCCGGTGAATAACCGTGAAAGAATGTAACATTTCTGTTGTGCCTTCATGGTTGGTAAGCTTGATTATTCCAAGGATAGTATAAAGAATTTCAACATTGTACAGTGTACAGTTCATTATTGACAGCCATCTGAATTGGTCAGTGTGTTAAATGCAACTGAAAATGGAGAAAACCAAGTATAATGCTGTTATTAAACATTTTAAAGTGAATGGTTGTACTGTCATACAAATAAAAACAAAACTGGACGAAGTTCACACGGACACAGCACCACCATTCAAGACAATTTACTTTTGAATTTACGAATTTAATCATGGTCAGACAAGCACTGAAGACGAATCACGCTCTGGCCGTGCAGTTGAGGTCACCACAAGTGAAACCATTGACGAAATCCATGATATGGTAATCCAAGGCCGCTGAATAAAAATTAGTGAGATTTCGGGGCTGTAGGCATCTCAACTGAGCTGTTGCATAACAACCTGTATGGAGAATTAGAGTTGAAGAACCTATGTGCGAGGTGGGTATCAGAATTGCTCACAGTCGAGCAAAAGTGCATCTAGCAAAACGTTTCAACATAATATCTAGCTATGTTTAATCGCAATCCGCAAGACTTTTTGCGCCGATTTGTGACTGATGATAAAACATGGATCCATCTTTACACACCAGAGTCAAAATAATGGACAAAAGCTGGTGAAAGTGTACTGAAGAAGGAAGATACCATTTTGTTAACTGGGAAGGTGATGGCTACTGTTTTTTGGTTTAGTTTAGTTTTGTTTTCGTCTTGCTTTAGGGTGCAAAAGACAACTGGGGTCATACGCGCCCAAGTCAAAACTGTTTTTTGAGATTCCCAAGTAGTAATCCTCATAGAGCACTTGGAAAAAGACGGAACCATAACTGGATCATATTATGGTTCAGTGTTGGATCATCCGAAACTTGCGTTGGCTGAAAACAGACTAAGGCTGGCACCCAAAGAAGTTACCTTTCACCAGGATAATGCACCTTCCCACACATCAACTATAACAATGGCGAAAGTGCATGAAATGGTATTTAAATTGGTTCCTCGTACACCCTGTTTACCAGACTTATTCCCAAGTGACTGCCTCCTGTTCTCTAACTTGAAACTTTGGCTTGATGAGAAGAAATTTTCATCAAATGAGGAAGCGATAGTTCCAGTCAACGAGTATTTTGCAGAACTGGACAGAAGCTATTTTTACGATGGGATGAAAAAGCTTAAAGTTCGCTGGGCCATCTGTACATCCCTCAAAGGAGACTATGTCGAGAAGTAAGGTGAATTGTTTACGAGACAAACATTTTTTCTTGCTTTTCTACCAGATTTATCAAACCACCTTTATACTTAGATATAAACAACTTATACTGACAGACCGTGCAACAATCTCTGTCATAAGGTCACCGTGAGACACGTTACAAGATGTGGCTGCGGATTCTGGTGTAGGATGTGTCCTGAGGACAGACCTGGCATAGCCTACTAATTTGCATGACATCACAGCAACTTGCTGCTGTGTCCGGTGTGTCTAGTCCTGCGTAATGGTTCCATCCCCAAGCTGCTGATGAGAGGCAGAAGTTCAACATCCCTAATTCAGGGGAATGTGCCAGATTATATATGGACACAAACACTGTGGAAAATAGACAGAGACACATTATACACTACAGTAACCTCAAGCAGTGTTTGGGGATGAAAATTATTGGAGTCACCCATGCCATCACCTTGAACCAGTGACACTGGCTGAAGGAGCATATACATTTCAGTACCGAAAAGAGAGCTCTCACGATGTGTGATTTTGAAAAAGACTTTTTTCAATTAATGAATAACTCAGTTTTCAAAACAAAAAAACACGTACATTTTAAGAAACCATGGGGAAATTCAATTAGATACTGTTGGGAGGGATGTAATGGCGTACAGGATTATATGACCAGGCCTAATTGTGAGTCATAATCTTCAGTCAAGGGTTAGTCTCTGTGATTATGGCTAAGATTTCTAACAGTTCACAAAATCTGTCCATGTTGGTATTTGAATACTGGGCCTTTCCATTCTCCACATGTACTGATTTCACTATGAGTTTATGAAACATAAACTTCGCTGATGCACAGTTACAAACGCGCAATACGAGGGCCGTTCAGAAAGTAACCTCCGGTTGATTTAAAAAAATACACCAAGTTAAATAAAAATATTTTAATATATACATCTTACAACTACATCTTTGCACTATTTTTCTACATAGTCTCCATAGCGATTGAGGCACTTATCGTATCTCTTCACAAGCTTTGAAATTCCTTCTGCATAAAAATCACCCGCTTGTGCCTGGAGCCAGCCTGTGACCGCATCTTTGAGCTCTTCGTCGTCATCAAACCGCTGTGACCCGAGCCATTTCTTCAAATGCATGAAGAGGTGATAATCACTTGGCGCCAGGTCTGGGCTGTAAGGTGGATAGTTGATAACATCCCACTTGAAGGACTCAAGAAGGGCCGTTGTTCTGCGAGCAGAGTGAGGACGGGCGTTATCGTGCAAAAAAACGATACCGGAAGTCAGCATACCACGGCGTTTGTTCTGTTGCATGGGGGCTTAATTAAATATGATTGATAATACTTTTTATTTTTAGTAGCTGTATGGCCGATTACGCTGTGTCTCGTAAACGGTTGGCCCTGACTAGAATTATTACGCAATCTGACTGCAAAGAACAAAAACAAAGAATGAAACGAAAATTTTCATAAACACAGTTAATTAATTAAGTCCCCAGCAACTATAAAACCTACGAAACCAAAGCACAAGTGTAATTGTTCTGTGTGTGGGAGTGTGACTCAACGTACCCATCTGGCACGGTTCTTCTTCAACATGACAAGAAATTTCAAATACCATTTATACTGACGTGATAAAAGAAAATTAGAAATACTATAATTGCGTAAGGAAAGCAGAATTAAACTCTAATACAAGAACACACGCCAGATGCCTTGTTGACTGAACCTGTAATGACGCATTATTTAGGACACTGAAATAAAAAGAAACGGAGTTAGTTACCTCATTTATATTGATGAAAATCACTCTAATCCTTACATTATATCTCACACCGACTCTCTACTATCACATCTCAACCAGAACTCTCCAATATCACATCTCAGCAAGCACTGCCTACTAGCACATCTCAACAAACACTCTCTGCTACGAGTTCTTAACAAGTACTCACTATTACGAGTCCTCGACAGGCACTGACTACCACGAGCTCTCGACAAGCACTGTGGAGGCGGCTGAATAATACTCTTTGGCGCAATGTCTGGCGCAGTGGCTCAGTGTAGCCACCTTTCATATGCCCCTCCTCCACAGGCCAGAATTTGATGGTATTTTTGCCAGCATTGGTGGTGAAAATACCACCAAATTCGTCCACAAAAATACAGACAAAAATAAAAGATAATATTAATACCTAAATATCACATAATTAGTTAAAATTTTGGCTTTGCACTGACCTTTCAATAACCTAATATATAAATTACAGCAGGCAATACAAATTCTTTTCATACATGTGGCTTTACATAATAGTTTATACAGTACACAAAAAATCAGTTTATACAAATGTTCACATAAAATACTTTTAATTATTCAAAAAAAACAAATAGTTGATAATTCCAGCCCAGCAATGGTCAACAGGTGCAAACACCAACAAGTGACATCATTTCAGCAGAAGCAGTCCATCAGTTGCACCCAGCAATGTTGAGCAGGTGCAGACACCAACAAGTGACTTCATTTCAGTAGAAGCAGTTCCATTAGTGGCACCCAGCAATGTTGAGCAGGTGCAGACAGCAACAAGTGACATTATTTAAGTAGAAGCAGTTCCATCTGTGGCACCCAGCAATGTTGAGTAGGTGCAGACAGCAACAAGTGACTTCATTTCAGTAGAAACAGTTCTAACAGTGGCACCCAGCAATATTGAGTAGGTGCAGACAGCAACAAGTGACTTCATTTCAGTAGAAACAGTTCCAATAGTGGCACTCAGCAATGCTGAATAGGTCCAGAGAGCAGTCCATAATATTCACTATCACTGATCACACTGTTCATCAAAGTTTATAAGCAGAAATTAAACATGTCCTAGTGGCACCAATCATGTAGAAAAAGTACAAGTAACAGTCCATAATATTCACTATCACTGATCACACAGTTCATCAGCAGAAATTAATCATTCCTAAGTGTCACACATTATGTTGAAAAAGTGCAGGTAACAGTTCATAATATTTATCATCACTAATCAGACAGTTCAGGCATGAACAATAGTTTGAATGCACATACAAATGCTTTTACACTAAACATACAAATCATAACAAACACACAAATGATGTCAGATAATTTTCATATTAACTATTACAAATGCTCAAATATCAGTAAACCTATAATATTTATGGGTGTCAGTGCAAGCCACAACAAACAAATAAAATAATATTTAGGAGATAGGTGGGTAGGATTAGGAAAGGAAAACACACAAAACACACTCACTCATCTTTCATCCACATTAAGTACTACTGTGTAATTGAATAGTGTTAACTGTGTAAATGCAATTCTGTCAAAATCTGATGTTCATCATGTGTATCAAGTAGTAGTGGCAGCAATGTAGTCAATAATAGTTAAGTCAATGTCATAGTCATCATGTCAAGACCAATGTTTGCCAAGCCAGATCAAATGTACTGTTGTTGAACAACTGTCAGTGAGCCAAGATATGCAATTACTTCCTCTCTTCAAAAAAAAGTATATACTGCTTAGTGATTTAACAAAGTGTGTATAGACTATCTTCCTTCTACTTTAGTGTTCTAGTCTGCTATCTTCATCCTCATTGTTCCATAAGACCAACAAAAAAAAATATGCTCCTCACTTACTTTACCTCTTATCCACCAAAACTCCAATAATCATCAGCATCACATAATCTCAATATTTCAATAATACCTCTTGCGTCGATACATATAAACCTTATTATCATTAATAGCATTTACCTTACCTCTTGTCCACAAAAACTCCAATAATCATCAACTTCATATAATCTCAATACCTCAATAATATCTCTTCAATACGTCGATACATATGAACCTTATTGCCAATATCATTTCACTTCCATAACAACTCTTTCCTCTAGTCAGTCTCCTCGAACAAGTACAGATAAAATCCTAATGCAAACCTCATCGTCCCATACAATCCGAAGACACATTGTCAACACACAACCTCTGTGTAATCCGTCTGACCCAAATCTTCTACTCATTATGAATTATAAACAAAGAAATGCATACATGACCTCTAACAGACTTAGTTCGAATAACTCTCAGTAATTAAGTACGATTACGGAGTGTGAATGATCATAATATTTCACAGTGTGTACACCACTTCAAGAATTATGGCAGAAGCAAACATGTGGAGTATTTCTTGTGTCTAGTATCACTTCCTATTTCAATTGCTCACGAACAATGCAGTGTAATAATTGTTAATGGTCTAAACCTAGTAATGGTATGTCATGTCGTTAGCTTCCTTCCTATTAGCATAAAGTTATACAGCTTCCATGAAACCTCCAGCTCATGTGACTTCAACGAAGTTCTTTGTACCAATGTCGTTCGTCGAACTATAGCAGTTCATTTTCTTATCTAAAAAATATAAGGCACTGAGCGTAAGCAAAACAAGCAATAGCGAGTAAATATACCAGTAGAGAACAGAATGTCAACAAGTGGATGCAGCACAATTCCTACAACGAGGCTCTGCCAAGCGAACAATCTATAATTAATCCAATAGTGTGACCTAAACTCTATGTTCGTACACAGTATATCAGCATTTCTATACACCAAATTAAAGAGTAGTTATGACAACAACAGATATGTATAAATATGCAATCCATACGCAAAGCAGTAAACATATGTTATCTAACATAATAAACAGGTCATTAGCATCATATCAGCATAAGCAAATAAATGTTCATATGTCATCTTAATAAGTAAACATCAAGGCGCAAGCAGATAAATCACAAAGTATAACTTACATACATATCAGCACAACTAATCAGGTGACAATTATAATTTAAATAAATAAGCACAGCAGGCACATAATTAAAAAATATGACATCAGTGAAAAAGCAGTGCAGCCAAGCGATGCATAATATACACAAGTTACAACCCAGTTCATTAATAATCATTGTCAAAATCAGTTAACGTACGCAAGCACGTCGCTTCACAAGTAAATTCATAGAACATGAAATTAGCACAAAGTATGAATCACGTAATCGCGAGCAGCAAATTACGTCTAAAGTACGAACCTAAGTGGAAATATGTTACCTGAAAAATGAACTCAATTAATAGTTACCTTTTTTTTAGTTTATTAGTTTCTTCTTCGAAATTACATTCTTCCTGAAAATTTCTCGATAGCAAGTCGTCTTAACGTCGGAGACACACAGAATTTACCTGAAGTTCTTAAATATCTTATACAACCGTATCCTGAAAAATACTGAACGTTAATAACATAATTCATCAAGTCACTATAGCTTTATACTGAATTTAGTCGGAGAAATTAGACTGTGTATTTGTTTACGGCTGTCAGTGGATTCGCACTGAGCGCTCGATCAGCTGTAGGCGCGTGACGTAGGAAGCAATTGTTCGCGGTCAACGACTGCTTTGTGCGGCGCGCAGACTTCACTGTTGCTTTGAGTATATGCCGCCGCCAAAACACAGCGCGGCATCCTTGTACTCTCCGCATGTTTACATGTAGCTGTGAGTTTCTCTAAAGTATGTCATTCCACAAAAATTTTTACGTTAGATATATGATGTATTCCCTTAGAGCGTCGAGATTTAAGAGTTTCTACTTCGACAGTGTTATCATGAATAATTTTACGAATTCTATATGGACCGTTATAAAGCAGAAAAAATTTGCGACACAAGCCTTTTTCTTTGTGAGACAAACGATGAGACTTAATTAACACCTTCTGACCAACTGACAAGATTTTTAAACGACCAGGATGTTTAGCTGATTTCTCTCTTCTAGCAGCCGCAGATGCAATATTTTGTAGAGCCAGGTTGACAACTTCAGAATGCCGTAGTTTCCATGTAGGCGGAAAAGGAACGATTTCAGAAATGCGATTTGTCGGTGCTTTGTTTTTTAATATCAGTAAAGGCGGTAAAGAAGTTGAGTCATTAGGAAGTTCATTCAGAATGTTTTGAAAAATTTGAAGATACTGATCCCAAGTTCTGTGATTCTGATGACAATAAAGACGACACAATTTATTGATTTCCTTCATCCATCTCTCTGAAGCGTTAGATTGAGGGTGAAAAAGTGAAATGAAGATTGGTTTAATTTTACGACGCTGTAGAGTACGAAGCCAAATTTTAGAACGAAACTGTGATCCATTATCTGATATAACCTTATCAATATGACCAACTTCTTTAAGAAAATGTTTGATGAAGGCATTAGATACTGAACGAGCTGTTGCTTTACGTAAAGGTGTAAAACATACATATTTTGACGTCAACTCCACTGCTACGAAAATGTACGCAAAACCATTAGTAGAACGAACCACTGGACTGAACAAATCAACTGCAACCATCTCCTTCTATTTCGCTGGAATGATAGGAAACAACGGTGCTCTGTGAGAAACTGTTGGCGGCTTAGCCTTTTGACATAATTTGCATTTGGCCAGAACAGATCGAATACGTTTTTCCATATTACTGAAGTAGCAATTTTCTCGTAATTTATGAAAGCATTTTCTGGGACCAAAGTGTGCATAACTGAAATGCGTATACCAAATCAGCTTATTAACCCACTCATCAGGAATACAAACTAACCAAACACAGTTGTCGACCGATTTTCGTTTAAAAAGAATGTCATTGCGAACTAGATAATGCTGTCTAATTGCTACGCTTTCCTTTCTCCTCTACTTCTCCTTAATGTCCTTCCAGATTGGATCCTTATTTTACTCCTTAGCGATGTCCTGGAGCGAAGACGAAATAAAGTTCTCAAACGCAACACCTTGAATATACATCAAACAGTAATTGTTTTCTATGCCGTCCTCTTCAGCACTTTGTTTCAAACCCATAGGTGCACGTGATAAAGCATCAGCAACAATATTCGAAGAACCCTGTATGTAAACAATACTAAAATCAAATTCCTGTAGGTACAACGCCCATCGTGACAATCTGCCGTGAGTTAATTTTGTTGACATAAGAAATTCCAGAGCTCGATGATCGGTATAAACCTTAGTATGTCTGCCAAACAAAAATGTGCGAAATTTTGTGAAAGCCCAAACAACAGCCAAAGCTTCAAGTTCCGTAATCGAATAATTCTTTTCTGATTTAGAGAGAACGCGACTTCCAAATGCAATAGTCTTCTGTACTACAACGCCGTTTACTTCTCTCTCTTGAAATAAGTGTGCCCCTAGGCCCTTGTATGATGAGTCCGTCGCCAAACAAAAATCTTTAGATAGATCCGGATGTGAAAGAAGTGGAGCAGCAACTAAAGCATCACGAAGCTGTTCAAATTCTGACTGAGCTTCCTCATCCCAACACCAATTAGATTTCTTTCCAGATAATTCACATAAACGAGGTGTTGCCAAATCGTCCAATCTAACAAAGCGTCGAAGAAAATTACAGACACCAAGGAAACTACGAACATCACGTTTTGTAGTAGGAACAGCATAATTACGAATAGCGTCTAATTTCTGTGGATCAGGAAGAATACCTTCTGTAGAAATAATGTGACCGAGAAATTTCACCTGAGAACGACCAAATTCAGATTTTTCCAAGTTTACTGTAATGCCAACTCTTGCAAAGATACGTAACAATGAATCCAAAATTTTGTTGTGCTCACTCCAAGAATGTTTAGCAATAAGAATATCGTCAACATATGAAGTAATGTTGTCACGAAGATAAGCAGGTAAAATTTCATTTAAGCTACGAATGAATGCTGCTGAAGATACAGTAAGTCCAAACGGTAATTTTCGAAGTCACTTTTGGGTAAATTAGTCATATCAGGTTATTGTTTACTTACTCTCTAGATAGATTGATAGTCGAAGAGTTGGTTTGACAGATGCAAAGAATAGTAAAAGAGTAGGCAGCGGTACAGAAAACTAAAAGAGAAATAGCACCACTACAGCTCGGGGCCCTATGCTCGCTACGGCACATATTCACTTAGAGTAGTGAATCTCCTGAGGACTTTAATAGCTGCACATAATTTCAAGTTTGTGACGTAGTGGCCAATTTGGTGGGAGTGCGTACATAAATTGATCTAACCATGCACATGGATGTATGTCATTCTTAGAATTGCGGAAGATCTTAAATTTCCGAACAGTCAAAAAGTGTTTATAGTCAAAGTTTTCGCATCGTGGCGACAAAGACCTACCGCGTCTGTCCCAGTCCGAATGTCGATTATTGTTAAATTCACGCGCCTGGCGCTCTCTTGTTGCATCCCGTAAATGAAACAAATTACTTTCCTCACACCCTTCTGCTAAACTAACACTTGTCAATTTATCTGAGATCTCCTCAACTCTTTCCCATGAGTCACTTAATTGTTCTTTCTGTTTATTTACGTCTTCTGTAAATGCCGCGACTCGGGTTTCAGTGTTGTCACATTTAGTAGTTAACTGTTCACACTGTTGCGTTAAGTTATTTATTCTGTCCTTTGGTACGGATTCCTCGGTTCTTTCAATTATTTCTTCCTTATCGTTTGCACGTTGTAAATTTAACTCTGAAAATTTCTGTACTAACACGCGATCTTTTTCTTCCTGTTCCCTGCCCTGTTCCTCTTGTCTAATTTCTGTTGAAATTAGGCTATTATTGTGAGCCTTCAAAATCGGTTGTACTTCTTCTCTAATTTCTTTGTTTGATTCATCTTTCATGTTGAAACATGTCCCTATTTGTGAACTTAACCGTGTTGCCATTGCTTCCATCTCCGTTTTTAATTCAGATCGTAACTGTGATCCCATTGTTTTTAATTCAGATCCCACTGTTTTTAATTCAGATTCCAACCGTGATCCGACATTTAATATTGCACTCATTAACTGCTCCATAGTAACTGGTTCGAAACTCTTTTCACCCTTAACGTTTCCCGCGAAATCGACTTCTTTCATCATAGCTGTAAAGCTATCTTTGTTCGATACTATTACAGAATCTTCTGTCGTTAATCTCGTATTCTGTGAATTTTCTGATTGAGAAAAATTTTGAAATGGTTCCGGACTATTTTCCCGACTTATTACATTGTTTTCAACTCCATTATTCATCATACTGTTGTCCTGTGTTGGAAGTTCGCCATGTCAACATTTTCGTCATTCTCACTATTCATCATTTTCGCCTTTTTCATTGATCGCGTAATCATTTACAAAACATAAAAAAAATTCGTCACTGTACGAAAATTACACACAATGAATCTTTATCTCCAACAATACCACTTACATGAAAAGTTTCCCTCAAACACGATTAATCGAACAATTGAAATAATTGCACTAAATTATCAAACCCGTAGACAAGACAACAATTTAAATTTTGAAAAATACCATTAGAAGAATGACAATTACCAAATCTACACATGCAAAATAGACTACAATTACTAAACTCAAATTACTACAACAATACTATGGTCTACTATTTTTACAATCAGAAGATTCCAAGGGACGATCCGAAGCAGCGGTCGCCACGTGCATGGGGGCTTAATTAAATATAATTGAAAATACTTTTTATTTTTAGTAGCTGTATGGCCGATTACGCTGTGTCTCGTAAACGGTTGGCCCTGACTAGAATTATTACGCAATCTGACTGCAAAGAACAACAACAAAGAATGAAATGAAAATTTTCATAAACACAGTTAATTAATTAAGTCCCCAGCAACTATAAAACCTACTAAACCAAAGCACAAGTATAACTGTTCTGTATGTGGGAAGGTGACTCAACGTACATCTGGCACGGTTCTTCTTCAACAAGACAAGAATTTTTAAATACCAATTACACTGACGTGATAAAAGAAAATTAGAAATACTATAATTGCGTAAGGAAAGCAGAATTAAACTCTAATACAAGAACACACGCCAGATGCCTTGTTGACTGAACCTATAATGACGCATTATTTAGGACACTGAAATAAAAAGAAACGGAGTTAGTTACCTCATTTATATTGATGAAAATCACTCTAATCCTTACATTATATCTCACACCGACTCTCTACTATCACATCTCAACCAGAACTCTCCAATATCACATCTCAGCAAGCACTGCCTACTAGCACATCTCAACAAACACTCTCTGCTACGAGTTCTTAACAAGTACTCACTATTACGAGTCCTCGACAGGCTCTGACTACCACGAGCTCTCGACAAGCACTGTGGAGGCGGCTGAATAATACTCTTTGGCGCAATCTCTGGCGCAGTGGCTCAGTGTAGCCACCTTTCACTGTATAGCCCGTCGTAACTTTTTTATTGTTTCACAGTACACGTCTTGATTAATGGTCGTACCACGTTCCATGAATTCAACCAACAACACCCCTTTGGCATCCCAAAACACCGTTGCCATCAGTTTTCTGGCAGAAAAATCTTGCGAGGCTTTTCTTGGTTTGGTAGGCGAATTTGAATGTGCCCACATCTTTGATTGTTCTTTTGTCTCAGGGTTCACGTACTTAATCCAGGTTTCGTCACCGGTCACGATTCTGTTTAACAATGGTTCTCCTTCGTCCTCATAACGTGACAGAAAGTCTAATGCAGAGGCCATTCTTTGAGTTTTGTGGTGGTCGGTAAGAATTTTGGGCACCCATCGTGCACAGAACTTACGGTAACCCAATCTTGCTGTCACTATCTCGTACAAGAGAGTCTTAGAAATCTGCGGAAAACCAGTAGACAACTCCGACATTGAGAAACGTCGATTTTCACGAACTTTTGCATCAACTGTCTGAACGAGTTCGTCAGTCACCAATGATGGTCTACCACTCCTCTCTTCATCATGAACGTTTTCTCGTCCACTTTTAAATAAACGTACCCACTCACGGACAACTCCTTCACTCATAACTCTTGGTCCGTACACGGCACAAAGCTCACGATGAATAGCTGCTGCAGAATATCCTTTGGCTGTTGAAAACCTTATGACAGCACGCACTTCACATTTGGCGGGGTTTTCTATTGCAGCACACATTTCAAACTGCCACAAAAACTAAACTAGCGCAGGTACGACGTTCACTCGACCACGGCTTGATGTCGACTGACCTGTTGAGTGCGTGAACGCACAGATGGCGTCGCTACTCCCTCCACAACCCGCACTGTGGCCAATCGGAGGTTACTTTCTGAACCGCCCTCGTATATTCTTTCTATACTATTGTTAGTGTAAGTTAATATCTCTTTCTGTATATAACAAGTACCTGTCCCCTTTTTAAAACAATTATACACGACTGTCCTTAAACTGACACACAATATTTTTAGTGCAACGCAATCTGACTTTCAAAAATCCCTACAAAAGAATGGCCCTGACTTCACTTACCTCACAAAAATCTTCATTACTCGAACTACTGCAATACGGCGAGCGCCACTACTGCCAGCTAAATAAAAGATTCAAACTACGGAAGGCACTAACTACTGATAGGGATAGTTAGCAAATGAAAGATATTAATAGAGAACAAACAATGTATTTACCTTAATAGTCATAATATATATAGCAGTTCATGACAAATTACAAAACTCCGCCATCTCTCTCCACACATCCATCACTGCTGGCGGCTCACCTCCAACTGCGCAACGCTACGCGCTGTTCACAGCCAGCTGCCTAACACTACAATGGCGAGTATTACAACAATGCAAAGCAGCCACAGACTGCACACAGCACAGCCAGTGATTTTCATACAGAGGTGGCGTTACCAATAAAAAAACCTAAACAGCCTACTTACATAGCCCCCATGCTCCCCACAAAAAAGTTTACAAATTGTTTTGGGCAGTGGCCAATAATGATTTGATAAAATTTTTCATAATTACAATAACAAAGATATCAAATGCACACACTTATTGATACAATGTTGGTCAAAAGCTAAAATTTTCTCACAGTCCATAAAGACAGTCCTCATCATTCGTCACAGTAAAATTGCAGTGCTTTTCTCAAAGTCTGAGCAGTAAAAGAAAATGCACACAGAAGTAGTGGATTTCCATGCAGTCTTGAAGAAGTAGTGTTTTCCTTCCAACGGAAAGACAGTGCTGACTCTCGACATGCAGACAGGTAATGCGCCACAACAGAGCAAACCCACAGCAGAGTCAGTCGAAGTTTTGAAGAATATTGGTAGGTAGGTCATCACAGAGCAGACCCACTGTAGTCCTGGTAGAGATTACAGTATTGGTGGGCCACCAGGGGTGCAGACCCACTGCAGTCCTTGTAGAATTAATGGTATTGGTGGGCCATCAAAGATGCAGACCCACTGTAGTCCTTGTAGAGATGGCCAGCAGCCATCTGTTGCGACTGTGCAGGTACACAATCACCATCGAAGACTCTTGCGGACAATATAGCAAGTCCATAAACCACCACTTGTGCACTCACAAAGTTTTTTAATTGTCCTTAGAACCAGCAATGCTGTTATCCAGTCCCTTGCTGAATTATCAACACACGTGCAAGCACTAACAGTCCCTACTTCTCACATATTGTCCATATAGTATGACCAACAGAAACGTGTGCAGTGAAATGTAACTTAATTTGAAGAATTGGTGTCTATACAATTATAAATTTACAACATGAAAATACAATTACAAAGGTACAAAATACATCATTAAAGAACATAATAGTACAGATAACATTTGTAGTAATATGGGCTTTACAAAAGAATCGAAATAACATATACATCAGTGTTACAGGAATGATGACATAAGTACATACACAAAAGATCAGAATAACTTTTGAAACATCAACTTCAGACATGAGCATTAAAAACAGAACAGAATAAATAATGTCTAAACATCTTTACAAGGTAAATAACATATTATTAATGCCAATTATATTTGAGGATAACAGTATTCCTCATCATAGTGAATGTAGCTTAGTATTAGAAAAATTCTACAACATAAGTCTTATCAGATAAACATATAAATACAGGAAAAACATAAATACCCAAGGGTACACAAACACATAGTGGGATAACACAAAAGGAAAGGACAGGGTTTGTTTTACTGCAGTATTTTGCATGGAGATCTCCCTTGGTACATCATTATTCCCAAAAGTCCTATCTATACCTGCTTTCTGTACTTCTTTCGTATAACTTCTCAATGCATTTCTTCCAGTTCATTGCAACTCATTCTCTTATATAGCCTACCCCATTTTAAGCTAACTTAAATCTACTGAGCTCAGATGCTAAACTAAGCGACGAGGCAATGCAGCAGCACAAAACAAGTAACACAAACATCAATGACAAAAAATTCAAACTGGCAAAGCAATTGCAATATTACAACTAATATAAGGCACTGTGCAGCAAACAAGAAAAATAAATGCGTAGTAAACTGGCTTAACAGCGTAATACAAAGTCAAATTCAGTAACATTATGCCTGGCTAACAGCAGCAGAAAATGAAATAACTTATACCTAAACATGACATAGCTCAAGCAGAAAAAATAGTACACTAAAGATAACAATGCAGATAAGGGAAATGTCTATTCACATCTTAATATCTATGTCATTAAAGTGGTGCACCACAAGAAGTTATTCTACCAAAAAAATTACCAAGTAGTTGAAAAGAAAATTCTGCATGCAGTAACTGTTATTAATCCCTTCTTATTGTTCTTTCCTTTCCAAGTGCTCCTTTTTCGAAGAACGTGGATCATAAAATTATTATTTAATAGATCTGTTGACAGAAAATGTTCACATTAGCAAATGCATTTAATTTTATTTTATAAAACCAATGCTGCAACACAGCTGGAAACCAGATATCAATGAAATAAGCAACTATGAAAAGCAAAGCATAAAAATATCATTCAATAGTCATGTGACATTTCATAAGTTAATAGAAATTCTCTCAACTCTCGTAGAAAGACGCTTGTCATAATCAGGTGTGCAGACGTATCTTTCCAAGTAATGAGCATGTCGTATTTGCGATGCTTTCTTTAAAGGAATGTCAATGGCGAGGATAATGGCCTCTTTTTTTCTCCACCTAATGGCTTTCTTTTGTCAGACGACTACCTCTCAGCTGGGCACCAAACACGCATTACGTCAAGGTCACTTACCTTTCTTAACGAAATATTTACGACAGCAGTTTCCGCTACAGTGGCAGTCTCATACAAAAATATTTTCACAGGTTGAGAATTTGCGTTACAAATGTGTAGAAAATAAAATCCTTTAAATATAACAGTGTCCAAAAAATTTTCGTCGGCATTGTGATACATTCACGCATTTACACACATTTCATAATTCTAAAGTACGATTCTTGGTTTCCGACATCCTTTTCCACAAATCAGAGTCCCTAACCACTACTCAGTATTCCTTGCCTCATTATACGTATACATATTTGTCGACACTTCTTCAATATTTCATCATAAGAAATGCGTAGCATAATCAAATTCCTCATATAGCATCAGCTTATTTATCATAAACACACCTCAGCAGCATAATACACATCGTCAACGTAAAAATAACATCATAACACCTCAGTCAACTCTCAAAATCGTCGTAGCTTCCTCCAATAATTTCAAAACCTAAAAAAATTCTCTGCTCATGTCAAAAGTGTCATCTGCCTCAAACACACTTCAAAAATCATGATCCCATACCAAATACATCATTCAAAGCTCTCATAGTATCACAATGGTTCCGAAAAATATGAGCATTTCACAAAGTACAGACAAAATACAATTTCATAAGTGTGAAGTTATCCAACTGTGTAATTACGTAAACATCTGTCACTGATGTAATAAAAAAAATGATCAGATAGCTGTGTAATTTGTGTGTTAGAGAAATATGGTACCGATGTGTAAAGTTGTATAAGCAAATACCATATTAGCTAGGGCTCCTTGTGCTTGCCAAACACATGGTACACAAAGTAAGCGTGTACCCCCCTGAGGATTAATGAATAATACCCTCAGGTGTTACAGAGTACAGCAATGGAATGAAATGTATCACGAAAATCCTTTGTACCATTGTACTTCAAATATCTTTAAAAATAAATGTTTTAAGTACAAAATTAATCACTCAAATACGTGTCCTGTAGCACTAAATGTGCGTCTTGCTGTAAGATAATCTCTATGGAAGTGTCGTAGCTATTGTCCTCCGAAAGCTAAGTTCTGCAGGAGTCAATGTACTTACCTCATGATAAACAAAAGTGAAATGCTTTGCGTATAGATATCTTAGTTATTACGCTTATTGTTGTGATGAAAAAATTACTGTGCTGTAACGTATTTTTGTGCTACGGAAAGGGCTGTCTCATTGTAGCTATACCACAGAAGTTACTACTAAAACATGTTTTACTTTCCAGAATAATACAGAAAAACTGTGCAGATATAAAACAGAAACACTGCAAAAGCAACATTGTAAATTGTCACTCATTAGTAGCGTCATGATAAAATCGTGTAGCTGTCACATAAATTAACCACTGTCATCTGGTATCTCTCAGAAAGCACTTTGAATCCATAATGTATTTTCAAGTAAACCAAAATGTTGCATTAAAATCTCATTAGCAGTACCAGTATGTGTCCTAAGTATGTGAGCCTTATAGTCGTTACGTAATCGTGCAACTAACAAGCAAGAATGTACAAATAACAACATTGTGTCGTCTGTTCACTATAACAATGCATTCGTAATTTCTGTTTAAATAAGTTCTCTTGGTTCTTGATTGGATATTTAACTTCAAACATTGTTGCATGTTAACAGTTTCTCAGTGTGACAAAGCGTACTAGTAGCGTCAATTGAAAAGTTTTATGGAAAAGACAAAGTTAAAAAGCAGATTATCTCTCACTAAACGGTTTTACATGTGAAATGTGGTACAATCTTTTACTCTCCAAAGTACTCAGAGTTTCAGCTTGAACGCAATTATCATGCAGTATATGTCGGTAAAGAATACTGGAATTTTTTCTCAAGGTTAGTGTCTATGTTATTTTTCCCTGAGCCAGCGGGCGCATGTGGCTGCCTGCGGTGCGAGTCATTGTCTGTTTCTTTGTTGGCGCGCGTCGTTACTGGGATTAGGAGACCTAACTTCTACAAATTCGCGTTGTCGAAAGTGCCCCGCTCTGTTTGAATCCCGCCAGTTCTGATGAAATTCAGGTCTGTCGCTATGATTATCTCTTCTGTCGTCATGTCGGTAGATTTCATAATTTCTTTCTTGTCGGTCATGTGGTGGAGAATTTCTTCCTGAATCGTAACTGCGCGCTGAAATGTTGCGTCTGAAAGTATTCTGTCTCCCTTGATAATAATAGTTCTGGTTACCATATTGTCTGTTTCTATGGTTATCTCTGTCATATTCATAATTACGGAAGTGCGATCTTTCTCTGTAACTATTACTCTGCCAGTGGTTGTCATATGGGTGGTGTCTGTTTTGGTCACGATTTGCGTTGTAAGAATAGACTTGTCGTGTCCAGTTATTGTTTCTGTCGTCACGGAATTGTGACGGATGTGACCTGTAGTGATTGTTTTCCTGTTTTCGCATCCCACGACTGTCTGTGTCAATTTCCAGATGTTGTAAGAGCCCCTGAACAGCTTCAATGTCGACTTTGCAACGTCCTGCCAAAATAATATGCCATAAATGTTCAGGTAATTTCATTAAGCAAATGCGGATGAGTTCTGAGGGGCTGAATGGGTTTGTCAGGTACTGATTCTTGTGCAACATGTCTTCCAAATATTTCACAAGACTGGAAAATTCAGATTGTTCGAAATGTTTCATCATTATGATGCTATGTTTTACTCGGTCTTGTGTAGCTTGAGACCAATATGCTGAGAGGAAGGCATGATAAAAATCTCCTTCGTTGTGGCAATCGTGAATAACCGATCGCATTCTTACAGCTGGTTCATTCTCCAAGTAGCCACACATAAATTCTAACCTGTGCTCCAATGACCAGTTGGGAGGAAAACAGTGAGAGAATTGATGGATCCATGCTTGTGGATGAATGTCGTTGCCAGAATTCTTAAATGTTTTGAATTTACGTGTAGTAATGAACAGCTTATAGTCAAAATCATCGTGTCGGCGAGTAGCATATCGGTCATTGTTACGTCGTGTCGGCGGTTCCATCTCAAAATCCAATGCGCCTTGCCAATTTCTTTCATAATTACCGAAGTGTCCTGTGTTATTATTTTGTGGTTGTTCTGTATTTCTATGCCCCTCTTCTCGTACTGGAGCGCGAGTGTCCTCTGAAATATGTAATTCTTGTATTACCTGCGTCAACTGATCTTGTACTTCCCGGATTTCTCTTTTGTACTGTGTATTGATTTGATTTTGATTTTGTTTGAATTTTCTAATTTGTTCATACTCTTCTGTGTCAGTGAAGGCTACAGGTCTTGTGTCATTCAGATCATCATCTACCTTTGTAGATAAGTTAGTGACCTGATCCGAAAGTTCAACTACTTTCTCTGATAATGTACTAATTTCCTCCATGTGTCTTTCTACTGTGTCCTTTAAGTTTTTCTGAGTTTTCGCAAGTTGCGCAACCGAATCGGTAGATGCAACGGAGTCAATTTTAGCTTGCAAGGTCTCATGATTTTCATGAACAATAATTTGCAGTTCTTTTATGGCTGCTTCGTGATTCTGTAAAGCATTAACATGCCGCGAAAAAATAGGTTGAAAATGCTCACAAATTTGTGTTTTTACGTCGTTGCAGACTTTTTGACATTTCGATTCGATTTTATGTAACTCAGTAGTCAAATCTTCACGTGTTTGTTCAAGCGTGGTGTGAAGATTTTGTTCCATTGTGTCTAACTTTTGAAGATTTTGTCCCATTTGTCTCTGATTTTGTTCCATTTGTTGCATTAATTGCAATAGTAATGTATTAGTGTCTGGAAAACGGTGAGGACCCAAAACCTGAATCTACAGTATTTGCGAGATTGTGTCCTGTCATTTCGGATTCCTGAGGCGAGCTGTTGCCGACCGGTCGATCGATAATGCTTCCCTGTTCACTTATTGTTTCACTGCCTACACCATTATTTGCAGCCCGCTCCATTTCCCTATGCACAATTACCAAATTACTATTTTGAGCATTAGTTAATTCATTACTCGGTGGCGCTAACACACTGCTTTCGTCTTCACTGTCATCTCTCAGTTTACTTTGGAGCCTAGTATTACGTTTTTCACACGCCATTATTGTCACAATATTTCACACGATAACACAGAAAAACACAATTTGAAGAGCAACAATAAGAGAACACATTAACATAGCACTGAACATAATATCTCGTTAATTGCAAGCGCAGCAGCGAAATACTTGGTGCAAATCTACGTGCGTGCCACAACTGTTTTACCGTACAACAGTGAAAAACTACAACTACAATGGAAATTCTCTCTATAATTACGCGCAGGCAATAAACAAAAGCTACACTAATTACACAAACTACAAGAAAAAAATCAGAAGATTCCAGTGAGGTATCCTCGGCTAAGGGTCGACATATGAAACGTCCCCTTTTTAAAACAATTATACACGACTGTCCTTAAACTGACACACAATATTTTTAGCGCAACGCAATCTGACTTTCAAAAATCCCTACAAAAGAATGGCCCTGACTAACATTAAACTATACCTTTCAGAAATCACTTACCTCACAAAAATCTTCATTACTCGAACTACTGCAATACGGCGAGCGCCACTACTGCCAGCTAAATAAAAGATTCAAACTACGGAAGGCACTAACTACTGATAGGGATAGTTAGCAAATGAAAGATATTAATAGAGAACAAACAATGTATTTACCTTAATAGTCATAATATATATAGCAGTTCATGACAAATTACAAAACTCCGCCATCTCTCTCCCTACATCCACCACTGCTGGCGGCTCACCTCCAACTGCGCAACGCTACGCGCTGTTCACAGCCAGCTGCCTAACACTACAATGGCGAGTATTACAACAATGCAAAGCAGCCACAGACTGCACACAGCACAGCCAGTGATTTTCATACAGAGGTGGTGTTACCAATAAAAAAACCTAAACAGCCTACTTACAATATATTCTTTCTATACTATTGTTAGTGTAAGTTAATATCTCTTTCTGTATATAACAAGTACCTCTGTACCAACTAATATTAGTTTAAAAATGTATAAATGTCTATAAGTCATCTTTAAAGTAAAAAAATAATTTATTGCAAACTAACTTTGAAAATTATTGTTAATAAACCATAAATTTAAGAAAACGGATTTTTTAAAAAAACTTTGAAAAATCATTGTTGATAATCCATAAATTGATTTGTTATATCAGTGTTATTATTTACAAAACAATACAAACAAACCCAATCCTTTCAATATGGTGTACATACGTCTAGGCTTATGAATTAGTTACAGAGAGAAAAGGGAGAGAGGAGGGGTTAAAAATTATTGTTAATAATCCAAAAATTAATTTGTTATTATTATTTATAAAAGAGGTATCCTTGTTCTGGTCCCAAACAAAAGTGATCCTCTTGCTATGGTGAACAGGCCTCAAATGACAACCCTCACTCACCCGATTGCCCTATGCCCTAGTAATAAATTGGCGGTAGGAGGGGGGGGGGGGGTAGGGGATGCTTGTTTCTTATTGGCCTGGAGAGAGCAGAGGGGAATGGGAGAGGTTTCACGCCATCCTATTGACCCGGAGGCATGGGTGGACGTGGGTGACTGCAGCATGTGCTAGCTTCAGTTTACCATCAACTTTTAGTTGCACGCTTGCCCCAGAGGCATGGGCAAATAAGGGTGGTCTCTATACATACCTTTATTGTCTAAGGTGCAGGGAATACAGGTAGGGATGAGGTTGGCGTGGGGATTCCTGTGACCTTGAAGATGACGAGCCCAATCGCCTTAGGTGTAATCTGACAGCGAAAGTGACCTTGAGATAAGATCATTATGTTGAGTAGACTTCTCACTGCTATCCTACCACAGTGGTCTCGTCATAAAATAAATTTGTTGATTATATTTGAGGCAGTATTTGGAGATAATTCATTTTCCTTCTTGGTTGTTTCAGATGGGTGTGTCACTGATTCTCCGTGCACCTCCTCTTGATTATTATAAAAGTCTGCCACATATTCCCCCCTAAGACATACCACATTCACATGGGCAGTGGTACACATTCAACTTTTGGAGACCTAGACAGTCTTTAATGTTATAAAGAAGAGTTTTTATCTTTGTTAATGGGAGAAAAATACACTGGAAGCAATGATTCTGTAGAGGTCTACTGATCTTTCCAGATACTGGGCCAGTGTAAGGCAGATAAGTGATTCTCGCTTCTGCTTTTCTTTCTCAGGCTCAGTCTCTTCTTCAGGCATTCTTCATTTTGACTGCAACGCCCATTCATTTTCACAATCTGAGTACCCAGTAATACTTCACAACCTGGCTGGAGTCCAGGCAGCGAGTACATGTAACAAAACTGCTTGCAGCACCCCAAGAAGATGACTGGTTCGGTCAGCAAAACAATGTGCATGAAATGGAATTAACAGATTGGTGGTGCACCCAAAAGCACTAAATTAATTAATCACGCCGAGAAAACCTGGCAGATCACAAAATGCCATCAATCACAACAAATAAATGGCTTAGCTTCATAAATCTCCTATGTCTTCTCTTCAATTAATAGAGTTAAATCAAACATCTTCAGCCGTCTAATTTCCAAACTATTATTTTATTTGGCTACCAGTTTCGGCGATTTACTACGCCATCTTCAGGTCCCCTGACTGACGTGTAGAAGACTCGAACCTCGGTTCCAGTCAAAGAAGGGACCAACATTCAAATACTGGTAACTGTAGATTTCTGCCTCATACAGCGATCACTTCAACCACCGTCTGGCGACTGGTTGGATGCGCTGTATCAAGACGAAATCTACAGATACGAATGCCGGCCCCTATTTCGACGGAAGTTGGAATCTTCCTACAGGTCGGTCAGGGATCCTGAAGATGGTGTATGAAATCGCCGAAACTGGTAGTCAAACAAAATAACGGTTTGGAAATTATACAACTGAAAAGTGTTTGATTTGACATCCTGTGCCGAATAGTCGAGCCCGCAACCATCTCTGAAACGATGGACATACAGAGAATTAATAGATTTTTCCTGTCCAATTACTGTCTCACACGAACTATGAATGAGCTAGATACTTTATACGGTGTATACAGGACGTCCAACGTAATTCTGACTCCTGTAATGTCGAAAGTCGTGTATTATCTTTCCCAACTTCCATATATTCGGTTTCTTACATGTCAACTACTCACAAGTAACTTTTGCTGTTATCTCTGAACTCACTGGTCGACCTCTATCCGTCTGCTGTGGCATCTGCTATGGTAGTTTTCTCTGCTGACATTCTTTGATGCGAATGCGGCCTCAGACAATGAGGAGTCACGGTACTCAGATATTAGCATGGTTTGCAAGCTTCCATCGAGGACAAAGACATTCTTGTTCGTTCTTCACTGTTCGAGGATGTGCTGGAGTGAATGTGTATTTTTCTTAGGGTGTGTCGTAATGTACAATTAAAAGTGGTTGGATTTACGTATGCCGAGAAGGGGAAAGAGAGGAGAGAGAGGGAGCTACGTATAAAAGCAGCAATGGTTTTTTGTTAAGGAAATGCAACATAAAAATATAGAGCTCCTCTCATGCAACTGTTCTGGATCAAACGGTAATATTTTTGTACAACTAAGTGTTTGTCAAGCCTTACTGGATTGAATTACAGTAGTTCAAAAGAAAAACGCCTTTTGCACGCTGCACGTTAAGTTTCTTTTATGTAACCTTGTGCACCCAGATGCATTTCGCATTAATTACAAGGAATCTTCAGTGGGTGTCTTTGGTGTGACGTCATAAGCGCGTGACTGCGTGTGAGATCGCTCTCTAAGTTTTCATCTATTTTTAGTTTTCAGATATATATTTTAACTGTTTTTGTGATAATATTTACTATATAAGTGACTTATTAGTGGTTTCTTCATTCACCTCTGCATTTCGTGTGTTGTGGCCTGATATTTGTTAGTGTTTCGTATCGAGCAACTTAACCTCTTACCCGTGTTTACATTCCGCGCTGACCAGTTGCAGCTGTAGCGGCGCATCGAAAGCTAAGTACTAATTAATTGTTTGTGTATAGTAGTTTATTTAGGAACTTTAGTAGTCTTCAACCGGTGTTCTTGGTGTTTTCCGGTGAAATAACTTCAGAAGAAATTTTTGCGAACTGCTTTCAGTTTCGTTACTGTCATTAGACGTTTGATTTTCTTTCTGTGTTAGTATTTTGTTATATTCTCATTTGTTGTTGATTAATACTGTCAATAATAGTAGTTACTTCCCTTGTAGAGCAAGTTTGTGATAATTGTAGTCAGTTTTTAACATCTTCTTATTGTAGTAGCGGAACTTAGATAAAGTTGTTTTCTTGTTTCAATAATTGTAAAATTTTACCATGAGTGAGAAGTGTGGGCTTTGCCGTAGGTTCGTGAGTAGTGGATTGCGGTGTGAGACTTGTTCGAAGTATTTTCACTGGGGGGAATGCAGTGGGGAAGCCAGTGGGCATTCTGGTGAGATCCTCTCCTGGAACTGCAGGTTATGTAGCAAGAGTAAGTTGATAGAGGAGCAGGAGCGTAAGATCTGTGCCCTTCAGGTGCAGTTGAAAAACGCACAGGAGGAGCTAGATAGGATGAGGAGGGAGAAGGGGGTTGGGGAATGGGAGCTGGCTGTTGGCAAGAGATCTGCTAGGAGAAGGAGATTTTCAGATAGTTTTACTATTGGTGTTTGTAATAGATATGACCAACTGTCAGAGTCTAGTGGAGAGGAATCTCTAGTAGCTGTAGATGTAGGAAGTATGCAGCAGACCTCAGCAGTTACGGTGGCTAGGACAGTTGCAAAGTCTAAGAGAAAGAAGAAGGTTCTGCTGTTAGGTAGTTCTCATGGTAGAGGTGTAGGCCAGCAGTTGCAGGAAGTTTTGGGCAGTGAGTACCAGGTCACCAGCATTGTGAAGCCTAATGCAGGATTGGCTCAGGTGACTTTTAACATAGGGGGGTTATGTAGGGATTTTACTAAAGAGGATCAGGTAGTGATTGTGGGTGGGGCTGGTAATAGTATTGATAGGGATGGGAAGTATGACATAGATGGTGACCTGGAAAAGATAGCCACTCAGACTGGCAACACGAATGTGCATTTCGTGGAACTGTTTCAGCGTCACGATCGGCCTCATCTTAATATAGCCGTCAGGCGTAATAACATGAGACTTGGGGGTGCGCTGATGACAGAAGGCATGAGTCACATTTCAGTGGTGTCGGTGGAGTCTATCAGTAGGACGGGTTTCACTAGACATGGCCTGCACCTCAACAGGTATGGGAAGGGGAGGTTGGCAAAACTTATAGGTGACAGCATAGGTGGGGGTGGTGGGATCACTCATGGGAAAATTCCGGTAGTTGTGGGTGTTAGAGCTGTACCTTTTTTAGATTGAAGTCAGCTGATAGGTATTCCTGCCTAAGGGAAGTCTCTCTAACAAAGAAACCACTTTCTACAAAGCTTGGGTATCCGATTAATGAGGGAATTAGTATATTTCATCAAAATATACAAGGTATTCGAGATAAAGTTAGTGAACTGCTTATAGATGTTGACTCTGAAATTATTGGTATATCTGAACACTTCTTAAATAAGGAGATAATTCAGAGGCTTCCTTTACCAGGATACAGGTTGGCTGGCAGCTTTTCTAGGAGCTCTTTGCGGTGTGGGGGAGTAGCCATGTATGTGAAAAACGGTATCCCATTTGAGTCAATTGATGTTTCAAAGTACTGCACTGAAAAGGTGTTTGAATGTTGTGCAGGTGTGGTTAAATTTAGTGGAGCTAAACTTCTTACTGTTGTTATTTATAGATCCCCAGACTCCGATTTCACAACATTTTTGCTAAAGCTAGAGGAGGTTCTTGGTTCACTTTATAGGAAATACAAAAAGTTAGTTATATGTGGTGACTTCAATATTAATTGTATAAGTGATTGTGCAAGGAAAAGGATGCTGGTAGACCTCCTTAATTCATATAATCTTATGCAAACCGTATTCTTTCCAACGAGAGTGCAAGGGAACAGTAGAACAACCATAGACAATATTTTTGTTCATTCGTCATTATTAGAAGGGCATTCTGTTAGCAAAAAAGTGAATGGCCTTTCAGATCATGATGCACAAATTTTAAGTCTAAAAGATTTTTGTGCTTCAACACATGTTAAATATAGTTACCAACTTTTTAGGAAAGCTGATCCAGTTGCTGTACAGACTTTTGTAAACCTTATCAAGGAACAAGATTGGCAAGATGTTTATAGTGCTGATACAGTAGACGATAAATATAATGCTTTCCTCAAGACTTTTCTCGTGCTCTTTGAAAGTTGCTTTCCGTTAGAACGTTTAAAACAGGGTACTAGCACAAACAGGCAGCCTGGGTGGCTGACTAAAGGGATAAGAATATCTTGTAGAACAAAGTGGCAATTATATCAAAACGTTAGAAACAGTCAAAATCTAAATGCAGCAGCCCATTACAAACAGTATTGTAAGGTGCTTAAAAAAGTTATTAGGAAGGCAAAAAGTATGTGGTATGCAGATAGAATAGCTAAGTCTCAGGATAAAATTAAAACCATATGGTCAGTCGTAAAGGAAGTGGCTGGTCTGCAGAGACAGGTCGAGGATATAGAATCAGTGCGTAGTGGGGATGTCCGTGTTGCTGATAAGTCGCATATATGTACAGTACTTAATAATCACTTTCTGAATATAGCAGGTGAACTAAATAGAAACCTAGTCCCAACAGGGAATCATATAGCGCTCTTAGAAAAAAGTGTTCCGAGACTGTTACCTGAAATGCTCCTCCATGATACTGACAAGAGGGAGATTGAGTTAATAATTAAATCACTAAAGACCAAGAACTCTAATGGATATGACGGGGTATCTAGCAGAATACTGAAGTATTGTTCCACGTATATTAGCTCAGTACTTAGCCATATCTGTAACTTTTCCTTTAGCAGTGGTCGGTTTCCTGACCGATTAAAGTACTCGGTAGTGAAGCCACTTTATAAAAAGGGAGACAGGGATAATGTTGACAATTATAGACCTATTTCTATGCCATCGGTGTTTGCTAAAGTTATCGAGAGGCTTGTATATACAAGGTTACTGCAGCATTTAAATTCACATAATTTGCTGTCAAATGTACAGTTTGGTTTTAGAAATGGCTTAACAACTGAAAATGCTATATTCTCTTTTCTCTGTGAGGTTTTGGACGGATTAAATAAAAGGTTGAGAACGTTAGGTGTTTTCTTTGATTTAACGAAGGCTTTTGACTGTGTTGACCACAAAATATTACTGCAGAAGTTGGAACATTATGGAGTAAGGGGAGTAGCTTACAATTGGTTCGCCTCCTACTTTAAGAACAGAAAGCAGAAGGTAATCCTCCGCAATATTGAGAGTGGTAATGATGTTCAGTCCCAATGGGGCACTGTTAAATGGGGCGTTCCCCAAGGGTCGGTGCTGGGGCCACTGCTGTTCCTTATTTATGTAAATGATATGCCTTCTAGTATTACAGGTGATTCAAAAATATTTCTGTTTGCTGATGACACCACCTTGGTAGGGAAGGATCTTGTGTGTAATATTGAAACATTATCAAATAATGTAGTTCATGAAGTAAGTTCGTGGCTTGTGGAAAATAATTTGATGCTAAATCACAGTAAGACTCAGTTTTTACAGTTTCTAACCCACAATTCAACAAGAACTGACATTTTAATCAGACAGAATGGGCATGTTATAAGCGAGACGGAACAGTTCAAGTTCCTAGGCGTACGGATAGATAGTAAGCTGTTGTGGAAAGCCCATGTTCAGGATCTTGTTCAGAAACTAAATGCCGCTTTATTTACCATTAGAACAGTATCTGAAATAAGTGACATTTCAACACGAAAAGTAGTATACTTCGCATATTTTCATACGCTTATGTCATATGGTATTATTTTTTGGGGTAATTCTTCTGATTCGAAAAGGGTATTTTTGGCTCAAAAACGGGCTGTTCGAGCTATGTATGGTGTAAGTTCGAAAACCTCTTGTCGACCCCTATTCAATAGTCTGGGAATTTTGACATTGCCCTCACAGTATGTATTTTCTTTAATGTCGTTTGTTGTTAGCAATATTAGCTTATTCCCAAGAGTTAGCAGCTTTCACTCAGTTAATACTAGGCAGAAATCAAATCTGCATGTGGAATGCACTTCCTTGACTCTTGTGCAGAAAGGAGTGCAGTATTCTGCTGCATCCATTTTCAATAAGCTACCACAAGAACTCAAAAATCTTAGCAGTAGCCCAAACACTTTTAAGTCTAAACTGAAGAGTTTCCTCATGGCTCACTCCTTCTATTCTGTCGAGGAGCTCCTGGAAGAGATAAAAAATTAAGCAAATTCCAGTGTTACATTCTTGATTTTCTTTATTTAAACTAACGACTTGTTTCATTTTATCTGTTTCTACAATCGTGTTATAATTTCATGTATTGACTCGTTCCATGACCATGGAGACTTCTCCTAAATGTGGTCCCACGGAACAATAAATAAATAAATAAATAAAAAAAACAGCATCTAATTCATTATCTTTAAGCCAAACAGTTTTCTTTCAGGTAGCAAATTGATTGAAAGTTTGCACTTTTCCTTGTGGTCACTGTTTTTAACGCATAGCAATTTCACCGCCATTGCAAGATTGTGATGAGGATTTTTAACAAAATGGATATGTGTGACTACCTATTATTGAACCGTAACTTCTGGTTGCAAGAAGAAGACTACCAGGTAAACAGTAATGTAATTGTAAACAAAGATAAGATTGGCCACCCAATTGTAGAGTAAAAATACTAGGGCTGGAAAAAATATGGGAACACCACAAACATAACACATTGCCATGCTTAACATGGTGTACGAAACACATTAGTAGTGTGGTCATGCACACATTCGCATTTAAAACAGCTTCCAGTCGTCTCGGAATGGATAAATACAGGTCCTGTATTATTTTCACAGGAATCTTACATCATTCTTCTTGCAAAATACTGGCAAGTTCAGGTAACAATGATGGAGGTGGATAGCGATCACTCACACTTCTCTCCAAAGTACATCCCAAAGGCTCGATAATATTGAGATCTTTGCTCTAACGGTCAGTTGAAATCCAGCAATTCATCTTTGTGCTCACAAAACCAATTCTGGACGATCCAAGCTGTGTGAACAGGGGTCCTGTTGTTTGGATCACAGTGTCACCATTGGGGAATAGGTATTGTAACATGGGATGGACCTGATGAGCCAAAATTGTCGCATGATCCTTGGCCGTAATGCAATCTTGCATAGTAACCACGGTGTAAATCGAATACTACGATACTATCACCAATCGCCTGCCTTGTTTCACTCTTGGGACGAAACTCGGCCAGAGGTTGGAAACTGTGAAACAAAATTCATCCGACCAAATGACTTTTCTTCCATTTCACCACAGTCAAGGTTTTATATCTTCTGTATCACGTTTTCCTGTTACGTGCATGTGCACCACTGATGAGTCGTTTTGATAGTCTAGCTCGCCCTGCAGTTCTCTGCTTATGGAGCTCTCTTCGTGTCGTTTTGGAGCTGAATAGGTTGACTTAACGCATGATGTTTTTCTCGCTTTCCCTGTATGCGGAATAAATCTTCAATATTATGTCTCTTGAAACACCAAACACTTCGGTTCAAAAATGGTTCAAATGGCTCTGAGCACTATGGGACTTAACTTCTAAGGTCATCAGCCCCTTGAACTTAGAACTACTTAAACCTAACTAACCTACGGACATCACACACGCGGTTCCAGACTGTAGCATTTAGAACCGCTCGACCACCTTGGCCAGCAAACACTTCGGCTCCCTTGGATACAGAAGGACCCTCAATGCGCGCACCAACAATTTTCTGACGTTCAGTTCACCTCATACGGCCGAGAGAGCGATGTGCTGACCACATGCCTCTCCATATCCGCATCCAGTGACGCCTATGGGCTGAGGATGGCACGGCGGCCGGACGGTACCGTTGGGCCTTCATGGCTTGTTCGGGAGGAGTTTAGTACTTTGAATTCACTTAGCTCCGACATACTGCACCCACAACTACACAGAACCTTGTTCTGACCACGACTGACACAAAGTATTAAGAACACTGCACAGGTACCGTTCATGGTCAAATAGAACAGCGCAACCTGCATACTTGGCTAGCATCTGGATTTGTGTTGAAGCATGCACTTGTCACCATGTTTCCAATATCTGTTGGCTGGCTCTGAGCACTATGCCACTTAACTTCTGAGGTCATTAGTCGCCTAGAACTTAGAACTAATTAAACCTAACTAACCTAAGGACATCACACACATCCATGCCCGAGGCAGGATTCACACCTGCGACCGTAGCGGTCGCTCGGCTCCAGACTGTAGCGCCCAGAACCGCACGGCCACTCCGGCCGGCCCAATATGTGTTCAAGACCTGTAAACAAATTATATGTTAGATCTCAAACCCAGGGGTGAACAAAGTTACTGGTAACCGTTTTAAAATGGGGCCTGATACATGTGCAGTAGCAACCTTTACATCTTCCTCGGCTAATGAATATGGTTTTAAATTACAGTTTATATATTATGTTATCAAAAGTATCCAGACACCCCCAAAAACATACGTTTTGCATATTAGGTGAATTGTGCTGCCACCTACTGCCAGGTACTCCATATCAGCGACATCAGTAGTCATTAAACATCGTGAGAGAGCAGAATGGGGTGCTCCGTGGATATCACGGACTTCGGACATGGTCAGGTGATTGGGTTTCACTTGGGTCATACGTCCGTACGCGAGATTTCCGTACTTAAACATCCCTAGGTCCACTGTTTCCGATGTGATAGTGAAGTGAAAACGTGAAGGGACACGTAAAGGCGACCTTGTCTGTTGACTGACAGAAACCACCAACAGTTGAAGAGGGTCGTAATGTGTAATAGGCAGACATCTATCCAGACCATCAAACAGGAATTCCAGACTGCAGCACTATCCACTGCAAGTACTATGACATTTAGGCGGGAGGTGAGAAAACTTGGAATTCGCCGTCGAGCGGCTGCTCATAGGCCACACATCACACCGGTAAATGCCAAACGACGCCTCGCTTGGTGTAAGGAGCGTAAACATTGGACGATTGAGCAGTGTAAAAACGTTGTGTGGAGTGACGAAACACAGTACACAATTTGGCGACCCGATGGCAGGGTGTGGGTATGGTGAATGCCCGGTGAACGTAATTTGCCAGCGACTGTAGTGCCAATAGTAAAATTCGAATGCGGTGGTGTTATGGTGTGGTCGTGTTTTCATGGAAGGGGGCTTGCACCCCTTGTTGTTTTGCGTGGCAATATTACAGCACAGGCCTACATTGATGTTTTAAGCACCTTCTTGCTTCCCACTGTTGAATTCTGAGACGGCGACTGCATCTTTCTACACGATCGAGCATCTGTTCATAATGCACGGCCTGTGGCAGTGTGGTTACACGACAGTAACAGCCCTGTAATGGACTGGTCTGCTCAGAGTCCTGACCTGAATCCTATAGCACACCTTTGGGATGTTCTGGAACGCCGACTTCGTGCCAGGCCTCACCGACCGACAACGATACCTCTCCTCAGTGCAGCACTACGTGAAGAATGAGCTGCCATTCCCGAAGAAACCTTCCAGCACCTGATTGAACGTATGCCTGCGAGAGTGGAAGTTGTCTTCAAGGCTAAGGGTGGGCCAACACCATACTGAATTCCAGCATTACCGATGGAGGGCACCAAGAATTTGTAAGTCATTTTCAGCCATGTGTCCGGATACTTGTGATCACATAGTGTAGCTATCGAACGGATTTTTCACGCTTTAACCCTCTAGAGGACCGTCTAAATGTATTAAATTCTACCGAATATTATAGAAGGAGAAGCATTTTGTCGCCACAATACCGTCAAATATAGAGATTATCGAATTAGGACAGGTTCATACGAACAATATTACTCCACAGGTCTGAAGAAAAGAGCCAATGTATCGAACAGACTTAATACAGTCCCAATTAGAGATTTAGAGTATAAAACGTATATGTAGCATTGCTGTCATAACTTAATTATTCTGCAGCAGTAGAGGGATACACATGGCTCATTTATTGACGCAACATTAGTACTGGTGTTGGCGCGCGCATACAATGGTAAGGATAATGTATGCAGTCTCTCTTTAGCATATTTCCCACAACTTATTCCAAGCGTTCCGGTACTAAAATGCGGCAGTACTACGGCATGTGGGAATACACACTAGCCCACTGATACTTCGGACGTGAGAGACATACAGAGAGATTTACGATTAGGTAGACATCTTATAAAAGTACCCTGATACACAACTTTCTACCTAAAGAGCATGGTATTAACCTCTGCTAAGTCACATCTATTCCCAAGAAAAAATAATAATATGTGTGATGGAATTAAACACATACTGCAACTTCTGATAAATGTATAAAGTTTCATCTCGTATATATAAAAATGCTCTGGCACAGCGACAAGCCTATCCACATACTGCATCTTAAAACATAGTCATTCTTTTTTTATTCCACATCATCTGCAATCGCTGTGTGGCAATAATTTACGAAGTTTACACAGTTGCTAACTCGACATCATCGTCATGAACTTCACATTCCAATAGACACTTTACAGTATTGTCGAGAAAACCCTCATGTGTTCACAACAGGCATTTCTTTAGAAATACATACTCCAATGAGCTGGGCTGTTAATTTTCAGGTAGCACCTCCAAACACGTTGACTAGCTACTGATCCATTGACAGTGCTGCTGCTGTTCTTCCTGTCAAAGACATGAATGTTGAGATGGAATAGGCTGTAACTGATTGTCAACATATCCTGAATATATGCCAGATAGCTTTACAGTTACTCCCAATCTATTTGAACGAGCCTCACCTTCATACTTCGCTTTACATTTTCTACATATAGTATAACTTCGAACTCACCATCTAATACTACCCTGACATTAGCACATTTAAACATGTTGGTGATCAAATGATATGTATTGGCAACAGCAACATTATTATGGCAGCTATCTTGATGGATGGACTGGTGGGTTATATACCCCCACCAGTTGCTATTTGCCAAATATGTTTGAGGAGCTGGAAGGGAGGTATGACCAACCAGTTGGTCCAGGGTGGGCAAGTTGGATGGATGGAGTGGGGGGGGGGGGGGGGGGAGGGTACTAATTCGAATTTCGTAGATGTAAGTTGTGCTGCAGGAAAAAAAGTAGATCATAGGCTGGAAATTGAATTAAAGGTAGGTAATGAACTGCTTTTGTAAGAAAGAGAGAGCAGGCAGAATAGCACTGATATGTAAATAATAGAATGGTTGTGGTTTACTTCGTTTTTTATAAGGGATGGCCATTCTGCAGTATACATTCTGTATCATCACATGCAAAGGCTGGTTACAGGAGGTTCAGTTGTCTATAAGAAGAAGATAACAGCGCCAGTAGACTGCAACGAATTGCAGAGGATCGGTGACTGGTACAGAGAGATTCAGAGTTGCTACTGGATATAGCATACTGTGCATTCACAGGGGAAGAAATCCAATGCTGTTCTACTACACTCTTGCTGGAAACAATGGCTACCGTGAAAGACATCTGTGAGTAATCGATCTAAAATGGACTGGGTACATAAGGCAGAAGTAGATACTAGGACAGGAGAAATCTTAAAGAAATGCAATAGCAGTATAGGGAGAGGTATTACTGCATAATCGTACTGGAAAATTTGGGAAAAACAGTAGTACGCAGCAATACTTCGCCACTTTCAGTTGTAATACAGACTATCTGTTTGCCACTGCTTCTTCTTCTTGTTCTTCTTCTTTTAAGAGTTTAGCAATCTCTGGTTCACTCCTCGCGATCTATATTCTGTTGTATGGGACGATCACGATATTTTGTTGGAGCTGTTGGACATTACGCTAAAATACCTCGAAACAAAATGATGTAGAATGCATTGCAAAACCCATTTTTTGCCCTGAACATAGGGGCTGCTTTGGAAAGCAGATTGATTGTCTGTTGTGCAGAGCATCCTCTACACCATGGGCTTGGAAAACATGTTTTTGTCCATATTTCTGCAGGGCAGTGCAGAGGTCATGCACACTTATACAGGAGATCAGGGAAGATATTTCTTGTTAGTTTTAAATAAAGTGCATGCTTATACTATTACAATCCTATCCGCAGTGGTGGTAGTAGCAGCACAGGTGTGGGTCTGCCGCGCGCTTCTGCCAAGCCGGGTGTACTCAGCCCTTAGTGAGGCGAACTGAGGAGCTACTTGATTGAGAAGTAGCGGCTCTGGTCTCTTAAACTGACATATGGCTGGGAGAGCGGTGTGCTGACCACATGCCCCTCCATATCCGCATCCAGTGACACCTGTGGCCTGAAGATGACACGGTGGCCGGTCGGTACCGTTGTGCCTTCACAGTCTGTTCAGACGAAGTTAAGTTTTCTTTTCGTTCTTTACTGTCAAAAAGTAGCAAGAGTGTATCTGTTGCACAGCACTGATCGTTAGAAGCGAAACTATCAGCATATCAGTGCGTGTCTTCTTGAAAAGTGGGTATTTATGGAATACTGGGAGAAAATTGAGAAAGTGGTAACGAATTGCCCCAAAACAGTAAGTAGTGGTGGAAAATGTGTGCCTTTGGAATACTGGGAGAAAATCGGCAAAATTTTAACGAATTGCCCCAAAACTGTAAATAGTGATGGGCGTTGTGTGCCTGGGGAATACTAGAAGAAAACTGATAAAATGTAACGAATTGCCCCAAAACATAGCAATCATAAATGGTGATACATTGCAGATAATGTTATTGGACACAACACTCCACTGCAAATTGCAAAAACGAAATTGCAGATATCACACAACTTCCATGGACTGCTGCGTTGATTCTGGTGTGACGTAGGCCACCCATGTTTCATCGCCCGTAACAATCTGGCTTAAGAAATCATCACCGTCGTTGTGGTATCGCTCAAGGAAAGTCAATGCACTGTCTAAACGTTTGGTTTTGTGCAGATCCGTCAACATTTTCGCTACCCAACGTGCGCACAATTTTCGGTAATTCGAGTGCTCGGTTACAATGCCATACAAAACACTACGAGAAACATTAGGAAAGTGATCCCGCAAGGAGGAAATCGTAAAGCGTCTGTTTTCTCTCACCTTATTGTCCACTTCCTGCACCAAACTTTCATTAACGACCAAAGGACGCCCACTCTGTTGTTCATTATGCACATTTGTGCGGCCAACTTTAAATGCTCTCACCCACTTTCTCACCATTCCATCACTCATAATGTTTTCTCCATAAACTGCACAGATCTCACGATGAATATCGATCGCTTTTAGGCCTTTAGCACTAAGAAATCTTATAACAGCCCGGACTTCACCGTCGGCGGGACTCACGATTAGCGGAGGCATGCTAAACACTCAGTACACAACGTAAACAAGGAAGAATAAGACTGTGATGGCGTCAGTGCGTAGATTAAGGTACACGCTTTCATGTAAAAATACAATTATTGAGATATCTTAACACGTCTTTTTTTAATTTCAAAACGGTACTTACTTACAAAACACGCCTCGTATAATTATACCAAGTGCTTTCAATAGTGATAATCTGAAATGGAGACATGAATAGACTAACAACGATGAAAGTACTGATTTTGATCATCGTCCCGACCAACCTGCGCTACTAAGAAGTCAGAAAATGCTTGTAGCACGACGGAGCGTTACAGACTGCCTTAAAACAGCAACCATCGTTGGTTGGGAATTATTGTCGATCGTATGGCCTAACTCTCCAGGATCAATACGAGAACATAAAACATGAGGCGAGTGTACGTAACGACAGCAGCTGCAAACGGCTGTCGTTCCAACGGAAATATCCTGCTTATATCCGCTCTTTGCTCGTGCTAGTATCCTGCAGAATGCTCATGCCCGGTGTGGCACAATTCTTCCTGTGTCACACCTGTAGTACAACTACGGGGTGCTACGATCAACACCTCTAGACAAACTCCATATTCTTTGCTACATAGCGACCCCAAAAATTCTACAGGTATTTTCCAGGCAGTAAGAACGAAAACACATATAGTAACATAGCATTACCCGCGTATAATTAAATGTAACCGAGAAATGGCATAAGTTCACGAAGAGATAATGTAACAGTTGGTTACATGTTTCGCTGATCATTTCCACGATTTTTATCTAAACTGAAATGTTTTGCAACGAATCACTTTACAGGAACCATATACGATTTGTCTGTGAGTCTCATTCATGCTGGCCATTTACATTTTACTGAACAGCACACTTGCTTAAATTCGACGAGAATGAACATGTTAGTCTCTAATACTACTCACGCAACCTGCATTTCTTTACTTTTTATACCTAGATATGCTACCAGCTTTTAACTAAAAATTTATCTGTGGAACAGAAAGAGTTCCAAACAGAAATAATTTTAGCCTACATTTAAATTTCTTCTCTTACCTGTTAGACGTTTTATGTTATTGGGCAAATGGTCACTGAATTTTGTGGGTTCATATGGAACACTTTTTTGAGCCGCTGGCAGTTGAAGTAATCAGTAAAAAGGTCAGTTCTTTTTCTAATGTTGTAGCTGTTGACATCAGGACTCTTGTCAAATTGTGATGAATACTTTGCGATGCATTCATGATGCACAAGTGGAATACCACTGACAACCCAACGTGTGACAGTGAATCTGCTGAACAAACGTTGCTACGTATTGCATACGACTCCATTTGCATGGTTTCCCTGGAAAGTGGAGGGATTTTATCGAGGCCAGCTGCTATTGAGTGGCTGTCCCGTTTGGATTTAACTTTATGATCGATTATAGCTGCCCTTCTAACATAGCTAAGCTCTCATATGAACATTAAATATACTGGCGTTTGTTATAGTTATATTAGTATTTGTAATATTCGACTACATCGTGTACTTTTTTTCACATAACCTACCTATTTTAATCATCTAAATGTTTGTATTTGCACTTGTAAAGCCATACTATGAATAAATAAAAAATAAAATTTTGCGGTAAATGTAATGAGCAAATACACATGTTGTGGATGAACGGTTAAAATGCCTGACTCCATCAAGAAGCGGTTACAGGATGATAGTGGGCATACATCAGATACTATTCTCACTGCTCGCCTTTGCACAATCAGTACTTTCGAAGTGATTAGTTATCCCAGAAAATTATACCAGAAGACATTAATCTATGGAAATATGTTGGATGTTGTTTTATTTGTACTCAAAGCTAGCAACTAACGGCAAAGAAAAGTTAATAAACGTCCTTCCCTATTTGCTGACCCCGGTTCATGTGCGACGTTGATTATTTCTATAATTCTATTTGCTATCGAGAAATGGATCAGCTGTGCTTCTCAAAATTAAAGGAGAGTCCCTTTTCAGAGCAATACTTAATATTTCTTTGAGACACACTGTTGAGAATTTCTTCTGTGGCCTTCTCTTTAAGAGATCTGATTATAGCGCTTATGACGTCTGCAAATAGTGCTAACTAACTAATGCATGTGACACGATGATGCAGTAAGGAAAGTATATAAGTGGGTCAAAGACGGATGCGAAATCATTCTGGCGAGGACACAGGTCGCAAATGGGGAAATCTACTGACATAAGCGACTTTTAAATACGTAATATTACTATTGGCCTGAGCCTGTGAACGATTATCTTGAAAACGGTGTAGCTGGTCAAATGTTCGGGTGCTACTGTAGTGAGCATCTATGGACAGCGATAGAACCACAGCGTAGCTATTACTGGGCTATAAGTGGTTGGACGTTCAGAGCACAATCCTGGTGCACGCACAAGTGCTTCGGAGCACACCGTTCATCGTACACTGTTGAAAATGGGGCTCCGCAGCAAATGCCCCCTACGAGTTCAAATGTTGACCCAACGACATCGTCAATTATGGTTGCAGTGGGCATGAGGTCATCGGGATTCGATCGTCGATTAATGGAAACGTGTCGCCTCGTCGGATGCATCATGTTTTTGCTTTCCAGCTCGATGGTCGTCTCCACAAACGCCGTCATCCACGCGTACGGTGGTTAGAAACGTGCACCGCGCCAATGCCTCAGGCTGGTGGGAGCAGTATTATGCTCTGGGAGACATTCTGCTGCGCTGGCGTGGGACCTATGGTAGTAATCGAAGACACGCTAACAAGTGTGGACCACTTCCACTTCTTCGTGCTTGATGTCTTCCCCGCCGGCGATGTCATCTTCCAGCAGGATAACTGTCCGTGTCTCAAAGCCAGAACCGTGCTACAGTGTTTTGAGGAGTATGATAGTGTATTCACGAAGATATATTGGCCACGAAATTCACTTGATGTTAATCCAACTGAACCCATTTGGGTTGTTATCAGGCGCCATCACCTTGAGAGGTGGCATACCTTTAGATGCACACAGTGACTTGCCCCCTCTCATAGTTATATCTTAGTTTGAGTAATTCGATTTGGGGAAGTATGGCCGAGTATTGTCATTACAAGGCTAGTATTGAGAACTCTATTTTCCTCTCTAATTGCATGTGGTGAAAAGTTGCTATTGCTTCACACGCGGACTTCCCATGCAGCGTCTCTCGTCACCCGGGTGGTCCAACGACAGGCGGGAACAGCTGATCTTGAAAGGCTTAAGACGACGGGTGTGAGGGAGTCGATTGGATGCTTTCCAGACGCCGACACTGTCATAAGAGCGGGGGCGACACGCCCACAGGGGCCTGAAGGAGCGGCTGGGGCTAAGGACTCTGTTAATTCGCAGAAACTTAGTGAAAACACTTTCTGGCGGGCTACCAGCGAGGCGTGGCAATGACTTGTGTTCTCAGGCAGTCTTGGCGGGCAAATTCCCGCGTTTTCTGCAAAAATCGTAACTGTGATTGGCTTGCTCAGGGGATAGCTCCGTGACGTAGCAAAATCGGCGCAGAAATTGGCGCCAGGTGTCCATTGGTGGAATAGTAGTGCTTCAGCAATAGAGTGGAATTTTCCGCCGGTTTTCGAGTTGCTGATTGGGACGTTTAACCACGGCCACTGTCGTGGGGGCGGGAATGTTCTGTGTTTGGCTTGTACGGGTGCTCTTGAGAGAGTCGGCTCTCGCCTTTCGGTCGGGGTAGGTTACAAGACAGAGCTCTCGTTGCTCTGGACAGCCTGCCTTCCGTTGGCTGTCTAATATACTTTCATTTAATTGTAACTGATTTACGAAGTTGCTGAAGTTTCGACTTCAACGTAACTTTCCGAGTACAGTTGGCAATTGAGTGTTCTGTGTACAAGCGGCCTATGTTGTCCGTCTTGAGCAGTTTTGGCAAAAGTTAACTGTATCGGAGTTACTGTGTGACTTCGCTTGTTAAACTCACTCACTGTACCGTAAGTGATTGTGTAGCGAGCCTCCTTCGTCTCCCTCAGAGGCGTATTTGTGTTGCTAGGAAGTCTTTAGTCTGGAACAACCAGACCAGGAGAATTTGTTTCGGGCTATACTCGCGACTTTATCATCACCACGACGGGACGTCGAAGCAACCAGCCGTCGCCTCCAGTACGCCAGATCGTGTCCTTGCAGTTAAGAAGACAGCTTGGTAATGTATGTCCGCAGCACCAGCAAATCAGGGAATTTTGCTATGTGACAATCAGTGCTCAGCACAGCGCGCCTGTTCCCATCTTTTCTAACGTGGTTCTGTCTTGGGTGTTTACTGTCTGAGTTCTCACTACTGTAGCAGCAATTAATGTTGGGTTGGCTCTTAAGATCTGAGATGCAAGGAATTGGCTCCACATACCACTTGGTCATAGACGTCACAATCTAGTTTATGGACAACTTCACCTTCACAGTATTTATTTGAATATCCAGTTTGACGTATTTTAAATGTTTCATGTGTTTTGTTTATTATTTTGAGTTTAGTCATAATAAATCAAATTGCTATTTTGGACAGAACTTTCATTTTGTTAATTGGTAGAGCAACCCTTTCATTTCTCACTAGATTAATGAAACTTTCCTTTATCAAATTAATTTGTATCCAATTAAATTATTGCAGGTGCCAAACTCTTTTCTACTCCACTTGCAGGGTCGATTACAGTCAGTTCGCGTTTCTTCTTAATCCATGTGCAACAGCAAAAGTCGGAATTAGAGAAGGGGGGGGGGGGAGGGCTTAGAACATCATTTCCATATGAAGATTCTAGAAAAATTTAGTGTTAAATACACTGCTAGCCCCGGCACCTCGCAACCGCGTACATAAAGCAGCGGCCTGCTGTCTAAGGAATCGACTTGTGCGTGGAGAGAATCCACGATACGCAGAATCGCTTAAGTTTTGCATTTCAAGTATAGAACACTAAGTTATTAAGCAGATGGTCATAATGTTTTGGCTCGTCAGTGTGTATTAGCAATGAGAGCAATAAAACTATGCAATTCCCGTCGTGAATACTATCGCCAAAAATTCTCTTCTTCCAATATTAATTGAATCTTTCAGCACAAATTTTTCCATTGTTTTGTTAAGTATGATTCGAACTTGGTGTCCGTACACTCATCAGATTCATATAACTTACGTTTCTCTTACGAAAGTGTCACGATACACAAAATCAGACCGCATGACATAGAAAAAAGGATGTCACCTGACAATTTCGTTATTTAAGGCGTGTAATATTTGCTGAGTAAATTTATAAACAGCTTTCTCATTCGAGCAACCCTTTTCGAATCCAAACTGTGAGGTACTGAATAAAAAGTGGCCGTAGTTCCACAGGTACGTACAGAGATGCAGCTGGTAGTAATGCAGCGAAATAAAAGTCACTCATGAATGATTTATTACTCTTGCAGAGACAATATCTGATGTATTCTGATCGTTGTAGCTAATCCAAAGCAATTTATCTCACTGGGAAGTACTTCATACAAGAGATGATCCTCGGAGTTTATGTTGCCGAGGAATATACGTCCTATTTGCTGCATTTCTCCGAGTGTTCTGCCATTGCCACACAAGATAGTTTCCTCGCCATCCGAAAGAAACAGAGTTCGCCACTGAAACATGTTCAGGGTGTCCCAGGAGGGATGGTCAGTATTCAGGGATATGACAGGAACGATAATTCTAAGCAAAAAGGTCCAGTAAACAGGGGCTCTAAAAGCACACCTTAAGAGATCTGATCACCGCTTAATCTTTGTTACTGTGAAAAAAAGCTCTTCTAATGCAAGCTCTTTGCTTTCCATATTTTGAGAGCTGGTGGTGTGGACGAAAACAAGTGCACAACTTAAGAGCTATGAGCACTTGTTCATCTTCGCTACTGTGAAACGGATCTCTTCTATTGTGTCTTAGAGCCCACAAGAAAAATTAATTTTATATCTCGTCAAAAATTTCATTTAAATAAAGAGTTTAGTTGATTCTTCTCTGCCTCAGAGTCTAAACACGCTGGGGACATGCGTTTGTTTTTATTTCTATATCTCAGAGTATTTTCGTAATTTCTGTTAGCGGGCCTAAAATAAAATGAACAATCAAGTTTTCCGTCTGCTGCGCAAACGGTTCTGTGCAATGAGCATTTGGTAAGTGAGTTCTTAGAACATAGAGCCGCTACGAGTACTACCGTATACTAAAGGCTGGCAACGACATTGTGACGCGCGGCACCTGTCTCTCTCCTCCTACGCTGCTTCCACGAACGACTCCAGCTGAAACCGCTGCCTCTTTTGAATAATGAGTTGCTATCCCGGGGCACGTAGCTGGTTGACCTTCTGTGGTAAATTTAAGTCTCTCTGCACGTCCCTGACCTCCACCTCTCCTCACCATGAGCTCAATGAATCCCTCCCAAAGGGAAATCTGTTTACACGAGTCTCACCAAAAAGCTGGCTCCAAAGGCAACGGGATAACGTGCGGGGGTTGGTGCGGGATGGTGGGATGGGGGAGGGGAGGGGAGGGGGAGAGTGGACCCACGTCGGAGTAAGATGGCGTGAGCTACCGTCGTCATAGCAACGAGAGTACTTGGTGGGGACAGGAGGCGTGGCTTGTTAATACAATGATGGCGGCCGCCGGAAGGCGGCCGCGTGCTGCCATCGGGCGGCGATTGACGGAACTACATTGGCAGTTCCGCGTGCCGCTGCCAGTTAAGCCCTCCCCGTTTGTTTACATTCCGAAAGAACAATATCAGCATTGACAAACGCTCGAGGGCGTACGCCGGTGAATACAAAGGGACATTTTCATATAAGCGCGACATCTGTCTCTTATTAAACAGAGCGAAAATGACCGACTGAGAAGATGAGATGAGAGCTCTATGCAATGCTAAACAGGCGTTCAGGATAACACCGAAATGCGCATACTACTCTCCGTTAATAGGCTATTGCAAGCATTTATCCCAGGCTGTACTGTCTGTACAAACCTAAACGGACTTTGTGAATGCCACGATAACACTACAGTAGTACCCCTTGTGTTTCGGTAGTGGAACTCTGTTCTGCATGACGCTGTTCGCCTTTTGGTTGGTACAGTACATCAGTTTCAATTTGTCACCTGACGCATATTGGAATAATAAAATTTAGCAATACCTTCGTGTCATCAAGCGAAACAGTGGTAAGACACTGCATAACGATTCGAAGGAACCGAGCTTCCTTCATTTGTTTATTTAAAATGACTTCGCACAAAGAGATATATATGAAACGAAATTAAATTATTGTTACTTTATACATGGGAGATAAAAATAGTTAAACTTTTAAAATGAAACTTAAGCGTAAACATAAAAATACATGGTCCAAATGGCTCTGAGCATTATGGGACTTAACATCTATGGTCATCAGTCCCCTAGGACTTAGAACTACTTAAACCTGACTTAACCTAAGGACATCACACAACACTCAGTCATCACGAGGCAGAGAAAATCCCTGACGCCGCCGGGAATCGAACCCGAGAACCCGGGCGTGGGAAGCGAGAACGCTACCGCACGACCACGAGCTGCGGACAAAAATACTTGACGTTACGCTTTTCCATCAACTGATCAAATCAAAGAACCAACAAGATAATACAGTGACATTAACAATGTCATTTTTACAAGGTCTAATGAATTTACGGGCGGGGTTGCAGCCTGTCCCCGCTGTTATAACTTTACATCGTGCAAACTGTTAAGGGAACTATGGAGAAATCTGGAAAAGGAATTAACGATCAGTGAGAACAAATAAAATTTTTGGGTTAGTTTCTGACAGTGTAATTTTGTCTGAGACGGCGGAGTTGCTGCATAAATTCGTAGTCTTTGCTTAGCTTGTTGGTATTCCGGTTGCTATGAGTTTATTTAACGATTGTCATTTTTTATTCGTAGTTCACTATTACTATTTCAGTTCACATAATGTTATTTTGTCATTTGGAGATAGTGAGTGGATATGTGGACACTAGAAAATGAAGTGTCAGGTGGAGAAAACGGAACATTTCCGACATAGTCTTCTGTTTGGGTTCACACAGCAGCTGAGGCAGCCAGGAACATTTGCGTCGTGTGTGAGGATAACACCACTGGAGACAACATGGGAAGAAAATAGTTTTATCGTTTTAAGAAGGATCGTTCTGACATTAATGATTCTCCACGTTCAGGAAGATCTTAGGGGTTCGCTGAGGATCGTTTAAAGCGCATTAGTCCACAACTATACGAGTCACTGTACTCGATAACTGCCACATGCGACGAACTTTGATCATTCTACCATTGTGCGTTATTTGCAAGCGATTGGAAAGGTTAAAAAAATCGGGTGTATGGGTACCGCATGCCGTAAACCAAAATCACTAAATTCAGCGGGCGGCCAAATGTTGTGCATCTCCGCTTGCGCGTCGTCAATTGTCTCGTGAACAACACCGACTATTCCTATCCTGTATCGTTATTGGCGACGAGAAATGGTATCTTTATGCTAACATAGGTAAAAGAAAGAAATGGTTGAGCCCAAATAAAGCAGCAACTTCCGGTACAAAGTTCTGCGCGCATCCACAACAGATAATGTTATGCATCTGGTGGAACAGTGGCGGTTTGGTGTACTACTAATTGCTTCGCGAGGTGTAACCATCACTGCAGGCATTTATTGTCAACCACTGAGACGTCTTGCAGACGCACTCCAAGAACAACAAACAAGAGGACTCCGTGAAGTGACGCTACTCCGTAATAACGACCGCTCTCATTCTGCTAGACTGACAAAAAACACTACACTGGAGTTGGGTTTGGAAGTCATTCCGCACTCACCTTAATTCACCAGATCTTGTACCCTCAGATTTTCGCTTTTTCTGCTCTCTATCTAACAGCATTAAGGAACTTCCTTTACGGATGAAACTGCGCTCCGAACATGTCTCGCCTCAAAACTACGTGATTTCTACAGCCGGTGATTCGAAAAGTTGCCCCAGCGTTGGCAGACTGTTGTAAACCGTGAAGGAGAACACCTTACTGATGACTTAAGTCTCAGATATGTGTATCCGTTATGTTTATTAAACTTATGAGAAAAAAAACGCAACGAACTTAAGCATCAACTAAATGTTTGGAAGAGCAGCTAAGCGGGATGGATGCCGTCGTGAAAAGAAGTTAAAAGATAAACACCATCAATAGTAAAACAAGGGTAATACAACTTGGTGCAAACAAAGAAGCGACGCTGAGGGAATTAGAGTAGGAAATGGGACACTAAAAGTAGTAGGTGGGTCATGATATTTGAGCAGCAAACTAACTTGTGATGGCCAAAGTAGAGAGGGTATAAAAAGTATACTAACAACACCAAGAAAAGCGTTTCCGAAAAAGAGGAATCTGCCAACAATGAATATAAATTTAAGTGTTATGAAAGTCTTTCATGGAGGTATTTGCCTGGAGTAAGCCTCGTACGGAAGTGAAACGTAGACGAGAAACAGTTGAGACAAGAAGAAGGGAGCGAGATTAGAATTTAACATCCCGTCATAGACAAGAAGAGAACCGAAGCTTTTGAAATGTGGTGAATGCCAAAGATTACATTTGTAGTTCGAATAACTAACGTGGAGGTATTGAATTGAATTGGGGGGTAACAATTTACCGCAGAAACTAAGAAAGGGGATCGGCTGACAGGATACATGCTGAGGCATCAAGAAATCGTTAATTTGATGATGAAGGGAAGTGTCGGCGTGGGAGTTGTAGAGGGTTACCAAGGCTCGAATAAATTAAACAGATACTTAAGATAATTCTCATTTATTGTTCCGTCTCAGCTGCACGTTTTAAATTAGATTACGTGTTTCGACCACTCTGGATCGTCTTAAGATCTATGTACTTGCGTCAGCAACCTGTCTTGTCTATTCAGAACCGCACTGTGATATGTCGTTCCGAGTAAACAAGACAGATTGCTGACACAACTACATAGATCTGAAGATGATCTAGAGTGATCGAAACGTTTGATCTAATTTAAAATGTGCAACTGAGACAGAACAATAAACGAGAATTATCATAAATATAAATTTAGTTGCTGAATCTTTCAGGACGATTAAGCAGGTTCAGAAGGATGTAGATTTTAGTAGTTACCACAGATCGAGAGACTAGCGTAGGATAGAGTAGCGTAACTGGAGACCACAGCAACAACAATGAGCTTACTACAATTATACAGTTGTCCAATGACGAACGCTCAACATTCACGGATAGGACAGGTGCGATCATTTGAAGAAAACACCTCTAGTAAATATTGGCTCTAAAATGCATACAGCAGAGCTATGAGCACTACGTCAGCTTCCGTACTGTACAATGAATCTATTCTACTGCAGACTCTTTACTTTCCATATTTTGGAACGTGGTAGTACGGGGCGGATGAAGAAAAAATGTCCAGTAAAAATTGCCTCTACGAGGTCTATTCATAAAAATTCCGGAACTTTGCCCTCAAAATTTTTCTACGCTTACCTTTTACTTATTGTGCATAGTCTCCGAAATACTCTCCTCCACAATTGATACACCGCTCCCAACGCCGTTTCCACTTCGGGAAGCAGTCTCGGTACGCCTCTTGCTGGATAGCGCGAAGTGCCGTCCGTGAATTTTCTTTTACCTCGTCTATCGTTGCAAATCTTCGTCCTTTCAAGAGGGTTTTCAACTTTGGAAATGAAAAGAAGTCTGCAGGGGCCAGGTGTGGATGATGAGGCAGTACAGTGATTTTCTTTTTTTGTGTAATAGTCACGCGCAGGGATGAATGTACGGGCGCGTTATCGTGATGCGGAAGCCATGAACTGTCTCGCCACATTTCAGGCCGTTTGCGTCCCACATTTTCTCGCGGGGTCGCAACACGTCCCGATAGTACCACCGATTAGCAGTTTGTCCTTGTGGCAGGAATTCATGCTGAACTATTCCTTCAGTAAAAACAAAACTATAAGCATGGCTTCGTCTTTTGACCTGACCTGGCTAGCTTTTTTTTATCTTGGAGAACATTTCCCGACCCATTGTGAAGACTGACCCTTGGTCTCAACATCATAACCGTAGACCCACGTCTCATCATGAATTATGATTCTCTTACGGAACATCTCATTTGCGGGATCCAAAAGCTCTTTACAGATTGCGAGGCGAAGGTCTTCCTGGTCTTAACTCATGAGCTGTGTGATGAACTCGGCAGCTACACGAAGCACTGCAAGATGCTGTGTCAGGACTTCATGACACGATCCAACTGAAACGTTTCATACTTCTGCAACTTCTGGGACACTCACTCTTCGATTGGCACACACAATTTCGTTGACGTTCCTGACATGAGCGTCGTCGGTAGACATCGAAGAGCGTCCTGAAAACGGGGGCCATATTTAAGTTTGGTCCGGCCATTTTTAAACTGTGTGAACCATTCGTAACACCGAGTACGGGTTAAGCACTCATCGCCGTAGACTTCCTGCATCATTTGGTGTGTCTCTGTATAATTTTCTCGAGTTTCACGCAAAATTTAATGCAGACGCGTTGCTCCTCTAACTCTGCCACGTCGAAATTAGTGAATTATGCGACACAATGTTTTACTCAGCACACCACACAACAATAACTGACATACAACAATGAAACTTCAGGCAATTATACATTAAACAGACGTGTGCAGGGATGCCAGCAGCATTTCGCTCCAAAATACCATTGGCGCGAAATTACGAATGTTCCGGAATTTTTTGAATAGACCTCGTAAAGTGCACATCTTAAGAGTTACGAACACTTGTTCATCTTCGCTACTGTAAATCACATTTCTTCAAGTGAACAAATGATGACATCTCTAAAGGTAAGCATTTTAGAAGCCGTGTTTACTACCCAACTTTTTCTTCTTTTGGTCCGTACTACCTCCTACCTAAGTATGGAAAGCAAAGAGCTTCCAGTAGAAGAGATCTGTTTCACGCAATCGAAGATTAAGAACTGCTCGTAGCTTTTAAGCTATGCATTTTAGAACACATGCTTATTAGACTTTTTTTCTTCGAGTGATTGTTCCTGTCATATCCTTGTGCATTGACCATTCCTCCTGGGACAAGTACACTGCGCAACACAATTAAAGGATCACTTTTTCGAAACCCTGTAACTGTCTCCCATTGCCACATAGAAGTTTGAAATTTGGCTCAAAGGTACCTGCAACCTTTCCCTGTAACGATGAAAAAGCTTGACGCCCTACGACGCCACCCTCGGGTTCGACGACGCTTCAGAGAGCGTGGTGTCGACACCAGCTAGCGAAATAAATGCCAGAGATCGGAAGTTCACATGACTTATTAAGGTGGGTTAATTGTGCCACACTGGCACTAAACTTCACCACAATTCTGTCCAGCGCCACCGTGGGTGTGTCACACCTCCCCTTACCCACGTTTCAGCCCTTCTTTTGACGCCGATGCGATGGAGGTCAGAATCGCGATTTCCAGCGTCGAAATCACGCGGTTTTGTAATGAGTGATCGAGGAAAACAATTCAGATACACCGCCGCTCAGAATGAACACGATAAGGTCTCAGGGGATGACATAAAGGGGTTAGTGAAACCACCACTTTCCTTGGGTCGTTGATTTACTTTTTTAGTCCTCCTGTTTCACGCCCCCCCCTCCCCCCTGTGGTGTGATGATTGGGGGGGGGGGGGTGGAGGGAGGAGGGGCGGGGAAGGGCCTGGGGTATGCGACATTGACATATGCGTGAATAAAACGGCAAAGCGTCCCTAAGACCATCGAGTTCGCTAACACCCTTGGTGCCATCCGATCACCTTTGTTGAGCACTTTAGAAACGTCCCATTTCAGAGACAGTCATTCACTGATGCCTAGGCGGAGTCGCGTGCAGCCAGCAGGCACTAGTTTAACGATACAGTACCACCAAGGCACCGCAATAGGCTTTATTTTAACAGTTTGCTTGTTTAATGAGCTACAATTTCTGCAAGAATATCTGTTCTTTCGTGCGCTTTCTACAAAGCAGCACAACAGTTTGAGTCAAAATGCACCACGTGCTCTAGTTCGGCCGTTTGCAAGCAGCAGACGCAGTTAGTATGTTAAATGATTATCGCACAGCTTTGTGTATTGGTTAAACCTCTGTCCAGAATAGAGCGTGCGTAGAATCGTAATGCAAATCTCACTTAGATATTTTTATGGTATTAATGTCTTCTGTGTTTCTTCTTGCTGTAGTTAAATTGTGCTCTGTTTCATTCTCAGCCTTCGTCACCAACCTCACACACAAAAACAGCCTTCGACACAGCCCTCCACTAAGATGGGTAAACCTCTCTGTTCAGGTATTGGAAACCTAAGTTGGTCATCCTGTGCTCTCCTTTGAACGAGAAGCAACATCGTCTGCTCCCAGCAGACTATGACCAATTCAGCGATTCCCACTAAACAAAACCGAAACCCACATTAAAACACACATATAATAATCAATAGGCCTTACTTGAGTGCTCAGTCTTTTTGGAAGAGTTCATGAATTGAGCTAAAATCAGGTAGTAAAATGAATAGGTTCTACCGAATTCGACAAGCGTCTTATGAAACGACTTCACCGAGACGTTTCAACGTTCAAATTTCATAGAACTGTTTCTGATGGTCCCTAGTGGTTCCAACCTGAACACGACAGCAAACACAGCGGTCGTGCTGCGATGACGGTCGATGAGGGTGCAGCCCCACGAATGTCATTAGAGAAGGGCTGAAGGGCCCGAGGATGTCAGCAGTGTCAAAAGTTTTGAAGAACGTCTTCCTATTGCTCATCGCGCTGCGAACCGGCATTCAAGCCAATGTGACGTGCGATTTCAACATCATTCCAAAGAAAGACTTTTCTGACGGTTTCAGATCGTTGTATGAACGTTCTGCGCGTTGCATTCAACTGGGAGGAGAGATTATGTAGAGCACCTGAAGCATTAAAACCGCCACCTTCACCTTTCTCTGGTCTGTATTAATCCAGTCTCCAAACGTTTTAGGCTGACGAGGTATATCCAATCCAGTTCTATCCTACTTTTTATTACATTCAGTAATTGCTTTCCCTCTTTTCTCAGCACCTCATTTTCACTCTATCTATCAAACTTATTTTCTCCACGCTCCGCCATGTCGACAACTCAAAAGCCTGCAGTCTTGCTCTCACTTTCTTTCTCATTGTACACCTTTCAGCACCACACAGGAGAACACACCATACAAAACATTTTATTAGTCTTCTCCTCAAATATGTATCCAAATCGCTACAGGAAACTGTCCTTTTCTTACAAAATGCCACTCACGCCATTGCTATCCTAGTTTAAGTTTCTGTTCTGCTCCTTAAGTCGCTTCCTAGGTATTTAAAACCTTGAACGTGTTCATAACGGTCTGCTCACATTAAAATGTCCACTGCATATGTTCGACGGCGACGTGCAATAACCACTCACCGACGACGGGTGGCAGCGGGTTAGGGAGGGGGGAAGGATGCGGACAAGAGCACACTCATTATCGTCACGCACAGACAGAACTATTTATCTGATGATCTTTGCCCTTCGGGCCAACAGTGGAAGCATTTCCGAAATGGCTAAGTTTGTAAACTATACACTTGTTGCTGTGGTTAAAGTATACAGAGCATGGCAAAATGGCGCTAGCCAAAACGGATGCCGATGCAGCTGTGGTGCACCACGGGCTGACAGCCTATATGAAAGAAGGGACTACCAACCTCAACGACCGTTTAGCGCACGTTGTTGCGTATGGACCTCCGCAGGAAGCAGCGGGCCATGTATCCGTGCTTAACTGGTATTCATCGGCGAAAGAGTCTGGAATTTATACACCACTACAGTAACTGGACATCATCTGAGTGGCGACAAGTGGCCTTTTCAGATTAATCAGGTTTTACGCTCTGTCGAACAGACGGCCGTTGGCGTGTACCGCGTGAAACGTCTAAAAGCAAACACCCTGCATGGATTACGATCTGGGGAATGTGGAATTCCCTGGCTGATCTAGTCATTCTGGATCAACACAAGCATGGCCACACCTACATTCAGTTTGTTTTTCCTCGCCAAGATGGCATCTACCAGCAGGACAATGCAACGTGTCACAAAGGTCGCAGTGTACGTGTGTGGTTCGAAGAACAGCAGGATGAGTTTACAGTTTTCCTCTGGCCACCAAACTCTCCGAATTTAAAACTAGTCGAGAATGTGGGACCCCCTCGATCGAGCCGTTCACTTCAAGGATACTCAGCCGTGAAACCTAGCGTAACTGGCCACGGCGCTGGAGTCAGTATCGCTCCATATCCCTATCGGTAGCTTCCAGAACCTCATTCGCCCCCTTCCTGCACATCTCGCAGCGGTCTTCGCTTCAAAATATGGTTATCTAGGCTCTTGCGAGGTGGTGACATTAATATGGCTGGACTGTGTAGTACAGTTACACGTAAGTATTTTACGGCACTTACTGTTTCGAATGATCTGTCGCCGACCTGGAAGTTGCAATCACAATATGGCGATGCAGACTGAAATTTCAATTAATAATGCAGGGCAATACTTTGCGTTCCAAATCAGGATTCGCACGCTATCGGTGGCATGTTCCTTAAATACTCAGAAGAGCCGTACCGACAAGCGACGCAGCTATTTATACTCCGGCAGTAACGTAGCTGCAGAAGGGCAGATGAACTTGGAAAGGTATCGTAAACTGAGGGATAACACCGGCTCAGACGCGGCGCCCGTCCTGGCCGGCGGGCACAGGGAAAGCTTTATGTGCTTTACGAGAGCGAGCCGCAGTTAACACGTGCAGCCGGAAGACCCCGCTGCAGTGCAGCTGCCTGCAGCCCGCGCGCGCGCGCACACCGGCCATTCACGCGAGCGGCGCGCTGCGCGGCGTAATTAACGCGAGCGCATACACGTGGGGTCGCCGTATCGATTCCCGGAGGCGGACTAGGAAATTGCCTCTTCAAACAGGACGCGCGCCCGCGGCCCTCGCAAACATCGTCCGGGCCCCCTGCGCGGCGCGGAACGCCGACACTTCCTCTCGCGCGCCGGCTGGCTGGCACTGCCGCCCCCCCCCCCCCCTTGCCTCCACCACCCACAACAGGCAGGCAGCGCGTGGAGGTGGCTAGCGCCGCTCGGAGCTGCGATCGCGGGGGGCAGTTCCGGAGCCGGGAGGGCCGCGGTGTGACTGCGCCTGGCGCTGGTCAGCCGCTCACGCCGCTCCGCAATGAATAATTCAGCGCGCGGCCTTTGCACGAGCGTCCAGCGGGGGAAAAGGCGGCACTGCCATCCGGTGCTGCAATCTCGTCTGCCGTGCTGGTAGCCGGCGTGGCCTTCAGGTGGTACCGCATTCGTATTCCGGAGGAGAGCACTTCATATCCACGCCCAACCGCGCTGTTGCGTTTTTAAATGAGACGAAAGACCAGTTACCGATTATTGTACTGTCGCGTCCAGCAGGCGTTATACATGTGCTCACTTGAATATCCAGAAGGATTTGGATGTCCAGATTCTCCGTCTAGTGGACCAGCGCTGATACGGCTCACTACTAATGTCCAGGACTTGGAAAGCAGCGGGTTCGTACCTCGCTGTTGGATATTAGACTGAAATGATAATGATATTACTGAGAACAGTTAGTTAATGAAGGCATTTTATACTGAGGAAATGTAAGCCATGGGATACCTCCTAAAATAGCGTCGGACCTCTTTTCGTCCGCTGTAGTGCAGCAACTCGACGAGGCATGGACTCAACAAGTCGTTGGAAGTACCTTTCAAAATATTAAGCCATGCTGCCTTTAAAGCCGCCATAATTGTGAATGTGTTGGCGCTGCAGGATTTTGTGCACGAACTGACCTCTAGGTTATGTTGTATAAATGTTCAATAGGATTCGTGTCGGGCAATCAGGGTGACCAAGTCATTCGTTCGAATTGTCCAGAATGTTCTTCAAACCAGTGGTGAACAATTGTGGCCCAGTGACATGACATGTTTGTTTGGGAACAAGAAGTCCATGCATGGCTGAAAATGGTCTCCTTATAGCCGAACATAACCATTTCCAGTCAATGATCGTTTTAGTTGGACCAGGGCACCTAATTCATTCCATGTAAAACAGCCCACACCATTGTGGAGCCACCACCAGCTTGCACAGTGCCTTGTCCAAAACTTGGGTCCGCGGCTTCGTGGTGTCTACGCCACACTCGAACCTTATCATCAGCTCTTTGCAACTTACATCTGGGTTCATCTGACCAGGCCACGGTTTTCCAGTCGTCTAGGTTCCAACCGATACGGTCGCGAGCCCAGAAAGGCGCTGCAGGCGATGTCGTCCTGTTAGCAAAGGCATTCGTGTCGGTCGTCTGCTGCCATAGCCTATTAACGCCAGATTTCGCCGCAATGTCGCACATCCCACATTCTGCGGTTATTCCATGCAGAGTTGCTTGTCTGTTACCACTGACAATTCTACGCAAGCACCACTGTTCTAGATCGTTAACTGAAGGCCGTCGGCCTCTACGTTGCCCTTTGTGAGAGGTACTGCCGACATTTGGTATTCTCGACACACCTCTGACACTGTGGTTCTATTGAATTCCCAAACGATTTCCGAAATGGAATGTCCGATGCATATAGCCCCAACTAATATTCCGTGTTCAAAGTCTACTAATTCCGGCCGTGCGACCATAATCACGTCGGAAAGCCTTTCATACAAATCACATGAATATAAATGACAGCTTCACCAATGCACTGCCCTTTTATCTCATATCTTGTGTACGCGATACTTCCTCCACGCCGGCCAGAGTGGCCGAGCGGTTCTAGGCGCAGGTTCGAATCCTGCCTCGGGCATGGATGTGTCTGCTGTCCTTAGGTTGGTTAGGTTTAAGTAGTTCTAAGTTCTAGGGGACTGATGACCTCAGATGTTAAGTCCCATAGTGCTCAGAGCCATTTGAACCATTTGAACTTCCTCCACCTGTGCCGCGCGGGATTAGCCGAGCGGTCTGAGGCGCTATAGTCATGGACTGTGCGGCTGGTCCCGGCGGAGGTTCGAGTCCTCCCTCGGGCATGGGTGTGTGTGTTTGTCCTTAGGATAATTTAGGGACTGATGACCTTAGCAGTTAAGCCCCATAAGATTTCACACACTCCTTCCTCCAACTGTATTTTGCCTATCGCTGTCCCATGTCTTTCGTCACCTCAGTGTACTCGTATGTATTTCCTATATACGACAACAATTTACCTATATCAGGCTGCATGTTTACGGACAATCACTGGAAACAGTCATGCATGCCTGGAAAAGAGCGCCGGTCACTACTGTTTGTAAAAAGAGTAAAAGAAAGCTGAAGATATGATGGGTAGAGAGAACAACGAATGTGCATATATTGATTCGAATTATGGGATAAAACTTATGGAACTATCTGATAAAAAAAGGATAGATTGATTGGATACATGTTGAGCCTCAAGGAATCGTTAATTTGAAAATGGATGAAAGTGGGGAGTAAAAGTTGTAGACGGATAGCAACGCCTGAATACAGTGAGCAGGTTCAAATGAATGTAGGTTGCAGCGGTTATTCGAAGGTTAAGAAGAAAGGACAATGAGGATTTAATGACCCGTAGACAATGAGATCATTGCAGATGGAGCATAACCTCGGATTGCTTCAAGAATGGGGAAGAAAATTGGTTGTGCCCTTTGAAAGGAACCGTTCTGGCATTTGCCAGGAGCGATTCAAAGAAATCACGGAAAAACTAAATCTGGATGGCCAGAGGGGGATTTGAACTGTTGTCCTGCTGAATGCGAGTCCAGTGTGCTAACCACTGTGCCACCTGGCTCGGTCAGTGACGAAGAGGCTTGCACAGGATAAACTAGTACAGCTGCATGGAAGGAGTCTTCAGACTGAAGATCACAATAACAACAACAAAAACATTGTTTATATGCTCACTATAACTTGTGGTCAGTTATCTTTGTATTGGGATTCATATATTCCAGCTAAGATAATTTAGGCCCCTTATACTATATCTGTCCCTTACAATATATCAACTTTCTTTTGCTACACCGAGCGAGGTGGCGCAATGGTTACCACAGTGAACTCGCATTCGGGAGGCATTCCTGCGTCCGGCCATCCTGATTTAGGTTTTCCGTGATTTTCCTAAATTGCTTCAGGCAAATGCCGGGATGGTTCCTTTGAAAGTGTACGGCCGACTTCCTTCCCCGTCCTTTCGTAATCCGATAAGAGAGATGACCTCGCAGTTTGGACTCCTCCCCAAATCAAGCCCTCTTTATGCTACATTGAAACAACATGTGTACATTAAAACAGTGTGCATTCGTTTTGCACTGTTTTGGTGCCATTCATTCTATTAACTATAATTTAATACTGTTGCATACTCACACTGCTATTATGTAACACATCAAGCCCTTCGGTTAGCATCTTTTTACTTTTGTTCACCTTTAATTATACAAATGGAGGCGAGCTGAATTAGTCTTTAACAGGAGTCATGATATCACAGTGATTTCACTTCGTCTTCTTAATCTCTTATATTTCAGCATGGTTCTTCGTACATTCATTTGCTTCATGGGCTAACTTTGGAAGTAAGGAGTGCTGTGAATATGAGACAGGTTGCTAGGCCCAGCGGAATGAACCATGAGGGCAATAGGTGCGTCAGCCTTCGCAGAAACAGAGGGGGAAAAATAGCAGGTAGGATACCCGCCTCCTTGCCAGGGGACGGAAGTCGCTTTTCCACACGGAGAGCAGATGGACAGGCTATTGCCCATTTATAAGCAGGCAGCCAAGGTAAAACGCTTTCACTCCAGAAGACGGAACTCTGTCAGAGGGTGGTAGGGGTTGAAAGGTTGTTAAGTGATATGCCTGGGCAGATAAATATCTCCTGGCTTTCCTAACAACTCAAAAAACAAAACTGACCTACTTAACGGACGGACGCTAGAGCAGCTTTTTATCATTTCACAGGGCCTGTAACACGAGGCTAGCTGGTAGCTGAATGAGCACCTACTGGAGTGTCACAAGTGACGTTATGAGGACGTAACATGAGGCGGGAAGCATTCTAGAAAAGAGGGGAAGAATTTGAGTCATTGGTTTGTTGACTTTTTGGTGCAAAATGTAGTTAAAGAAACAACTTCTAAGAGCATTGGTGGTCGCGTTTTGTTGGTGGTAAGACACAGGCAAGCTGCCGGGAGGAGACTTGAAAAATAGGAGATGCGTGCAGTCAGTCACAGAGAGTGAAGGGACACGTGGAAGTTGAGGAGTTCCGGCGCAGAAGTCATGGACAGGTGATGGAGGCTAAATTGAAGCAGCAGAGTTGATGTGTGTCCACTCTGCTCACAGAACACTGGAGAGTACGGTAAGCATCGCTTACAGCTACGGCATGTTAGGGCAAGCGATGCAACTGTAGTTCATTTGCAAGATAGCTATCACTGGCTCTTATTCCTCAGGGCTTCCTCTGATCTTTAAGGTTCTTGGGCGTTGCTTCCAGGCAAACAGTCACTCTGATCGTCATAGCCAAGTTACTGTACCTAGTTCTCAGAATTAGATCAGAAATTTTATGCAACTCCATCTCTTTCAGTTACTTTGCCAACTCAGTGGTTTAGTTTGAAGTTCTCATAGTAATGTATATCTTGGTAAAGTTCTTGTCCTCATAACTGAGTTTTGTTGCATTATTATTCATGTGTCTTTTATAAGAAATCATAGTGCTACTTCATTCTTGAGGTTATTTTCACAACTATTTCCTTTAGATGATGAATATTATGTCGATTTCCCACCTTCAGATTCATTGCCAGGACCAATAAATTAAAGCATTAGTAATTCCGTTGTGTATATTAAATTCAGCATTGGATCTCCAGGGTGTGTCTGATTCTTGATTATTTTCAGATTCAATTAGATTTCACATTTTCACACATACAGGGTTTTACGTGTAGGTGACCACAATCATGTCCAATTCACAGTTGTGCTAACAAACCACTGACATGAATGACGAGTCTCTACGCGATGTTCCATTTCCTCTCATGTCCGGGCTAGCACGTCCTCACTGACGTGCGTAATTGCTGCTCTGCTTCGAGCTCGTGGTTGCTGCAGTTCCAGCACCATGGACTGGTAGGCTGCATCCTTCACAAAACCCAAAGGTAAAATATGTAATGAGGTTATGTCTCAAGACCTTGGGGGTCGGGGAAATTTTAGTTATTTATTTATTCACTTAACCTGATCTTATTAGGGCCATCAGGCCTTCTCTTACATCGGACCACATACAATACCTTTTTTTTCTTTTTATATTAACACAAACACTACATTTTTTACGTAATCCTGTGCCAATCTAGTGACCTTGAAATGTGTCGTCCAAAGCTTTCCTAACGATCGAGCCCAAGGCGTTCACTGATACTTCTCCGAATTGGGCATACGAGGGTAGGCATAAAAGTTCATTTACGACCTCAAAAAAAAAAAAAAAAAAAAAAAATCGAACTGATAAGTAACGCCTCCGAACTCTTTATTCTGAATCAGCATCGGCTGATGTATAACATGTCATGCATGTTACTCGGTCGTTGCAAGTTACTATCCTCTGCCGTTAGAGGAGTCCGAATTCTAGCGCGTCAGGTGGCGGTGTGTAACGTAACTATGTCGGTGCGTGAGAAACAGCGTGCTGAAGTCGAGTTTCTGAGAGCACGAATTCGAGGAGTTCATCCACACATGGAGCATGTATTCCTTCAGCGCGCCAATGCCAGATCACACACGAGCGCTGCGATATCTGCAACAAACCGACGCTTCGGGTCATTGTCATCGATCATCCTCCATACAGTTCCGACTTAGCCCCATCCGATTTTCATCTGTCTCCAAACCTTAATGAACACCTTCCAGGACTTCAGTTTGATAATGATGAAGAGGTGCAAGCAGAGGTGAGGTTGTGGCTCCATCAACAAAATCGAACATTCTACACTGATGGTATCAACAAACTGGTCTCTCGTTGGGAGAAATTTGTTCGTCTGCAGGGTGACTACGTTGAGAAATCAATATGAAGACATGAAGGGTAATGATGTAGAATTTTAATAAAGTTTGTTTTATTTAGAAAAACTTTCAGTACGCTCACGTAATATGCGTTGGCTTTACACAGCCCCAACATTTCTCTTTCTTTAGAAAACGACGAAAAAGCAATATTTTTGAGGGTAGAAAATGTACTCTGGTATTGTGACTTATTTTAATCTCCTTTCTTAATGTTATAATTTAGTCTTTATTTTATTTTATTTGGTTTCAGGCAGAGCCCATTTCACAATGTTATAATTTTAATGATGTGGTAAGGCTTTGCATCAACATGTGTACAACTTTATAGTTCACTAGGTGTTTGTTGTCTTCATATAAATATTTTAGAAGTGCCTATATATGCAGCATATATAAGTTTCAAGAGCGTGTAATCAAAATGGAGAATAAAATTTCGTCAGAGCCTTTCAGAATTTCAAAAAGATTAAAACAGTGATGCTGGTTATCTCCTAAATTGTTAGAAATACATCAAGAGAGCCTTAGATCTGTGAAGTACAAAATGTGCAAGAATGGGCATTCAGATCGCAAAGCATCATTGTCTGTATACTTTGTACTTCGCAGGTTATTAAGTAGTGGCTAGCAAAGAAGATTATATTTGCTGTGTGCCAAGAAAATTATTAGAAAAGTGTGATAAGTGGGGAATGAAAGTAAATTTTCAAAAGACTGGATACCTATACGTGGAGAAAATGTAGGAAACTTGATAGTAGACGGCCATAACATCAAGGCATCTAAAAAAATTATATATTGTGGATAGCATCCTAAGGGAGGACGCAGTAAGTAATTGGGAAATATGGCAACGAGTAGCCCAAGAGGAAGCAGCAGTAGCTGAACCCCGTGTTTTGGTATTCTGAAGGAGTAAAATGTAAAGTATAGAAGATGAGATGCTGTGTAGGCGTACTGTGCGTGTGGAATATTTTGGGAGGGAATACCAATTCGGGGAGTTCAGTCACCTGGTGCAAGTCATATATATATATTATTCGAAGCCATTTCGCAACTTGCGTATCGATGATGATGAAATGTTGATGAGGACAACAACACAACACCCAGTCCCGGTTCGGCCGGGAATCGAACTCGAGCCCCTCGCATGGCATTTAGCCACTCGGACCACTCGGATAAGGAGTCAGACAGCGTAAAACGAGCTGTGGATCTGAGCACTTGGAGCTTATTGGAAAAAATGAAAACGAACTGAGAGCATCTGGAATATCTCGGCGAGACAACGTAAGAAATACTACAATTACGGAAATGTCAAGGGACTCAAGAAAGCGTCACAGATATAAGAACGGCAGCTCGTTTGGTGTGGACATAGAATGTGAATGACAGATGACAGATGGCCAAAGAAGATCTTTATGTACTATCCTCCGGCAAGGAGGAGAAGAGGAAGAAGGAATGTTGCCTGGTAAGATGGGATAAGGGAGTCCATGAGAAAAATAGAAGTAGAAGAAGAGGAAGCATGGGAAGATAGAAACCGATGGCGACAGATATGTGGGATGCGGCGACAGCTGTAGGAAAATCACAGAAGAGAGAGAAAAGGTCTCGGTTATGGGGAAACCAGTGAATGATAATGGTGTGACACCGCTTTGCCAGAGAGGCAAACATACATAAGAGGGGGAAGACAGCACTGAATTCGAACACCAGTCTCCACCTCCCGAGAGCGTCAATTTCGTGCAACTTGCATAGCAGGACGACGCTAACTACGAGGGACAATCAATTACTAATACAATGCATTTTTTCACCTGAAAGCTGGTTGGTGATGTTAAGATTCCAATATACCATTCTATTCTCTACTCTTTTGGCTACAAGACTCGCTTTTTTCAACATAATCTCCGTTCAATGCGACGGCCTTACGCCACCTAACTGGGAGAACTTGTATGCCCGCATGGTACCGCTTTACTAGTCTACGTCCGGCCCAACTTCTTGCAACATCAATAACTTCCCCATCATCCACGTACTGCTTCACGCACCGCAAAGTGCATCCTTCATTGGATCAAATAGATGGAAGTCGGGAGATCCGGACTGTAGGATGGATGAAGAAGAACAGTCCAATGAGGTTTTGTGGATGCTCTCAGGAGCGCAGATTTGTGTGGGGCCTTGCACTGTCACGGAGAAGAACTCCTTCTGCATATTCGTAGCGACGAACCCGCTGAAACCGTTCCTTCAATTTCCTGAGGGTAGCACAGTGCACTTCATAGTTGATCGTTGCACCACGAGGGAGGACATCAAACAGAATAACCCCTTCAAGTCCCAGAAGGATGATACCATAACTTTACCGAACTTTTTGTTCGGAGGAGAGGTGGAGCCGCGCAACTCCGTGGACTGCCGTTTTGTTTCCGGTTCGAAGTAATAAACCCATGTTTCATCGCCTATGATAATGTTCGACAAGAAACTAACTCGATCATCCTCGTAACGTGCAAGCAGTTGCACACAGATGGTCCTTTGTTGCTCTTTATTGTCTTCTGTTAGGCGGCAAGGAATTCAGCGGACACAGATTCCTTGGAGTGCCCCAAGTGATGGACGAGTGTATCAGCGCTACCAACAAAGATGTCCAGTTGAGCAGCGTGGTGTTCGATTCTGATCCGTGTAGATCATCTCGAATCAGAGTGTCCGCACGTGTCGACATAGGAGGTGTCATAGCAGTGTGCGGCCGGCTGGCACGTGAGAGACCGGACAGTTTTGCTCGACCTCGTTGCGATGATAACAGACGCCTCACCCAACGACCCACCGTGTTTGTCTTCACTGCCAGGTCTTTGTAGAAATTCTGCAAGCGTCTATGAATATCTGCGATGCTGTGGTTTTCCGCCAAAAGAAACTCAATGATAGCTTCCTGCTTGGAAAGCACCTGCGTTACAGACGCCATTATGAAGGCTACAGGGCCACCACCTATCGGAAGTTCATGAACCTAATAGCTGAAGTGGGAATATTCGATGATGTCCCACAGCATATTCCGCATTTTATAAACCCAAACAGGCTGAGAAAAAAATGTGTTGCATTACTTACAGAACGTTTCTCGTACAACCACCACTCCCACTACGGGCAGGTCCTTATGACTCGTCAGTACCTTAGTCAGTAACTATGGAACAAGAGAGACTTGTTCGATTTGCATCCTTTGAGAAAGGGCCCAGTTGTTTTTCTTATTAAACAACCTGTTAACTCGACTCCGTGTCGAATGTGGACAATGGAGAAACATTTCCATTATTGCAGACACAAGACTACGCAGCCTTTGCCACATGTGTAAGTGTGAATAATAGCGTGAGAGGTGGCATGAGCCCCCTCTCATATTTCTATCTAACTCTGAGTAATTCGATTTTCCTCTGTAATTGCATGCGGTGAAAAGTTGCTATTCCTTCACACGCGGACTTCCCATGCAGCGTCTCTCGTCACCCACCTGGTCCGGTGACAGGCGGGTTCTGCTGATCTAGAAAGGCTTAAGACGACGGGTGTGAGGGAGTCGAGTGGATGCTTTCCAGACGCCAACATTGTCATAAGAGCAGGGGCGACACGCCCATAGGGGCCTGAAGGATCGGCTGGGCTAGAGATACCGTTACTTTGCAGAAACTTAGTGAAAACACTTTCTGGCGGGCTACCAGCGAGGCGTAGCAATGACTTGTGTTCCCAGGCAGTCTTGGCGGGCAAATTCCCGCGTTTTCTGCAAAATCGTAACTGTGATTGGCTTGCTCAGGGGATAGCTCCGTGACGTAGCAAAATCGGCGCAGAAATTGGCGCCAAGTATCTTCATTGGTGGAATAGTAATGCGTCGGCAATAGAGTGGAATTTTCCGCCGGGTTTCGAGTTGCTGATTGGAACGTTTAACCACGACCACTGTCGTGGGGGCGGGAATGTTCTGTGTTTGGCTTGTACGGGTGCTCTTTAGAGGGTCGGCTCTCGCCTTTCGGTCGGGGTAGGTTACAAGACTGAGCTCTCGTTGCTCTGGACAGCCTGCCTTCCGTTGGCTGTCTAATATACTTCCATTTAATTGTAACTGTTTTACGAAGTTGCTGAAGTTTCGACTTCAACGTAACTTTCCGAGTACAGTTGGCAATTGAGCGTTCTGCGTACAAGCGGCCTATGTTGTCCGTCTTGAGCAGTTTTAGCTAAAGTTAACTGTATCGGAGTTACTGTGTTACTTCGCTTGTTAAAATCACTCACTGTACCGTCAGTGATTGTGTAGCGAGCCTTCTTCGACTCCCTCAGAGGCGTATTTGTGTTGTTAGGAAGTCTTTAGTCTGGAACAACCAGACCAGGAGAATTTGTTTCGGGCTATATTCGCGACATTATCATCATCACGAAGGAACGTCGAAGCAACCAGCCATCGCTTCCAGTACGCCAGATCGTGTCCTTGCAGTTAAGAAGACAGCTTGGTAATGTATGTCCGCAACACCGGCAAAACAGGGAATTTTGCTATGTGACAACCAGAGCTCAGCAGAGCGCTCCTGTTCCCGTCTTTCTAATGTGGTTCTGTCTTGGGTGTTAACTGTCTGAATTCTCACTACTGTAACAGCAATTAATATTGGGTTAGCTGGGTGTGTCTCTTAAGATTTGAGTTGCAAGGAATTGGCTCCACATACCACTTGGCCATAAATGTCACAATCTAGTTTATGGACAACTTCACTTTCAAAGCATTTATCTGAGTATCCAATTTGACATATTGTAAATGTTTCATGTGTTTTGTTTATCATTTTGAGTTTAGTGGTTGTTGTTGTTGTTGTGGTGGTGGTCTTCAGTCCTGAGACTGGTTTCATGCAGCTCTCCATGATACTCTATCCTGTCCAAGCTTCTTCATCTCCCAGTACTTACTGCAGCCTACATCCTTCTGAATATGGTTAGTGTATTCATCTCTTGGTCTCCCTCTACGATTTTTACCGTCCACGCTGCCCTCCAGTATTAAATTGGTGATCCCTTGATGCCTCAGAACATGTCCTACCAACCGATCCCTTCTTCTAGTCAAGTTGTGCCACAAACTGCTCTTCTCCCCAATTCTATTCAATACCGCATCATTAGTTATGTGATCTACCATCTAATCTTCAGCTTTCTTCTGTAGCATCTCATTTCGAAAGCTTCTATTCTCTTCTTGTCTAAACTATTTATTGTCCATGTTTCACTTCCATACATGGCTACACTCCATACACATACTTTCAGAAACGACTTCCTGACACTTAAATCAATACTCAATGTTAACAAGTTTCTCTTCTTCAGAAACGCTTTCCTTGCCATTGCCAGTCTACATTTTATATCCTCTCTACTTCGACCATCATCAGTTTTTTGCTTCCCAAATAGCAAAACTCAATTACTGCTTTAAGAGTCTCCTTTCCTAACCTAATTCCCTCAGCATCACCCGACTTAATTCGACTACATTCCATTATCCTCGTTTTGCTTTCGTTGATGTTCATCTTATATCCTCCTTTCAAGACACTGTCCATTCCGTTCAACTGCTCTTCCAAGTCCTTTGCTGTCTCTGAGAGAATTAGAATGTCATCGGCAAACCTCGAATTTTTTATTTCTTCTCCATGGATTTTAATACCTACTCCGAACTTTTCTTTTGTTTTCCTAATAAATCAAATTGTTATTTTGGACAGAACTTTCATTCTGTTAATCGGTAGAGCAACCCTTTCATTTCTCACTGCGTTAATGAAACTTTCCTTTACCTAATTAATTTCTATGAAATTAAATTATTGCAGGTGCCAAACTCTTGCAAGGTCGATTACAGTCAGTTCGCGTTTCTTCTTAATCGATGTGCAACAGCAAAAGTCGGAGTTAGAAAAAGGGGGGGGGGGGGCCTTAGATCATCATTTACATATGAAGATTCTAGAAGAATTTAGTGTTAAATGCACTGCTAGCCCCGGCACCTCGCAAGCGTAATCGTAAATCTAAATTATAACTTTATCGCAATGTGTGTGTGGTAATGCCTCAAATCAAAAATAAAGAGCGAGACTGGCACGTGCCTCTGGCCGCAGGTGGCGGCGGCATAGGTCAGGTCAGCCGCGGGTCTGGCGCCCCGGGCCGGGCCGCACTACGGCGCTGGCTGCCTACAGCCAGAGCGTTCACCCTCCCCGGTCCCCGCCCGCCTATTGATCGCCGCGCTGCCCGGGCAGACAGCTCGCTCGACAGGTGGGGGCGGCCGCCGCCGCCGACGCAACCACACGGGCTCGCCACCCTTCCACCCTCCCCGCCAGCCTCGTAGTCCGTGCCCGCACGCCGCTCAGCTGTTTTATTTGCTGCAGGCGTAAAACGCGAACCTAGACGGCAAAAAAATCGGCCGCCAACTGCTGTCAAAGAAATTCCGCGCACTCGAAGGAACGACGGTCGACGAGGGGCAGGCCAAAGACTGCGCCAAATGAGACAGAGGGGAGAAGGCCGACTACAGACGCGTCGGCGCCGGCAGTCAGCACACCCCTGCCGCACTGGTTCAGTCCAACAGGAAGAGGAGGGGTCGGCACGGCTCCAGCACTGCGAGCTGGAACTACCCAACTTCTCCAGCACTCTTTGTTCCAATTCGGGATCGGCCAGCTCGGTCCGCGCCCGCTGTTTACACTGCGACCAGATGGCCCCAGTCTTGTGAGATCTTTGTTGAGTGTGACCGATATAGTTCCGTCGAATTTATCGTCCTTAAAGGCACGTTTTACACGGCCATAAAAACTGCATAGTGCCCATAATAATACCGACAATGTTGTCAAGAAGCATCATTGCGGACACACGAATTGCAGCCGTATGTACCACAACATTACCGGCCACTACTGCCCGGCAACGTTTGTGCAATACAACTCCGGGACAGAAGTGTTTGCAAGCGGCAGGGCAATTGCCACAAAATCGACGAACACGAGTTAGCGGAAGTGAATTTAGCTCTATTACTTTTACATCACACAAAGAATCTGGCTGGAAAAAAAGAGAAAAATGAGACTTTGCGGAAGTGTTCTTTTTTAAGTAAGCGGAATGCTTCAGAACATGTGACTAGTAAACTGATGCTGGTTACATAACCGTTCTTGAACTTTTCCAGACTGTCGGAAAAGCATTTACTGTATCTCGTACAAGATCAAATATAAGAGTGTAATACCAGGTGCAACCCGACTGGTGATAACCCTTCAGCTTTTAGCTACTGATGATTCGTACAGAAGTTTAATGTACTTCTTTAAAGTTCACTATATATCAATAAGTCTCATGGTACGAGAAGTACGCAATGCTTTGGATGAAGAATTGAAATATTTCATTAACGAAGTTTGAAACACGAATTATATATTACACTATTAGTTCCTGCTTCAGGTATGTCACGAGACAATATGAACCTATGGCATCAAATGCCAACCACGTCCATAAAGAGCTACCTGTGTTTCCACTCTTCCTATTCAATTCTTTTACCTCGCAATTGGCACAGGTTAAGACATTTCGGAATTTTTGTATGCTTCATGAAACGTGATGAAAAATGTAAGTTAATTCAGATGAAAACAAACCTGTAATGTTCAGATACAGTACTAATATCGTGCTGCTTGACACAGTCACATCTTTTGAATATCTGGGCATAACACTGCAAAGCGATGTGAAGTGGAACAAGAATGTGAGGATCGTGGCAGGGAATGCGTATCGTCGACGTCGGTTTATTACGAGAATTTTGGGAAAGTGTGTTTCATCTGTAAAGCAGACCGCATACAGGACGCTAACGCGACCTGTGCTTGAGTAATGCTCGAGTGTTTGGGATCCGTGCCAGGTCGCATTAGGAAGACATGGAAGCAATTCCGAGGCGGGCTGGTAGATTTGTTACCGGTAAGTAGTGTTATGGAGGTGCTTCGAGAACTCAAATGGGAATCCCTGAAGGGAATGCGACGTTCTTTTCGAGAAACACTATTGAGAAAATTTATCTACTGCTGCCAACATACATTTTGCTTAAGCATCGCGAAGATGCCTGGGCATAACATACATTTTGCTTAAGGACCACGAAGATAAGATCTGAGAAATTAGGGCTCATTCGGAGGCATGAGCATAGACATTTTTCCTCGTTGTATCCGCGAGTGGAACAGGAAAGGAAATGAATAATGGTGATACAGGGTGCCCTCCGCCATGCGCCGTACGGTGGCTTGTTGAGTATGTATGTAGATGTATTTCCAGTTCATCCGCAACAGCTTACTTCATTTTCATATTTAGGTCCCTGTATGCACTAATTTCGACGTCCCCTAATTCTTGTCGTAGATGAGTTGCATTTATAAAATTCATAGTTCTCACGTTTGTCCACTTCGCCACTGCTATGCAAAACGAACTCTCGACAATGAACAACAACAAAACATGTGGCAATTTGTATGCGAGAAACCTTTCGAACAGAAGCGAAACGATATTATTGTTTTTGCTCAGACACGTGACTGCAGCGCTGTCGGTGAGAGAAGTAGGAAACAAAGGTGACAGCGAGACGGGAAGCATTTACAGCGAGATAGATATTACCCTACAATACGAAATATTTTCCGCCCTTGGTAGGCAATACAAGCAACCCTCGGCAATACGTCGGCAACTACCTGCAACAGGCTGCTACACCAGCAATATTACCCAGCCATACCACAAAACCGCCTTCTATTGCAGCAATGTCGATCGCCTTAAAATATGGCCCTTTTAAACGCACCTTGAGAGTGGAAGATCGACAGTAAGCATTTAATCGGCATGTGATCGACTGGTTCACACTATAATTTTCACTATTAAAAGCTAATTATCAGGCAACGTAACGTGCACGTTCGGACACAATGTTTTCATACTAATCATTTTACTAATACTTACTCAGTGTTCACCACATGACTCTCCTTTTTCTGATTTCCTTTCCAGAAATTATGCCTAACGTTGTCAACATTCATCGAAAGTGACAACTACCTTTTATTCGCAGTCAAGCATCAGATTTTACGAGGGATATAATGATAGTGGTAAGAACTCTTTTCTGAATGTTTTTCTCTCGATTGTTGCCTTGTACAGATGTGAAACGTGAACAATAAAAAGTCTAGACAAAAAGAGACTAGAAGCTTTTCAGATGTGGCACAACAGAATGCTGAAGATTATATAGGCGTATAAAATAAATAATAAAAGGAAAATTCGAGAGTAATGAAATTTATGGCACAAATTGATTAAAAGAAGTGAATAGTTGATAGCACACATCCAGAGACATCAAGGAATAACTGTAGGAAGTCATTACAGTAGCTGCTTGTATTTAGAGACTTCTGCACAACAAGCTTGCCTGTTTCGGCTTGCAGCGCCATTTGCAAGTGTACCTTTGGGTGTTGTGAATAGTGGAGTCTTACTTACAACTTGGTTATGGCCAATAACGTTATTTTTATAAATTACTTCTTTACTTAAGTTTAGGTAAAATTCACGATCATGAGGCATCAAGGGCCAACTGTGGCTGTCTGTTATGAAATAATGTTATTATAATCATGTGGTTTTTAAAATACGAAATTTTCGTTCGGGAAATTTTTCGTGTGTGTGTGTGTGTGTGTGTGTGTGTGTGTGTGTGTGTGTGTGTGTGTGTTTATCTAATTCTTTCAAAATATACATAGTACTCCTTTAGAACTCAATGAACAAACTGACCTAAAACACAATCTCAACTTAGAAAATTTTATTGAAATTTTTGACAACGCGAAAGGAGGAACAGATAACACACATACAAAAAAATTTTAACCATATAATAACCAAGAGATGAATATACTAAGCAGATTCAGAAGGATATAGGTTGCAGTAGGTACTGGGAGATGAAGAAGCTTGCACATGATAGAGTAGCATGGAGAGCTGCATCAAACCAGTCTCAGGACTGAAGACCACAACAACAACAACATAATAACTACGCTACAAACACACCATCGTTGACTCCCAAAGATGAAAAATCTGTGAACATGCAACATCTAACAATAATCATGAAAAATTTCATATTATAAAAACTACGTGATAATAATAGTATTATTTCATAACACACAGCTCACAATTGACCCCTTGATGACTTATGATCGTCAACCCCACCTACACGCAAGTAAAAATGTAATTTACAAAAATAACGTTATTAATTGTACGTAAGAAGTAAATAAGATCCACTATTCACAACACCCACAGATGTACTTGAAAATGGCATAGTGAACCGAAACAGGCAAGCTTTTTTGCAGAAATCTGCAGATAGAAGCAAATAAAGATTATATTGCTCCTACTGGAATTGTCTTCTTATAAAGCCCGCATCTCGTGGTCGTGCGGTAGCGTTCTCGCTTCCCACGCCCGGGTTCCCGGGTTCGATTCCCGGCGGGGTCAGGGATTTTCTCTGCCTCGTGATGGCTGGGTGTTGTGTGATGTCCTTAGGTTAGTTAGGTTTAAGTAGTTCTAAGTTCTAGGGGACTGATGACCATAGATGTTAAATCCCATAGTGCTCAGAGCCATTTGAACCATTTTTTCTTCTTATAAAACGTCGTTTTGCGATTTAGTTCATGCTGCAATACTTACTGACAAAAAAGATATTAACTAACAAGGAACAACTTGTGTGCGAAGTCGCAAAAGGCGAATGATGGTTCAAAGGCTCTGAGCACTATGGGACTCAACATCTGAGGTCATCAGTCCCCTAGAACTTAGAACTACTTAAACCTAACTAACTTAAGGGCATCACACACATCCATGCCCGAGGCAGGATTCGAACCTGCGACCGAAGCGCCTAGAACCGCTCGTCTACACCAGCCGGCAAAAGGCGATGTTTACGGCATTCGACGCCCCACATATTGTCTACCGTGCAACAGCAATATTGGCTGTTCGTTGTAATAGGGGGCGGGACATGAGGTACTCAACGGTGAGCACAGCATGAGGTTACGTAGCGTATTTGAACTGCGTGATCTACAAGTAACTCACAACAGTGGTATTGTGCCGTAGTGGTGTTGATGCAAAGCAAAGCAATGACAACGGTAAACAAAGCAAATATTGCATTATATCTACAACAATAGTTGCCGATATTGACATTTCGTCAGCAAGGAACCCAAGGAATGTCGCAGAGTGAGAAAGGAATGGCAGATGAAATATTAGATTTTCTGCCAGATGAGTCAGTGAAACGCGTGGTGTCGTACATGCTCAGCTGTGCGAACAGTGTATATGAGGATAACAAAGACAATACGTGCTTAACAAGTGAAAGTGATAATGAAACAGTTGTCGAGCCATGTAGTTTTGTCGGACAGGAAGCCACAAATCCCGTCTCCAGCGAAACAAATTAAAGGACAACCTCTGTCCGAGGAGCGGGTACTAAACATAATTACGTACATGGAAGATCAAATGGTTCAAATGGTTCTGAGCACTATGCGACTTAACTTCTGAGGTCATCAGTCGCCTAGAACTTAGAACTAATTAAACCTAACTAACCTAAGGACATCACACACATCCATGCCCGAGGCAGGATTCGAACCTGCGACCGTAGCGGTCACGCGGTTCTAGACTGAAGCGCCTTTAACCGCACGGCCACACCGGCCGGCATACATGGAAGATCATCCGTAGCACAGCAAAAATCAATTATGAACAGATTGCAAATAAGTCTGCAGCAATACGCCCATGTAGCGCATAAGAAAAACTACGGATATTCACGGGAGGGCAAAAACTGTTTGAGCGTTTCAAGGATGTCAGATACAATTTACAGGATGTGCATAATAGTGGTCTAGCACGTTATGCACATCGCTTTGCACGCGACATAGGTTACAGTGATTTCAAGGGGAGCAGTGGGCTGTTGCATAACATCAAACAGTGTTACACAATTGAAAGACGTAAGATAACGAAAGGGTCAACTTGACGATGCACAGAAAACTGCGGAATCGACCCGAAAATTTGTAGATGTGATAAACAAACCCAGACCATCGATCAGTAGAGAATTTGCTTTCAACTCCGATCTGAAGAGGAAGTGCATATGAAAGGAACCCTGGAAACTGGAGTTACCGAGAGAGTTGTATCAAGATCAACTAACAACAATGCCTTAATGCATTTGTATACAATTATGCCCACTGTTAATCTGGATGGTAAATTGGCTGGAAAGTTATTTATTGTGCTGCGAGAAGTTGGAGGCGCTCTGCTCCCTACTATTCTTTCTCGAGTGGGTAACCTTGCAAGGGCAATAGGAAATATTTACCTCACTGCAACAAGAGTGTGAAAATGGGCGTAGGAGAACGACAATTATGGTATCAGCACTGCTTTTGGCCAGTGTCTGATTAAAATAACTTACTTTTGCTCGATTCCTGGTCTATGCATAACAATCATACTCCTTAAAACAAATTATCTCTCCTGAAAAGTGTACGACATTGCATTTCATACCGCCTGGAACCACTGGATAATTTCAGCCTCTGGATGTTTGTTTTTTTCCCTGCCTACAAAACATATTATCGTACTATCTGAAGCTACGCCCTAAAGGATAGTCAATTCCACAATAAGCTCCACGACAGACTGTTTCACATTCGGTTGTATGCCACCACATTCTATCAATACTCATCACCCTGTTACACCAATATGATGCTATATGCATTCTGTAAGAGTGGATATCGAGCTGAAGGTCCTACACGGGTTCTAACTCCCAGGAAGTTCGGCTTCGATCTTGACGGTACGAACGTTTGCGGTCACTGCGACACGTCATTTTTTCATTCAGTGTCCATGGAGCAAGTTAATGTTTTGTTTTGAACATTCCTTGGGGGTCGCCGACGTTCATTTTGTGGTGTGTAATACATATATGCAATAGAACGTTGATCTCTGCTCATCCCCGACACTCATTTTCTGTCACCCTCCTCTTATAGTTGTTAACACAACACTTTCAAATAAGCCTTACTAAAATTGAACTTGCGACCTCGCACTTAAGGGGTACGTTGTAATTCCACCAAGAGGTATTGTGTGATAAATATTCGTACCAATGAACCAGGAGAAATGAACTATATGTTTTAGAAACATGGTGGTTCCAGTGATATACCGGTATATATTTACCAGTCACTTAAACGGTTAATTTGATTACGGAGATAAGTGTGAGGGGTAAAGGGAGACCAAGGCTTGACTACAAGAAGCAAGTTCAAATAACTGGAGTTCGCAGGAGCAATTTTGGAAGTATTTTTATGGAAAATAAAACAGCGGTCTTAATGGAATATTTTACAATTAAAATTAAGACAGTCTTGACCTCAATAGAACATTTATTAAACAGTGGCAGCCGGTTTCGATCAAATGACGACATTTTCAGACCTTATACACTGAAATGTAAGCACATAGAATTAGGGAGGGAATCTAATAACAAAAATTAATGTAAGATAGATAAAATATGACAAAAATTAAAAAAAACTTATACCTACGGTGGTAGAAGGTGGCGGTGGACGGAGCACGTATTGTCAATGCACGAACGTCAACTGCTGGCTAGTTTACTGTAGTCATGCAGAAATGAATAGTCTGCATAGAATAGACTTACGTACCAAGATGTACCGAACCAGTATTCTGTCTATAGACCACAACAACTTCCGTGAGTTAATTCCAGCAAGCCTGATGTACACAAATACTACTCCACTTGTTTCTTTCACACTTTTGAAGCAGCCTTTTGGTACAATCGAGCTATCTCAGTAGATGCATAAGATCAAACTGCCTCGTTTCAGACATCTGGTTTATCACATAAAGCGGTATTTGAATTAATTAGAACCCAAATAACATTTTTTTTCTTTATGCCTCAGACACATAAAACAAATATCGATAAAAATAATAATTCATGGGTCTGTTGTCGCTGTCTGTTATTTGAATGAAATATTTATTCGTGACTGTTGGTCAGTTTCAGTCAAGTGTCATTATCAAGCCTTCTGACATGGACAGTTATCCTGCTGAAAGACGTCATCGCCTCGAAGGAAACATCAAGCATGAAGCGCTGCAGTTGGTGCGCAATAACTTTCACGTAGTCGACAGCTGTCATGGTGCCTTCGATTACTATCACAGGCCTCTTGGAAGCCCAGATGAATATTCCACATAGCATAATGGTGCCCCAACCGGACTCCACCATGATGCAGTGGAAGTTTTGCCACCATGACGACGTATCCAGACACCACAACTGACCTGTTGTAACGAGAAATGTGATTCATTCGAACATGTGACACATTTCCATCAATCCATGTCTAACCTCGATGATCCTGTGACGGTTACAATAGTAACTGACAGAGTAGTTGGATCAACATGGGAACACACGACGATCGTTTACTGTGGAGTCCAATGTACAAAAATGTGTGCTGAACAGTGTTTCCTGCTTTATAGGGCAGACAAGCCTCCGACCTCCACGCACTGTGACGAGGCGTGGAGGTCCAACACCTTGTCGCCTACCCATGGTTTCACTCTCCTTCAACCACTTTCCAAAGGTGCTCACAATAGTAGCATACGAATAGTCGACGAGCGTCGCCGTTTCCGAGATGGTCGTTCCCAGTTGCAGGGCCATAAGAATCTGTTCTTTATCAAAGTCGCTTATGTCAGAGGATTCTTCCATTTGCGGCCCGTTTAGTCGCTAGTTTGATTCCAGATTCGTCTGTGCTCCACATATACGAGGTGTATGAGAAAAGTAATGAGGCTGGCAACGTTGCGAGCGATCTGGCAACGCTGTGTCGTTCTACTTACGTAGACCGATGTATTCATCCATTGCAGATGCTCAGTCCGAGTTTCAGCTCCATACAGCCCTCACGTGATTTTTGAGAGCGCCATCAGTGAAGCTTTGTTTTTGTTGTGTGTTACGAAAATGGAATAGTGGAATTCAGAGCAATGTTATGCCATTGTGTTTTGTGTTAAACTTGGGGAATCTGCGAATGCGACCTCTGAAAAGTTCAAACAGTCTTATGGGGAACATTCCTTACCAAGAGCACAAGTTTCTCGCTGGCACAAATCATTTTGGAAGGCTGACAACATTTTGAAGATTGAACCTCAACTCCAAAAACATATGTAAACATCGAACATGTGCTTGTTTTGACAGTAGGGGTATCGTTTACGAAGAATTTGTTCTTCTAGGATAAACTGTCAAGCAAGTGTTTTACAAAAGATGTCTTCAAAAGGCTCAGGAAAAGGGTGAATCGAGTGAGACCAGATATTGGAGACAAGTGGGCACTGCATCATGTCAATGTCCTGTGTCACACAGCCACTACCATCACGGAATTTTTTACCTCAGAAAACATTCCTGTTGCTCCACATCTTCCCCATTAACCTGATCTGAGTCCCTGACTTTTTTCTTTTCACAAATTTGAAAAATGTTTTAAAATGACGTCATTCTGGGAGTCTGGAGAACATTCAACAGAATGTGAACAACATGTTCAAGGCCTTACCAATTGAAGCCCGTCAGCTCTGTTACCAAGACTGGGGACAATGATTCTATCTGTGTATAGCTGCCGCAGGGAGCCATTTTGAAGTGGACAATATTGTTGTTCAAAAAAAAATAATGATAAAGACTTTGTTACAGAAAAAGTCAGTCTCAATACTTTCCTCACAACCTCTTATATTTACCTTAGTGTGTCACATGCCCGCAACACCTTCAGATAGTATTTGGTATCACTGTGGGCAGTTAGCAGCGGTCATAATGGCTTGACACATGATGCATATACGCTTACTGCATATTGCACATGGTGCCAAAAAGAAAAAAAGGAAAAGTCGAGGAATTTCCAAATGCATCGTCCATTCAATTGATTATAAATCACATTGACAATCACAATAGCATGTAACTCTGATCATATATATTGGCAAATGGAGTATACAAGACAAATATGCTTAACTGTACACAGGTTGTGTCGTTATGTTGTCCTTTGCGCAGTAGCAGTACAAAATATTACCTAGTGATATGTGTAGCATACTTCACATACACACACACACACACACACACACACACACACACACACACACACACACACACACATACAACGCACACACACACACATTGTCATTTGTTGTGGTTCAGTTCTCCTTCCAGCAATCCAGATTTTTTTTCTGTGAATTTCCCAAATCGCTTAAGGCAAATGCCTGGACGGTTCCTTTGAAAACGGCATAGCCGATTTCCTTCCCCAAGCTTCCACAACCCGACCTTGTGCTGCACCTCTAATAAACTCATGTTAGATGTGACCTTAAATCCTTATCACCTTATCATCCTTAATTATTCCTGTTGTCTTGCGCAATAGTAGTTCCCCTGCAGCAGGTCAAGTCACCTCAAGATCAGGAGCAGACGAACTCTGATTATCTAAGTTCGCAATGAGTCGAATAAATGACTGTTGCAGTTTGTAAAACAAATGTACAGACTGCTTGAATCAGTCCCGAAGCATCAGTACTCCTCCAACCCGCCATTAACCTATATTCGTGAAATGTATATTGAATGTATTCTGAAAATTTTAACTATTGGCATGTATGTGGCGGATTGTGGAACTTGTGTGAAATTCTAATGAAGTAATACGGGAAACTGCCTAAAGAGCACATCTCGCTTCGCCATCGTACCAAACCAACAGCCTTCAAACTGTTGTGGTTGTTCCATTTGGGACTGCTACTTTATGGTGTAAAAACAACGATTTAGTGTAATGCTTCAGTATGGCTAAGTAAATACTTACATATTTTGTTCCAAAGAGCAGAGAACACTTTTCGTGTGTGTCAACAAATAACAGTAAACTGAACTCGATAATGATGTCATTGTTTTACATGTCGTCAATGGTAGTTGTATGTATATAGCGAGAGATGATGCTGTTGTCAACAGGAAAGTATCATCATTTGTACGGTCGTACAGAAACTCAGCCCTACTTGGACGAAGTTTACACTTGCTGTAATGAATGGTAGTATTATTTAAATATGGAGGAATGCGAGTTAAAGAAATTTGATAGTATCCTGTTACAAGATGAGTAGTGAGCATCTTGAGCACACCACGTTCTGTAAGTATTTACGGATAATGCTAACTGTAGGAAGCGGCATAAAATGGGCCGATCATGTAAAAAAAAAAAAAAAAAAAATGGTTCAAATGGCTCTGAGCACTATGGGACTTAACATCTGAGGTCATCAGTCCCCTAGAACTTAGAACTACTTAAACCTAACTAACCTAAGGACATCACACAAATCCATTCCCGAGGCAGGATTCGAACCTGCGAACGTAGCGGTCGCGCGGTTCGAGACTGAAGCGCCTAGAACCGCTCGGCCACATTGGCCGGCCCGATCATGTAAACCTAGTGTTAGTGAAGGCAAATGGAGGGTTTCTGCCGAAGTGCAGTGCATGTGTAAAGGATATCGTATACAAGACGCTAAATGCCACTAGTTCTGGAGTATTGTTGCTGTATATGAAGTTCTTACCAAGTAGGCATGACAACAGGCAGCGAACGAAGGCGGAGGCGGCTGTTAACGTTCGTAACAGATCAGTGTAACCCACATGAAATTGAAACAGAATTGCTTGGGTGTCTTAAAGAGGAATCCTTGGAAGAAAGACGAAGTGTTAGAATTATCTGACACAGTCAGAATGGGGATGGTCGTATATGAGCTTGACTGTTGCAGATTTTGTCAAAACATTTATTTGGCCAAGATCATAATATAGAGAACTCTGGTTACTAGTTTCAACCGCTCAAAGTGTCATCTTCAGATCTCGAAGTTGTTATACAGCTAAAAGTCAGAAATATTTCGGAATATAGTAGCAACGCCCAGAAATAATTATCCAAAACCTGTATGTGTACACATCAGGTTACAAACTTGCAGTGCCTAAATCGAGGGAACAAGACACACTTCCATTATAGTATTAACAGCCTTAAGGAAATGTTGTTGTTGTTGTTGTGGTCTTCAGTCCTGAGACTGGTTTGATGCAGCTCTCCATGCTACTCTATCCTGTGCAAGCTTCTTCATCTCCCAGTACTTACTGCAACCTACATCCTTCTGAATCTGCTTAGAGTATTCATCTCTTGGTCTCCCTCTACGATTTTTACCCTCCACGCTGCCCTCCAATGCTAAATTTGTGATCCCTTGATGCCTCAAAACATGTCCTACCAACCGATCCCTTCTTCTAGTCAAGTTGTGCCACAAACTTCTCTTCTCCCCAATCCTATTCAATACCTCCTCATTAGTTACGTGATCTACCCACCTTATCTTCAGCATTCTTCTGTAGCACCACATTTCGAAAGCTTCTATTCTCTTCTTGTCCAAACTAGTTATCGTCCATGTTTCACTTCCATACATGGCTACACTCCATACAAATACTTTCAGAAACGACTTCCTGACACTTAAATCTATACTCGATGTTAACAAATTTCTCTTCTTCAGAAACGATTTCCTTGCCATTGCCAGTCTACATTTTATATCCTCTCTACTTCGACCATCATCAGTTATTTTACTCCCTTTACTACTTTAAGTGTCTCATTTTCTAATCTAATTCCCTCAGGATCGCCCGATTTAATTTGACTACATTCCATTATCCTCGTTTTGCTTTCGTTGATGTTCATCTTGTATCCTCCTTTCAAGACACTGTCCATTCCGTTAAACTGCTCTTTCATGTCGTTTGCTGTCTCTGACAGAATTACAATGTCATCGGCGAACCTCAAAGTTTTTACTTCTTCTCCATGAATGTTAATACCTACTCCGAATTTTTCTTCTGTTTCCTTTACTGCTTGCTCAATATACAGATTGAATAACATCGGGGAGAGGCTACAACCTGTCTCACTCCTTTCCCAACCACTGCTTCCCTTTCATGCCCCTCAACTCTTATAACTGCCATCTGGTTTCTGTACAAATTGTAAATAGCCTTTCGCTCCCTGTATTTTACCCCTGCCACCTTCAGAATTTGAAAGAGAGTATTCCAGTCAACATTGTCAAAAGCTTTCTCTAAGTCTACAAATGCTAGAAACGTAGGTTTGCCTTTTCTTAATCTTTCTTCTAAGATAAGTCGTAAGGTTAGTATTGCCTCACGTGTTCCAACATTTCTACGGAATCCAAACTGATCTTCCCCGAGGTCCGCTTCTACCAGTTTTTCCATTCGTCTGTAAAGAATTCGCGTTAGTATTTTGCAGCTGTGACTTATTAAACTGATAGTTCGATAATTTTCACATCTGTCAACACCTGCTTTCTTTGGGATTGGAATTATTATGTTCTTCTTGAAGTCTGAGGGTATTTCGCCTGTCTCATACATCTTGCTCACCAGATGGTAGAGTTTTCTTAAGGAAATACCAGTGCAAAAAAAAAAAAAAAAAAAAAAAAAAAAAAATACATAGATAAGATTCAGCCAACTGCGCGGAACTACGGGGAGGTGAGGAAAGTCATGGGATACCGATATGCACATATACAGATGACGGTAGTATCGCGTACAAAAGATATAAAAGGACAATGCATTGGTGGAGCCGTCATTTGTACTGAGGTGATTCGTATGAAAATGTTTCCGATGTGACTACGGCCGCAACACGGGAATTAAGAAACTTTGAACGAGGTATGATAGTTGAAGGTAGATGTATGGAACATTCAGTTTCGGAAACTCAGTGTTCCAAGATCCACGGTGTCAAGACTGTGCCGAGAATATCAAATTTTAGGCATTACCTCTCTCCACAGACAAAGCAGTGACCGAGGGCCTTCACTTAACGACCGAGAGTAGCAGGTTTGCAATACTCTATGAAAAACTGCAGAAATCACGCTGCCGTCATGGACTGTGCGGCTAGTCCCGGCGGAGGTTCGATTCTCCCTCGGGCATGGGTGTGTCTTGTGTTATAATTTAGGTTAAGTAGTGTGTAAGCTTAGGGACTGATGACCTTAGCAGTTAAGTCCCATAAGATTTCACACGCATTCGGTACGACAGTGCGCTGGAATCTGGCGGCTGACGACAGTGCCTTTGCTAACAGCACGAAATCGCCTGCAGCGCTTCTCCTGGGTTCGTGACCTTATCAGTTGGACCCTTGATGACTGTAAAATCGTGGCGTGGTCAGGCGCGTCCCGTTTTCAGTTGATAAGAGCTGATAGAAGGGTTCGAGTGTGGTGCAGACGAAGCCATGGACCCAAGCTGTCAACAAGGCACTGTGGAAGCTGGTGGCGGCGGCTCCGTAATGGTGTTGGGTGTGTACATGGAATGGACTGGGTCCTCTGGTCCAACTGAACCGATCATTGACTGCAAATCGTTATGTTCGGCTGCTTGGAGACCATCTGCAGCCATTCATGGATGTCATGTTCCCAAACAACGATGGAATTTTTATGGATGACAGTGCCCCACGTCACCGGCCCACAGTTGTTCAGTACAGCATGACAGTATACGAGGTGTGTTCAAAAAGTATCGGGAATTTGTAATGCGAGGTATGTTAAAACCACTCGCGTGATTTTTCGTTGTTGTGTTGGTAAACATGCATGAAACGTATCTATACACTGGTAAACATATTTGGTGTGCAGTCTGTCGTCAGTTGTCAAGAAAGTTGCATGTGTTTGCTTTCGAGTGGCGATTATAGATTTGTTCTGAAAACGGATAAGAGAATTTGCACTAAATTTTGCTGTAACAGTAGAATAAAATATACGAAAGTTTTACAAATGTTGAACACTGCTTTTGGGGTATCTGCTATGAGTAAAACAAAGGTTTACGAGTGGTATAAGCGTTTCCAAGATAGCCGTGAACAAGTGGGTGACGAAGTTCCGAACGCCCCAGCATATCGACATCCGATGAAAACGTCAAAAAACTGAAAGAAATGATTATGGTCGATCGCCGAATCACAATCAGAGAAGTTGCTGATGATATTGGCGTATCAACTGCCTCATGCCACGAAGTCTTTTCGGATGTTTTGAGTACGAAATTTGTGACAGCAGGATTTGTGCTTAAGGAGTTGAACTTCTAGCAAAAACAGCGGTGAATGGAAGTCGAAAATGGCTCTGAGCACTATGGGACTTTACAGCTATGGTCATCAGTCCCCTAGAACTTAGAACTACTTAAACCTAACTAACCTAAGGACATCACACAACATCCAGTCACCACGAGGCAGAGAAAATCCCCGACCCCGCCGGGAATCGAACCCGGAAACCCGGGCGCGGGAAGCGAGAACGCTACCGCACGACCACGAGCTGCGGACTGAATGGAAGTCGTTCAGGAATCGCTAAATGAAGTGAACGACAATGTAGAAGTGCTGAAACGTATCATAACAGGCGACGAAACGGGTGTACGGGTACGACGTCGAAACCTAATGCGCTATAGTCGTTCTGGAGGCGTTCTGAATCGCCAAGACCGAAAAAACTCGGCAAGTGAGGTCGAATGAGAGGCGTATGCTCTCTGTTTTTTCGATTTTAACGGCGTAGTGCATCGTTAGTTCTTGCCAAAAGGTCAGACGATCAGTAAGGAGAACTACCTACATGTTCAACGCCGTTTGCGGGAAGCTATCAGGAAAAAACTCTGGGATTTGTGACGGAACATTTCACGGCTTTTGCACCATGATAATGGACCTATTCACACTTCATTACTTATTCGTAAATTTTTGGCGCAAAACAATACTGTAATGGTGCCAAAACCTCCATATTCGCCGGGTATGGCCAATGTGACTATCTTCTGTTTCCAAAAACAAAGAGAAACTTAAGGGGCCGCTGTTTTATAAGCTAAGATGAGATTAAACGCACAACAATGAAAAAGTTAAATTGCTATCCGACAGATGGGTTCCAGAAGTTTTACGGGGATTGGAAGAGGCGCTGGCAAAAGTGTGTATAACACTAACAGGAACTACTTTGAAGGAGGGAACATTATTGTAGGCGAATAAATGAAGTTCTTTTGCAAAAAAATAAAAATTCCCGATACTTTTTGAACACACCTTGCATATGCTTGATAACACTCAAGTATGGGTGCAATCTAGAATAGTATGAAATACAAAAGTGAAAACTTTAACAGCCAAGATCGCTAATTATAATGTCATGCTTTTTATGGTGACTGGTTTCGGCAAATCTAAGTTGCCATCATCGGATCTTATGCAAATACATTTCAGTAAATTTCCATCATATGTGTAATGCATTGTGTCAATCGTAACACATCATACCAGGCACATGAAGAAAGTGGTACATCGGGATGCCAGTAATACAAGAAGATTTACATAAAATATCATGCATGTTGTACCGAATGCACAAGCTCACAACAAATGACAGACGAGGTCTATTCGCGTAAGATCCAATGAGGCAACTTCGATTTGCCGAAACAAGTCATCATAAATAAAACTGAAATTAGCAATCTTGGCTGTTGAGAATTTGCTTCTGTATTTCACAGTATAAAGGATTACAATAATTATAAAGAGAGACATACTAAAATAGTAATTTAAAACAATTGATAGCCAATAGTTCTTCCGATCCCCGGAACACTTCTTGAAGTCAATCACTTAGCTCTTTTACAAACTGCGTAATAAAAATAAATATGAAATAAAGTTGCACAGATAGAAGACGTCTGTATTATGACACTTCAGGAGTGTGTCTTGTTCTCTCGATTTAGACACCACATGTATGTATTCTGGTACATATGCTTAACAGCTTTTACATAATTATTTCTGGTCAGTGCTATTTCATTCCGAAATATTTCTGACTTGTAGCCTTGTAACAACGTCCAGATCTGAACATGGCCGTTTAAACGACTGAAACTAGTAATCTGCAAAAGTAAGGACGAAGTACTTCTCACCAAACCCTGTTGGGAAAAATTCAGAAACCTTGTATTCCAAGAGGAATGTGTGACCATTATGAAGCCAGTCACCATTGTGCAGCCAGTCACCACTGCATAGGGATCAAAAGCAAAATACGCGAGGTTAAGGCGCGTACAGAATGTCAGTTGTCCCTCGATCAACACACGAAAGTAACCGCTCATACGTGTACGAAGGACTCTCTGCCACTCACTATACTGTTGCTTGTTAGGGTATATGTTGATGTAGAAATGTATACAGCTGGACAGCAGCTGAGAAAGAAATAGAACTGCGTGATATATTTCCATTTACCCGGGTACATTCGCAAAGTATAACAGACCGCTGCAGAACTGCCCCAACTGCTACCAACTTCCCTGTCTCACGGACTGCTGTTATTGCATAACCATGGCCGCAGCGCCGCCACAAGGCAGGCGTACTTGGGCGTAATAGCTGCTGTGTGCACTGTGTCTGTAGTGGCACTCCGCTCGTTTACACGCGCCTGTTCGTTCATACCGCCGCCGCCAGGCAGCGCTACAGTGTACAAGCAATCGATGGTCGTCGGGTTGACGACATTCACCGGAAACAGCCGATCTCTCGCCCCTTGTTACTCGCCGGTCTAACATATATGACTACGCAACAGCACACACGCAAGGTGCAGCAAAGTTCAGTTTAGCCATTGTCGTGCTTCCATTTCGCGTGTCCTTTGCTCCTTCGTCGGCATTGCTCGCCAAGTTTCATAGGCACCGAAGTTTCCCTGTTAGGAAAATCCTCTTACTGGCCTACCGAGTCTGGAGCCGAGAAGATCACTGAATGTCACCGGGCGCTCCTGATTGGAAGTTTCCACAGAGACAAACTCGGCGAAAGTAACCGAAGTTTTCATTGCTTTCTCAAAGTTGAGATATTCTTCGTGACCGGCTGTTGAAGCTACTTCGCTGTAAGTAAGTTTTACTTCTGCCGAGTACAACACGGAACTCTCGTCACCGGATGCAACTTTCTTCACTGAAGAAGTTGCCGGTCGGGGCTAGGGACTGAGGTTTGCAGAAACTTCGCCTGACTAGTCTTCGTCTGCAGCCTCAGCTTTTTCTTTAAACCATCAGTCTTCCCTCGATTGGTTTACCGCTGCTCCCATCTCTTCGTGTCTTCTGTTAATCTTCTCGCCTCACCACATATTCTATAATTTATTTCGCATATTCTAGTATTGCTCTGCTTTTATAACATTTCTAGTTGTCTCACAAAACCTGATACCTTTTCTAGTCTTTTTTTTTTTTTTGCCTTACATATCGCACCCTAACTGACCACCTAATTATTAACTCCCTTAAAACTGCTATCTACTACGGAAGCTTGCAAAAATAACGACCAAATAGATAATCAATACAACAAACAATGTACAGAACAACATATGTAGCAACGAGATGAAACGTTAATCTGTAGTAAGCTCTGGAAATATAACAACATATGTATTAAAATGCCTCAGTCTTTATGTCGGCAAATACAGGCCGATTTCGCTACTTGAAAGGGGCCTATGACAAACGAGTGATCTTCGGACAACGAGACTTTGTGGAAACATTTGTAAGGACATGCGGAACACAGCCTGAACAGGATTCCTACTAAAGGTAAATAGTTTTCCGTCTACACTGGCTCAAATAGCGAAAGTTTAATTGCAACCATCTTATAGTAGAACGCCTAACATAAATCAGAATACTCTCATACCACACACTTCATCGACGTAATTATACGTAGATTTACGTCCCTCTTTGCTGAGACATAGGGGTAATATCCAGCGGATAGCACCAGGTAAAATAATGTTTGTAGAGAAATTTTTTGTAGGCTGCAGTGCATGGATACTTACAATATGAGAACATAATTCCTCAGCACATCATCAGTAAGCATACAAAACTAACTAAGTACACCAGAAAATTCCGAGAAGTCCCTGCTGTGTTTTACTGTTCATAACGAACAGCGTTTGACTAATGTAAGAGAACTGTGCTAGCTCGGCCCACATTTGGTGTGAGAGTTGAAATGAATACCAGAGATTAATAAAGTGATGTTATCTAATTTTAATAAGAGGATAATGGAATGTAGTCGAATGCTGAGAACTTTGGATTAGCAAATAAGACTCTAAAAGCAGTACATGAAATCTGCTATTTCGACACCAAAATAACTTATGATGGCAGAAGTAGGAACAGTGTAGAATGTATGCTGGCAAAAACAAGAAAAGTATTTCCGAATAAGAGAAATTCGTTAACATCGAATATAGATTTAAATATTAGGAAGTATTTTCTGAAAGTATTTGTTTGGGGTGTAGTCATGTATGGAAGTGAAACATGGACGATAAAGAGTCTAGTCGAGAAAAGAATAGAAGCTTTCGAAATGTGGTGGTAGAGAAGAATGCTGAACTTTAGATGAGTAGATCGTGTAGCTAATGAGGAGGTGTTGTATAGAACAGGAGAGAAAAAAAATTTGTGGCACAACTTTGACTAAAGGAGGGGATCATTTGATAGAACGCATTCTGAGTTGCATCAAACCAATGTGATGGTTCTCTATTTACGTGACCATTACGGCATTCCAACCCCAGTTCTCGATACCAGTAATATCATACTACTTTTCTGCGAAGTAACAGACATATTTTTGTGACAATATTCACATTTGGTTTTATTAATGTGTAGGTATTCCGATGTATCGATATATTACAGTGATATGGTTCTTGTGTGTATTCATTTCTGTGAGACTGTCATAATCTTTGACTTACTTGTAACCGTTTTGGCGCAAATGCGCACAGAGCAGTCTCTGTTTCACTTTCCAGAAGTTAAGTTGTTATTTGGCTTTGTAAAAGAACTGTCAAGACTTGTGTTTGGTTAAAGTGGAAATTAAATATATGAAGATTGATACAAAACTGCTTTCTTGATGATGTGGCAATTAAGAAGAAGTATATGTGAATTTACAAGAAGTTTAATAAAAATGTGGATCGTGAACACCTAGTCAAAAAATTACTTCTACCATACCATTGTTCTGATCTGAGATTGTTTGATCATTAAGAATTTCCTGAAAAACGCTTTTGTTAGGTCTTCAAATATTGCTAAAATACAGATCTGGACCTTCTAAGCCTGGGCGACTACGTTGAGAAATAAATACGTAGACATCAAGAATAAAGGTGTACAATATTAATAATGTTTGCCTTATTCACAAAGCTTTACAAGTTTTTACATAAAAAGTTCGGAGGCACTACTGTCCAGCACGTTCTCATATGTTGTGTAGGAGGCGGCAAGAGAGTTTGAAGAGCAGTTGAAGAATACTGTCTTGAGAAGAGATCATAAGAGGAATATCAACGAAAGCAAAACAAGAGAAATGGGATGCAGTCTGATTAAATCAGGCTATGCTGATGGAACTAGATTAAGAAATGAAATACTGAAAACAGTAAATGGATTTTGCTATTTGGGCAGCAAAATAACTGATGATGGCCAAAATAGAGAGGATATAAAATACAGGCTGGCTAAAATAAGAAAAGCATTTCTGAAAAAGACATTTAATATAAATATAAGTATTAGGAAGTGTTTTCTGCAGTCATTTGTCTGCAGTGTAGCCATGTATGGAATTGAAACGTAGACGATAAGAAGCTTAGATTAGAAGAGAACAGAGCTTTTGAAATGTGATGCTTCAGAAGAATGATAAAGGTTATATGGGTAGATCGCCTAAGAAATTTGTGGCCCAATCTGATTAGAAGTAGTGATCGGCTGACAGGACACATTGTGAGACATCAAGATATTACCAGTTTAGCAATGGCGGGAGATGGAGGGGGGGGGGCAGCTAAAAATCGTGGAGTACAGGAGATGAATACAGTAAACACATTCATGCAGTGGTTATTCGGAGGTGAAGAGGCTTACACAGGACCAAGTAGTGTGAAGAGCTGTATCAATGGAGTCTTCCGACTGAAGACCACACCAATGACAAGCGAGTGTTAATGAGTAATAGTCTTACTAAGTTTGTATTGATTCAGTCGAAAGAAACACTATCTTGTTTAAGATGGGAGGTTGTTAGTACCTACAAGTAGAGATATTTGTGTTCAGCCTTTTTACAGAACGCCATCGTAGACGGAATTCATCATTCCTTTCTGACCATCTTTGGTACGCGAGCTATTTTTTACAGTTATTGGTAGTGGGTGAAATGGAATATTGTTAAAGACTTACTGAAATGATTTGAATTTAGGAGATTCGGGAAGATCCACTATAATTGCAATCAGCCTTTATGCTGAATGTTTTATAATGAGAACATCCTCTCATGTTTCACTTTTACCACGTCGTGAAAGAGTTTAACCCAAGCGGAAGCGCACATCCGAAGACAGAAGAGATGTAGAATAAATATAACGGCGATGAAATTATAATAATATTACATTTTAGCTGTTCTTGTTCGCACATAGGTTCTTAAGATGTTGCTCGTGATTCTGGTTTGTCGCAGGTTAGTTTTCTCATAATATTACGGGGTCACAGATGTCACACCTACCACATTTCAGTTCATCAGGATCTTCATGATGAAGATTTTCATAATCGCCCCATGACTGTTACCATCTAGCCAGGAATAGTTTATGCCTAATTTGATGGTCCTTATTGTTCTGGGGGAATTTTCTGAAAGTAAAGTGCCAGGGAAATGTTTAAGGAGACTTTTGAAAGCGTAAAAATACTTCTCTGTCTTCAATCGTTTTTCTGTTTTCTAAATGTGTACAGTTCCATTTAAGAGCATAATAAACATTTTCGTGCACTGATTAAAAAGTCGTTGGGGGATCTCTTTTTACATTCACTAGTTGATCAAAAGTATCCGGACACCCCCAAAAACATATGTTTTTCATATTAGGTGCATTGCGCTGCCAGGTGCTCCATATCAGCGACCTCAGTACTCATTATACATCGTGAGAGAGCAGAATGGGGCCCTCCGTGGAACTCACGGACTTCGAACGTGGCCATGTGATTGGTTGTTACTTTTGTCATACGTCTGAACGTGAGATTTCCAAAGTCCCAAACAACCCTAGGTCCACTGTTTCCGATGTGAAAGTGTAGTGGAAACATGAAGGGACACGTACAGCATCAAGCCGATCTCGTCTGTTGACTGACAGAGACCACCGACAGTTGAAGAGGGTCATAATGTGCAATAGGCAGACATCTATCCAGACCATCAAACAGGAATTCCAAACTGCATCAAGATCCACTACAAGAACTATGACAGTTAGGCTGGGGGCGAGAAAACTTGGATTTCGCCGTCGAGCAGCTGCTCATAAGCCACACATCACGCCGGTAAATGCCAAACGACGCTTCGCTTTGTGTAAGGAGCATAAACATTGGACGACTGAACAGTGGAAAAACGTTGTGTGGAGTGACGAAACACGGTACACAATGTAACGATCCGATGGCAGGGTTTGTTTATGGCGAACATCATCTGCCAGTGTGTGTAGTGACATCAGTAAAATTCAGAGATGGTGGTGTTATAGTGTGGCCGTATTTTTCATGGAGTGAGCTTGCTCCCCTTGTTGCTTTGCGTGGCACTATCACAGCACAGGCCCACACTCATGTTTTAAGCACCTTCTCGCTTCCCACTGTTGAAGAGCAATTCGGGGGTGGCGATTGCATCTTTCAACACGGTCGAGCACCTGTTCATAATGCACAGCCTGTGGCGGAGTGGTTACACGACAATAACATCCCTGAGATGGACTGGCCTGCACAGAGTCCAGACCTGAATCCTATAGAACACCTTTCGGATGTTTTGGAACGCCGACTTCGTGCCAGGCCTCATCGACTGACATCGATACCCGTCCTCAGTGCAGCACTCCGTGAACAATGGGCTGCCATTCCCCAAGAAACTTTCCAGCACCTGATTGAACGTATGCCTGCGAGAGTGGAAGTTGTCTTCAAGACTAAGGGTGGGCCAACGCCATATTGAATTCCAGCATTACCGATGGAGGGCGCCACGAACTTGTAAGTCATTTTCAGCCAGGTGTCGCGATATAATCATTAAAGAAGAATGGCCTGAGGTAAGTTTCAGATTGTGCGTATAAACCTAATGCTGTAACGCAGTTACAAAAGAAAATGATTAATAGTTACATGAAAACGACTAGCAAAATATACAATCGGTGTGATTTTAAAAATACAACTTCGTAGAGGTTATTTTCGTGAACATAAGTGTTCTCGCTGTTGACTTCAGACAAACATGCTCAGATTTATTCTCAGTGTGAGGGTACGCAAACATTTTCCCACATATCAAGTGATTTGGCCAAAACTTTCCCATCACAGAAAACAAACAATACCTGCAAAAACGGTCACAAAAATTGGAAATCCTATATAATTTTCACAAATGCTTTTTCAATAACTTTAACTTGTTTTCTAGTAAATCACTCAGTACAAGGCTCTTATCAAAATTCACAGCTATGATTCAGCTCAATAAATTTTAATTTAATTTTTCCCAGTAATAAATGTAGATTTTTTTTGTCTATGTTAGTAGTAGGGTAAAGGCAGTACAAGGCCACTTCTGATAATTCATCATCATCATCATCTTGGACAGTTTCCAGCCACTGGCTGGGTCTGTCGGGAACACAAGCCTCTCCATAGTGTTCTGTCTTTCCACCATTCCCCCTCTTCCACCTTCGTCCAGTTCTCTCCTCTCCTCATCACACATTCCTTCACTCCCTTCACCCATCTATCTCTTGGTCTTCCCCTGGGCCTCTTCCCCTCCAGTTGCAGATCAAACATCCTCTTTGGAATTCTTCCCTCATCCATTCTCTTCATGTGTCCATACCACTGCAGTCTTGATTTTTCTATCCTGTCCTGTACTGGTTCCTCCTTTAGTCTTTCCCTCACATACACATTTCGCAATCTGTCTCGTCTTGTTACACTCAACCGCTCCTCTGGAACTTCATTTCACTAGCTTGTATTCTACTTTTGTCGCTTTTGTGCATTACCCATGTCTCACTTCCGTATGCCAATATGGGGACAAAGTTCTGATAATTAAATTCATCAATTAATTACCCCCATCCTCTGATGAGGTAATGGGTTTTCCCCAGTCACCAAGAATCCCTTCCACCACCATCCCTCTGTGAAATGCCTGAGTGGGAAATTCAAAAAATGTCAGGAAATTCAAATTAAGTGGGAAATTCAAATTTATTGGCAGCAATAACCGATTTTGTGAGTTCACCTTGAGGTTCGGAGAGCAACTGACCTAGTTCACAACACCACCACCAGATGGCACTGTTGGCCCTACTCCAAACCCCCTCCACCCCTCTCCTCTCCCCACCCCTCCCCTATTCGGAAATTGGTGGGATAAGAACTCAGTCTGTGCTGGGCTGCTGTATAGGACAGATGTAAGTCTTTGTTTTGTATGCAGTGCAGACACAGACATACAGAAAATAGAGCAAATGCACTGCAGCTGTAGAATATGTGGTTGGAAGTGACTAGATGTATTAAAGAACAGGGTATACTATACCATCTGACTAACGTGCTGTTCTATCTCGTACATAATTATAAGACTCATGAAGGACTATCTCCCTCCATTCAACGGACATCTAGCACGCAAAATAGTGTGACTGGGCTGGCCATGCACTGTCATAATTGATCTTTAGACTATAAAAGGATGTCTAATGGATGATTGTTATTACTGGAGAATGTAGATAATCTTGTTACAAAATCTAGTAATATAAATTATACCGACGATGTTATGCTGTTTAGCAGGATGAACCTAAATATGCTTATAGCTGCTGCAGAGCCGTTTTGCGAAGAGTATTTCGCTATTTGCAAAGCTGTAACACTGTCGAAAATAACGTACAAGTGGTTGACAACGAGACTTCGCAGTTGGTAATATACATGCAGAGTCTCTATGTGTACATGTGTAGGGCTGTCGGTGGTGGATGGTTACTGTTCAGGCAAATAACTTGCAAACTGTTTGTCTATAAATTATGCTGCAGGGGAGACGCACTCTGTAGGTAGAGAGAGAGGAGAAAAACTTGTGGCTAAAGATGCTACCTGCAGTCGACACACTGTCAACTAACGAATAACTTATTACTGGGGTAATAAAAATAGATACCTAAAAGCTATAGTTTGTAGGTGTCCCAACAGGGTTGTGGGTACGTATCAGAAGGCATAAACAGAAATAATGAAGCATCTGGTAAGCAATAAGAGCATACACTTATGGAAGAAAATCCAAGCAGCAACAGAAATCAACTCTGTATACACGTCAACTTCATGTTGCAGATCCCTACAAGATGGAGTGTAAGTCAAATGAACATGTAGAATTATTTTCAGACGTTTAGATTTCACCAAGTGCAGCACTTCATGAGTCTGCAGAAAGTTCTCTGATGAATCGAACAGTACATGGAATTCTTTCCAGACTTCAAGGTCCCAATACATCCATCGTCTGCATCATTCATCGAACATCACAAAGGTTACTATACTTTTCTTGATTATCCTATCCAAACTGCATGCATGTGGATCATTGGGGAGAGGGGAGGTCTTAGTATTTTTTTGTAGGTTGCTGTATAAGATGCGCGAATATTCACGTAGAATATCGAACAACACGAGTGTGTCAGCAACATGACCATATGCATATGGAAAAACTGTCGAAAAAATATGAAAAATGGCAAGCAATCGGTAAAATTCGAGGAAAAACTGGTATAATCACGAAAAACTGATGCAAAATACGTAAAACTGAGGGAAACACGATGAAATATGTAACATAGCGAAAACCTAGGAAAGTTATAGAAATTTATTTATAATACACAAAATTAGAGAAAAAATACCACAACTGAGTACTGATTGAAATCAATAAAAATACGTGTTCTGGAGGAGCGTGGACTGATGCTACACACACACACCTTAATGGCGGAAAGAGGAGGCATTCTAGAGATGTGGTGTCAAGGCGAAACGGCCATATTATCCTGCACGTCAGCAATACAATCTAACATCGGACTAGGACTCGTGTGTGCAAGAGGAAGGTTACCAGGGATGGTAACCGATATGACTGTTACATCTCCTCTGGCTCCTGACAATGGTGTTTATTTCCTTGTAAGATGTTGCTATTTCTTTGTATGCATCTTCAGTTGCTGATGATCATTTTATGGGATTGTTATATCTGAACCATAATCAAGCTTGCACTTCATTAACAGCAGGCATCACACACCTCTGGCAACCTATGGAGTGTTTGTCATGCACTGGAAATATATTTCTTAGACTGGAATATTAAAGGCATTGCATTGCATGGGGGAAAACTCATGATGTCATCAGGGTGTGGGCGTAATTAATTGATCAATTTAACTAATTTTTATGATTAATTTGATATCAATTTGATATCAAAAGTGGGCTCATACTGGTTTTGCCAAACTACATGCGTAATAAAAGAATACATGTTAAAAAAATTTGAAACAGACCTAGAAACATAATGCATATTTATTCATTTATTTGTGCATTTATTTCATATGGCAGACACTATAGTACATCTAATCTGAGATGATTAGTAAATTAACGTTACAATGTGTATAGTACATGAGCCTTACACTATTAATAAGAACAAGAGTATTAACAATAGTCAGTTTCTCAGTTGGCACATAGGGGAAAGCTTTCCCATAAATGAGTGAGTTAGTGCATCTATAATGATAGGTAAACTAATGATTTTATGGCATTACAGTAATGCCAACCTTTTAACGTTGTGTTCAGTAATTTTTCTCATTGTGTTTCTCCTGAATGGTTGTAATGACGTACTACCAGAAATGAAAGCAGCACTACATAAGGAATAATAAATGTAGAAGTTCGTTAATCAAGGAAACAGTGAAAAATAATGTGTTGACATTAGCAGATGAGATAAAAGAAGTATGGCTGAAATAGGTAGGTATGAGGAAAACTGGGATAATATTAACAATATGACAGAAATACTGGTTCGCTTTTGAACAGGAGGAAGACAACTAGAAAACGCTGAGAGAGCATGTATGTCGCAGAGAAGAGGTACAGATTTAACGTACTCTTGAATGTAGTCAAGTTTTGAATTACACGTAGGTAAAAAAAAGTCGTGGAATACCTCCTAATATCGTGTCGGACCTCTTTTTGCCTGGTGTAGTGCAGCTCAACTAGTTATTGGAAGCCCATGCAGAAATATTGAGTCACTCTGGCTCTGTGGCTGATCATGAGTGCGAAAGTGTTGCTGGTGCAGAATTTTGTGCTAGAACTGACCTCTCGATTATGTCCCATAAATCTTCGATGGGTTCAAAAATGGCTCTAAGCACTATGGGAGTTAACAGATGAGGTCATCAGTCCCCTAAACTTAGAATTACTTAAAACTAATAACCCAAGGATATCACACACACCCATGCCCGAGGCAGGATTCGAACCTGCGACCGTAGCAGCAGCGCGGCTCCGGACTGGAGCGCCTAGAACCGCATGGCCACCGCGGCCGGCTCTTCGATGGGATTCATGTAGTTGATCTGGGTGGCCAAATCATTCATTCAAACTGTCCAGAATAATTGTGATCAAGTGACATGGTGCATTGCCATCCATAAAAATTCCATTGTTGTTTGGGAACATGAAGTCCATGAATGGACACAAATGGTCCCCGAGTAGCCGAACATAGCAGTTTCCAGTCAATGATGGATTCAATTTGACCAGAACCCACTTCATCAAATCGAAACACAGCCCCACCATTATGGAGCCACCACCAGCTTTCATAATGCCTTGATAACAACTTGGGTGCATGGCTGCATGAGATCTGAGCCACATTCGAAACGTACCATCAGCTCCTACCAACTAAAATCGGGATTCATCTGACCTGGTCATGGTTTTCCAATCGTCTAGTGTCCGACTGATATGGTCATGAGCCCAGGAGAGGTGCTGCAAGTGATGTTGTGCTGTCAGCATCCAGGATGCTACTCCAGGCGGGTGTAATATGAATTTGCGCAACGGAAATACTGAATGCGAAAATGAAGATTCAGCCCTGTTTGACTACCCCCCTGAAACAGATCTTAATGGTGATTATCTCCTCCTTCTTTCACTTTAACATATTGTAAGGTGTCAGACAAATCCAACACCTTCCATGAAAACCCTGTCATGATAAGCAAATCCAGCAGTATGTCACATAGCTCCAAATAAATCGTGACATTAAATTAACCAAAGTAATACGATCAACGAGTGAGCAAATGGAATACCACAGACTAACACAAGAACGCCTAAATGCATGTCATACCTTCGCACCATGAAACAGACGCAGTTCCGAGGGAAGAAACGAGAACAGAAGCCGAGAGCAGAACCGTGTTAAGCTAGAAGGCCCTACGATAAGGGACGGACACCCACATCGCCTGCCAACCGCCAGGACCACACCCCAGCTCATGTTAAAAGATAGAGCCCTCCAGAAGAACAGTATAGATCTTACGATAACACTAAAAGGGCCACACCAGCTGCAAGTTTTAGCGTGAGACTTTTTCGCGTCTCTGTTACGTTTCAAACGTTAAAAACATTGCCCCACCACGAAAAGTATAGCGTTTCTCATTGGATAGACAGAGTTTTTGTAGGTGGAGCTTAAGGCTAACATTGAGACCCTGATTGGTCAGATAAAAACACAGCCAGATAGTTTTTTTTAAACCAACTTCGGTAAACTGTAGTAAGGAGAAGGCAGGAGAGAGTTGCTTCTGAGACGGCGAGCTGTATGGAGCTGCGCCGCCCACCGCCCCCTGACACTGCCTAACCAACCACAAGGTAATGAACGCATGCGTTGCCGCATAACAGCGCATAAAGCTTGACTCAGAACTGCAGAAGTCTCATCTGTTACACCCCCTTTTTACGCAATACTAGTGTCGATCGTCAATTAAATCTCATGGTGTTCACATTTGCTACTTGAAGTAAAAATCTGAAACGCAATGATTTTTCTGTTATATAATTATTGAGAAGCCACATCAGCCACTGTAATTTACGACAAGTTAGATAAGTAATTAAAGATAATTGAGGGTCACTGTAGACCATTTTGATAGTTTTCTCTTTCGTGAAACTTAATTTAAACCTAGATTATAGATGTGATATGGCATAGGTCATCCTTCGATCCATTGCAGACCTTGGAAACCCATTCAGAGAATATTCGTTCATATTTTTGTTGAACGCAGTTGGTTTTTATCATCCTGTATTAAAACATTTCCTTTTATCAATAGTGCAATTAATAAACAAATATTTTGTGAGTAGAATAAAATTTCCGATGGTAAACTTAACTGCTTTTTCGACGTTATTATACCAGCTAACTAAAAATAGGAAAGCCTTGAACCCCTTCCACTAAATTTAGTTAGTATTAAGATTCTTTTACAGGGAGTGCAGTGGAGCTGACACTGAAATCATTAAGTATTTGGTTATATCATCGCTAGTCTCACTGAACTCTTCTGAACTCTACATGTCATGTGTGGTCTGGCGTCTCCTTACCAGCAATAGGTCCCAGGTTCAAACTAGTCAGTTCCCTAAAAAGCATGCTCAGAGCGTCGTTGCGTGAAAGTGGTAGGGAGACGCGACTTAGAACAAACAGACACCACGCAGAATGTTAGAATATAAATAAAAACATAAACATAAATGAATGATTAAGGGAACTAGTAACTACCAAATGATAAAGGCTGTTTCCGCTTATACATTTATTGTAGATTAAGACCCCTTTACACTACAAATGTTTATATATCAATATCCAATGGACATAATGGGATTCAAATGAATTCCCTAACTAATACGATTGATCAGTTGCCCAAATCTGCCCCTTTTATGGCCACACCACCTAATATAAATAACGCGAGACGACTGACATCATCTACGTACCAAACACTAGAAGACACTACTTTCAAAGATTATCTACAGTGGTGTGCAACCTCAGTGGAAATAAAATTTACGTGATCACAGTTGTTTAGCTCCATAGGCCTAATAAGCTGACGCAATTAGCAATATCACCGTATGCACTGCGTCCGGTGCGTCGGAATGATGGTTCCCGTACATGCCTACGATGACAGAAGAACTCCAGCCACAAAATATTTTAAAAAAACCCTCATTCAAACACTAGGTCGGCACAAGACGGTCCTCTGATTAGTATAATCTAATACTGTCTTCTCCTCTCTGTGTTCTACATACGAGAAACGCGAACTCCCAGCCACAGGGACGGAGTTCAGATAACGTCTCAACGTGAGTATAGGCAGAAGAAGTGTTCTCAATCACTGAACGCTGTGTACTCAACGACGACCCCCAACCCGGAGGCGAAGTCCAGAATCGTGTAAGTTCGCAACAGTACAGAGCCTAACCGTTCTAACTATAAAATCTCCTGAGTAAACCGATGAAATAAACAGAGTCCACGACATCATGTCATCTGTCAGATACTCACTGCAAAATGTTGCGTTTTCTAGATTTAGCCCGATTACCATACAGTAAAATGTTTTATGACTGAAAACTTATCGGATGTTTATCAGGGGATTTCCAGTTCCGACAACCACCTGAGTACCAAGAAAACCACCGGAAAACCTTGGTCGGAACTGGAGGGCTGGAACTACAGTATTTTAATTTATTCTTTCTGGATAATGTTAACGGCTGTCCCAGGCAAATATGAAAACTGTGTGTGTGTATGTGTGTCAGATGGAGCTGACAAGTGACAAGAATGCGCGTGCCAGGAATGCTGCTACGAGAGTTGTGATTAGCTGTAGAAAAAATAGTATCTGCTGCTCTAAAAACATTTTCATGAATGCAGTTACATAAACATTGTAACTGTGACTTACATCAAGACGTTCGAGCGAAGTAGGTACATAAATTCTCCTTACCATTTCAGTCCACTAATATCGTACAAATTATTCATTTGTGTGTCCATGGCATCTGTAGCTGCTGCATAAGTGATTTATTAATACCATAGTACAGTACTATGTATGCAGCTACTGTAATGTGTTACTTCCTAACAATACACGTTTCGTTTTATTCAGTTAAAACATCGACCGTGGTAGGACTATCTCATCCGTTTCTTGCTTGCAGTATGAATATGATGTCTGAATGGACATTTCGCTAGAATTTTTCTGTTACTGACTGGTTGACACGCACACACAAAGGCCAGGTCAGTGTGTTGGATTCGCGCTCAGCGGGTTCCATACAAACTTAATTACGTATATAGACACTTCATTCATCCGGGAATCGAGAATCTCGGTGATTTTTTCCTTTTATCGACTTCGGAACTCCACGACTTTCGAGAATGTTTTAATTTTAATTTTGAAATGGAATAACAAACGACAAAAAATTGTGTGATGTAGCTTCAAATTAAAAATTTTCGAATTTTTCTTTTATTTGTACTATGAAACCTCTCTTCTTGCCACACTTCGCGATTCTGTGTCAACGGGAAGTACTGTGTAGGTTTTGATGAGTGAGTGTGCGACTACAAAAATAGGTGACATAAATAGCCGTGTCTTTAAAGTGCACTGACTTAGAAGCTTCAGTTTTTTATAGTGCCAAGCTACCACAGACCTTAGCTTGTAGCATAGTTTTCAATTTGTGTACGCGTTCATGACAAAAACGGGGTCTCAATAAACGGACAGACAGACACACAGACGGACGGAGAGTAAAGTGTTCCTATAACGGTTCCATTTTTACCGACTGAGGTACAGAACCCTAAAAAAGAAAAAAGGAGAAAGTTAAAGAAGTGATCTGTGAGACCGTAAACGGCGATCAGCGAAATGCAACTAGCTGACAATGAAGCCTTCAGGTAAGGGAATATTTTTCAGACGGTCAGCAACACTGACGGGGCTAGTAACACAGCGTACTGCACATTAGGTGGCTCTCTATTAGCACCGCTTCCTAATCGTTTCAAAGCTTCCTGAGAGCTCACGTCTGTATTCGCATCACATTCCCTCTCGTCTTCCTCAGGCTGTTCACTCTTGCGTGCCCGTATACTTTCCACCTCAAGCTCACGCAGTGGTTCCGTCATGCAGACAGATCATTGTCGAGGAATTGAGATAGAGGGGCTGCTCAGGTAGAGATGAAATTCTAGCATCACTATTCGCTCCAGACAACAACTGAAACAATACGCCATATCGCGCTTTCCGTGCGTGCGGTGTTTCCTTTCGGGCGCCCTCCCATAACTGAGTAATGTTTGTTCCTACCTTCGCCCGACCTCCCCTCCGCACGCGGCTGTTTCCGTTCTGCCCCGGCCCCTCTTTCTCCCCTCCACCAGCGGTCTGTCTGGTTTGCCCCTTTACACACACACACACACACACACACACACACGGCCTGGGCTCGCGTGCCGCCAGCTACACTAGGTGGCTGCGAGCGGAGCGCGGAAGGAGGTCAGCGCGGTGAGCGGCGCGGCGAGCGCCGGCCCAGGCCAAGCCAGGCCGCAGCCGCAGCCGCTCCGGCGCTCGCGCTGCCGCTGCCGCATCGATCGGCGCCGCTCGGTACGCCTCGCCTCACCTCGGCGCGGGAATCACAGGAGCGCCGCCGCCATTCGCCAGTCGGTCGGGCGTCGCGCCGCTACACAAGCTCCGCTCTATCCATTTTCTCTGTCTCTCTCCCTCCCTCCTCCGCCCCACCTCTCTCTCTCTCTCTCTCTCTCTCTCTCTCTCTCTCTCTCTCTCACACACACGTAGACAAACGAACGGCACGTCTCTTGCTCCCTCACTCTGTAAAAGAAGCCGCTGCTTCTTCACTCGGTCATTATAACGCTAAAAAATTCATTTCCAACGTCTACTCGATGAAGAACGCTAGCTGTCGTCTCCGGGCGTTGCCGGCGTTGTGGGAAGCATGCGAGTCCACTAAGCGACGTAATTATATCGACAAGGGAAATGAAAACCTCACTCGCTCCAACGTCCCAAACCTTTAGGGTCAAGGTTGGAGATCCATAAACCAAAATCTTTGAGTAAGAAACTAAAGCAAAGCTATCATCAATCCGAAGCTTTGTTCCAACGCCACAGTGTTTTAGTAGCAACTGTCCTGTTCAACTTTGTATGTCGTTGCCTTCCTTCGACCTTTGAAATGATTTACCCAGCCATTTACACGGAGGCCTACGGTTTAACGTGGACTTCTAACTGCGGTGCAGCCAGACATTTTTCATAATAACAAACGTTGCCAAACGAGACAGAAGTGACAGCGAAGAGATAAAAAGCAAAGGACTCATTGGGGATTTAACTCGAGACCGTTGAATCCCTAGTCTGCCAAATTTCCATCAATCCAAACCAAATGGCTTGAAATGAATATTTACTTATATATTTACTTGAGTAACTTACTCTCTGCAGCACCAACTTGTTAAGCTCACAGTCACTGTTCAAAGCAACACTTACCAGCCTAAATGTATGCCTTACAATGGCGCATAAAATCTTTCCAATATCCCTGTCGTCTGTAGTACAGTGGACAGGCAGCAAAGAAACCCTCGATCATTACTTCCGCAGTTTCTCTGTCGGTACCCACCTCCTTAGTCGAGGTTGCAAACTCTCACCTGTATAGTAACGTTCGACTAGGACAGTGGTTCCCAACCTTTCTGAAACCATTACCACTGACTGCAGTGCAGCCACTTATTAGCTACTAACCCCTCCCCCTTTCCCCACAACATCATCAACATTAGCCCCCAATTAAACTTAAGAACAAAAAAGATTTTTATTTACTAAGATGATATCTGTTCTTTCGGACATGTCTTGGTAAATATCATCTTCTTCTTCTGTGCGAATGCACAAACAGTGCCCGAACTCTTACGGGAATCGGCAACGCGCCTCGAGTAATGAGTATAATGGGCGGGGGCACTACGAATGTAGTGCGGGACAATACGTTGAGAAGGTTTCTCGGGATGCGTGCCAGAGATAAGTCCCTGCAGTCGCACTATCCTCTGTGTCCTCGGTGGCTCAGATGGATAGAGCGTCTGCCATGTAAGCAGGAGATCCCAGGTTCGAGTCCCGGTCGGGGCACACATTTTCATCTGTCCCCGTTGACGTATGTCAACGCCTGTAAGCAGTTAAGGGTGTTCATTTCATTCTAAAAAAGATTTTCTTTGAATACTTTCAATTTAAAAGACAATGGACATTTAGTTCTTGTAGGTGTGTTATTAAACCACTAACTAATGATTCAATAAGGCAATTACTCCTGCTTATTTCTAACAACCTCCGTCTGTAGAACGATGAAGCAATTCTCACTGCATCTCGTCTCCCAACTACAACTCTCACTGCACGTCGTCTTCCAGCTACAACTCCTTCACAAATAAGAAAGCTAACCGTCCACACTTAGTATAGACACTTCTTATTAGGATTGCCATATTCTGAAACTGCAAAATGAGGACTCACTCAAAGGAACTGATCAACATGCTCTCAGGGTGGTTCTGGCCCTGATCTCGATAAGGAGGTAGAACACGGTAAGCATTGCCGAGGTCAATCATATAAAGCAATGACTGGATTTTTTTTTATGAAGGAGTACGATTGATGTAAGCATTACCTGTATCACAGCTCAGGTAATCTGTACTAGTTTCAGACGGTTTTGATTCTAAATACGAAAGTATGATTATCTATCCGGACTAATATCTTGAGGGCTGCCGAATAAAATATTATTAATTCGGTTTTGTGTTGTCAGATCACTATATTACATAGCAAACAAACAAAATAAAAAATGTCACACACATCTACATTAATTTAGAGCCCGTGTCCCACGTGTATTTTTCACTGGACTAAATCTTGTTTAAAGGTTCCTTTTACTGACAAAAATATTTGAAAAAGCTTTTGCAGAACAAGTTAAGGTTTACTTTTGCAATCCATTTACAGTTTCAGCTGTGCCCGCATTAGGAGAACAACTCTCAACGAAAGCATTATGGGCTGGCACTGGAAAGAAGATCCACGCATTATTTATTAATTCAGTTAATTGTTCGTTACTGGGTGAAGAATATTTAATTTAGAAAACATGCAGCTGGCTGAATACACTAGTTCACTAAAGAAACGTGTATCACACAAAAATAAACATTTAAGCGAAAAGCAGAGAGAAGGCGAAATGTGAGAGCCTAGGAACGTAGACATCACAGTTATTTCTAAGCTAATAAAATCTAAACATCCATTGTAAGCAATATAAATCGATATTTTCTGTTTTGCTAGTATAACAGATCAAAATGGTTCAAATGGCTCTGAGCACTATGGGACTTAACTGCTGAGGTCATCAGTCCCCTAGAACTTAGAACTACTTAAACCTAACTAACCTAAGGACATCACACACTTCCATGCCCGAGGCAGAATTCGAACCTGCGACCGTAGTGGTCGCGCGGTTCCAGACTGTAGCGCCTAAAACCGCTCGGCGACTCCGGCCGGCCTATAAGAGATCGTTTGCAAGCAAATAACAAATTATATAATTCAGTAACCGAATCAGAAAGCAGATAGACTGCTGACGATACGAGATGAAAACAAAAATCTAAAGATCTTAATTCTCAAATCTAAAAATTTGGACCAAAAAAAAAGTTCCAATGTCTGTGAATTCCTATGGGACCAAACTGCTGAGTTCATCGATCTCTAGACTTACACATTGCTTAAACTAACTCACACTAACTTATGCTAAGAACAACACATGCACCCATGCCCGAGGGAGGACTCGAACCTCCGGCGGGAAGGGCCGCGCGACACGTGACATGGCGCCATAGCCGCGTCAGCAGAAATCGTACTAATGTACGCGGACGCTATCGTGGAAAATGCGGACATGTCCGTATGGCAACCCTACTTCTTACAAAATATGATTCCTCTGCACTACTTCTCTCTCTAGACACACTTCCTCCATCCACATTTTCGCCCCCACTTAAAAACAACCCAATTAAATAGTGCGCACTGTACTTCCGCCTACCGTTTGTAAATCACTTGATTCCTGGACTCCTTCCTTCTGAACTGACTGAAATTGGGAGACTTCAGACTGCCAACGCTTTGTGTGTGACCACTGCAATTACAATTAATAATAGTAACACCACTACTACTAATAATAATAAAGTCTAGGCGCCCTATAGCAGTGTAGTGGCTGTGATACAGGTAATGCTTACATCAATCGTACTCCATAAAAAAAAATCCAGTCATTGCTTTATATGATTGACCTCGGCAATGCTTACCATGTTCTACCTCCTTATCAAGATCAGGGCCAGAACCACCCTGAGAGCATGTTGATCAGTTCCTTTGAGTGAGTCCTCATTTTGCAGTTTCAGAATATGGCAATCCTAATAAGAAGTGTCTATACTAAGTGTGGACGGTTAGCTTTCTTATTTGTGAAGGAGTTGTAGCTGGAAGACGACATGCAGTGAGAGTTGTAGTTGGGAGACGAGATGCAGTGAGAATTGCTTCATCGTTCTACAGACGAAGGTTGTTAGAAATAAGCAGGAGTAATTGCCTTATTGAATCATTAGTTAGTGGTTTAATAACACACCTACAAGAACTAAATGTCCATTGTCTTTTAAATTGAAAGTATTCAAAGAAAATCTTTTTTAGAATGAAATGAACACCCTTAACTGCTTACAGGCGTTGACATACGTCAACGGGGACAGATGAAAATGTGTGCCCCGACCGGGACTCGAACCTGGGATCTCCCGCTTACATGGCAGACGCTCTATCCATCTGAGCCACCGAGGACACAGAGGATAGTGCGACTGCAGGGACTTATCTCTGGCACGCATCCCGAGAAACCTCAACGTATTGTCCCGCACTACATTCGTAGTGCCCCCGCCCATTATACTCATTACTCGAGGCGCGTTGCCGATTCCCGTAAGAGTTCGGGCACTGTTTGTGCATTCGCACAGAAGAAGAAGATGATATTTACTAAGACATGTTGTTACTGTTTTGTTGTACTGTCAGTTAGTTCGTTTCTTGTTGTGGAGCGAATAATGAAGCAATTTTTGGTCCATTGTAGGAACTACCTACAACTCAGCGAAGGCATTTTCATTTGATATTTAATGTAATCTGGTGACTATGTCTCAGTTTCACTGTCATAGGTGCATGGAACGAAGTATGTACCGGGTGGACGGTGCGAGGAAGATGATCCACAAGCAGTAACCCCCAACACATCGTCTCGCACATTAACGCTAGTGTCTGAAAAAATTATAATCCTTGGTAACTTAAGTTTTCAGTATTACAGTCTTACGAAATAGTGATAATAGTAATGCTCTTTTCAAAATAATTTAGTTTACTTACTAAATCACAATTGAACCCTTATGTTTTTACCCCTCAGAAAATTATATTTTTCCCCTCAGGGGGTAATTACCATCAGGTGGGTTCAAACTGGTCCTCACTGGACTAGGAGATAAGCCGGCTGAAATCATGGTGATAGATGAAATTCGACTACCAGTATTTGGCCGGTGGGGGGACGAAAGTTTTCGATCAGCAGTCTTTGTGTCAATGTCCTTGATAACATTCCGAATTCTCATGAAGTGAGGGCATGTAACACTAAATGGTGATCCGTTTCTCGGATCGTTACGTTAAGTTCGGCGGCCCCATTTGTGCTTTTCGGAAGGAGAAAGCTATGTGCCGTCACTGGTTTTCATCCTTTCTATTCCCTTATCAACATCATACAACACGATCATAACATCACATTACATATGCATCCATTATTTGACCTAAACTCTACAAATACACATACGGTACAATTTTCACATATCCTCAAGGAAAGTGACCAACGTGAGCGGACGAAAGGCACCCTTTTCCGACTGGCGGTTGAACCACCCCGTGGAATATCCTAGCCAACAATGTCATAAGGCACTTAATCTACCGAGGTTTCACTCATCATCGACTTCGCGTAACCCAACAGGAAATAAAGCTGAGATCCAGTAGCCGTGCCGACCACGACACGCGGCTTTCGATTCTGTGCTGAGGGTATCTGTTGCGTGAGCGTAGGCTTCCACGGCCGTCGTCATATCCAATGAAGATCTTGATACGTGACCGCGTCGTCAGGTTGTTTCGCCACTGGTGCGAGCGAACTTCATCAGCGTGGTGTAAATGCACAACCCTACTGAAAGTCACTTGGAACAGTGGTTGTAAGTTGGAATATACAACAACATGACGACACATTCACATATGCGGGAAGGTTTTATTGCAAAAAGAAGAAAAAAATCTGTTATCCAGGTAGTCGTGGATTTCAGTAGCGAAGTAGGGTCGTGTTCTGTCGTTTTCCCACATAGCGGGAGGTCCAGTCTCCAGCAACTGCGGTAGCACATCTCGAATGAACAACAGGTAAAGCGCACAACTCTAACGAGGTAGCAGCACGTAAATTCCCGTTACTTAATATACAAGTCCAATCCCACAGTTGGAGAACCTTTTGTCGTGATCGTAGGCAAGCTAAGCGCATAGTTTTTCAGCTCACCAGACATAGCTAGCAGCTGGAAACACCACGGTTCAGAACGATCTCACCCATGAAAAATACGTACTGCAGGAAGCTCGACACTGCAGTACTGCTCCGGGTAGTACCAGTCTGCATAACATCAGATGATTAAAAACGTGTTCGTCATTAATTTTTATGCTGATTTCAAAAATGTTCGTAGTTTCCTTTTATCGTACTTAGCCTTTTTATAATGGAACGAAGCTTATTTTATTTTCACTTATAGAAATTTTATTAGGACGACAAACAGGGTACACGAGAGAGCCGTAGTTTTTACGTGAGTGGAGTAGGCGGACGACACAAACGCATTAGAGTGTGAGGGCTTGGCCGAATCGGAGATATTTTGTGCCTGGGACAAAATCATCTTGCACGAACTGTTAGTAGCCCACATAAAATATTAGTTCACCACAACATATCTATCAGATCATGCTTTATGAAGCAGTTTGTAAGGGCTCCTGCTTAAGTGCCGGTTTGTAAGGGATCCTGCTTAAGTACCTTTCTCTGCAATTTCCCTTCATCAGCCAAGAAAAATTGAAAGCTGGAATTTTTTGGTCTTCAAATTCACAAATTAATGAAGATAGCTAATTTGAGAATGCAGTGGATGTCAGAGAAAAAGATGCACGATTGCCTACAGGTTTGTTAATGAAACTTTCTAGAGAATAAAAAACATTCAAATTACAAGGATATTGTCAAAGCCATCGAATAGTATTTCAAGAAGTTAGATTGTAACATGAATGTAAAACTCACTTCCTGCACTCATATATTGACTACTCTGCTGAAAAGCTGGATCATTATAACGAAGAGTACATTAAAAAAAAAGAAGAGAGGAAGTGCTTGTAAAGAAAAATGAAAGTACCATGGCTGACTATTACCATACGTATAAGAGGGATAGTGAAGATGAAGGTTCTACTGCAAAATAAAAAAAGAGAAAGTCTGAAAAATTAATATAACAGAGAACTGTATCTAGTGTTTTAGCATATGCCGAAAAAATTAATCAATAATTATAGAAATATTGACCCTGATTGAAATTTATGCCTAATTACCATACTTAAATCTTTCAAATATGATAGCTCAGTTCATCAAAAATCCTGACTTGGTACAATAAAACGAAGGTAAGTTTCAGAATCAACATTACAAACTGGTACTAGAGCATTCTTTTCTGAGAAATTATCTGACAACCTATGGCGACTTTTCCTTACCAAAGCGGATGTCTCGTATTTTGAGTGTGACTTTTTAATGTGGACAGCTCCGATGAATGTATATAACATGCAATGTCTTGTTCGTGTTAGAGAAGTAAGAGAATGAACCTTGGTACCACCACATGCCCTACTCTCTAACATCATCAACAAAGCAGATCAGCTTAATGTTCCCATGAGACGGATAGATAACAATCAACGGTGTCAGATGCACTAATTCCGTGAGACCTTGCAGAGAGGTTTCGAATTTAGCCAACGGCTTTTGGTGATCAGGAACTTTTGGCAACTGTTTCTCCTCCCCTTTGTAGCCAAATGCTAGGCGTGAAAATTTCTCTATTGCCAGGATTTGCACAGACTAACCCCGCGTCGGGCACCACCGTCCATTCGTGCCTTTTTGGTTATACAATGCACAAAAATGAAAATGAAATGAGCGTATGGTAATGTTGGCCAGGAGGCCCCATCCGGGGAAGTTCGGCCGCCAAGTGCAAGTCTTATTACACTCGACGCCACATTTTTTTTTTAACGTATTTAGACTTTTATTTACAAAATAACAATTTCGTTTTACAAAATACAGTTTACATTTTACTTGTAAAGACGAGACAATCCATTCTTTATTTTTATTTTTCTGTTACTGTACTGTCCAGGTAATGATTTCATTTTGTATCTTTTTTTTTAATATTTTTCGAAAGTCTGTCAGTCTGAGGTTTTTTTAGTTGTTTCTTGCACCGTTTATTGTTGTAGTTTAGCAATTTAGCTTTTTTGAACCTTTGTACGCTACATTTATACGTATGGCAGAGTGAATATGGAGTAAGCATTGATTGTACGATCTAGTTATTTACAGAGAATAATTAGTATATAAGAAAACAAAGTTATTTTATGGAATTTTACTTATTACTAGTTATGGTATTATTATTGATATTATTTTTGTAGATGTTTTGAGTTGAGGATGTGCTCTATTCATTTTAAAATAATGTGTTATTACTATCCTCTTTTTAAATCTTGTGTTAGAAACAAGGGGGAGGCATTTTACGTTGGGTCTTGAAAAACGAGACCTTAGTGGGACATGCACTAGGCATGAAATCAGTTTGATAGAAATATTAACGAGTGTATCAGTTGTCAGCTCTTGTTTGATGGGTAAAGTGGTATCCAAAGGGGAAACCCTCATGAAAAACTATCTTAACATATTAAACAATCCATGACAAAAGAAAAAGGACATTACTATTTTAGCGAATTTTTAAACCTATTTTTTTTTTTTCGATTGAGGAAGGAGCAATTCACTAGGAAGCATTATATAGTGCAATTTTAGAGATAGTTTACTATCGGTGGTGCGAGAGAGTGAGGAAGACTGAAAGGAGGAAACTATTCGTGGTGGCAAGACAGACATATATAAGCATGTAGATCACTAGTTTGTTGTACTGATAGGCCTGTAATAGTTTTGTGGTACTCACAGTTTCGCACACCTCTCGATTGCACACGATGGAAGGCAGAAAAAAAAAGCACAAAAACACAAAAGACAAAAGGAAACTGGGAGCTACGGTTATATTGACACTACATTGGGCGACTTGCGTGTCGGTGATGAGAATGAAATGATGATGAGGACAACACAACACCCAGTCTACGAGTGAAGAAAATTTCCAACCCGGCCAGGAATCGAACCCGGGAACGCTTACACGGGAGGCAAGCACGTTACCACCCAGCTAAACAGGCGGACAATGCTCAAAATTGTGTAATACGAGTCATTTGTGGTTTTGAACTCAAGAACGTCCTACAGACACCTGTGTAGTGCACCTGGAAGGAATTATCCGAAGGTGACGGAAATCGGTAGATGTCATGTAGCTGTCCGCACAAATAAATGATAATAATTTCCAAGCAGTTATTTGGCTAGGCTTGTTTGACAGAGTTGTTGGATGTCCTCATGAGGGATATAGTGCCCATTCTGTCCAACTGGCGCGATAGACCGTCAAACCCCCGAGCTGGTTGGAGGGGCTTCCGCATAATGCGCCAAACATTCTAAATTGGGAAGAGATCCGGTGACGTTGCTGGCCAAGTTAGGGTTTCGTGAGCACCACGACAAGCAGTAGAAACTCTCGCCGTGTGCGGGCGGGCATTGTCTTGCTGCCAGGATAACTTGCCATGAAGGGCAACAAAACGAGACTCCGAATATCGACGACCTACCGCTGTGCTGTAAGGGTGCTGCGGATGACAACCAGAGAGTTCCTGCTTCGAACTGAAATGGCTCCCCAGATCATCACTCCTCTTTGTCGGGCCGTATGGCGGGCAGTAGTCAGGCTGGTGTCCCACGGCTGTCCGGCGTGTCTCCAGATATGTCGTCGCTGTCATGGGGGCACATTTCGAAGAGGGACTCATTACTGAAAACAGTTCTGCTCCAGTAAATGAGACTCAAGGCCGAATGCGCTCGACCGAACGCCCATCCTGTGGGCAATAGAGTCTCCCCCCCCCCCCCCTCTGCCCCTCGTAATTTGTGCACCACATCTGTCGGCGCTTAGTGTCAACTCATTTGAAAGTGTGCAAACGTTTTTATAAATGTTTACATGCTCCCCAGGATCCCGCAAACGGCGTGCCAGCGCGCTCGTATACGCTGGCGGGTTAAGTATTTTATTACCTCTTGAGGTAAATATTTTTCAGATTTTTTTACTTATTCCACATCCATGAGCACTATTTCACTTAAGATCTGTGGAAGGGGTATTAGTTTTATCTTAGCAAAGACGTCTTATGTATTCTTGTTTTATGAGATGTTTTATATCGTTGACACTGGCCTCACTGTGAATTTATGGAACCAGTAGTATGTCTAATACAGTGTAATCTACGTCTGAGTCTTAGCCCGGAAGGTTCGGTGCGTGTACCTTTATGCTAAGGAGCCCGCTGGGACGCTGGTTGTTGGCATCTGCGCGCGCGTGAATCACTACGCTCTCAGCTACTTTCACCCGAATTCCCCCAACTGTCCAGAGTCCGCAGATCCCTTTAACTCTCTCTCTCTCTCTCTCTGTTTATTGCTCCCGTGTGTGTGTGTGTGTGTGTGTGTGTGTGTGTGTGTGTGAGAGAGAGAGAGAGAGAGAGAGAGAGATTGTTTGTTTGTTTGTGTGTGTGTGTGTGTGTGTGTGTGTGTGTGTGTGTGTGTGTGTGTGAGAGAGAGAGAGAGAGAGAGAGAGAGAGAGAGCAGTAATTCCGTGCCGTCATAAGCGTAATGTGGGCAGCTGCGTGTGGCGTGTTTTGGATGAGTTTGTGGCATACTCAGCGAACGCCTGCTACCCACGCCATTCAGGTCTGCTTGTAGCGCCGTTGTTGCCACCGTATACCAGGTCAATCCTGCGCCACAGTAGTTTTTAGCTAGGACGGCTTTAGGCTCGTAACTCACATCGGAGCTTCGTTGATCGGAAGATCGATTAGACGTTCGGCACAATGGAAATAAGTGCCGGTTCTGTTGCGGCCTGCTTTTATTCCGTTTCGTGCAAGCAATATACAATATGGAGTTTCAATAGTGACGTGAAAGCGGTCTGAAATATTGACATGTTTTATTTTTCTTCGTCTTCGTAGTTGGGATAAGGCCAGTTGTGGACTATATTTTAACATATGTTTTTCCTTATGTTTCCTTCTAATTCTGTCTCTGTATTTTTTCAAAAAAGACCTCTTCAGTTTCTTCTGACTGTACAGTCATTTTTTTCTGTTCGTTCATTCGTGCAGTTCCTTCCATTTTATTTAGGATGTTGCTGCACTCTGGTCTGCTGTACACTGTCTCCTATGTTATATTTATTTGTTTTGTCCTCTTTTCTTTCCTTCAGTCAGTCAATTATTGTCTTCCATATATTCAAACATTCCCACACATATTCTGTCCAGAACTACTCTTTTCATGCTTCTGTAGAAGGACTTTACCAAGAACATTAACAAGAGCTGTATATCATCGATTTCTGCGCGCTGAATTATCACCGCTCTTGGCCAGCGTTATCTTTTCAGAAAGACAATAACAGTAGTTTATGATTCACTGCGAATAAAGGCTGAAAGATGTGTGAGGATGCTGTATAAACATAGGCAGCACTGCCTATAGCGTCTGCTTCTTCGTCAGAGACAGGCGGGAATGAGAGCATAGATTGGCACATACATCAACATGGAATTGGTTTCCGTCTATATTATTACCACAGTTTTTATTCTAATTTTCACTACTACTACCTCCTGTAAGAACATGTGACTTTATTTAAACACGTTGTACACTGTCCTTACAGCGCAACGCCACCAGGTGGCATTCATTCTCGTGGTGGGCAGTGGCCGTAAAGTTTCTGTTCATGAGTGATTCGCCCTTCTTGTGATGTATAGTATCTATAGTTGTAAAACTACCGGTGGCTACCGTAGACTATCGTAAGTAATAGTAGATAACCGTAGTTTCCCTAATAACTTTGGTCAGTTAAAGTCGCACCCGCGTTACCTGTCCATTAGGTGTGCTGCATACCTATAGGGGGTTACTTACAACGATCGCTTTCTTTACGTATGCGATCAGTGTCTTACCAGATTCCCATAAAAATCGGAAGTGGTGAACTGTCCAGAAACTGAGTGAGGATATGTAATGGGCCAGGTAATCTATGGAAAGTTTTTATTCTACGCAGTTATCCTGCTCTCTTACACTTAAAAATAAACAGTATTTGTGCCGAAACTGAAATTGTCAATGTTTAATTCAGGTTTTATTCGAAAACTGTTGATTTGTGACGTGAAAGAGGGGGGATGTTGTAATAAAAATAAAGAATACAACAGCAGTATAGTATAAACCTATATACTGTAGCGCTAGAAAAAGCAATTTCCTCAGCAAAAAAGTAAAATAAAAAATGCAAAACAAAACTAAATCAACCATCGCTTCAGTACTTCGTCGAATTCATATAACACATATTTCTGTTATTCAAAACAAAATTCGTATTTATCAATAATAACAGGAAACTCTTGCCTTTGATCATGATGAAGAACGTTCTATTGGCGACAAAATATCAACAATACATATATTATTATTATTATTGGTGTTTTGCCCTTAAAGAGCGCATTTGGACTAAACTACATGGCCAGTTCCTTTTGCTGCCTTCCTTGCTGCCCAAACTTCCCTCATTCGCTCGCTGTGTTTCTGTTTCCGGTCCTCTGTCCATGCTTTTTGTCGGCTTTGTGTCTTCGGCTTCATCTTGATTGCCTTTTTGGTTGCCCATATTTCTTTCATCTTCTGGCTGTGATCTTGCTTGCGTTCTTCGGTCCATTTTATGCCTGTTCGTTTGTCACATAGTATCTCATGTAGTTTACTTTTCTTAATGGTGTTTCTGAATTTTATTCTGTCGTTTATTGTGTCTGCTGTTATGTTGAGTTGGTTCAGGTCGTTTTCTACCTCTGTCCCCCATTTGTTGTTTCTAGTGGTTACCCAGTCAAAGATCTGTTTAGTCAGCCTGTGTGATGGCATTCTGTATAGGTGTCCATAGATTTGTAGTCTGCGTTTTCTAATCTTTTCTGTGATTGTCTCCGTATGTTTGTACAGTTCCTCTGTAGGTTTCTTGATCCATATTCCATTGTTGTTAGTTGCGCCAAATATTTTCCTAAGTATTTTCCGTTCTACTTTTTCTAATTGTCTGATACGTGTATGCCCTAGGATTAGTGTGGTCTCCGCTGCATATAGTGCCTCGGGGAGCACCACCGTGTCGTAATGGCGTAATTTGGCTTTTTGTGAGATAGACTTCTTGTTGTAATGATTCCACACTACTTTGTATGCCTTGTCCAGTTTAGTCTTTCTTTCTTCGTTTGAGTATCTGTTATGTCCACTCATTTGCAGTGTTTCACCGAGGTATTTGAAGTTTGCCGTTTTGTAAATCGTGCCATACTTTGTGTTCAGAGATGAGAGTTTCTTTGTGCTCATAAACTGTGTCTTTTCGTAAGAGATCTGAAGTCCAGTTTTGGAAGCGATTTCGTGCAATTTTTCAATAGCGTCTTTTGTTTCCTTTATACCTTTCGTGACAATCGCCAAATCGTCTGCAAAAGCCAGGCATTTAATCTGTAGGTTTCCTAAGGTTATCCCCTGTTGTGATATTTCCCATTCTTTTATGACCTTATCTAACACCAGATTGAAAAGGAGAGGTGAGAGGCCATCGCCTTGTCGGACACCTGTGCGAATTTCAAAGGGTTCTGATAGTTCCCCACTGAACTTTCCTTTGGAGGTCGTGTTGGTTAAAGTTTGCTCTATGATAGCCTGTGTTCTGTTGTCTACTTTGTATTCTGCTAGAATTTTGAAGAGAGTTTTCCGGTCAATAGAGTCGTACGCCTTTTTGAAGTCAACAAAGGTAATGATCAGGTTCTGTTTGTGTTGTAAAATCATTTTCAGGTTCCAAATTTGTTCCGCACAAGACCGCCCTTTACGGAAGCCTGCTTGGTATTCCCCAATCAAGTGGTCGGTCTGGCATTCTAGTCTGTTCAGTAAAGCTTTAGACCGGTAGTAGGGATATTCCTCTGTAGTTGTTCGGGTCAGTCTTGTCACCTTTTTTGTGTAGTGGGTGTATCAGGGCAGTTTTCCAGTCGTCAGGAATTTTCATGGTCTTCCAGATGTCTTCCAAGATCCTGTGGATGTCTTTGGTGAGTTCTGGGTCTTGTAACTTCCAGATTTCCGCGATGATGCCATCTTCTCCTGGTGCTCTACGATTCTTGAATGACTTGATTATTTCTTTGACTTCTTCTAGAGTTGGAGGTTCACTATCTGAATTGTATGTGCTCGTTTCTGTCATCATTTCTTCCATAGGGGGGTCCGTGTTGAGCAGTTTTTCAAAGTACTTTGCCAGAATGTCACAATTGTTTTTGGTATTGGTTTCTAGGGTTCCATCCGGCCTTCTGAAGCACAAGTTGGGTGGTTGATATCCAGTCATATTTTCTCTGAACGTTCTGTAGAAGTTTCTTGTATTGTTCTTCATGAAGTGCGATTCGATCTCTGTCAGTCGCCGTTTGTCATACTGTCGATTTTCACTGCGAATGATTTTGCTTGATTGCTTCTGTGTTTTCAAGAAGTTCATCCAATTCTCTTGGGATTTATGGCTACTAAATTTTTTCCAGGCACTGATTCGTTGGTCAATAGCTTGGTCACAGGTGTGGTTCCACCAACGGTGTTACCGTGTGCGTGGTGCTTTTGCTAGTTTCATGGCCTCTCGGATTCTTCGTGAAAGTTGTGTCCAGTCTGTCGTTTTCTCCATTTTAATTTTGTGTAATATTTGTGTCTGGTTTAAAGTAACGTATTCTGGATCTGGTCTAACAATTTTGTTCTTCTGGAGCTTTTTCTTGGGCAAAAGACGAATCCTGATCTGTAGTAGGTGGTGGTCTGAGTCGAAGTAGCCTTTACGGGTGTCTATGTTCAAAATTTCTTTTTGTGAGTCTTTCTGGACTATTACGTGGTCGATTTGTAGTTCTTGCTTTCCGCTGGGGAATTTCCATGTGGTAAGTTTTCGTGTTGGTTTCTTGAATTTTGTTGACATAATGGTGAGGTCGTGGCTTTTGCAAAAGTCTATCAGATGTTTTCCGTTTTTGTTGGTGTCCTTGTGTGGAGTATGTTTTCCTGTGATATGTCTGTATATCTTTTCTTTTCCGAGTTTAGCGTTGAAGTCTCCCAGTATTATTTTGACTCTATGTGCAGGGATTTTTCTGATAGTTTCTTCCATTGTCGTCCAGAAGTCATCAATTTCCTGTTGTAGTCATTACTCAGTGCATGTGCGTTGATTATTGTGTAGGATTTATTGGCTGATTTCTCTATGATGGTGCTGATTCTTTCGTTTGGTGACGAAAAGTCGATTATGCTGTCCGTGATGGACCTGTGTACTGCAAATCCTGTGCCAAAAAGCCTTAGGTTTTTCAGTTGTCTCGATGGTTTTCCTTTGTATATTCTAAAATTCTCCGTGTTGAAATGGTCTTCGTCTGTGAATCGTGTTTCTTGCAGTGCACATATTTTAATTTAAATTTGTCGAGAGTGTCTGTCAGTTGTTTCATCTTTCCTGTCTTCATCAGTGTGTTCACGTTGAGTGTGCCGATGTAGTGTTTGCGTTTGGTCTTGAGGGAGTTTGAGAAGCTCCGATTCTTCTCATGATGTCCGTGAGCCCCCGGAATCCGATGCTCACGACGATCCCAATCTATTGACTGGGGCCCGGGGTAATGAGATTTTTCTCGTTGTACCATCATGATGTTTAGTAGTTGGATGTATGGCATGCTGCCGACTACAACCTGACTTTCCAGATCAGGAGGTTGGTTGAGGCCGCCACTGACATGTGGAGCAGACGCCTTTTGTAGCCGCCCACTGTGGGAACAGACGCTACTAGTAGTTTTGGTCCGCCCCGAGTATTTCATTTCCTCGGTACCACCTATATCTAGGAGGCATTCCCCTATCCGACGCTTGGGGAGGCGCTCGGTTGCGGGTCTACTAACCGCCCCGAGCAACAATACATACATACATATATATATATATATATATATATATATATATATATATATATATATATATATATATATATATATATATATATGCAAGTAAACTATGCTTGAATCAAAAGTAATTGCTTTGGTTATATAAAAGAACTGAAGTTATGGGTTCAACTAATGTTATTACTTGTTATTGTTGTCTTCAGTCCAAAGACTGGTTTGATGCAACTCTCTATGCTGCTCTATCCTGTGCAAACCTCTTCATCTCCGAATAACTACTGCAGTTTACAACTTTCTGAATCTTCTTACTGCATTCATTTCTTCGTCCCCCTCTACGACTTTTACCCCCCTCAAATACTAAACTGGTGATCCGTTGCAGTCTCAGAATGTGTCCTATCAGCTGATCCTTTCTTTTGGTCAAATTCTGCCACAAATTTCTCGTCTCCTCAATTCTATTCAGTACTTCCTCATTAGTTATAAAATGCAATTTATTACCTTGTTTTTCGAATATATTTGTAGTTCAAACTTTTAGGTAAATGATGTATTTTCGCAATGTATATGTTAGGTTACTGAGGTTTATGTTGACAATTTTGTACCCACAAAGCATTAGGTTCCACTTCACATGTTTCTTTACTTGTGTGTATCTACTTGAGTAACGGTGTCAATTCAGTTTCGTGTATATTACTGTTTTTCATAAGCTGACAATATAATCACGCTATAAATACGACGTTTTCTAAGATATACTTTATTGCTTCTACTTTTCTGGTAACTGACAGCGTATATTTTTGTTGGCAATCGCCACTGAATATGGCAGGGCATATTTTACATTGTATTTTTTGGAGTTCTTATTAAACATGTGATCTGTCTTGTTCTCTAGTTAACTACGATCAGTCTTCGTGACAGTTCCTTTACAGCCTTTAGATTTTGTAGTGTGTTACTGTGATATCAATTTCTTGGTATTTAAGGTCATGAACGTAGTAAATAGGCATGTACATTCATTGTGACGTTGAGAACTTTCGAAATACCCAATAGAAACATGAATTTCTTTTCTAACAAATGTATTTGGCTTTTTAAGTACTTTCGTATTTCTCTTTAACCTTTGAATTAACTTTATTTGGTGGGTACAATACGTTACTTAAATTTTTCATTCTTCATTTGATGGTCTTCGATGATGATTGTCTGAGTGACCGAAACCGGTGGAGAATAATGGGTTATTTGTACAGCTAATGGTTAAAAATGCAGTTCTTTATCTGACGGCTTTACAATGTCACCTCAGCAAAATATTAATTCGTTCAAATTGTGCGTAGTATTTCGTCACAGATTTTTTTTACAGATAAATCGAATGTGCAGCATTTTCGATAGACTAAGGATGCCTTTGCCTCAAAGTCAGTCAGTCATATGTAGATCCTCTACAACCATGCTGCGCAAAGTGGCGATGAAACAACCACAGATTTCGATCGATATTTAGGAAATTTGTCGCTGACGGAAGCATAACCACGAGGAAATTCTCCACACCAATTCTAAACAGTGTACTGCGAAGGTGACTGACTACCAAAAGTTGAACAAAGCGATTCGAAACCGTGTTCTTGAGTGTGGCCTCCAAAAAAATTGTATTAAATGTTCGTACAAGAAGGGGAGTAGAACTCGTGCTCTGAGAGCTCCGTACAAACTTAGTTACGTATCTAGATAGGTCTTGTACAGGTTTTGAAGTGAGACTTTGCTAGTATCAAAATGTGTGACACAAGTGGTCATATCTTTTGACTGCAATGGCTAAGAAGCTGAAATTTTTTACGCCATCACGGAACCGCAGACCTGAATTTCAGCTTGATACCTCTACCCGTTCCTGAGAAAAAGGGGTTAACAGACAGACCGGCAGCAGAGTGACCTTACAAAGATTCAATTTTTACCGACTGAGGTACGAAACACTAAACATGATCACACGAAAACCTCCACGTGGTATTTCCATTTACCATAACACTGTTTCTGTAGACAGTCACTGTAAACAGACTGCTCGAGCAATTTCTGAACTGCTAATGTTTTAAAATAAACAAAAGTTAACTCTATAACGATATTAATGTCACATCTCAATAGAGCCATCTGGTGGGCGTTTATAAAATCTTAACATGTAGCCCACCTACGAAGGAAGAAGGAAGGAACATTACAGTTCAACGTCCCGTCGGCACCTGGGTCATTAGAGACGGGCGCATATGCGATCTCTGTTACATCTGTTTCTTTAGTATTATGGGTTCAGTGTTTTCAAATGATTGTTACCAGCCATCTTATGTCACTTTTTTGACTTCGTTTTGTCAGTTTCTATGTCGTCTGCCAGTATCCTATATTCTCACCAAATCTCAGACAGTCGATTTTTATTGTAGACCTACGTAGCGTTCTCCGATTTGTCATTTCTATTAAACACGTCCCCATATTCTGATCACTTCCTCACAAACGGCTTGAACAATCGAAGTAATTTCCATTTTCTTTCTGATACCTCTTCCAATTACAAACACTTCGGTCGGTGATCAAACTCCAAATTTTGTCACCAACTAAAAATTCCTCTGAAGCGTCCTGTCTCTCGAATCATATGACATCTCAGAATTAACAAATGCTGTCGTACAGTAATTTAATTGGATTTAAGCGGAAATTTTCTTCGTTTCCTGTTCTCCGTTTCCCAAGATGCTGGCATTCTTCCCACGATTTATTTCATTCATAACGGAGTATGTTAGTTTGAAGACTAGTGGACTTACAATTATGTTAGAGAAAAAAATTGTGTATATACACACACATCTTGTTGCATCGCATATGACTAAAATATGTGTCGCACTAGTACCATTGTTTCCATATCGGATATTACATTTTACATGAGACTTGAGGAACAGCAGAACCAACCTTCTTTTTCTTCTTGATATCACAATTTCACTGTAGAATCTAGGCCGGACGTCTCTGTTCAGCGTGGATCAGCCGGATGCCCTTCCTGTAGCCATTAACACTTTACACGAGGGGGAGCAGTGTCGTGTGCGCTTTTCACGCCGCTACCGCCTCCATAGCTGAGGTCGCTAACGCAAGCCTGTGCGGTGGCGCTCAACTTGGAGATACGTCGGTTCGAATCGTGGTGGTGGTATGAATGAAATTTTCACTGCCAGTATTTGGCCGATAAGGGGAGGAGTTTAGTGGCGTACAGTTCCTTTATCACCGTTCTCTGCGCCAACGTCCTGGATTAAATTTCAAACCTCTCCTCAGTGTCTCATGAAGTGAAAGCATGTGACACTGTTGATAGTGATTTTTCCGTCTTCTGTTCGAGAGGAGCACGCTATATGGCGGCACCAGGTTTTACCGCATCCCTCCTCTGATCATCATCATCATGTAGCGCAAACAAGACACACATTAATTTCAGCCACTCACCCTGCAAATTGGCTGCAAACTGTTTATTTCTTGTTGATTACGTATGTTCACGACAAGTGTCAAGGGTTCCTGTTAACTTTACGTTTATATATATATATATATATATATATATATATATATATATATATATATATATATACTCCTGGAAATTGAAATAAGAACACCGTGAATTCATTGTCCCAGGAAGGGGAAACTTTATTGACACATTCCTGGGGTCAGATACATCACATGATCACACTGACAGAACCACAGGCACATAGACACAGGCAACAGAGCATTCACAATGTCGGCACTAGTACAGTGTATATCCACCTTTCGCAGCAATGCAGGCTGCTATTCTCCCATGGAGACGATCGTAGAGATGCTGGATGTAGTCCTGTGGAACGGCTTGCCATGCCATTTCCACCTGGCGCCACAGTTGGACCAGCGTTCGTGCTGGACGTGCAGACCGCTTGAGACGACGCTTCATCCAGTCCCAAACATGCTCAATGGGGGACAGATCCGGAGATCTTGCTGGCCAGGGTAGTTGACTTACACCTTCTCGAGCACGTTGGGTGGCACGGGATACATGCGGACGTGCATTGTCCTGTTGGAACAGCAAGTTCCCTTGCCGGTCTAGAAATGGTAGAACGATGGGTTCGATGACGGTTTGGATGTACCGTGCACTATTCAGTGTCCCCTCGACGATCACCAGTGGTGTACGGCCAGTGTAGGAGATCGCTCCCCACACCATGATGCCGGGTGTTGGCCCTGTGTGCCTCGGTCGTATGCAGTCCTGATTGTGGCGCTCACCTGCACGGCGCCAAACACGCATACGACCATCATTGGCACCAAGGCAGAAGCGACTCTCATCGCTGAAGACGACACGTCTCCATTCGTCCCTCCATTCACGCCTGTCGCGACACCACTGGAGGCGGGCTGCACGATGTTGAGGCGTGAGCGGAAGACGGCCTAACGGTGTGCGGGACCGTAGCCCAGCTTCATGGAGACGGTTGCGAATGGTCCTCGCCGATACCCCAGGAGCAACAGTGTCCCTAATTTGCTGGGAAGTGGCGGTGCGGTCCCCTACGGCACTGCGTAGGATCCTACGGTCTTGGCGTGCATCCGTGCGTCGCTGCGGTCCGGTCCCAGGTCGACGGGCACGTGCACCTTCCGCCGACCACTGGCGACAACATCGATGTACTGTGGAGACCTCACGCCCCACGTGTTGAGCAATTCGGCGGTACGTCCACCCGGCCTCCCGCATGCCCACTATACGCCCTCGCTCAAAGTCCGTCAACTGCACATACGGTTCACGTCCACGCTGTCGCGGCATGCTACCAGTGTTAAAGACTACGATGGAGCTCCGTATGCCACGGCAAACTGGCTGACACTGACAGCGGCGGTGCACAAATGCTGCGCAGCTAGCGCCATTCGACGGCCAACACCGCGGTTCCTGGTGTGTCCGCTGTGCCGTGCGTGTGATCATTGCTTGTACAGCCCTCTCGCAGTGTCCGGAGCAAGTATGGTGGGTCTGACACACCGGTGTCAATGTGTTCTTTTTTCCATTTCCAGGAGTGTATATAGCAGTGGCCTACTTTGAGACTTTATCTTATATTATACTTGCGCCTAGATGGAGTGACGTCCATAAATCATCTTGGAACGGAATTTGTTTTATGTACTATGTTGTTAACATAGAGCATTTTTTTACTTTCTATAATAACAGTGAAAATTCGTATTATTTTTTTACAGTTACAAAATTATAAATCGTGCCACTGCCAATATAATAATACTATGAGATTTTATCCTATATTACACTTTCATCTAGATGGAGTCACATCCATATACCAACTTAGAACGAAAGTTCTTTTATGTACTACGTTGTTAAAATAGGTCACATATTTACTTTCTACAGAAATTTAGTGTTATTTTTTTGACTGTTGTAAAATGACAGATCGTTCCAAGGATGCTTTATGTTTACAGGTAAATTATATCTTAGGTAGTCAGAGATATTTTCTGCTAAAGATATTGTGCATTATGTAGATATGTGATTGTAACGTTGTCTTTTGTTTTTTGTTATCGTGTTGTGTTCATCACTCTTCTTTTTCTGTTATGTTAGTAAAGTTTTCCAGATAATTTTTATGTTTGAGGTTCGTCTATTCGTTTAGGATGTCATACGGATATCTATTTGTGTGTGCATAAGTTTCTAGTTCTTCCAAAATGTTCATGGTTTGGGCTTTTGGTATCCAACGTAGAACTATATTTTTCAAGTGTAGTTAAAAACATGATTGGTTGCTCTCGCGTGTTCTTTAAATGTAATACTAAAACTTTGTTGTGTTTGTCCAATGTAAAAACTATCACAGTCGTCGCACGAAGTTTTGTATACACGTGGATTAGAAAAGATAGAGACGTCGCTTTCTCCTGATCTCTACTTTGTAAGTTACTAGTAGTGCAAAATGCTAGTTGCAGTTTCGTATTCCTTACCAAATTGTTTAGTTTGAAAAGAGATGACGAATCTAAAACGAACAACATGCATAGGCTAAATCTCGCACAAAATAATGACTAGGGTGTTATCAGCCAGAAATTATCATTTCTGACCTTAGTTTTTCTATCGATGTAAAAATATTTTTAAGTAATAGAAAACTTTTACCAACAACATGCTATCTACCCCGATAACTGGATATCTATGATACAGTTACCATGTCGAAAACAATCTTTGTGATTAACACAACGACAGAAGTGGACTTTTCTCATTCGTCACTTCCAAAACATATTTCACTACCGAAAGACATCTTCATTACAACTGTGAAGATGATTCTACCTTCACGGAGGTAAAATTGTAAAACTTGTATAGCGTAATCACTGTGCATTCACTATAATCAGTACCATTACATACCGTGAAAAATGAGCCATTACAAAACAAAAGAAGAAAAATTTGTTAACCAGCTACAGTATACAACCCCAGTGCACCATAACTCTTATAAGAACCGAAATGCTGGAAATATGTCAGAGTGACCATGATGATCCATCTAGATAAATGACTTCCGTTTCTTTCAGATTGCCTGGTGACTAAAACAGAACCCAGTTTAAGGTGTCCACAGTGACAGATGCCCGATCGAGGTTGTGCAGTGGTTCCACTCTGGACCGTATTTCGGGATGACGTTGTTTTAAATCCCCCTCCGGCGATTCAGATCTAGTTTCCGCGTGGTTCCCCTAAATCTCTTAAGGTAAATGCTGTGATGATTCCATTGAAAAGGATACGAACGATGTCTTCCTCTATCCTTCCCCAACCTACGGCTGTGCTCCACTCCTCCCCCCCCCTCTCTCTCTCTCTCTCTCTCTCTCTTTATCTCTCTCTCTCTCTCTCTCTCTCTCTCTCTCTCTCTCTCTCTCTCTCTCCCTCATTGTCGAAGGCACGCTAAATCCTAATTTTCCTTCCTTCAGTAAATGAAAGACTTGTTCATTGTTCCTTGCATTCTTTTTGTGTAATACCGAAACCCTAAAGTTAAATTTCTTATTTCTTTATAAACGTGGGTTAGCCACCCAAATAACAGAACGAGGTACTCATCTACGTAAATGATACACTATGATACTTTTTTCGAGCGGTCTTAAGGAGAAGCACTGGATTACCGAATAAAAATAAAGGGTGTTATTCAAAAAAGACATGTTATTGTTATTATCTTCGTAACAATGACACAAGAAAGACAGTCGTGCTGGGTACTTTCCCATGGTAACCAAACAACGTTACCTTAACACACTTTTTTATTTTGCTTCTGGAGAAAAAGTTACTGTTACTCTCCTGGTTCCACAAACGAAGTCGGCTTTCGTCCTCGTCAACTAGCCTCCTGCACAACGTTCTGGCCCTGGATTCTGTTTCACTTGCAGATCCTTGGCCACCTGGTCTCTTCATCTTTTTTCGATTTCTTTTCTCACACTTTTGCGAATATTGAGCCCACCTCTCTTACACAGACATCGCCGCACATCTCAGTCTCCTTGTCTCAGCTTCCGCAACATTTGGTTAATTATGCTGGGTACCCCAGGAGGTATGGTTAAAATTCATGGATATGACAGAAACGATCATTCGAAGCAAAAAAGTCTGCTAAACATGGGCACTAAAACGCATACCTTAAGAGCTATGAGCACTTGTTCATCTTCGCTACTGTGTAACATATCTTTTCTACTGATCGAGTCCCCACAGCTCTTAAGGAATGTCTTTTAGAAGTCATCTTTATCAGATATTTTTTCTTGTTTTGGTCCATACTATCTCCTCCCAAAATATGGAAAGTAAAAAATTTGCAGTAGAAGAGATTTCTTTCACAGTATGGAAGATTAATTGCTCATGGCTCTTACGGCACGCATTTTAGAAAATATTCATTACACTTTTTGCTTCGAATGATCGTTCCTGTCATATCCTTGAATACTGACCATTCCTCCTGGGACACCAGTATACCTCTCTGAGCTCTCCGTTCGTTCTTCTTCGCCATTCTCCTCCCTCACAAATTGGTCCGAATATTTTCCGCGGAATTTTCTTTTAAAAAACCGTTATCTTTCCTCTGTATACTTACCTGTCCGCTATTTTTCTGCCCCACACAATAATACTGATCTGATAGTAGATTTACACACTGGAGAGCCAAAGAAACTAGTACACCGGCCTAATATCGTGTAGGGCTCCCGCGAGCAATCAGAAGTGCCGCAACACGACCTGACATGGACTCGACTACTGTATGAAGTAGTACTGGAGGGAACTGACATCATGAATCGTGCAGGGTGTCCATAAATCCGTTAGAGTACGACGGGGTGAAAATCTCTTCTGAACAACACGTTGTAAGGCATCCCAGATATGCTCAATAATGTTCATGTCTGGGGAGTTTGGTGGCCAGCGGAAGTGTTTAAACTCAGAAGAGTGTTTCTGGAGCCACTCTGCAGTAATCCTGGACGTTTGGGGTGTCGCATTGTCCTGCTGGAATGGCCCAAGTCCGTAATAATGCGCAACGGACACGAATGGATGCAGGTGATCAGACGGGATGCTTACGTACTTGTCACCTGTCAGAGTCGTATCTAGACGTATCAGGGATCTCATATCACTCCAACTGCTCACACTCCACACCATTACGAAGCCCTCACCAACTTGAACACTCCCTTGCTGACATGCTGGATCCATGGGTTCATGAGGTTGTCTCCATTCCCGTACACGTCCATCAGCTCTATACAATTTGAAACGAGACTCGTTCGACCAGGCAACATGTATCCAGTCATCAACAATCCGATGTCGGTGTTGATGGGCCCAAGCGAGGCGTAAAACTTTGTGTCGTGCAGTCATAAAGGGTACACGAGTGGGCCTTCGGCTCCGAAACCCCATATCGGTAACGTTTCGTGGAATGGTTTACACGCTGATACTTGTTGATGGCCCAGCGTTGAAATCTGCGCCAATTTGCGGAAGGGTTGAACGATTCTCTTCAGTCGTCGTTGATCCCGTTCTTGCATAATCTTTTTCCGGTCGCAGCGATGTCGGAGATTTTATGTTTTACCGGATTCCTGATATTCACGGTACACTCCTGAAATGGTCCTACAGGAAAATCCCCGCTTCATCGCTACCTCGGAGATGCTGTGTCCCATCGCACGTGCGTCGACTACAGCACCACGTTGAAACTCACTTAAATCTTAATAACATGCCACTGTAACAGCAGTAACTGATCTAACAACAGCGCCAGACGCTTGTTGTCTTGTATAGGAGTTGCCGACGGCAGCGCCGTATCCTGCCTGTTTACTTATCTCCGTATCGCGGAATTCCTAGCGCTTCAGTGCATATTGTTATCCTCTTGAAAAAAATAAGAATGACAATAATTTGTTGACTGGCATCTCTGGATGCCACTTTGTATTTTTTTTCTCGTCATTTCTGCTTTTCACTACAACCGCGACATACGCTGATCAGCTTCTTTGAACACGTGTTTGTCAATTCGCAAGGTTTCAGCCGTTTTGTCTTGTAACTTCTTTCTACTCTCATGAGTTTCGGTTTCTCATGATTTGTCTGAAATCCAACTTCCGTTGTTTTGTATTCTTGACGGTATTTTCATGTCATCTAGACTTTCAGAGATTATGTTACATCATCTGCAAAAGCCAGTTCATTAATTTTTATTGTTACGCTTAACTCCCCTTCTGCTTCGCTTGCTGCACCCAGTGCTTCCTGCATAATTATGTTGAACAAGAGTGGTGACATTGCAACCCCTTGCCTGACTCAAGAGCATGCCTGGGATGAAAATGGAAACAAGTTCTATGGGGGGGGGGGGGGGGTGTCAAGAAAAATGGGATGGTGACAGCTGCATTCAAGGAACGGCCGAGGAGTATATTAGTACCCTAAGAAGAAGAAGCAGGCCAGTCATAAAGGTTGTGCGTGCGCGAGGTGGGAGATACGTCGCGTGTTGTGTCTGCCAGCGCCAAGTCTGGGGCAACAAGCTGGCTCTTGCGTGCCACGTAGTTGCCCCGGCCGCCGCTAGGTGGGCCTGGCGTGGCGTAGCTTCTTTTTCAGTTGCCCGGGCGCGCCACGTCTTTTTGCTCGTTGAAGCAGCAGCAGTAGCAGGGAATGTGGGTCAGCGTCCGCAGGCGCCCCACGTGCCGCCGCCCGCTCCACGTGAGCGGAAGTACCGCTCTGCAGGCTCGCAATGCAGCTTGCCTTTCTTATTCACTTAGTCTAATGACGTGACGATTCCAGCCAACACACTCACGTATCCTGATAAATTGTCAAAGATATGTACGCGACGCATTCTCATATGTTGTTTTCGGCGCCGTAGTCTGATACCGATTCTCAGTAAGCCGCATTCTCTTCGTGTTCCGTACTTCATTCATAGTCTATACCAATGATTCATAACCTGAGGCTAATTATCCCCTAAGGCGTGTAAAAGCAGAAGTGTTCAATTTCACTGAGGTGACAAGTCATCGGATAGCGATAGGCGCAATACAGATGCGGTAGTATCGGGTACACAAGGTATAAAAGCGAAGCTTTTCATTTGTACTCACGTGATTCGTTGAAAAGATTTCCGACGTGATTATGGTCGCACGACAGGAATTAATAGACTTTGGACGCCGAATGGTAGTTGGAGTTAGACGCGTAGGACACTCCATTTCAGAAATCCTTAGGGAATTCAGTATTCCGTGATCCACAGTGTCAAGAGTGTACCGAGAAACCAAATTTCGGGCCTTACCTCTCCCCACGGACAACGGAGTGGCCGACGGTCTTCGCTTAAAGACCGAGAGCAGCGGCGTTCGCATAGAGTTAACAGTGCAAACAGATAATTAACACTGCGTCAAATAACCGCAGAAATCAATGTGGTACGTACGACTGTCGTATCCTGTAGGACAAGGCGGCGGAACTTGGCGTTAATGTACTATGGTAGCAGACGACCGACGCGAGTGCCTTTACTAACAACATGACATCGCCTGCAGCGCCTTTCTGGGCTCATGACCGTATCGGTTGGACTCTGGAAAACCGTGACGTGGTCAGATGAGTCCAGATTTATGTTGGTAAGAGTTGATGGTGGGTTTCGAGTGTGGCAGCCTTGGACCCAAGTTGTCAGCAAGGCACTGTGCAAGCTGATGGTGGCTCCATGATGGCGTGGGCTGTGTTGTTATGGAATGGACTGGGTCCTGGTTATGTTCCGCTACTTGGAGACCGTTTGCAGCCATTCCTGGACTCCATCTTCCCAAGCGACAATGCTTCTTTTATGGATGAAAATGCGCCCTGTCACTGGGCCACAGTTGCTGACGACTGGTTTGAAGAGCACTCTGGACAGTTCAAGCGAATGATCTGGCCATCCAGATCGCCCGACGTGAATCTCATCGAAAATTTATGGGGCATATCAAGAGGCCAGTACGTGCACAAAATCTTGCACCGGTAAAACCTTCGAAATTACGGAGGGTTATAGAGGCAGCAAAGCTGAAAATTTCTGCAGGGTACTTCCAACGACTTGTTGAGTTCATGCCACGTCGAGTTTCTGCGCTAGACCGGGCTAAAAGAGGCATCCCATGAATTTTGTCACCTCTGTGTATGTTTCAGTGACACAGCGAAGTCATTTTTAAAATACTACTACTGTTATCACTTCTCTATCTCACACAGGCCACCCACTACACGCAAACTTTGTGCTTAGTAGTAAGCATCTATGACAATAATATTGAGATATATCAATCACATTTGCTTAAAATCTCGTGGAAATGCCTTCGCAGAGTTGCAGGTAGTTCTCAGAACAGCCTAAATTGTTTCATTATTCATTTCGCAACCATAAACGAACTATTTGACGGCACAATGCAGCAGTAAGTATATAATAGGCTAATGACAAATACAATGCTGTAGGTCTTAAACAGCATTATTACTATTATTATTGGCAATGGTGAAGTATAAAGCTGAAATCTTCCAATTTCTGCCTCTTCAGAAACACGAGTTCCCCAGTCAACTGGTTTGCAAGGAGTGGGCCTAAGTATAGTGCAGACGTTTTAAATTGATTTATTTTAAATAGGGTGGTGCGTGTGATGAGTCCAGTGTGTCTAAGGAGGGGAATTGTGCGGGGGAAGCTTGTTTCGTAATAAGTGTCTACCGTCAATGTGGATATTAAGCTTTCTTTTATGAGTAGACATTGCAAGTAGCACTTGTGATGCACTGAAAACTGTTCATCATTCTACAAAAAATATTGTCAGGAATATGAAGTACCAATCGTCTCATTAACTCATTAGTTCACAATTTAATAAAACACGTACAAAAACTAAATACCATTTATCTTTCATCATTTTGAAAAGGGAAGTACTCAGAAAGTTAGTTTTCATTCTAAAGCTCAGTTAGGCGCTATTGCTGACTGATGATGGTGAGGGGACGTGAGGAATGGAGGGGGATGGATGGTAATAGCTAATACCTGACTGAACAGAGGAGTAATAGTCTCACAAAGATGGGGGACTCTGCTCTATTATAATTTGGAATACTACAATCAACTACTTAAAGTTTATACTGTAATCACAAAAATCTTATAAGTGTTATACGCAGTGTATTTGTCTCAGCATTTAGACTGATGCTCGCAACAGCTAACTACCATCAACTAAAGGACTTTTGTAAGTATGGTAGCTCCAAAGAAAAAAAATCGAGTGAAGTCTTGGAAAGGGTAATGAAAGAAAGAAATCCCATTACGAAAGGAAAGCGCAGAATTGGTTGGTCAAATATTGCTAGGAAATGAAATTCTGGAAACAGCTATTGAAGATAAAGTGGAAGGGCACAGGAAAACAGGAAGAAGAACTGAAAAGGTAAGATGCCAAACTCCAAACTACGACGCAGATGGCAGGAACCGGCCAATAGGTGATGATGATGATGGTGGTGGTGGTGGTGGTGGTGGTGGGGGTAATGATGATGATTTACTGGCAATCCAACAATCCATTACCTACTTACGGAACCGTTACGAAGTCGTTGTCAAGCATTGCCGTGCCAAACCAACAAGCTCACGTGCAGTGCCAAACCTGCGTGAGGAAAGCGCATTTTATTCCCGATACGCCTCTCTACCTGCGGCTGTCGCTGTGTTTAGCCTCGGTAAGCGGAGCTCGCATCCTCTGCTCCCCGCAATCAATAAAAATGCGATCAGAAACTCTTGAACAAACTACAGCCCGTCAGCTCTCGCCAACGCTGGTGCATAAACTACCAAGATAAATCACGTGCAACATCAACAATGAGACGGCCAATGTTTGTCGCAACAACTTGGAATTTGCTCTCACCGTGCTCTCATGCCCTCTGACAGCTGACATTTCGTAACGCGAGTACCGTAAAGGGGAACCGTTATGAAGGGAAGACAGCGATCCTGCCTCCTCGCGAATGGAACTGTTGAGCGTGACACGTGGGCTTTTACAGAGCTCTTTATACACGGTCCAATCACAGTAACGTGATCGCCGCCTATTTTCGACGTCAAAGTGCAATAAACACTCATAGACGACAGACAGCAGCACCAGCAGTGGAGTGTGTAAAGCATGTCGGGGGGACGTGCATGACAGGCAGTTATTGTCGTAATGCGGAAACGGAGCTACTTACCTGACGTCCAAAAGGGCATGATCATTGGCTTTCGGGTCAAGGCTGGAAGGATTTCGGAAACAGCAAAGTAAGTAAAACGTTCGCATGCCGCAATGGTTAAAGTATAGCGTGCATGGCAAAATGGCGCTCTCCAGAACCCAGGACTGTGGAGGCTTGTACGGAGAAATAGACGTGTAACAGTTGAGCAACTGACAGCCCAGATGAACCAATGGCTACTTCCGTGTGGCCTCCACACAAGCGTCTTGATTATGCACCTATGCTGACTGCTGTTCATCAGCGACGACGGCTGGTATTTGCACGAAGTACCGCAACTCGACGTCTATTGACGGTGAGTGGCGACTAGTGGCCTTTTTACACGTTTTATGCTCCGTTGGATAGATGGTCGTCGGATCAAGGGAAGGGTCCAGGGTAGAGTAGGGAGCTTTATGGTCTGGAGAATGTTTTCGTTGCATTCCCTGCGTGATTTCGTCATTCTGGAAGGCACAACGGATCAACACAGATACGCTTCTATCGTTGTGGACCATGTCCACCCCAACATGCAAAAATGGCTCTGAGCACCATGGGACTTAACTTCTGAGGTCATCAGTCCCTTGAACTTAGAACTACTAAAACCTAACTGAGCTAAGGACATCACACACATCCATGCCCGAGGCAGGATTCGAACCTGCGACCGTAGCGGTCGCGCGTTTCCAGGCTGTAGGCCCGACATGGAGTTAGTTATTTTCTCAGTATGATGTCATCCACCATCATGACAGTTCAACGTATCACACAGTTCACAGTGTACACCAGGAGGGCTTAACCAAACTGCCCTGGGCACCCAGTCGAGAACCTGCGAGGCCCCCTCGACCAGGCTGTTCGCGCTGTGGATCCTCAACAGAGAAACCTAGCGTAGCTGGCCACGACACTGGAGATGGCATGACTCCACATCCCTTTCGGTGCCTTCCACAACCTCAGAACCTCACTGACACTCTTCCTGCACGTTCGAACTGCAAAAGATGGTTGTTCAAGCTTTTGACAGATGGCCACATTAAATGTTCCCGGATAGTGTACTTTTATGAATCATGGTTTTAATAATCTCTTTTCCTGGTTGCTCTGTAACGCGATTAATTATAAGGCGTCTGTCGCATCCAGAAATAGCAGCTCTGTCGTTGTATGTTACATGAAAGGTCATACACTTATATAAAGAATAGGAGTGGACCCCACCCTGAACCCTGGAGCACAGAGTTGTTTTGCTCTCAAAACACAGCTGACGAGTTGGCAGGGGCGCGTGCCCCTTTATCACGGATAAGGTGCGTGCGACAGGGCGGCTGGTGGGGCCCGAGCCGCCACCTGCGCGCCGCATGCATTATTAACGGCCGGCATTGTCTCCCCTGGCAGGCCGCGCCTGTAGCATGCCGCGCACACAGCAGCAGCCACGGCGTGCCCGCGCTGCCGCCAGTTTTAAAGTCCGGCCTCGACCCACCTCCTCCCTCCAGCGCGCGCAGCTGCCACTGCTTATCAAACACAGTCGGCAAATTCCTCTTTTCTGAGAAGCGAGACTAATGGTTAACAACCACTCGACACTTCAACTTTTCCTCTGACTAATTTGTCTCTGCATAAAAACGATATGGGGTTCTTTTCAAATGATAGCGCTGCTATCATTTGACTTCGTTTTTAAATTATTTCCACTATGGCGATATCGGTTTTTGAGCCGTTATCAAGTGCAACTGGCAAAGACCAGTTTGCAGACTGTCATACGTTGCGGTAACGGGAATTTTTTGTCCAAGTATTTTAGAGTTTGTTCACCACCACCCAAAGCCAGTATTTTCCAGTAGACAAGAAATCATCAGCGAGCACCGAGTTAGTGCTGCTGTTCCTATCTCATGAATACTTTATGTATAATGAGAACATAACACGGCCTATTACATTCTCTTGGGACTCACACAATGTTACTTTCTCTTCTGCTAAACATTCACCGTCCACTATAACATATTGAGTTCTATGTACACTGATGTGATACAAGTCATGGGATAGCGATTTGCAATCTCGCGTATATAAAAGGTATAAAAGGGCAGTGCGCTGGCAGGGCTTTCATTTGTACTCAGGTGTTTCATGTGGAAAAGTTTCCGACGCGACTATAGCCGCGCGACGGGAATTAACACACTCTGACCGCGGAATGGTTGTAGGAGCCAGAGGCATGGTACATTCCATTTCAAAATCGTTAGGGAATTAATTATGACCGAGAGTAGCAGCGTTTGCGTAGAGTTGTCAGTGCTAACAGACAAGCATCACTGCATGAAATAACTGCAGAAATCAGTGTGGAACGCATGACGAACGTATCCATCAGGGCAGTGCGACGAAATTTGGTGTCCAAGGCCTACGGCAGTTGACGACCAACGTGAGCGCCTTTTTTAAAAGCGCGACGTCGCCTACAGCGCTTCTCCTGGGCTCGTGACCACATCAGGTGGACCCTAGACGACAACAAAACTGTGGGCTGATGATAGGGTTCGAGTGTGGCTCAGAACTCACGAAGCCATGGACCCACATTGCCAACAAGGCACTGTGTAAGCTGGTGGTGGCTCCATAATGGTTTGGGCTGTGTTTACATGGAATGGGCTCGGTTCTCTGGTCCAAATGAACCGATCACTAACTGCAAATGGTTCTGTTCGGCTACCTGGAGACCATTTGCAGCCATTTATGGACTTAATGTTCCCAAAAAATAAAGGAATTTTTGTGGATGGCAAAGAGCCATGTCACTGGGTCACAATTGTTCGCGATTGGTTTGAAGAACATTATGGGCAATTCGAGCGAATGATTTGGCGACCCATATAGCCCGACATCTATGGGACATAATCGAGAGGTGAGTTCGCACACAAAATCTTGCACCAGCAACACTTCCGCAACTATCGATGGCTACAGAGGCAGCCTGGCTCAATATTTCTGCAGGGAACGTCCAACGACTTGTTGATTCCAAGCCCGTTGAGTTGCCGCACTACACCGGGCAATAAGGGGTCCGACACGATATTATCCCACGACTTTTGTTACCTCGGTGTATATTACTATACACTACTTCTGGGTTTTATCCAGCCTGCAGTGCCTTCAAATACCAGGCGCAAAATTTTCGTATTCTCTCGCTCACTACGTGCACGTTATTTTTTTAGAGAAAGGAATTGGCTATCCTGAATCAACACAAGGGCACTGTATCAAAAAATTCTGTTTGTAGTAGACATTACTGCTAATCTAAATGAGCTGAATCGTAAACTACCAGGGAATGACAAAACAGTTTTTTCGCTGATAGAAGAGGTAACTTCGTTCTCTTTTGGCACAAGATTTGGAGAGAGGAATGTTAATTCATTTCCCAAGTCTGCTGAAATATCGGCAGAGGTTTCAGGAGTTCAGAAAAAGCAGCGTCATTAGCCTTTGTTAAAAATCCACTCAATGCTAAAATAATAAAACTACGTTTTTCTCCGAACTGAGTAATCGCCTTCTTGGCGAGAACCTGGAATCCTGCCTGAAGTTAAAAAAAATCAACATGCAAAGCAGACCTAGTCCAACCTTCCAAAGAAATGCAAGGCCACTGTTCGCATTAAATATGCATTGCCATACATTGTTTATTGTATTTTGTTTGCCAATAAATAGAGTTATCATTAATTATTATGCCTATATTTATTTGATGTTAGCGCCATTAACTGACTCCTAAAAGTATAGTTCTAGAAAACATCTGCAGGTTTCAGAAAATTTTTTTATCGCTATACTACCGGAATTTGGCTTGACGAATGAGTTTGCTGACCACTGTGCTAGACTGACAAAAAACACCATACAGGATTTGAGTTTGGAAGTCATTCCACACCCACCTTAATCATCTAACCTTGCGCACTCAGATTTTCACGTTTTCCGCTCTCTATCGAACAAACTTCAAGGCACTTCCTTTCAAGATGAAAATGCGCCCCTAACATGGCTCGACGATTTCTTCACCTCCAAGCCATGTGATTTCGGAATCGAAAAGTTATCCCAGCGTTGGCAGACTTGTAAATAGTGAAGGAGAGTATATCATTGATGACTAAAGTCGCTGCCATGTATATCTGTTTTGTTTATCAAACTTACGGGAAAACGCTGCAAACTTTCGTACCAACCTAATAGATGGACTGCTGATGGACAGTAATCAGTGATATAGAGGAACATTTTATCGTAACCCTGTGACGCGGGTCAAAGTGACGCTGGCGAAATTTATCTAGCACGATAGTATATCTGAAGCTGCGGACAGAAATAATCTGGAGCTGCTAACAAACGCTTATGACGAGTAATGCGATGCGTGATTAGTTCGCGCGCCGCAAGGCGCTAAGTGTGCATTGATTCGCCGCAGCTGCAAGCTACGGAAACTCCGAGGTGACAAACGAGAGGAAAAGGTTCAATCTGTCTCGTAACTCTACATGATCATGGTCTACATGTTTTCTGTCTTTGCTCCTTTACTGTACACGATGCTTAAACCTTCCACTCTTAAGATCATACACACAATATCTTTCTATACTAATAATAAATCTGTAAAACTGTCGTACCCGTCTGTTTGTTTGAACACAGTTCTTCAAAACTTCTAGACGAATTTCCATGGGATTTTCGCAGGTAACATAAGCATAGCTTGGAGCCCGCGAAAGGTTTTCGTTCGTCAAAATCCCATAACGAAAGGAAAAAAAAGATATCGTGATTTAAAGTTTTGCTAAATCCCTCTTGTCTGTCTGCTTGAGCACATCATTCTCCAAAAGTACTTGAATTTTCATGAGATTTTCGCAGGTAACCGGACTATAGGTTGGGGCACCGCATAGGCTTTTTTTCATCAAAAGTGGATTACGAAAAAAAAAATCTCGTGATTTAAAGTTTTGTCTACAGCCGTCGTGTCTGATTCCATCTTTTTGAATAGTTAATCTCCAAAACCTTTCATGCGCTTTCCACAAATAACTTGAGAATAGCTTGGGGCACACTATAGGCTTCACTTCATTGCCATTACATCACGAAAAAAAAAAAACGTGATTTAAAGTTAAATCTAGAGCTGTCATATCTGTTTCTCTGTTTGAACACGCTAATCTCCAAACTTACTGGACGAATCTTCATATGATTTTCGGAATTACCTTGAGCATAGCTTGCGGCACCGGATGGACTTTATTTAATCAAAATCGGATCACGGAAACATGATATCGTAATTCAAAGTTTTATCTAAAACCGTCGTATGTCTGTTTTTCTATTTGAACACGCTAATCTGCTACATGGAGTTTTCACAGGTAACTCGAGCATAGCTTGGGCCAAAGGGTCTTTCATCAAAATCGAATAATGGAAAAAATATATCCTCGCTGAAAGTTTTATCCATATTATTATAAATGCGAAAATATCTGCGTTATGTTTTCTCAACTAACCCGCTGAACCGATTTCGATTAAATTTGATGTGAAGATAGCTTGAACCCTGAGAAAGAGCTTAGGCTAAGTTAGAGAATGCGTAGTCAGCTCTTATTGATTTGAAGAATATTACGCGAATTAGGAAAAAAATATTTACTCTTTGAAAATGTACTCTTTGACTTTTGATTATTATCATACACTCTAACAAGGAGAGGTCCCCAACGGTGCAATCGACTTATTGTAACTGTTGTTGTTGTTGTTGTGGTCTTCAGTCCTGAGACTGGTTTGATGCAGCGCTCCACGCTACTCTATCCTGTGCAAGCTTCTTCATCACCCAATACCTACTGCAATCTACATCCTTCTGAATCTGATTAGTGTATTCATCTCTTGGTCTCCCTCTACGATTTTTACCCTCCACGCTGCCCTCCAATACTAAATTGGGGATCCCTTGATGCCTCAGAACATGTCCTACCAACCGATCCCGTCTTCTGGTCAAGTTGTGCCACAAACTTCTCTTCTCCCCAATCCTATTCAATACTTCCTCATTAGTTATGTGATCTACCCATCTAATCTTCAGCAATCTTCTTTAGCACCAAATTTCGAATGCTTCTATTCTCTTCTTGTCCAAACTATTATCGTCCACGTTTCACTTCCATACATGGCTACACTCCATACAAATACTTTCAGAAATGACTTCCTGACACTTAAATCTATACTCTATGTTAACAAATTTCTCTTCTTCAGAAACGCTTTCCTTGCCATTGTCAGTCTACATTTTATATCCTCTCTACCATCACCAGTTATTTTGCTCCCCAAATAGCAAAACTCCTTTACTACTTTAAGTGTCTCATTTCCTAATCTAATTCCCTCAGCATCACCCGACTTAATTCGACTACATTCCATTATCCTCGTTTTGCTTTTGTTGGTGTTCATCTTATATCCTCCTTTCAAGACACTGTCCATTCCATTCAACTGCTCTTCCAAGTCCTTTGCTGTCTCTGACAGAATTACAATGTCATCGGCGAACCTCAAAGTTTTTATTTCTTCTCCATGGATTTTAATACCTACTCCGAATTTTTCTTTTGTTTCCTTTACCGCTTGCTCAATATACAGATTGAACAACATCGGGGAGAGGCTACAACCCTGTCTTAGTCCCTTCCCAACCACTGCTTCCCTTTCATGTCCCTCGACTCTTATAACTGCCATCTGGTTTCTGTACAAATTGTAAATAGCCTTTCGCTCCCTGTATTTTACCACTGCCACCTTTAGAATTTGAAAGAGAGTATTCCAGTCAACATTGTCAAAAACTTTCTCTAAGTCTACAAATGCTAGAAACGTAGGTTTGCCTTTCCTTAATCTTTCTTCTAAGATAAGTCGTAAGGTCAGTATTGCCTCACGTGTTCCAGTGTTTCTACGGAATCCAAACTCATCTTCCCCGAGGTTGGCTTCTGCTAGTTTTTCCATTCGTCTGTAAAGAATTCGTGTTAGTATTTTGCAGCTGTGACTTATTAAACTGAGAGTTCGGTAATTTTCACATCTGTCAACACCTGCTTTCTTTGGGATTGGAATTATTATATTCTTCTTGAAGTCTGAGGGTATTTCGCCTGTTTCATACATCTTGCTCACCAGATGGTAGAGTTTTGTCAGGACTGGCTCTCCCAAGGCCGTCAGTAGTTCCAATGGAATGTTGTCTACTCCGGGGGCCTTGTTTCACCTCAGGTATTTCAGTGCTCTGTCAAACTCTTCATGCAGTATCACATCTCCTATTTCATCTTCATCTACATCCTCTTCCATTTCCATAATATTGTCCTCAAGCACATCGCCCTTGTATAGACCCTCTATATACTCCTTCCACCTTTCTGCTTTCCCTTCTTTGCTTAGAACTGGGTTTCCATCTGAGCTCTTGATATTCATACAAGTCGTTCTCTTATCTCCAAAGGTCTCTTTAATTTTCCTGTAGGCAGTATCTATCTTACCCCTAGTGAGATAAGCCTCTACATCCTTACATTTGTCCTCTAGCCATCCCTGCTTAGCCATTTTGCACTTCCTGTCGATCTCATTTTTGAGACGTTTGTATTCCTTTTTGCCTGCTTCATTTATGGCATTTTTATATTTTCTCCTTTCATCAATTAAATTCAATATTTCTTCTGTTACCCAAGGATTTCTACTAGCCCTCGTCTTTTTACCTACTTGATCCTCTGCTGCCTTCACTACTTCATCCCTCAGAGCTACCCATTCTTCTTCTACTGTATTTCTTTCCCCCATTCCTGTCAATTGTTCCCTTATGCTCTCCCTGAAATTCTGTACAACCTCTGGTTCTTTCAGTTTATCCAGGTCCTATCTCCTTAAATTCCCACCTTTTTGCAGTTTCTTCAGTTTTAATCTACAGGTCATAACCAATAGATTGTGGTCAGAGTCCACGTCTGCCCCTGGAAATGTCTTACAATTTAAAACCTGGTTCCTAAATCTCTGTCTTACCATTATATAATCTATCTGATACCTTTTAGTATCTCCAGGGTTCTTCCATGTATACAACCTTCTTTCATGATTCTTAAACCAAGTGTTAGCTACGATTATGTTGTGCTCTGTGCAAAATTCTACCAGGCAGTTTCCTCTTTCATTTCTTAGCCCCAATCCATATTCACCGACTATGTTTCCTTCTCTCCCTTTTCCTACACTCGAATTCCAGTCACCAATGACTATTAAATTTTCGTCTCCCTTCACTATCTGAATAATTTCTTTTATTTCATCATACATTTCTTCAATTTATTTGTCATCTGCAGAGCTAGCTGGCATACAAACTTGTACTAATGTAGTAGGCATGGGCTTCGTGTCTATCTTGGCCACAATAATGCGTTCACTATGCTGTTTGTAGTAGCTTTACCGCACTCCTATTTTTTGTTTTCATTATTAAACCTACTCCTGCATTACCCCTATTTGATTTTGTATTTATAACCCCGTATTCACCTTACCAAAAGTCTTGTTCCTCCTGCCACCGAACTTCACTAATTCCCACTATATCTAACTTTAACCTATCCATTTCCCTTTTTAAATTTTCTATCCTGCCTGCCCGATTAAGGGATCTGACGTTCCACGCTCCGATCCGTAGAACGCCAACTTTGTTTCTCCTGATAATGACATCCTCCTGAATAGTCCCCGTCCGGAAATCCGAACGGGGGACTGTTGTACCTCCGGAATATTTTACCCAAGAGGACACCATCATCATTTAACCATACAGTAATGATACATGCCCTCGGGAAAGATTATGGCTGTAGTTTCTCTTTGCTTTCAGCCGTTCGCAGTACCAGCACAGTAAGGCCGTTTTGGTTATGTTACAAGGCCAGACCAGTCAATCATCCAGACTGTTGCCCCTGCAACTACTGAAAAGGCTGCTGCCCCTCTTCAGGAACCACACGTTTGTCTGGCCTCTCAACAGATACCCCTCCGTTGTGGTTGCACCTACGGTACGGCTATCTGTATCGCTGAGGCACGCAAGCCTCCCCACCAACGGCAAGCTCCATGGTTCATGGGTTTTTTTTTTGTAACTATCTATACAATAATGTAGGCTAAGATCCCAGGTATCACACACTGCAGCCATTCACTGTGGTTGGCCTACGTTTGCGAGTAAATGACGAAAAGAAATTTGGAATTTTGTGTGACACTAAACAGCGTTAAAAAAAGTTGTGTTAAATAGTCTGGCTGCGCGTATAATAGATAGGATACCAACTTCATATGCAGCAGGTTGTGGATTCGAAACTCGTCATGTGCAGTAAGTTTTTTATTAATTTTGACTCTTTATCGAAATGACTTTGATCATCACTTTTATTCAGTTCACTGATTTAAACGTAATTTTTAATTACATTCCTTTGCCACATAATTTTAATCATAATAACAACTTCATTTGCTCTCATTTCTCCATTTGCTCTCATTTGTCTTCCTATCATGCTTTCTCCACTTAAAATCTTTGTTCGTGTATTTATAATTAATTTTATGTACTAATTTCGAATTAATTTCTTTTGTTTTATCATCCTGTTCTTTTGTCCAAATTATTGCGTTAATTATATTTATTTCTCACTTTACTACAATTAATTTTATTTACTTATTTCGATTTAATTTCTTGTGTTTTATCACCCTTTTTTTGTCCACATCACTGGGTTCATTATATCTGTTTCTCGTTTTGCTTGAATTTCGTTTCACTTATAAAACCGTCTTTCATTTAAATTTTCATCTGCGTTATTTTGTCCATAGTGCAATAGATATTTAGGTTACGTTTTAGATGTTTGTATGACGATTACCGTGCAAAAAAATTGCAGATATGGTAACAAAATTGAATAAAAATGATGATCGAAGTCATTCTGATAAAGACTTAAAAATAAAAAGAATTTACTGCAACTGATGAGATTTGAACCCACAATTTCCAGCACGGGAAGCTGGTATCCCATCCATTACATCGCGCAACCACGCCATTTATTGCAACGTTTTTAACACTACTGAGTGTCACACAAAATTTCGAATTCTTTTTTTTTTTTTTGTGAATTATTTGAGAACGTGGGCACACCTGGATGAATGGCTGCAGTGTGTGATACCTGAGATCTTAACCTACGTCAGCGTATAGGTAGTTTCAAAAAGTCGATCGCACTACTGGGGACCTCTCCTTTGGAGACAAACAAAAAAGGCACAACACGAAGGTGTTATCCGAATGGGACGGAAAATGATAGATGTAATGTATATGTACAGACAAACAAATGATTACAGTTCCCGAAAAACTCAAAGATTTGTTGAAGAGAAAAAGATTCACAAATTTAGCAAGTCAATAACGCTTTTGTCCACCTCTGGCCATTATGCAAGCAGTTATTCGTCTTGGGATTGATTGATAGAGTTGTGGATGTCGTTGTGAGGGATAATGTGCCAAATTCTGTCCAATTGGCGAGTTAAATCGTGAAAATCCCGTGCTTGGTGCAGGGCACTGCCCATAATGCTCCAAACGTTCCCAGTTAGGGAGAGATGCGGCGACATTGTTGGACAAGGTAGGGTTTCGCAAGCACGAAGACAGGCAGTAGAAACTATGGCCTTGTGTGAGAGGGCATTATCTTGCTGAAACGTAAGTAAAGGATGGCTTGCCCTGAAAGGCAACAAAATGGGGCGCGTCGGATGACAACCAAAGGAATCCTGCTATGAAAAGAAATGTTACCCCAGACCATCACTCCTGATTATCTGGCTGCATAGCGGGTGACAGTCAGGATGGTGTCCCACCACTGTCTGGGGTGTCTCCGGACGTGTCGTCGCTAGCCATCGTGGCTCAGTTCGAAGTGGGGCTCATCACTGAAGACAATTCTAGTCCAGTCAACGAGATTACCGGCCCAAGACGTGTTTCGAGATGCCCCAGGCGGCGTGGGATACCAACCTCACTGTCACCAGCTATGCAGCCAAACAACCAGGAGTGATGATCTGCAGTGTCATTTATTTTCATAGCAGGACCCCTCTGGTTGTCGTTCGGAGCACCCTTACAACACATCAAGATACTGCCCGTCCGCACGCGGCGAGAGTTTCTGCTGCTAATGTTGTTCTTGCCAAACCCTGCCTTGGCGAATCTCTCCCCAGTACAGAACGTTTGGAGCATTATGGCCAGGGCCCCTCAGCCAGCTCGTTATTTTGACGATCTAACGCGCCGATTGGACAGAATTTTGCACAATGTCCCTCAGGAAGGCATCCACAACTCTGTCAATCAACGCCAAGCTGAATAGCTGTTTTGAGAAGAGCCAGAGGTGGAATAAAGCGTTCCTGACTTGCTCAATTTGTGAAGCTCTTTCTCTCGAATAAATCATCCAAATTTTCTGAAATTGTAATCATTTGTTTGTCTCAACATGTAGATCTAACGATCTCCGTCGCATTCGGATAATGCCTTCGTGATGGGTCGTTCTTTCTTCCTTTTTTGTGCTTAATCCATAAGTGCACACTTTATTAAATAATGTACAAGCTGTATAACGTATAGCTACATCAAGCACAATGCCTACATGCGCGCACTTGCCCATAGCCCTCTGTATGCACTGCTTGGCAGCGATTCTGAGCATGCTGACGCATCGTGCGTTGGTCGACCTTGGGAAAGGTGGCGGGGGGGGGGGGGGGGGGAGGTCGAGGCGCGCATCACCAGCTACGCTTACCCGAACAGACAAACAAGAGAGGGTAGGTGATGTTATTCGAGTACAGTAGGTTACTTACCGTTACTAATCGTAACAGCCGGTCGTTGTGACCGAGCGGTTCTAGGCACTTCAGTCCAGAACAGCACTGCTGCTACGGTTGCAGGTTCGAGTCCTGCCTCGGGCATGGATGTGTGTGATGTTCTTAGGTTAGTTAGGTTTAAGTAGTTCTAAGTCTAGGGGACTGATGGCCTCAGACCTTAAAGTCCCATACTGCTTAGAGCCCTATTTTTAGTTATAACAAAGCTACTGATTATCGAGCACAGCTCCAGGTGACAGCTAGTCAATAATAACGAAGAAGGATCTGTAGTGTGTGATACCGTTGCAGTATTTCACGAAATACCTGGAGAAACCATTCATTCACCCTCTCCCCTTCGCCCCCTCCCCTGACACCGCAATACCAGTAACAGTTACAAAATAAAACACCCTTGCTTTCGTTCTCGAGGCCCGTTGCCACGTAAGCCACTGCTAGCAGATCTCCCGCTCGAGCTAGTCCTGCAACTGAGCGATCAGGGACGATTCCCCAGAACATACAGCTCCAGTTGGACGGCTCGCAGTGATATTCCGCATTCCTGCGCCCGCGCAGCGCGGCTGCAAACCGCTTCCCCGCGCTGGTCCCTGGCCTTACGTAAGCGTTATCTCCGCGGCCTCGCGCGCACTGTTTACACACCGCTATCTGCCCATTTCACGGGACGTTCAAACTGTCCATACGGAGGCGAGTTTACTCCCCACGTTACGTCTGTGCTTATCAGGAGCTGTGCGGTCAAGGAACATCCACTGCACCAGTGTGAGTGACATTTCTCCTCACAAAATGCACACAGACCCTTCAGGCAGAGTACAGAGAAAGCTACAAGTTTTAGTCTTATGTGTTCGAAGAGACGAATCACTAACCGTACTTGGATTAGTAATGATGGTATAGTAGCCATGTTTGCGGAGCAAACTGTGGGATTGGATTCTGTCTGTTTCTGCAAACCACAAAATTCTTCTTCTGTTACTTTTCGTGGTTAAACATTTCAGCACATCTGTATCATCATCCTTGAGTTCTTACTTTATTGAAATCTTATCACAGTTTGTTTCCTTGTCCTTATCATTAAGCATGCTTTCCTCTCGCGAAAAGGGAGGCACAAAAGCACGAACAAGTTATTCTTAGCGCCAGAATTCACATGTTAAATACTTAACTTAAAACTTTTATATTCGTAAAGTATTTAGAACTTACTGCTGATGACGCAAGTGTACTGGAATATGTTTGCACAAGAATAGCGTAAAAAGGATTTAATAATTTGCATAAACAGGTGAAGCCCGCAACATGGATCATTGCGAAAACGAACACGCAGACTGTACATCTGAAACGCAGCAGAGCTGTGTTTCTTACAAAAAACACAATTTATTATACGGACAACATAAGTTTCGTCAGACGCAGCAAGACCATAAAACACGAGCATCCTTTTGAGGCATGCACTAAGATGCGATTTTAGAATTTTTTATCACGTGCACGTATCGAACAAGAATTCATTGTAGTGGTTAATAGGGATTGGTTAAACTATTAACACAAATAATAGTGTACAACGGAAACCTCTTAATTATTTAATAGGTTCCATGTAGATTGTGGGGACGCTGAAATCTGCGAAACACGAAAGCAGAATACGAAAATTGTATCGATGTTAAACAAGGATTCCTTACTACAGCTGAAAGCGTCTGCTTCATGACACACACGGGAACATCTGAAAATAAAGAGAGCTCTATAACTGGTACAGGTCTTTTCGTGACAGGTTACGCAAAGTAATTTTAAAATACAATGTTTGACCACAAATACATCACTGTGCAAATTTGTTACTTCCGTCTCTTACAGAAAAATATTCCCACCCGATAGCTAGATTTCTGTCTCTTATTTATAGTCGACGGCCACACGCATCTGCACACAAATTTCGACGAAATATTTCTGCACTTCTCTTTCCTCATATAATCGTGCGAGATGGCGCATTCGGGAGGACAACGATTCAAACCCGCGTACGGTCATTTTGATGTAGTTTTCCCTGGTTCCCCTTAGTTGCTTCTGGCAGGTGCCGAGATGGTTCCTTTGAAAGGGCACGGCTGATTTCCTTCCCCATCCTTCCCTCATCCGATGGGACTTACCACTTGGCTGTTTGGTGCCATCCCCCAACTCAACCTACCAACCAATCCTAGTCGATGTCACACTTGGATTATAAGCGACTAGAAAGCTGCAGTGAAGAACGCACGTCACACTGGGAGCTGCAAATTTATCAAGGCTTCCGTACTTGCACAGCGGAACAACTCTGGTCGACATAAGAGCTTGTCCGTGCGAAGATACCTGTGAGCGACAGGTTGCGAGGCGGTTATCAGAGGCTGATGTTAAAGTGCCATGAGAGAATAGTACTGATTTGTCTAAAATCACTGATAGTTTAACAGGAAGAAGAAAAGCATTATCTTAAAACCCAATAGTTTCTCGTTGATGTCCAAAACGAAGGTGAATGGTGAGAGTCCACTTTTCCTTTAAAAATTTACTACATACTGGAAAACAACGCCTGCGAATTTTTTATGTGAAAACTATTAAAGTTTTTCAAAATAAAACTAACGTCATTAACATTATAAATCTTTATTCTTCAAGTCTACATATTTGCAGCCCTCTGCTGCTAGATGGCTCCGAAATGTAGCGTGAAACATGGCGGTATGTAGCATAACCTGTCCCATGAACCATGGACCTTGCCGTTGGTGGGGAGGCTTGCGTGCCTCAGCGATACAGATGACCGTACCGTAGGTGCAACCACAACGGAGGGGTATCTGTTGAGAGGCCAGACAAACGTGTGGTTCCTGAAGAGAGGCAGCAGCCTTTTCAGTAGTTGCAGGGGGAACAGGCTGGATGATTGACTGATCTGGCCTTGTAACATAACCTAAACGGCCTTACTGTGCCGGTACTGCGAACGGCTGAAAGCAAAGAGAAACTACAGCCATAATCTTTCCCGAGGGCATGCATCATTACTGTATGGTTAAATGATGATGGTGTCCTCTTGGGTAAAATATTCCGGAGGTACAACAGTCCCCCTTTCGGATCTCCGGACGGGGACTATTCGGGAGGATGTCATTATCAGGAGAAACAAAGTTGGCGTTCTACGGATCGGAGCGTGGAATGTCAGATCCCTTAATCGGGCAGGCAGGATAGAAAATTTAAAAAGGGAAATGGATAGGTTAAAGTTAGATATAGTGGGAATTAGTGAAGTTCGGTGGCAGGAGGAACAAGACTTTTGGTAAGGTGAATACAGGGTTATAAATACAAAATCAAATAGGGGTAATGCAGGAGTAGGTTTAATAATGAAAACAAAAAAAAGGAGTGCGGTAAAGCTACAACAAACAGCATAGTGAACGCATTATTGTGGCCAAGATAGACACGAAGCCCATGCCTACTACATTAGTACAAGTTTGTATGCCAACTAGCTCCGCAGATATGAAGAAATTGTGTAAATGTACGATGAGATAAAAGAAATTATTGGGATAGTTAAAGGTGACGAAAATTTAATAGTCATGAGGGACATGAAGTCGACAGTAGTAAAGGAAGAGATGGAAAGGTACTAGGTCAATATGGATTGAGCGTAAGAAATGAAGGAGGAAGCCGCCTGGTAGAATTTTGCACAAAGCATAACTTAATTATAGCCAACACTTGGTTTAAGAATCATGGAAGAAAGTTGCATACGTGGAAGAGGCCAGGTGACACTGGAAGATTTTAGATAGATTATATAATGGTAAGACAGAGATTTAGGAACCAGGTTTTAAATTGTAAGACATTCCAGGGGCAGACGTGGACTCTGACCACAATTTACTGATTATGAAATTTAGATTAAAACTGGAGAAACTGCAAAAAGGTAGTAATTTAAGGAGATGGGACTTGGATAACGTGATAGAACCAGAGACTGTTTCGAGTTCCAGAGAGAGCATTAGGGAACGATTGACAAGAACGGCGGAAAGAAATACAGTAGAAGAACAATGGGTAGCTTTGAGAGATGAAGTAGTGAAGGCAGCAGAGGATCTATCAAGCAAAAAGACGAGGGCTAGTAGAAATCCTTGGGTAACAAAAGAGATATTGAATTTAATCGAGGAAAGGAGAAAATATAAGAATGCAATAAATGAAGCAGGTGAAACGGAATACAAACGTTTCAAAAATGAGATCGACAGGAAGTGCAAAATGGCTAAGCAAGGATGGCTAGAGGGCAAATGTAAGGTTGGTTTGGGGGATTAAAGGGACCAGACTGCTATGGTCATCGGTCCCTGCAAATGTAAGGATGTAGAAGCATATGTCACTAGGGGTAAGATAGATACTGCCTACAGGAAAATTAAAGAGAGCTTTAGAGAAAAAAGAACCACTTGTATGAATATCAAGAGCTCAGATGGAAAACCAGTTCTAAGCAAAGAAGGGAAAGCAAGAATGTGGAAGGATTACATAGAGGATCTATATAAGGGCGATGTACTTGAGGGGAATATTGTGGAAATGGAAGAGAACGTAGAGGAATGTGAGAAGGGAGATACGATACTGCGTGAATAACTTGACAAAGCACTGTAAGACTTAAGTCAAAGCAAGGCCTCGGGCGTAGACAACATTCCATTAGAAATACTGATAGCCTTGGGAGAGCTAGCCATGACAAAACTTTTCCATCTGCTGAGAAAGATGTATGAGACAGGCGAAATACCTTCAGACTTCAAAAAGAATATAATAATTCCAATCTCAAAGAAAGCATGCGTTGACAGGTGTGAAAATTACAGAACTCTAAATTTAATAAGTCATGGTTGCAAAATACTAACACGAATTCTTTACAAACGAATGGGAAAATAGTAAAAGCTGACCTCAGGGAAGATCAGTTCGGATTATGTAGAAATGTTGGAACACGTGAGGCAATATGGACCCTACGACTCATCTTAGAAGATAGGTCAAAGAAAGGCAAACCTACGTTTCTAGCATTTGTAGACTTAGAGAAAGCTTTTGAAAACGTTGACTAAAATACTCTGAGATTCCGAAGGTGTCAGGTGTAAAATACAGGGAGTGAAGGCTATATACAATTTGTACGGAAAGCAGATGGCAGTTATGAGAGTCGAGGGAAGCGGTGATTGAGAAGGGAGTGAGACACTCTTGTAGCCTATCCCCGATGTTATTCAATCTGTATATTGAGCAAGCAGTAAATGAAACCAAAGAAAAATTTGGAAAAGGAATTAAAATCGACGGAGAAGAAATAAGAACTTGCGAGGTTTGCCGATGAAATTGTAATTCTGTCAGAGACAACAAAAGACTTGGAAGAGCAGCTTAACGGAATATACAGTATTTTGAAAGGACGATATAAGATGAACATCAACAAAAGCAAAACGAGGATAATGGAATGTAGTCGAATTAAACGAGGTGATGCTGAGGGAATTAGATTAGAAAACGAGACACTTAAGGTAGTAAATGAGTTTTACTATTTGGGAGCAAAATAACTGATAATGTAATAACGAACATGCAACGTAAATACGTCGGTGCGCGAAATTTCTGTAATCGAGTTTCGAATTCGAAGATTTCATCCACACACGGAGCACCCTCTCCTTAAAGCATGAGAATTCCAGACCACACAGAGAGCTGGGACATCTGCAACTATCCCCCGCCTTAGGTTCACTGTCATCGGCCATTCTCCCTACAGTCCCCTCTTGGCCACATCCGATTTTCATCTTAAAGAACACCTCCGAGGACTTCCCTTTGCTAGCGATGAATCGATACAATCACAGATGAGATTGTGGATCCGTCAACGATATCAAACACGGTACCAACAAATTGGTCTCTGGTAGGGAGAATTGCTTTCGTCACCAGGGTAGCTATGTTGAGAAATAAATATGTGGACATGAAGAATAAAGGTGTAGAAAGTTAATAACGTTTGTTTTATTTAAAAAGCTTTAAGAGTTTTTACATAAAAAATTCAAAGTTTTTATTTTCCAGGACGCCCTAGTAATGTGGCCCAATATTAAATGAATTATTTGCTTAATAGATACGACTCGTAACACAGTTCCTTAAATTCGCGCGTTCAGGGTACATAGCAACACGACACTTAGCTATAGTCATACAGTGTGTGCATTTCGACATCGATTCTATTAGCTTTAGTGTCTGCTACGTCAGTTATTCGTCGTGTTCTCTCGAATGTTTGTGAGACACTATCTGTAACTGGAAAGACTGTGTGTATCTCAAAATATCAGCTTCTTTTGGGTCGGTTCGCAAAGCAACGGATACTGTAACAGATATATCTATACGGTATGCTCGAAAATTCTGTTATCTTTGAACATCCCTTTAAACGAAAACATTTACTGAAATTATCGGCTAAGAGAATGTCGAAAATGTGCTGTTGGGACAAGAAGAACGTGAAAAATAAAAGTCTAACACAACTTGTGTCAAAGTCTCTGCTCGTTCGAAACGTTTAATTTTATTTCTTCATAGCTTATCAGTAATAGTATTCTAATGAAATTTCATCAGACGGTGAGAAACGTCTCCGGTTATACGGTCGCATACGGCAGTAGCAGGCGTCTGCGTTAAGGTCAGACCCCGCTATCAGACCATACCGGATCCTTGTAACGCCGCAGCACGCAGCGCCCTTGACGTGTAACACATCACGCGACTGCACCGTGTGAATTATCGCGTCGTAAGTAACAGCACACGCAAACCAGAGGACGCGCCTTTCCCAGGAACGTGAATAATTTGCTGCTTGTGATAAGCTAATACCATCATATAAATTTACGAGCTGAAAATCGTACGCCTACGTAAACCAATGATTTTCACATCTCAGAGGCAACATTTAGATAATGGCATTCATGTAACAGATTGGACTGGTAACAGAGAGATTGGCTTCTGGTAGAAAATTAAACCTTTATCTACGCTCCTTATGGAAAGAAAGTAAAGGAGGAGCAATCCGACGATTAAAAAGAACTGTGATGAAAATGGTGATCTTCCAAAATATTTTATAGAAAATGAAACGAACGTACCGGTAGAGTTGACATGCCGAAGAGTAATTTATATCCACAGCGACGAGGCGAGTGAAGTTAGTTGACGATGAACATAACATTAGAAAAAGAGTTAAGACACCGTTTTTCCTTATCACCATATTCGTTTAACCTTTTCAATGCAGAATCTATGAACATCTTCAAAGGATAAACATAGGAAGATTGAAGGTGAACGGGATTCCCATTCACTGAATAATATATGCAGATAAAATTACCTTACTAGCTAATTATAGAACACATATCCTGAAGATACTTTGTGTAAACGAAACAATTCCGAAAAATGTCAGAACTTAAAATTAATAGTAAGAAACGAAAATTAAAGTTTGTTATTTGAGCATCTTAACTACAGAAGACAGATGCACATGAAAATTAGAAAAAGAACTGCAATATTAAAACGTGCTTTCAGTGGCAGAAGACTGCTATTAGTCAACAATTTGAAAAAAAAAGTAACACTTCATCAAGATGTTCAGCTGGAGTGGATTCCTATGTGGTAGTGAAAGCTAGACACTGTTCAAGACAGACACACTTCGCTTAGAAGCAAGGGAAATACAACTTTGGAGAATACTAATGAGAACCAGATAGGCAGAAAGAAAAACCAATGAAACCATTTTGTAAAAAATTAAACATCATTGTAAAAGATCTACATCAATATTAGCAAGAAATGAAGAGGACAACAATAAATGGATAATTTTGATCCTGACGGCATGGCACAGCCTTTAGAAGTTGACTGATGATGCATATCCGAACTAAAGGAAAATAATATCCATTCCGGTAGGAACAAGAGAATTCCTGACTTACAAACAATTAGTTTTCAACAGATTCGCTTCCTAACTGTTGGCCGAACTCCAAGTTCTTAGGATCATGGGACATATCGGCAAGGGCTTGAACTCCGCCATGTCCTGGACCTCTGAAACGGGTACGACAAGATTTGGCAGGACAGTCTTGTGTACAAAGAGCTGACACAGACGAACATCCCAGAGATCTCTGTCGAGATCGTGGATAATTTCCTCCACGACAGAACCTTTTGGTTACTCAGTAAGGCAAACGCTCGAGCTTATGTCACATGTCGATGGGTACCCCTCTAGGCTCTGTGTTGTCCTCCATCTTACTTAACATTTACGTTAATGATATGCCAGTCATCCCACACTGCCACCTGCCGCAATATGCCGATAATACGGCGCTCTGTACGACCGGCTGCAACACGGACCAGCTCACTGCTCGTCTCCAGAGGCAGGTGGACGCGACAGTCATCTGGTGTCGTTCAAACAAGATTTCCCTCAATGCTGCCAAAACTATGGAAGTCTGCTTCACCAAACGGCGCCCAATGCTCTGCCACAACATCACTATTGCAGGCGTCTGAGTCCCATGGTCGCCTAATACCAAATATCTAGGTGTTTGCATGGATAAAGAACAGCTCTTCCATCGACATGCAGAATAGGTCACCCAAAAAGGACAGGAGCTGATAAAAGCGTTGTACACACTGTTCAACAGCAGGGAACTGAACCTAGAAACCAAGCACAATTAGTGCCTCCCGGATGCAGATCCTCCAGCACCTGCAGGATAAGATGCTTTGGTGGAGCCTGCATGCCGCTCCCCTTACAAGGGTAGTCACCCTCCACAAGAAAACAAACATCTTAACTGAAGACGTCCATTCGAGGGAGGGCAAGGCGTCTCTATGACAAAGTGGATGACCTGTGTGACACGGTCACTGGCTTACACCATATTGGCACCATGACTCTCTGGCACTGGAACCGCCACCCTGTTGCTCTCACAATCCTTCAGGGATCAGACTCAGGCCATGGCTAACGACAGCCCTGTTATGGTAATAATAAAGCGTCAAAAAAATGGTTCAAATGGCTCTGAGCACTATGGGACGTAACTTCTGTGGTCATCAGTCCCCTAGAACTTAGAACTACTTAAACCTAACTAACCTAAGGACATCACACACATCCATGCCCGAGGCAGGATTCGAACCTGCGACCGTAGCAGTCCCGCGGTTCCGGACTGCGCGCCTAGAACCACTAGACCACCGCGGCCGGGAATAAAGTGTCAGTCTTGATACGACCACCAATATCAGTAACTATATAGTTGTGTCATCTGTTGCCTGCTACCTTGAACTTCCACTGTCGGAGGGTGGTACGGGACTTCATGTCCCACCACCACACCTTCAACGTGCACTCCAATGATGTCACTGGAATGACATCATTGTAAGATAGAACAATTTTACCCATACACCAAGACAGTAAGACCGAGATCCACTAGTGATGCTTACCGAAAACTAACAAAACAATATCTACCAATATATGGACAGGGGCATGAATAAACAAGTTAAACGGAAATGCATTTTGGAGACGAACTAAGCAGTTGGTTAATAGCATCAGAAGACCTCACTTAACAAGAGAACAGTGAGCTTCAGCACAGAAAGGGATAAGGTCAGAACAACACATTATTCATTTTAGCGTAAATATGGCAGGGACTGAGGGTAAGTGGCTGGATGGCTTTAACAGGGCTAGGCTGCATCCCAGCAAGAAAAATAAAATTCACCTCTAATGAGATGGCGATAGGCTGAGGCCATGCTGGGCGATCCATACATGACATGGTGGGGAGATCCTCATTATATAAAAGCATTTTGAGAATTAAAATTTCTAGATATCTCTCTCGTCTCATGGTGGACCGCACAAGTGTGTGGAAAATGGCGAGGACGTTGAGAGCTTTTCTTTCTGTGAAGTGTGGACAATACGCTTCATGTATCGTGGCGACAGATAGCAAAGAGGTAGTTAAATATTCCTGCAGGAATTTTTTGTGGACAAAGAAATTGTGCATGCCGCACCAACCCATAGCAAGTGTGCAATAGCCATTATTTCGACTAGGGTAAAATTAATGTTCTATGGAATGCAGGAAGTTGTGACTGAGTGAATTCAGTCATGACCAGAGTAGGGAATTAGCGTTTCAGATCCATCACGGAGACATCGCCATTGCAGATGCCACTTGGTAAAGTACCATTGTGCATTAAACCACAGTAAACGTTGAGTCGAAATTTTGCTCACTCTAACTTGCGTAAACTTTGACCATTGAATATCAAAAGCTAGGATACTAACTTATCGTCACATTGAGTACATGAGAGTTTTTTCATTGGTTCAAAAAGCATATTTATTCTCCACCAACTCAGTGCATTGACCAGATACAACATCGTAGGTGTAAATGAGCTAATGAAGATTTTAATCATTATTTCCTGTGATAAAAAACTTTCATATGTAGAGATAACAATTTTAATAATCGTCAATTCAATATGTCCAAGAGTTAAATATTTTGTTATTGGGTGTTGTAAGTAGTTGAACATGATTATTGTGCATCACTTGACCCCTAAAAGCACAGTTGATAAATTATATGTAGAAAAAAATGGAATAGCTGTTTTGAATTTCTAGAATAGATCAGAAACTTTCACTTTTATTAATTCATGCGTCCTAGTTTCATGACAGCGGCGTTTCTAATGGATTGTGTTATGATCCACATCTAATATTAGTTGCCTTAAGGGTCATGTTTATGTAGAATGTCTGTTTAACATAACAACTTGGGCTTGAGGAGACAGTTCAGATGTTTTGTCCATTTGCAATCTAAGTCGTAAGCAAAGTTTGCACACATTAGTCCACTCGCTGTGCAGATACAAAGTGTGGACAATCTCACAAGTTTTATTGATTTACAGGCATAGTATAAACTGACTGTATAGTGTAAGTGCTCAAAATAATGTATTAATACGCCTATGGACAGATTGTCTTGGACAACAACTTCAGTCCCTTGAACAGCCCCCTCTAGCTATAATACGGCCCTTCAGTCCAGTACAGAAATGTTCAAATAGGTGTCGGATATCGTCTTGGGGACAGTGTTATGCCAATTGCACCAGAATGAATATTTCATTCGAGGGAGTAGTGCGGACAATTTTGAAACTTCCTGGCTGACTAAAACTGTATGCTGGACCAAATTTTTTGGTACTGTGCACGCAATGACGGTCGATCCTAGACCAAAATTGATCGTCTCTAATAATAAATACTGTTACAGCTGCATACTGTATAATGAGGTTTTTAACATTAATTAAAGTTGTGCAACACCGTCTCCGAAAAATATTAATAAAATATGTAACGTAAAGCCTACTTACAGCAGTCTTACGACACCAGATGCTTGATCTAAGCGATGGTAGAGAACACGTTTGTTTACAAGATGGTTCAACATACTGGAGATGAACGGAGTATACCTGTTCATCCGCACAACGACTAACAACCCCCTTAATAAAATTATAAACAGCCGACCAGTTGCAATGGATAAAGAATTCTTTACCTAGATTTCGACAAATATAAATTTGTCTTCTTCAGAAGGTGGCCTAAGGACAATGAACAGCATAGCTTACATTAGAAAAGTATGAAACTTAAGCCAAGAATAAATTTTAACACAAATTAGAGAGCTCTTGCATTACAGAAAAATATCATAACGACGACTGGTACTTACAATTTTACATTAGTAAGGACTAATGTACCATCGCCGTTTTTACAAATGTCGGCATAGATCCATTTGTCAAAAATGAAATATAGCTCTAGAATTAGGGTTTGTCACGTACATATAAATTAGTACATGGATCTTGCAGAGCTCACAACCGACTGAGTGTAATCGACGAGCGCCACCTGCCCTGGTTTCAGAGTAACTACGCTCGCCGATTACACTCAGTCGGTTGTGAGCTCTGCAAGATCCATGTACTAATTTATATGTACGTGACAAACCCTAATTCTAGAGCTATATTTCATTTTTGACAAATGGATCTATGCCGACATTTGTAAAAACGGCGATGGTACATTAGTCCTTACTAATGTAAAATTGTAAGTACCAGTTGTCGTTATGATATTTCTGTAATGCAAGAGCTCTCTAATTTGTGTTAAAATTTATTCTTGGCTTAAGTTTCATACTTTTCTAATGTAAGCTATGCTGTTCATTGTCCTTAGGCCACCTTCTGAAGAAGACAAATTTATATTTGTCGAAACCTAGGTAAAAAATTCTTTATCCATTGCAACTGGTCGGCTGTTTATAATTTTATTACGTGGAACCGTTGCTGTGGTGCAGGTATGTTTAAAATATTGAACCCCCTTAATGTTATTAAGCAGACACAGAATAACTTTTCTTGAATCCTTTTTTATTTACAGAACATGTCGTACCAACCGAAATCGGGGAGCGGGAAAAGTGATGGTTGGAGGGTCGAGTTCGTAGGTACTTTATAAAGTAAGTTAGACATGTCGCTCCAGGCTAAAGTGACTGCGCAAGAACTGTGGCCCGGCTGTCAGAAAGGGTACGTTCCACGTTTCCTGCAGACCAACGGGTAATAGGTGCATCAAAATGTGCTAGTGAATTGGCACCTCAACAAACGCAGTCCACAGTTCAGCGAGATAAGCACATAAGCGCGTAGCACTGCTCTGTTTTTTTTTTTTTTTTTTTTTTTTTTTTTTTTTTTTTTTTTTTTTTTTTTTTTTTTGAGACTGCAATAACGAAGTTCAGATAGTAGGATTGTTCATGGATTGCTGTGATAGGAAGATGAGATTCCACTTGTTTAAAGTTATTTCCTGGAGTTTGATTTGAATTTTGTCACAAGTCCTTTCTTACCATTCCCATCTTTCATTCAGTCTATTATGTATGTACGCACTTCGCACTTCGTGGTACGGAATTTTCACTTGTAGTTTTCAATGTTGGTTAGCTGTATGCTGTGCGGTGCTTTCGTGAAATCTGCAAAAATATTCTTCAAGACAGAAGGTAAGTGAAAATATAGTTTTGGGCCAGGAATTTCTTTGTAAGTTCAGTTGCGCCTTTACTTTAGGAGTCAGGTTACATTCAGGGTAGCACTGAAATTTTTTAGAAACAGTTAGCTTCGATTTTTAGACAGTTTTGAGCAAATCATATGTCTTTCTATAATTCAGTATTATCAGAGTTTTGCACAGTCCATGAGTTTAAATTAGGAATTAATTTGTTTGGTAAAAATTTTTTGAGAAGTTTTGGTACGCAGTTTTAAGGAGATAAACTATGACAGAGAGAAGCGGTGTGTTACAATACATCGCCTCCAGCTGGCTCCTAACAGATTCGAAAGTCTCGACAAAGATAAAACAGGACAAAAATTTAAAGTGAACACAAAAAAGAAGTCACATAAAAACATCACACCCAAATCTCCGCGGGTAAAATGGAGCTTATCTCGTGAAGCAAACCTCGCCAAGTACCCTTCCCCTTCATTCGGTACGACATTGCAGTGCCTGTGTTGTTAACAAGGACGATGCAATGTTCCTCGGACATGCATGCTTTCCGCCTATACCGGGCAGCGACTTTCAAGTGTTCTCTCCTGTACGGGAATCACATAATGTGTGTACGAGTACAGACTGTAACGCAGGAACGACGACATATGGAAGTCTGCGTCTGCTCGTGAGCCGTACACAGATAGCCAAAGCGGTTAAGGCGAACCCTCGCGTAAAGCGGGTAATTCGGTTTCGACTCCAGATCCGGTACATATTTTCATTCTCATTATTCCCTTATTCAGCTGATGATTGTTCGTATTCTCAACTGCGAATACCTTTCATGTTTCCTCGTAGTCACTGAACACCACCTCCAGCTCACTACCGGTCCGTAATCTGATATAAAGCCGGTGTCCGGTAAGCATGTGTTTGCTCACAAAACCGTAACCCCCACCTACACTCCTGGAAATTGAAATAAGAACACCGTGAATTCATTGTCCCAGGAAGGGGAAACTTTATTGACACATTCCTGGGGTCAGATACATCACATGATCACACTGACAGAACCACAGGCACATAGACACAGGCAACAGAGCATGCACAATGTCGGCACTAGTACAGTGTATATCCACCTTTCGCAGCAATGCAGGCTGCTATTCTCCCATGGAGACGATCGTAGAGATGCTGGATGTAGTCCTGTGGAACGGCTTGCCATGCCATTTCCACCTGGCGCCTCAGTTGGACCAGCGTTCGTGCTGGACGTGCAGACCGCGTGAGACGACGCTTCATCCAGTCCCAAACATGCTCAATGGGGGACAGATCCGGAGATCTTGCTGGCCAGGGTAGTTGACTTACACCTTCTAGAGCACGTTGGGTGGCACGGGATACATGCGGACGTGCATTGTCCTGTTGGAACAGCAAGTTCCCTTGCCGGTCTAGGAATGGTAGAACGATGGGTTCGATGACGGTTTGGATGTACCGTGCACTATTCAGTGTCCCCTCGACGATCACCAGTGGTGTACGGCCAGTGTAGGAGATCGCTCCCCACACCATGATGCCGGGTGTTGGCCCTGTGTGCCTCGGTCGTATGCAGTCCTGATTGTGGCGCTCACCTGCACGGCGCCAAACACGCATACGACCATCATTGGCACCAAGGCAGAAGCGACTCTCATCGCTGAAGACGACACGTCTCCATTCGTCCCTCCATTCACGCCTGTCGCGACACCACTGGAGGCGGGCTGCACGATGTTGGGGCGTGAGCGGAAGAGGGCCTAACGGTGTGCGGGACCGTAGCCCAGCTTCATGGAGACGGTTGCGAATGGTCCTCGCCGATACCCCAGGAGCAACAGTGTCCCTAATTTGCTGGGAAGTGGCGGTGCGGTCCCCTACGGCACTGCGTAGGATCCTACGGTCTTGGCGAGCATCCGTGCGTCGCTGCGGTCCGGTCCCAGGTCGACGGGCACATGCACCTTCCGCCGACCACTGGCGACAAGATCGATGTACTGTGGAGACCTCATGCCCCACGTGTTGAGCAATTCGGCGGTACGTCCACCCGGCCTCCCGCATGCCCACTATACGCCCTCGCTCAAAGTCCGTCAACTGCACATACGGTTCACGTCCACGCTGTCGCGGCATGCTACCAGTGTTAAAGACTGCGATGGAGCTCCGTATGCCACGGCAAACTGGCTGACACTGACGGCGGCGGTGCACAAATGCTGCGCAGCTAGCGCCATTCGACGGCCAACACCGCGGTTCCTGGTGTGTCCGCTGTGCCGTGCGTGTGATCATTGCTTGTACAGCCCTCTCGCAGTGTCCGGAGCAAGTATGGTGGGTCTGACACACCGGTGTCAATGTGTTCTTTTTTCCATTTCCAGGAGTGTATAAACTAATCCCGTGTGTGTCCTACATACAGCAACGGAAGAAATACTGTGCAGATCATGGTGGAAACCTGTTTCAACATTCAGGCCATTCAGTCAACCTGACTAAGAAGGCGAATGCAGTCAGTCTAATTGCTCATTTCCTGTTCGTGCTAGAACACTCTAGTGAAAACGCTGCTTACTGCCAGGCTAATCAAAAGTTTATTTCCAACACCAGCCTTCCAGGGAAAGTCACCCGCCCTTGAGCCAGTCCTCTAGGCCCCGACCAGCATCCATTGAGAGCATTACGGAAAGACTGGCCCATGACAACCAAGTTGGACAAACGTTCTTTCCGCCGGACACCAGCAACTGACTCCGGCATGCACGACAGCCACAGGAGCAACAGAAAGGCGAGGCTAGAAAATGAAATGTTGTTGTAGTCTTCAGTCCTCAGTCTGAAGACTGGTTTGATGCAGCTCTCCATGCAACTATGTCCTATGCAAGCCTCTTCAGCTCATTGTAACTACTGCATCCGATATCGTTTGGAATCTGCTTACTGTATTCATCTCTTGGTCTTCTTCTACAATTTTTATAGTAAATTGGCTATCCATTTATGTCTCAGAATGTGTCCTATCAACCGATCCATTTTCTACTTAGGTTGTGCCACAAATTTGTTTTTTTCCCAGTTCTATTCAGTACCTCCTCATTTGCTACGTGATCTACCCATGTGATCTCCGATATTCTTCTGTACCATTTTAAAAGTTTCTGCTCTCTTCTTAACTGCTTATCGTCCTTATTTCACTCCCATACATGGCTACATCCCATTCTATACTTTTAGAAATGTCTTGCTAACACTCAAGTCTATTTTGATGTCAATAAATTTATCTTCTCAAGGAACGCTTTTCTTGCCATTGCCTGTCTACATTTTACATCCGACTTCATCTGTAATCAGTTATTTTACTCCCCAAATAGCACAACTCATCTACTAGTGTTGCTGCTTTGCTTCCTACTCTATTCACCACAGCATCACCTGATTTGATTCGACTACATTCCATTACCCTTGTTCTGCTTTTGTTGGTGCTGAACTTATATTCTCCTTTCAATATGCTATCCATTCCATTCAGCTGCTTTTCCAAACTACCACCTTGTTTATGTACAAGATGTAAATAGCCTTTCGCTTCCCGTGTTTTCTCCCTGCTACCTTCAGAATTACAAAGAGAGTATTCCAGTCGACATCGACAAAAGCTTTCTCCAAATCTACAAAAGCTGTTAACGTAGATTTTGGTTTCCTTAACCTGTCTTGTAAGATAAGTAGCACGGTCAGTATTTAAAAACTGCAAACAACCCACTGCTGTAAAACTTGTGGCTGAGAGATCAGGTACGAAAGTACTAAATGTTCTCGTCTTCCACAAATTTATTTTGTAGTCTCCAGACGCATTTCTTAAGCACTTGCCAGCTGGATGTGAACAAATGACACAATAAAGCAGAAATAACCGGGCCTCGCGATGGTCCTCACCGCTTTTTACCGCGAAGTATGCGAGACAGAGCGGCTTCTGAGGCACGCGACGCCCCCCTGCGCGACGAGCGTTCAACCTGGGGGGGCTGGCTGCCTTCTCGTGGGAAAAGTCGGCCTCCTCCCTGGCTCGATCCGCGGCCGGCCGGTTAGCAGCACGCTAAACAGCTCGCCGTGTGTGCTGCGGCGTTAGCGCGTCTGCACTTGCCACCTGCGCCGACCAACGCTCCCCAAACAGCCGCCCGAGGACGCTGATTCAGTCCTCCCGTCTAGGAACAGCAGGAAGGAACGAGACCGCCAACAGCAGCACGAAGAAAGTGTCTGTCGAGAGCTGTAACTTCCCATTCACTGTCGTTATTGAAATTGAGAATCCCTCAGCCCAGTGGTTCCCAAAGGGGGCACTATCACTCACTGACGGGCGATTTCACTTCTCGATGCGTTGTACGAAAGGGTTGGAGGGGGGAGGGGGAGGTAAAAGTACACTACACCAAGAAGAAATGCAGATGATAAACTGGTATTCATTGGACATATATATTATACTAGAACTGACATGTGATTACATTGTGTCGCAATTTGGGTGCATATATCCTGAGAAATCAGCACACAGAACAACCACCTCTGGTCGTAGTAAGGGCCTTGATACTCCTGAGCATTGAGTCAAACAGAGCTTGGATGGCGTGTACAGGTACAGCTGCCCATGCAGCTTCAACACGATACCACAGTTCATCGAGAGTAGTGACTGGCGTATTGTGACGAGCCAGTTGCTCGGCCACCATCAACCAGACGTTTTCAGTTGGTGAGAGATCTGCTGGCCAGGGCAGCAGTCGAACATGTTCTGTATCCAGAAAGGCCCGTACGGGACCTGCAACATGCGGTCGTGCATTATCCTTCTGAAATGTACGGTTTCGCAGGGATCGAATGAGGGGTAGAGCCACGGGTCATAACACATCTGGAATGTAACGTCCACTGTTCAAAGTGCCGTCAGTGGGAACAAGAGGTGACCGAGAGGTGTAACCAATGGCACCCCATACCATCACGCCGGGTGATACACCAGTATGGCGATGACGAATACACGCTTCCAATGTGCGTTCACCGCGATGTCGCCAAACAGGGATGCGACCATCATGATGCTGGAAACAAAGCCTGGATTCATCCGAAAAAATGATGTTTTGCCATTCGTGCACCCAGGTTCGTCGTTGAGTACACCATCGCAGGCGCTCCTGTCTGTGATGCAGCGTCAAGGGTAACCGCAGCCACGGTCTCCGAGCTGATAGTCCATGCTGCCGCAAACGTCGTCGAACTGTTCGTGCAGATGGTTGTTGTCCTGCAAACGTCCCCATCTGTTGACTCAGGGATCGAGACGTGACTGCACGATCCATTACAGCCATGTGGATAAGATGCCTGTCATCTCGACTGCTAGTGATACGAGGCCGTTGGGATCAGCACGGCGTTCCGTATTACCCTCCTGATCCCACCAATTTCGTATTCTGCTAACAGTCATTGGATTTCGACCAACGCGAGCAGCAATGTCGCGATACGATAAACCGCAGTCGTGATAGGCTACAATCCAACCTTTATCAAAGTCGGAAACGTGATGGTACGCATTTCTCCTCCTTACACGAGGCATCACAACAACGTTTCACCAGGCAGCGCCGGTCAATTGCTGTTTGTGTATGAGAAATCGGTTGGAAACTTTCCTCATGTCAGCACGTTGTGGGTGTCGCCACCGGCGCCAACCTTGTGTGAATGCTCTAAAAGGCTAATCATTTGTATATTACAGCATCTTCTACTTGTCGGTTAAATTTCGCGTCTATAGCACGTCGTCTTCGTGGTGTAGCAATTTTAATGGCCAGTAGTGTAAAAGCAGGACCTGGCGGGCGGCTGGGCCGTCGTTCCGTGCGTGCTTTCATCTTCTTAATTTGCTGACAAAGATACAGGCTAACTTTATTTCCTACAATACTGGCACGATTATGTATGCATGTTGATGCAAAAGCAACTATTGAGATCGCTAAACGAGGTGAAAATTTAATATAGATGAGGGACTGGAATTCGGTAGTAGAAAGCGAAGAGATCGGAAAGTAGTAGGATGGCCTGGAGTGGGGGAGAGGAAAAACCATCTGGTATAGTCTTTTACAGAGTACAATTTAATCGCACCTAAAACTTGGTTTATGTAACATGTACGTGGTGCACCAGCAGCTGTAAGGCAGCCTACATAATGGTAAGACAGTAATTTCGAAATCAGACTTCAAACTGCAAACCATTTACAGGAGCAGGTGTGCACGCTGACACAGTGCTAATAGCGGTAAGACAGTGATTAAGATACCAGATTTCAAACTGGAAACCATTTTCAAGAGCAGATGTACACGATGACTATTATTTATTGGTGATGAATTGCAGATTAAAACTGAAGAAATTTCAAAATGGTTGGAAATTAAGGAGATGAACATCATCATCATTTAAGACTGTTTGTGCCTTTCAGCGTTGTCTCCAGCATAGTCCCCCTTATAAAATTCCTCCATGATCCCCTATTTAGTGCTAAAATTGGTGCCTCTTCTGATGTTAAACCTATTACTTCAAAATCATTCTTAACCGAATCCAGGTACCTTCTCCTTGGTCTACCCCGACTCCTCCTACCCTCTACTGCTGAACCCATGAGTCTCTTGGGTAACCTTGCTTCTCCCATGCGTGTAACATGACCCCACCATCTAAGCCTGTTTGCCCTGACTGTTACATCCATAGAGTTCATTCCCAGTTTTTCTTTGATTTCCTCATTGTGGACACCCTCCTGCCATTGTTCCCATCTACTAGTACCTGCAATCATCCGTAACCTCAACCTTATCGATAACGTAAACTGAATCCGACCAGCTTTCGCTTCCATAGAACAAAGTTGGTCAAAAGATTGAACGGTTAAGGAGGTGAGACGCACATAAATTGAAAGAATCGGTTCTTATTGAGAGTTTTAAAAAGACCATCAGACACTGATTGAAGCAGAGCACAGAAACACAGTAGAAGACAAGTGGGTAGCCTTCAGAGATGAAATAGTCAAAGCAGCAGACAGTCAAGCATGCAAGGCTCATTAGAAATCCTTAGCTAACACTAGAGATATTGAATCTACTTGCAGAGGCTGAAACAGTCAGCCAACCAGTTGCAAACAAAGGTTTACTGGAACCTCGACCTAGGTTTCGTCAAGTTTAAAACTGTCTTATTGAGAAGTTACAAGGGACCCTACAAATTACATTAGTGGTTACAACAATATTTTAAACAAAACAAAGAAGTAACAAACGTACACGAAAGTTGTAAGATAAGTGTACTCACATATTACATCACATGCTGATAACGTACACTGAATAAAGCCAAAAGGCTCTTGTTGAAGCAGAAATACTTCTTACGAACACTTACGAATGCAAATAATCACAAGCCATGACTTAATACAGCAGCAACATATTATTTCAAATGTTGTTGTTGTTGTGGTCTTCAGTCCTGAGACTGGTTTGATGCAGCTCTCCATGCTACTCTATCCTGTGCAAGTTTCTTCATCTCCCAGTACCTACTGCAACCTACATCCTTCTGAATCTGCTTAGTGTATTCATCTCTTGGTCTCCCTCTACGATTTTTACTCTCCATGCTGCCCTCCAATGCTAAATTTGTGATCCCTTGATGCCTCAAAACATGTCCTACTAACCGATCCCTTCTTCTAGTCAAGTTGTGCCACAAACTTCTCTTCTCCCCAATCCTATTCAATACCTCCTCATTAGTTACGTGATCTACCCACCTTATCTTCAGCATTCTTCTGTAGCACCACATTTCGAAAGCTTCTATTCTCTTCTTGTCCAAACTAGTTATCGTCCATGTTTCACTTCCATACATGGCTACACTCCATACAAATACTTTCAGAAACGACTTCCTGACACTTAAATCTATACTCGATGTTAACAAATTTCTCTTCTTCAGAAACGATTTTCTTGCCATTGCCAGTCTACATTTTATATCCTCTCTACTTTGACCATCATGAGTTATTTTACTCCCTAAATAGCAAAACTCCTTTCCTACTTTAAGTGTCTCATTTCCTAATCTAATCCCCTCAGCATCACCCGATTTAATTTGACTACATTCCATTATCCTCGTTTTGCTTTTGTTGATGTTCATCTTATATCCCCCTCTCAAGACACTGTCCATTCCGTTCAACTGCTCTTCCAAGTCCTTTGCTGTCTCTGACAGAATTACAATGTCATCGGCGAACCTAAAAGTTTTTATATCTTCTCCATGGATTTTAATACTTACTCCGAATTTTTCTTTTGTTTCCTTTACTGCTAACTCAATATACAGATTGAATAACATCGGGGAGAGGCTACAACCCTGTCTCACTCCTTTCCCAACCACTGCTTCCGTTTCATGTCCCTCGACTCTTATAACTGCCATCTGGTTTCTGTACAAATTGTAAATAGCCTTTCGCTCCCTGTATTTTACCCCTGCCACCTTCAGAATTTGAAAGAGAGTATTCCAGTTAACGTTGTCAAAAGCTTTCTCTAAGTCTACAAATGCTAGAAACGTAGGTTTGCCTTTTCTTAATCTTTTTTCTAAGATAAGTCGTATGGTTAGTATTGCCTCACGTGTTCCAACATTTCTACGGAATCCAAACTGATCTTCCCCGAGGTCCGCTTCTACCAGTTTTTCGATTCGTCTGTAAAGAATTCGCGTTAGTATTTTGCAGCTGTGACTTATTAAACTGATAATTCGGTAATTTTCACATCTGTCAACACCTGCTTTCTTTGGGATTGGAATTATTATATTCTTCTTGAAGTCTGAGGGTATTTCGCCTGTTTCATACATCTTGCTCACCAGATGGTAGAGTTTTGTCAGGACTGGCTCTCCCAAGGCCGTCAGTAGTTCCAATGGAATGTTGTCTACTCCCGGGGCCTTGTTTCGACTCAGGTCTTTCAGTGCTCTGTCAAACTCTTCACGCAGTATCTTATCTCCCATTTCGTCTTCATCTACGTCCTCTTCCATTTCCATAATATTGTCCTCAAGTACATCGCCCTTGTATAAACTCTCTATGTACTCCTTCCACCTTTCTGCCTTCCCTTCTTTGCTTAGAACTGGGTTTCCATCCGAGCTCTTGATATTCATACAAGTGGTTCTCTTCTCTCCAAAGATCTCTTTAATTTTCCTGTAGGCAGCATCTATCTTACCCCTAGTGAGACAAGCCTCTACATCCTTACATTTGTCCTCTAGCCATCCCTGCTTAGCCATTTTGCACTTCCTGTCGATCTCATTTTTGAGACGTTTGTATTCCTTTTTGCCTGTTTCACTTACTGCATTTTTATATTTTCTCCTTTCATCAATTAAATTCAATATTTCTTCTGTTACCCAAGGATTTCTATTAGCCCTCGTGTTTTTACCTACTTGATCGTCTGCTGCCTTCACTACTTCATCTCTCAGAGCTACCCATTCTTCTTCTACTGTATTTCTTTCCCCCATTCCTGTCAATTGTTCCCTGATGCTCTCCATGAAACTCTCTACAACCTCTGGTACTTTCAGTTTATCCAGGTCCCATCTCCTTAGATTCCCACTTTTTTGCAGTTTCTTCAGTTTCAATCTGCAGTTCATAACCAATAGATTGTGGTCAGAATCCACATCTGCCCCTGGAAATGTCTTACAATTTAAAACTTGGTTCCTAAATCTCTGCCTTACCATTATATAATCTATCTGATACCTTTTAGTATCTCCAGGATTCTTCCAGGTATACAACCTTCTTTTATGATTCTTGAATCAAGTGTTAGCTATGATTAAGTTATGCTCTGTGCAACATTCTACAAGGCGGCTTCCTCTTTCATTTCTGCCCCCCAATCCATATTCACCTACTATGTTTCCTTCTCTCCCTTTTCCTACTGACGAATTCCAGTCACCCATGACTATTAAATTTTCGTCACCCTTCACTATCTGAATAATTTCTTTTATATAGTCATACATTTCATCTATTTCTTCATCATCTGCAGAGCTAGTTGGCATATAAACTTGTACTACTGTAGTAGGCATGGGCTTTGTGTCTATCTTGGCCACAATAATGCGTTCACTATGCTGTTTGTAGTAGCTAACCCGCACTCCTATATTTTTATTCATTATTAAACCTACTCCTGCATTACCCCTATTTGATTTTGTATTTATAACCCTGTACTCACCTGACCAAAAGTCTTGTTCCTCCTGCCACCGAACTTCACTAATTCCCACTATATCTAACTTTAACCTATCCATTTCCCTTTTTAAATTTTCTAACCTACCTGCCCGATTAAGGTATCTGACATTCCACGCTCCGATCCGTAGAACGCCAGTTTTCTTTCTCCTGAAAACGACGTCCTCTTGAGTAGTCCCCGCCTGGAGATCCGAATCGGGGACTATTTTACCTCCGGAATATTTTACCCAAGAGGACGTCATCATCATTTAATCATACAGTAAAGCTGCATGTCCTCGGGAAAAATTACGGCTGTAGTTTCCCCTTGCTTTCAGCTGTTCGCAGTACCAGCACAGTAAGGCCGTTTTGGTTAATGTTACATGGTCAGATCAGTCAATCATCCAGACTGTTGCCCCTGCAACTACTGAAAAGGCTGCTGCCCCTCTTCAGGAACCACACGTTTGTCTGGCCTCTCAACAGATGACCCTCCGTTGTGGTTGCACCTACGGTACAGCCATCTGTATCGCTGAGACACGCAAGCCTCTCCACCAACGGCAAGGTCCATGGTTCATGGGGGGTTATTTCAAATGTGAAGATTAAATGCCAAGCGTAGTAGCCCATTAACAAAAGGCTCTTGTCGACGTAAAAGTTGGCTTATTTAAGTCAAAAGACAATACTGGCATCTGGATAATAAAAGCGTGCATACGACAAATGACAGAAGCCAGCTACCCAAATGTACAGGCTCTAGAGTGAAGGAAAACTACATCCAAATGGTGCTAAACATGTGTGAGTAAGAAATGTGACTATATTGCATTGAGTGTCTCATGTAAATTAAAGCAGAAAAGATGGCTGCATAGCATGTGTTGGTAGTAGGGCAAGGGCGGTGTCACTACATTTTGTTAATGCAGGTTGCCTACATCAGGGGCAGGTATGCACTCAGGAGAAAACCTATCGTTCACCTTTGATTGACTGGTCATTAACATATTGTTCTCCTAAGAGGATCCTTTCTTTTGATTAACAAGTCCACATAACCTATTGTCCCCCTCCCCCTTTCTCCTCCCCCCAACCCCTCAGGAAACCTCCAACCCAACCCCTCCCCCCTCGCTCCTACAGGAACACTTTCAGGTCTGAGTTATTGGTATAGCCCCTCTCACTCTTATCAATTTGATTGACTACTTAATTAAACTGATCAATTAATTAACTCCTCCCCCTCTCTTAAAGCCCCTCCCCTTCCACCATCCAGGAAATTAGTGAGAAAAAGACGTCATTGATCCATAATTTGAAAGCAATGCGATTGCAATATATGGAATATTGTTTAAACGATTTAGACAATGTATAGAATATTGTTTAATAATTTATAGCAGTGTATAAAATATAGTTTATTAATTTAGTTCATGAATTTGTCAGGAAATCGATTGCAATGTATTGAATATTTTAAACAATTTATACAATGTGTTTATTTAAACAATTTAGTGGATACAAGGCAGTGAATGGAATGTACACTACTGGCCATTAAAATTAGTACACCACGAAGATGATGTGCTACAGACGCGAAATATAACCGACAGGAAGGAGATGCTGTGATATGCAAATGATTAGCTTTTCAGAGCATTCACACAAGGTTGGTGCCGGTGGCGACACGTACGTGTTGGCATGAGGAAAGTTTCCAACCGATTTCTCGTACACAAACAGCAATTGACCGGCGTTGCCTGGTGGAACGTTGTTGTGATGCCTCCTGTAAGGAGGAGAAATGCGTACCATCACATTGCCGACTTTGATAAAGGTCGGATTATAGCCTATCGCGATTGCGGTTTATCGTATCGCGACATTGCTGCTCGTGTTGGTCGAGATCCAATGACTGTTAGCAGAATACGGAATCGGTGGGTTCAGGAGAGTAATACGGAACACCGTGCTGGATCCCAACGGCCTCGTATCAGTAGCAGTCGAGATGACAGACATCTTATCCGCATGGCTCTAACGGATCGTGCAGTCACGTCTCGATCCCTGAGTCAACAGATGGGGACGTTTGCAAGACAACAACCATCTGCACGAACAGTTCGACGACATTTGCAGCAGCATGGACTATCAGCTCGGAGACCATGGCTGCGGTTACCCTTGACGCTGCATCACAGACAGGAACGCCTGCGATGGTGTCCTCAACGACGAACCTGGGTGCACGAACGGCAAAACGTCGTTTTTTCGGATGAATCCAGGTTCTGTTTACAGCATCATGATGGACGCATCCGTGTTTGGCGACATCGCGGAGAACGCACATTGGAAGCGTGTATTCGTCATCGCCATACTGGTGTATCACCCGGCGTGATGGTATGGGTTGCCATTGGTTACACGTCTCGGTCACCTCTTGCTCGCATTGACGGCGCTTTGAACAGTGGACGTTACATTTCAAATGTGTTACGACCCGTGGCTCTACCCCTCATTCGATCCCTGCGAAACCCTACATTTCAGCAGGATAATGCCAGACCACATGTTGCAGGTCCTGTATGGGCCTTTCTGGATACAGAAAACGTTCGACTGCAACCCTGGCCAGCACATTCTCCAGATCTTTCACCAATTGAAAACGTCTGGTCAATGGTGGCCGAGCAACTGGCTCGTCACAATACGCCAGTCACTACTCTTGATGAACTGTGGTATCGTGTTGAAGCTACATGGGCAACTGTACCTGTACACGCCATCCAAGCTCTGTTTGACTCAATGCCCAGGCATATCAAGGCCGTTATTACGGCCAGAGTGGTTGTTCTGGGTACTGATTTCTCAGGACCTATGCACCCGAATTGCGTGAAAATGTAATCAATGTCAGTTCTAGTGTAATGTATTTGTCCAATGGATACCCGTTTATCATCTGCATTTATTCTTGGTGTAGCAATTATAATGGCAGGTAGTGTAGTTTATTTATTTATTTACTTAAAGAATTTTTTCAGGAAATCGATCCCCTCCCACCACCACCAACTCATCCCCCCTCTCCCCCTCCCCTCTCTTCCGCCCTTCCTCTACCTGGAAACTGGAGTCTCTGTGGCGGAGAGGAAAGATTTCACAAAGGGAAATTCAAGGGTATACTGATAATTTACAAAAATTCAGCTTCCTGGCGTTGGATTTCTCTTGCTCATCATTCTCTGCTGTTTGGAAAGATGCAGGTCTTTTGAGAAGTAATTAAACTGATCACCCTTCTTCTTATTACCACCTGCCATCCCCTGTCCAAACATGTGTTTACCTAGTCACAGTGCCTATAGCCTTTGTACAAGCGAGATGTTTGGATAGCGGCTCATCCTCGTAGGTGCAGCTAAAAGGTTGTCAGTGTTATATTGATGTCACATGTCTATGTAAATAACAGCCAAGTCTATGCCTGGACGCGCTATGGAAATTCTTTTGAAATACTCCTCACAATAACACAGGATGCATAATTCCTACTGATCCTAATGGGACAGCCCATTCATTACATATCAGTCCCATCCTGGAAATCATAAAGTGTCGCAGAAATAGTTAACGGTCGTTTTTGTTGTTGTAGGAGCTTTAGTGATGTCTCAGCCTGTCCTAACAGTACGTGTTTACGAAAATAGCCCAGAATAACAACGATTACATTCTTCCTGATGAACCTAACAAGGCATCATGTGTTCCCTTCCTGTAAATAATGACATCCTGCTTTCAACATACATCTCAGAAACGGTAAACGATCTCACCGCCAAAAGTCCTCATTATGCCTGTGTACACTTGCGAAAACACCATTAATGATAAAAGTATTCTTGTTGTTTGGAAAGAGAGCACTGTCTAAGCACAGACGGGAAAATCAGATCAATTATGCAAACAGAATTCGCAGCACTGTCCTACAGAAGAGAAAAATGGCTGGAATTCTCGGTTTCCTACAGCTCCTGGTCTGGAGATGTCCTAATGCCACAATGGTGGTTGAGGGACAGCATCCCACCAGAGATGGATGGCCTGCTTCAACTTGTCTTTGAACACTTAAACATAGAAGACAAGACGTTACTCTCAGAACTTTCCATAGATACCTTGCCCCATCTTGTTCGAACCACTCCGTAGTGGCTCCTATGTCCCAGCACAAAGGATATCTTGTGAATGGATGGAGCATTCTGATTGGCTCTTACTGAGTTCACCCACTAAGTTACTGATATTGCCGATGTGGAAGCACTGTCCACTTTTTTCCCTGCAGACGAGACTTTCAGTGGCAAAACTATTTTGTACAGATAGCCATATTACACTGACAGTTAAACCCCACAAAAGTGGTCTCCAGATCGTCAAATGCGGGAAGACACTTCCTCAATTACATTGCTCTCCCACTGACGACAGAAGCTTGAATATTTCAGTGTGAAACCAATCTCAAACCCAGCTATATTTAACCAGATAACATATCAATGTGGTAAACATGCAGTTCGTATCCTGCACCGTACAAAATCATCACTTCTGCGTCCTGAATATAGCTAGCGACCACTAGACACTCATACATATACCGCCAAGATAGACAGTATAAGCACATGGATCATATATAGTCCTCACAGCACTTGATATTTCCTGCAAGGTCGATAGGTCATCCACTGCAGCCAATGGTCACAAGTCATCTGCCCCCACAAACACACTGGCCGGATGCATGACCACAGCATGCTTAGCGGACTGAGCACACGCTCCGAACTGTTGTACAAAGGCTAGGTCCGTTCCCCTCGGCACAAAGGCGTTGCTGTTTCTGCTCCCAACCTGCTTGCTTGCTTTCTACATATATCTCCATACTTTGGGACTACAAGAACATATGTATTTTTACATGGTTTGCCAGAATATCATACCATTTGCACGATACTTCTCGATATCAAGCAAACAGCAGTATGCTACCCATTGCTTGCACAGTATAATTCCGAAGATATAGTCTGGAAATTATTTCTCTAGAAAACCGAAACCTTTGCGACTTGCAGTGTACTGTAAACGAGTGAGTAGCTAGGAACTTATCCCGTCTGCGAAGATCTTTACGTGGTAACTCGAAAAAAATAGAGGAAACTGATATTTTCACACGCGAATAGTGATGTCAGAGAAATAACAGATTCCAAATCATCCTTATAATTTACAGCCTGCCTGGTTAGACATGCGATCTAACACACTGCTTTCCGGGTGGCAAGGCGTGCCAGTCCCTGGCATGAATCCGCCCAGCGGATTAGTGTCGAGGTCGGTGTGATGGCCAGTCTGTGGATGATTTTTATGGCGGTCTTTCATCTGCCTCGGCAAATGCGGGCTGGTACCCCTTATTCTGCCTCATTTACACTATGTTGGCGACTGCTGTGCAAACACTGTCTCCATGTATGCATACACCATAATTACTGTACCACTCAAACATTTGGTGTTACACTCATTTGGTGTGAGACATTCCCAGGGGATCCACTGGGGGCTGAACCGCACAATAACCCTGGGTTAAGTGTGGGGCGGCGGTGGGGTGAGTGGACTGCAGTAGCCTGTTGTGGGGTTGTGAACCACTGAGGGCTAAGATGAGGACGAAGTCTCTCTATCGTTTCTAGGTCCCCAGTTCAATACAAGGTGCTCCTCATGTCTAGAGAACCAGCAAACGTGTCATCCACCTGTCTTTCACCTGCTAGATGCACACACCACAGTCGCTGCTCTCTCAAGCAAATAAAGTAAGGAAAAGAGCAGAAGCAGTCAACTGGACGATTTACATGGGAGGGAATAATTGTCCAGCACAAACACAAATCTGCTCAAATTTCCACAGAGCGCACACGCAATCACGAAGGCTGTCCAACATATAGTGAGTATTGGTTCACTATTCAGCCATCTAGAGGGCGATATGGTTAAGTCAGCTACATTTCTGTACCCCAACCGGTCTTTCCATTTGTATGGCTCCTGCCGTTAGCTGGAAACGTGAATCATTCACGCCATAGACCACCGCCGCCAAGTACTCCTCGCGCACCAGACAGAATCTTCCTAGGAAACTGGCCACATATATTTTATCACTGTACTTATAATTAAACATTATGATTACGGTCTCAATTGGATAACATTCGATGATGAGCGAAGTATTGGAAATACCCCTGGCTGATGGTAGTGGCTCTGGAAATAGAAATATCTGTACCATTCTTATGACTTGACATACTTTTCCAAGTAGAAATAAACTTTCATTCCCTATCGCAGTAGTCCACGTCAAATCCATACCTTCCTTATGACTGGATATAGTCATTTTCTATGCACATGTCAGAACACACACACACACACACACATACTTTATAAGCCTGATGCTCCAGGCGAGCCTATCACGCATCCCCTACTACTAAGTATAACTTATTGCTGGCAATATGAAACAATACTGTTCGAAAATCTGCGATGTGTGGACATATCTCATAAGTTTTTCTAGCGAATGGTACCACAGAGTCTTAGCAAGAAAAACGTAACCTTCTTACATGCTGCCATATGTTAAAAAACACGATCACAACTGCTATGTTACTGTCACAAGCGGTCTTGGTTCTACACGTGCTCACAAGTATCGCTAACGATATCCATGTCAAAAACTATACAAGCCTTATAAATCTAGGTATGGCATTATATCCGAATGAAGTGGTTCTTACAGACAAATACCGAGGCACTGAATATAGACGGTGACCCCCAGAGTGTATATTAACAGCCCAACAGTGCGATTACACGTCGCCGAGGGTATAAGCTCGTATTAAAATCACTGAATTTAGAAAGTGATTCACCTAAGGAACGCGGTATGAAGCCGATATTTGCAGCTCCCTCATGCCACCGCTAGATTTTCTCCAGTATTTGTAACACATTATTTCTCGAGGCCACGTCAGAGATTCTGCGATATATCCACTGGGTTATAGGTGATGGCAGATAGAGAATGATCACGTACAGTAGACGGTGTGCTGATTGAGGTCATAAGGAACGTACACTAGCTTTTCACGTATCTAGTGCTACGCTTTCTGGTAGAAATGCTGCCTGTGATTTGGAATCAAGTCTTTCCATTCAACCAAATACCTGCATTCGATCGTACTGAGAAGTCTTTTAATGATTACAGCTACTAGTGAATCATATTTGTGGCACTCTCACATCTCGAAACGAGTCACCTTTTCCGAACCCATCTGCTACAGTAAAATTTTATATAGCCTCTATGCATTTTGCAACCGCTCCTCAGACCCTACACTGCCATCCCTGCAGCTTTGCGCATGTGATCATTGCTATTTAAGTCGGAACTGAGCAGAAGTCGGAGAGAGCAATATCTACCACATCCTGCAGCTCAAATGGTTCAACTGGCTCTAAGCACTATGAGACTTAACGTCTGAGGTCATCAGTCCCCTAGACTTAGAACTACTTAAACCTAACTAACCTAAGGACATCACACACATCCATGCCCAAGGCAGAATTCGAACCTGCAACTGTAGCAGCAGCGCATCTTGCAGCCCGTGTAGAAACAGTCTAAGGTGAATTAGTGCGACTGGACAGTGTTTTGACCGTTCGATAGAAATGGGAACATGTTGTTGTAGCTCCGCCAACTGTGTACGATGTGTAATGTCAGTGCGAAACGAAGCCCACTCCTGCAACAGAAGGTAGTCTAATGACAGTATGAACCGTTATGGTGGTGTTTCTTATCAGGAAAATTAGGAAGACTCAACATTATTCAGGTACTGCAGTCTGAAGCAGATCCGCGTCCCTCAGGGTCCATTCACGACTATCACTATCTATTCCGTACCATCCAATAGAGAAAAATTACTAACTATAAAAACTCCACGGTCTTCATCCGATAGAGAACTCGACAAGATTTTTACCGCATCTCTCTCTTCCCATATATCGAAAACAAATACCGTCCGTATGCCGGCATCGAGCAAATGCGGTGATCCTAATAAATACACGGGTATTCCATTGGAACAGGTGGCCAGTGATCGAAGTCGCTTGCACAGACCAGAGTAAAGTGTCAATGTCAGTACTGTAGATGGAGAAGGATGACCGTATCCCACAGACTATACTGTCAGTCGCAAGAGAGGCTCCCTGTGTCGTTGTTTGAAACACTGTTTTCTTTTTCTTTTTTTTCTGTAACACGCTTTGTACACTCTCAAACGTTTTGTTTTTTCTGCCACTACTTCGAGGTCTGTGTCAGGTTCTAACTGACAGTATCACTTTCTGATCCCTTGGCTCTCACAGAATACTAGGCTTCGCATGGAGTAAATCATGTTGTTGCTGCTGCTACCACAACACACACACACACACACACACACACACACACACACACACACACACACACACACACACACTCTGGATGATTTTAAATAAAAGATAGTCACAACATAAGGAAACTGGAAGAGTTTTGCGGCGTCATGGAGCGTTTCCAAATTGCTGTCCGAAGGTGACTGACGACCTATAAATTTAAACTCATTTGTCACGGTGATGGGATAGCTGATGAATCTGCGTTCCATTTCGATTGATTCCTCATATTTCAGTCATATACGCGATCACTGTTTCGGTGCCAGCCATCTACAGAAGGTGTTACCCCTCCACCAAGACTCTTCCTCCATTTCAAACAAACAATGTCAGTCAATCCTTATGTGATAATCAACAGCATACCAGTGGACGGATGGAATGGGAAAGACACCGTCGATGTATTGTAATAATAAGCATCACAGTTGATAATGTGAACAACAGTAGCAATTTTACAGTAATTTCAACACCAACCAGTGATGTGACAGCATGCTTCCCAATTTCGGTATCATCGCTAAACCACCCCCTCCTCTACTTTGCGAGCACCATTGCGATTGTAGATTGATGACTGTGCAGCATGTCCATTCACTGTTAATTCGGAAACATATACATCATCAAAGTGTGTCAGACAGCGATCTACATATTTCTAGTACCTCGAGCATAGTGCGCAATTTACGATCTTTCTCTATGCGGATGGGAGTCATAGGGCATTCTCGCGTTCTTAGGATAAAGTTACACACTGAAATATCCCATCGCACTGTCTTTGACCGACCCGCCCTGCAACACAGTTACTGATTTAATCTGCAGCTGACCAGAAGTAGACTGCTACATCCCGTATCTTGTGAATGAATGGAGCTTGCCGAGTCCGCACCCATCCAAGTGCACAAGATTTCCCCAGATGCACACATATCGACTAGGTTAGCATCCCTTACCGGTATATAGTAGTAAATTTGAAAGTGTTGTGATGTAATAGCAAATGGTTAAGAAGAACAAGAAACGGATGGTTTTTATGCGTAATGGTGCTTCAGACGTGTGGAGTTCGTGGCATTTTACGTAAATAGACTGCGCTCTCAATTATAAATGTTCTAGGGTCTGAGGTCAGTACCAGGAAGGTATTGGGAAGAGAGAACATAAACACAAGCACTCCTAAGGCTACCTGGTTCTGCACTTAAAACAGGCTATAACGTCAGATCGCTGCAGTTTCAGACCTATTAGTCGTGTGGAATGCAGCTCTGTTAATGTTCCAGTGTAAGAAACATATTTCCAGATCATGACATACATTCTTCTTGCAGGTTTCTCTACGATAAACTACGATAACAAACTGTAAAATGAAGAAAATTTACTTCCTTAAAATATCGATTCTGTGTGATACGTGCACAATGTGTCTTTCCAGAGATGTATATCGTCCACTGTTCGCATCCGATCACGGTTTAGAAATTATACTATCCCCGCATCGTTAGTAACAGAGAATACCTCTTACAAGGGAAGAGATAAACGCATAGCAGCAGCGTTTGACACGTGAAATTACACATCATGCCGCCACTAAATCTGTAGACAGGACATCTGTGAAGCAGATTGCAGTGCGTCACAAACACCTGCCGCTAATTTAGAATCATCTTAGGTATGAAACTGAAGTCTTGATTTTATATTCAAGATACAAAATTCTGTGGCACCTCTGCTCGATTAGTATCCGGAGACCTGCGTCAATACCATTGCTCCTTGAGACACGTCACATGGGATGACGATGTAAGTCAGAACACGGTCGTGCTGTCTGGTGTATACTGTCGCGTCGACCTAATACATTTAGCTATTCTCTCCCCCCTCCCCCCCCCCCCCCCCCCCGCCCCATCATCAGCAACCGAGGCAAGCAAAGGCAGCTATCTTCAGGTCGAGCCCAAGGTATTAGCAAGCCATTGCGAGCTCTGCTACTAAGAGGGATTTATGGAACACTCAATGATCCTTCAGACAGAGGAAGCAAAACACATTTTTGGAAGTTTTTTGCCTAACCGTTAATTCGTGCCTGAAAGCAACAGAGGATACTCCATGAAGAACATCCTCTGAGACACCGAAGGAAACGAGGATAATTATACTGTGAGCTTTACTGTCTTGCACGCAATTTCTACCGTACTTCACTGCGATAGGCGACAAGCAGCTTAGTTTGGAAGAGCAGCTCTCAGCATCAGATCGCTAATCAGCTTACTGTGGAACTAAACGCTGCTCAACACAAACACACCTTTCATCTCTGACCTCATTCGTTACTAATTACGCTGCCTAGACGACGTAGTGGCAATAGTTTGCAACTAAAGAAAAGCCGATCAGCCTCGACGATCAACTGCGAAAACGTTATATAACTTAGCGCGCACGTCTGCTGTCCTCGCTTAAATTGCCTTCTGCATGTCCCGCGTAACTCCTCAATTCAGTAATACTTTCCCTAAGTTTCTCATTTTAATGGATATAATCGTCATCTACGTAGGTGGTCCTTTTTTTTTACTTTAACTTAATGTCTACCAGTTGAACTTAATCTCTGGGTGGTCTTTACACTTTCGAGCAGATCGTTTCTCCATTAATAATTAATAAGCTGTGTTCTATCGTTGGTCAATAAAAAGGCAACGAATACCTCTCAATAAAGTATCATCTTACATCTTTCTATTATCTTTAAATATCTTTTTACGCTGCATAACTTTGCAAATTATTGTAACTCAATCGCTGCAATAGTCCTGCCTGAGTTACTACAAGCAATAGTGCAGTACAAGCACGAGACAATCAACTTCAGAGGATATAAGCAATTATTCAAGCGGAAGTCTCCTAGAGATGTCAGATACGACAAATGCCGACAGCTTTCCTTAACCAGATAACGGGCGCTGCATTTCTCCTCCATCATCGTTCTGGGGCTATACTCCATCTCTAATGGTCTTTATGTCGACGAGATGTCACACTCAAACCGTTTTTGTAAAGGAACAGGAGGTAGTACGGCCTTTCATAGTGAAATATTTATCAGATCCGTAGTAAATTAATGTGGGAGGTCGCAGGGCAGCATCTTAAGACCAATATTGTTTTTGATATACGTCAGTGACTTACCAGACAAAGTGAGACAGGGGGAAAAATTCTTATTGCTGAGACAGTAATATTATATTCACAAATAAAACACCAGAACTCCAAGAAAAGATTTCAAATGAAACACCTAATGATGTTTTTAATTACTCATCATTCAATAAACTTAACTGAACAAAAAGAAAACAGATAGCTGTACTTCTGCTTGTAGAGGGGAAATAATTTAGTAAAATTAAACGATGAAAATTTCACAGACTGTATAGTAAAGGCGAAATTTTTAGGAATTAATATTGGTTGCCAGTTGAAACGTAATAAACATACAAATATCACTGGTCAACACATTTTTTTGAACTCTTCTTGGTTGCATGAGATTATTTTAGTGAATTTTTGTGTTTTTAATCTGTTTATTTCAAACCTGAAATCGATTTTGCTCTCAATGCTCTGGTTTTCATGCAATTACAACTTTTTCATTCCAGCTGTTTGCAGTGAGATTTAGTGCTTGCGTGTTTATGTTAGCGACAGGGTTACGATATTGTATCTTGTTTCTTTCAGATCTGATGTCATTTCATCATGGCTACCAAGAGATGTCAATGTCGTAATCATCCAGACAGTTTCTGTTACGTTGTGGATAAGACACAATTATCCTTTAAAGATGCAGTATAACATCGTTTTTGAGGCAAGCTTATAAAGCATATTTTGGACTTGTTCTTGGCGACCAAGACAACGTACGAGGTCCACATGCTGTCTATCACAACTGTGAGGAAATGCTGCCTGTCTGGACGAAGAGAAAGCATAAATGTTTACCTTTCGGAAACCGCATGTCCTGGCGAGAACCAGTACATCGCACAAGTGACTGCTATTTTTTTGCCGCTAATAAAAAGGGAATTGGTACAAAACAGACATTGAATATCATACCCTAACCTCCCTAATTTATCACAAAGATAAGATGTGAAGGAAAGGGCTCCATGGGTGTCAGTCGTGGTGGTAAATGAAAACTTTCTTTGGAGTAAAACAGCTGCTAACTATGAAAGTCTCGTAGCTGATATGTTGTCAGAATTTCACGTCCTGGGTCATAAAATGAGTATTAAACTCCGTTTTCTACACAGTCATCCTGATAAATTTTCTGACAACTTAGGAGACATTAGTGACCAGAAAGGCGAACGGTTCCTCGAGGACCCTAAGACCGTGGAAGGGCGCTATAAAAAGGGATGGGACGTACATATGGTGGCTGAATATTGCTAGAGTATTAAGCGAGATCTCTTTGAAGTAGTCCACAAACGGAAGAGCTTGAAGTGAAAATTTCTGCCTCAATAGAAAGAGTTAGTTATAAGTAACTTTTATGAAAGTTTAATCTTCTTCATGATGGTATGTGTCTCATTTCGCACCACTTGATGGGTTTAGACTGTGTTTCTATTTAATTTTGATTTGTATTTAATTTAATTTGTATTACCAACTATTTTCAAGAGACCTAAATCAAATATTTATCCACCTGCATTATGATACAAACATGAAATATTGATATTTTGTGGTTGCAAGAAACTAGAGCTTCCAGAAAAAAGGCCAACCTCGTATCTGAAATAAGCACCCTCAAACTAGGTAAGAACAACTGCTGCCAGCAATGCAACAAGAATGTTGTTGACCAGTGTATACTAACAACAACCTACTAACAACTTGCATTTCGCGGCGTGCGGTTGCAGCTTATTTATTTAATCGTGTCAGAAGCATCGCACATAAAATCAAAATGATTAACACATACATATAAAGTATATAACAAATACAAAAAGAGTATAAAAGTATACAGATATATTAGCAGGGTCAAGTAGTTTATTTTATGAAGCCTTGGACCAGAACCTGGCCACGTCCAGCTGTAGAGGTTCTGAAGCTACGTACCGAAAAAATCGTTTGTGCACTGTATTCGAAAATCAAACTTAGTAGTTTTCAATCACTCATCCAAACATTAGCACTGTGTCTACATTGCGTGCAGTTGCAGTTATAGCGGTTCTTAAGTTCTGACAAAGTTGTTTGTGCACTGTTATTCGGTTATTAAACTTAGTAGTTTTCAACGGTGTCTCGTGCTGTTTTTGGCGAGATAACGGTTTAATAAACTTTCGAAAACTTTCGCTCATTGTGTTTTAAAGAGTTGTTTATGTGTTGAAGCCATTTATTAAATTTAGTACTGTATTTTTCTGCTGACGTTTCTTATTGTTTGTACTGAAATATTTCGGTAAAATTTTCGTTCACTACGTTTAATTTCGTTGAGTGTTTCAGCGGCTGCTTGAATTTTTAGTTTTAAATAAGAAATTGTGTGAAGTTTTTGTGGTATTGGTACTATTTTTGGTAAAGTAGTATTAATAAAAGCATTTGCTTTCTTAGTAAAGAGAGAAATTCGAGATCACTATTGTCAGTTAGTTCTTTAAATCGTTCTACTGTTCTAATTGAACATAGTTAACATAAACGCACAGTTTTTCAGTAACTGTTAACATTTTACCATGAGTGGGAAGTGTGGGCTCTGTCGTAGGTTTGTGAGTAGTGGGTTACGGTGTGGGATTTGTTCAAAGTATTTTCATTGGAGGGAATGCACTGGGGAAGCCAGTGGTCATTTCAGTGTGATCCTCTCCTGGAAACTCAGAATTTGCGGCAGAAATAAGTTGATAGAGGAGCAGGAGCGTACGGTCTGTGCCCTTCAGGTGCAGCTACAAAGCGCAAAGGAGAAACTAGATAGGTTGAGGAGGGTGAACGGCTCTGTCGAAGGGGAATTGGCAGTTGCTAAGAAGACAGCTAGGAGGAGGAGTTATTCAGACAGTTGTACTTTGCGTATAACAAATAGATTTGACCAACTGTCAAAGTTTGGTGGAGAGGAGCCTCTTGTAGCTGTAGGTGTAGGAAACATGAAGCAGTCCTCAGCAGTTAGGAAGCCTAAGTCAGTTGCAAATTCTAACAGAAAGAAGAAGGTTCTGCTGCTAGGTAGTTCGCATGGCAGAGGTGTGGGCCAGCAATTGCAGGTAGTGTTGGGGAGTGAGTACAAGGTCACCAGCATAGTGAAGCCTAGTGCAGTGTTGGCTCAGGTGACTGTTAACGTAGGGGAGTAATGTAAGAATTTTACGAAAGAGGATCAGGTAGTGATTGTGGCTGGAGCTGGGAACAGTCTTGATAGAGATGATGTAGGTGGTGACCTGGTAAAGATAACTACTCAAACTGGCGGCACTAATGTGCACTTCGTGCAACTGTTTCAGCGTCATGATCGGCCTAATCTTAATGCTGCTGTAAGGCGTGTTAACATGGGGCTGGAGAAGGCGCTGATGACAGAGAGCATGGCTCATATTGCAGTGGTGCCAGTTGAGTCTATCAATGGATCGGGTTTCACTAGACATGGCCTGCACCTTGAAAGGTGGCTACACTGAGCCACAGCGCCAGAGAGTTTTGTTTCGCCGCCTCCTCTGGCAGTGATTATTGAGAAGTAGCGAAGTGCAGTGCTGGTCGAGAACTCGTAGTAGTGTGCTTGCTGAGATGTCGTAGTGAAGAGTTCTTGTCGAGATGTGGCAGTAGTCAGTTCTTGTTGAGATGTGGTAGTAGCGAGTCGGTGTGGAAATATTGTAATGATTAGAGTGCTTTTCATCAATATAAATGAAGGTAACAACTCCTTTTCTTTTTTTTTTCTCATTATTTCAGTGTCCTGAATAATGCGTCATTACAGGTTCAGTCAACAAAGCATCTGGCTTGTGTCCTTGTATTAGAGTGTAATTCTGGTTTTCTTGCGCAGTTATAGTATTTCTAATTTTTTTTATCACGTCAGTATAAATGGTATTTGAAATTTCTTGTCTTATTGAAGAAGAACCGTGCCAGATGTGTACGTTGAGTCATACTTCCACACACAGAACAGTTATACTTGTGCTTTGGTTTCGTAGGTTTTATAGTTGCTGGGGACTTAATTAATTAATTGCGTTAACGAAAATTTTCATTTCATTCTTTGTTGTTGTTCCATGCAGTCAGATTGCGTACTAAAACTAGTCAGGGCCAACCGTTTACGAGACTACGTAATCGGACAGACAGCTACCAAAAATAAAAATGATTTTCAAACTTAATAAATAAGCCCCCATGCACGTGGCGACCGCTGCTTCGGATCGTCCCTTGGAATTCTTCTGATTGTAAAAATAGTAGACAGTAGTATTGTTGTAGTAATTTGTAGTTTAGTAATTGTAGTCTATATTGCATGTGTAGATTTGGTAATTGTCATTCTTCTAATGGTATTTCAGAATTTAATTTTATTGTCTTGTATACGCGTTTGACAATTTAGGGCAATTATTTCAATTGTTCGATTAATCGTGTTTGAGGGAAACATTTCGTGTAAATGGTATTGTTGGAGATAAAGGGTCATTGTGTGTAATTTTCGTACAGTGACGAGTTTTATATGTTTTGTAAATGATTACGCGATCGATGAAAAAGGCAAAAATGATGGATAGTCAGAATGACGAAATTGTTAACATGGCGAACTCGCCAACAGAGGAAAACAGTATCATGAATAATGAAGTGGAAAACAATTTAATAAGTCGGGAAGATAGTCCGGAACCATTTCAAAATTTTTCTCAATCAGAAAATTCACAGAATACGAGATTAACGATAGAAGATTCTGGAATAGTATCGAACACAGATAGCTTTACAGCTATGACGACGGAAACTGGTTTTGTGGGAAATGTTAGGGGCGAAAAGAATTTCGAACAAGTTAATATGGAGCAGCTGATGAGTGCAATATTAAATTTGGGATCTCGGTTAGACTCACAAATGGAAACACGGTTAAGCTCACTGGGATCACAGTTACGATCTGAATTAATAACAGATAGGGGAACAATGGAAACACGGTTAGACTCACTGGGATCACAAATAGGATCAATTAAAACAGAGATGGAAACAATGGAAACACGGTTAGATTCACGAATAGGGACATGTTTCAAAAACATGAAAGAGGAATTAAAGAAAGAAATCAGAGAAGAAGTACAACCGATTTTGAATGCTCACAATAATAGATTAATTGCAGTAGAGATTAGACAAAGGGAACAGGATAGAGAACAGGAAGAAAGAGATCGCGTGATAGTACAGAAATTTTCAGAGTTAAATTTACAACGTGCAACAGATAAGGAAGAAATATTTGAGAGAATCGAGGAATCTGTACCAAATGACAGATTAAATAACCTAACACAACAATATGAACAGTTAACTACCAAATGTGTCAATACTGAAACCCGAGTCACGACACTTACGGAAGACGTAAATAAACAGAAAGAACAAATAGGTGATTTATCGGAAAGAGTTGAGGAGATTTCAGATAAATTGACAAGTCTTAGTTTAAATGGGGACAGAGATTCAGATGATACAGCACCATTGCCATTTGCAGAAACCGAAGAGTACCAGAACATAAATAAGCATGTTGAAAATCAGGGACGCGTTAAAAGGGAAGTTGAGGCATTACGAAAGCAAGTCAAACAAATTGAAGGCGAAATCGGAGGAAAAGACAGCAAAGGAAATTTAGAATCTCAGGTAGCAGCGGGGTTTGAAGAAAGTAATTTATTTCATTTACGAGAAGCAACAAGAGAGCGCCGGGCGCGCGAACTTGACAATAATCGACATTCGGACTGGGACAGACGCGGTAGGTCTTTGTCGCCACGAGGAGAAAACTTTGACTATAAACACTTCTTGACTGTTCGGAAATTTAAGATCCTTCGTAATTGTAAGAATGACACACATCCATGTTCATGGTTAGATCAATTTATGTACGCACTTCCGCCAAATTTGCCACTAAGTCACAAACTTGAAATTATGTGCAGCTATTAATGTCCTCAGGGGATTCACTACACTAAGTGAATATGTGCCGTAGCGTGCATAGGGCACCGAGCTGTAGTGGTGCTACTTCCCTTTTAGTTTTCTGCACAGCTGCCCACTCTTTTACTATTTTTTGCATCTGTCAAAACAACTCTTCGACTATCAATCTATCTAGAGAGTAAGTAAACAATAACCGGATATGACGATTTTACCCAAAAGTGATTTCGGAAATTACCATTTAGACTTACTGTACCTTCAGCAGCATTCATTCGTAGTTTAAACGAAATTTTACTTGTTTATCTTCGTGACAATATTACTTCATATGTTGACGATATTCTTATTGCTAAACGTTCTTGGAGTGAGCACAACAAAATTTTGGATTCATTATTACGTATTTTTGCAAGAGTTGGCATTACAGTGAACTTGGAAAAATCTGAATTTGGACGTTCACAGGTGAAATTTCTTGGTCACATTATTTCTACAGAAGGTATTCTTCCTGATCCAGAAAAATTAGACGCTATTCGTAATTATGCTATTCCTACCACAAAACGTGATGTTCGTAGTTTCCTTGGTGTCTGTAATTTTCTTAGACGCTTTGTTAAATTGGACGATTTGGCCACACCTCTTTTATGTGAACTATCCGGAAAGAATTGTAATTGGTGTTGGGATGAGGAAGCTCAATCAGAATTTGAACAACTCCGTGATGCTTTAGTTGCTGCTCCACTTCTTTCACATCCGGATTTATCTAAAGATTTTTGTTTGGCGACGGACTCATCATACAAAGGCCTAGGTGCACATTTATTTCAATAGATAGAAGAAAACGGCGTTGTAGTACAGAAAACTATTGCATTTGGAAGTCGTGTTCTCTCTAAATCAGAAAAGAATTATTCGATTACGGAACTTGAAGCTTTGGCTGTTGTATGGGCTTTCACAAAATTTCGCATATTTTTGTATGGCAGACATACTAAGGTTTACACCGATCATCGAGCTCTGGAATTTCTTATGTCGACAAAATTAACTCATGGCAGATTGTCGCGATGGGCGTTGTATCTACAGGAATTTGACTTTAGTATTGTTTACATACAGGGTTCTTCAAATATTGTTGCTGATGCTTTATCACGTGCACCTATGGGTTTGAAACAAAGTGCTGAAGAGGACTGGAAGGAAAACAATTATTGTTTGATGTATATTCAAGGTGTTGCGTTTGAGAACTTTATTTCGTCTTCGCTCCAGGACATCGCTAAGGAGCAAAGTAAGGATCCAATCTGGAAGGACATTAAGGAGGAGTGGAGGAGAAAGGAAAGCGTAGCGATTAGACAGACTCAACTTCTTTACCGCCTATACTGATATTAAAAAACAAAGCACCGACAAATCGCATATCTGAAATCGTTCCTTTTCCGCCTTCACGGAAACTGCGGCATTCTGAAGTCGTCAACCTGGCTCTACAAAATATTGCATCTGCGGCTGCTAGAAGAGAGAAATCAGCTAAACATCCTGGTCATTTAAAAATCTTGTCAGTTGGTCAGAAGGTGTTAATTAAGTCTCATCGTTGGTCTCACAAAGGAAAAGGCTTGTGTCGCAAATTTTTTCTGCTTTATAACGGTCCATATAGAATTCGTAAAATTATTCATGATAACACTGTCGAAGTAGAAACTCTTAAATCTTGACGCTCTAAAGGAATACATCATATATCTAACGTAAAAATTTTTGTGGAATGACATACTTTAGAGAAACTCACAGCTACATGTAAACATGCGGAGAGTACAAGGATACCGCGCTGTGTTTTGGCGGCGGCATATACTCAAAGCAACAGTCAAGTCTGCGCGCCGCACAAGGCAGTCGTTGACCGCAAACAATTGCTTCCTACGTCACGCGCCTACAGCTGATCGAGCGCTCAGTGCGAATGCACTGACAGCCGTAAACAAATACACAGTCTAATTTCTCCGACTAAATTCAGTATAAAGCTATAGTGACTTGATGAATTATGTTATTAACGTTCAGTATTTTTCAGGATACGGTTGTATAAAATATTTAAGAACTTCAGGTAAATTCTGTGTGTCTCCGACGTTAAGAGGACTTGCTATCGAGAAAATTTCAGAAAGAATGTAATTTCCAAGAAGAAACTAATAAACTAAAAAGGTAACTATTAATTGAGTTTATTTTTTCAGGTAACATATTTCCACTTAGGTACGTACTTTAGACGTAATTTGCTGCTCGCAATTACGTGATTCATACTTTGTGCTAATTTCATGTTCTATGAATTTACTTGTGAAGCGACGTGCTTGCGTACATTTGCTGATTTTTGTCAATGTTTTATTAATGAACAGGGTTGTAACTTGTGTATATTATGCATCGCTTGGCTGCAATGCTTTTTCACTGATGTCATATTTTTCTATTATGTGCATGCTGTGCTTATTTATTTAAATTATAATTGTCACCTGATTAGTTGTGCTGATATGTATGTAAGTTATACTTTGTGATTTATCTGCTTGCGCCTTCATGTTTACTTATTAAGATGACATATGAACATTTATTTGCTTATGCTGATATGATGCTAATGACCTGTTTATTACGTAAGATATATGTTTGCTGCTATGCGTATGGATTGCATATTTATACATTTCTGTTTGTTGTCATAACTACTCTTTAATTTGGTATATAGAAATGCTGATATACTGAGTACAAACATAGAGTTTAGGTCACACTATGGTATTAATTATAGATTGTTTGCTTGGCAGAGCCTCGTTGTAGGAATTGTGCTGCATCCACTTGTTGACATTCTGTTCTCTACTGGTGTATTTACTCGCTGTTGCATGTTTTGCTTACGCTCAGTGCCTGATACTTTTAAGATAAGAAAATGAATGGGCGCTGATGACCCCTCTGTTTAGCGCCCGTAAACCTCAAACACACACACACACAAGAAAATGAACTACTATAATTCGACGAACGACATTAGTACAAGAAACTTTATAGAAGCCACATGAGCTGGTGGTTTTGTGGAAGCTGTATAAATTTATGCTAATAGGAAGGAAGCTAACGACATGACATACCAAAACTAGGTTTAGACCATTGACAGTTATTACACTGCATTTTTCGTAAGCAATTGAAATAGGAAGTGACACTTGACACAAGAAATACTCCACATGTTTGCTTCTGTTTGCCATAATTCTTGAAGTGGTGTACACACTGTGAAATATTATGATCATTCACACTCCGTAATCGTACTTAATTACTGAGAGTTATTCGAACTAAGTCTGTTAGAGGTCATGTATGCATTTCTTTTATTTAATGATGGACAAGGTAACTAAAATCCATCTTATAATTTATAATGAGTAGAAGATTTGGGTCAGATGGATTACACAGAGGTTGTATGTTGACAGTGTGTCTTCGGATTGTATGGGATGATGAGGTTTGCATTAGGATTTTATCTGTACTTGTTCGAGGAGACTGACTAGAGGAAAGAGTTGTTTATGGAAGTGAAATGATATTGGCGATAAGGTTTATATGTGTCGACGTATTGAAGAGGTATTATTGAGGTATTGAGATTATATGAAGTTGATGATTATTGGAGTTTTTGTGGACAAGAGGTAAGGTAAATGATATTGATGATAAGATTTATATGTATCGACGTAAGAGGTATTATTGAAGTATTGAGATTATGTGATGCTGATGATTATTGGAGTTTTGGTGGATAAGAGGTAAAGTAAGTGAGGTGCATATTTTTTTTTTGTTGGTCTATTTGGAACAAGGAGGATGAAGATAGCAGACTAGAATACTCAAGTAGAAGGAAGATTGTCTACACACACTTTGTTAAATCAATAAGCAGTACATACTTTTTTTTTTTTTTTTTTTTTTTTTTTTTTTTTTTTTTTTTTTTGAGAGGAAGTAATTGCATATCTTGGCTCACTGACAGTTGTTCAGCAACCGTACATTTTGATCTGGCTTGGCAAACATTGGTCTTGACATGATGACTATGACGTTGACTTAACTATTATTGACTGTTATACATTGCTGCCACTACTACTTGATACACATGATGAACATCAAATTTTGACAGAATTGCATTTACACAGTTAACACTATTCAATTACACAGTAGTACTTAATGTGGATGAAAGATAAGTGAGTGTGTTTTGTGTGTTTTCCTTTCCTAATCCTACCCACCTATCTCCTAAATATTATTTTATTTGTTTGTAGTGGCTTGCACTGACACCCATAAATATTATAGGTTTACTGATATTTGAGTATTTGTAATAGTTAATATGACAATTATCTGATATCATTTGTGTGTTTATTAGAATTTGTATGTTTAGTGTAAGAGCATTGAGAATAATTTTGTAAAAGCATTTGTATGTGCAATCAAACTATTGTTCATGCCTGAACTGTCTGATTAGTGATAGTGAATATTATGGACTGTTACCTGCACTTTTTCAACATAATGGGTGCCACTTAGAAATGATTAATTTCTGCTGATGAACTGTGTGATTAGGATAGTGAATATTATGGACTGTTACTTGTACTTTTTCTACATGATTGGTGCCACTAGGACATGTTTAATCTCTGCTTATAAACTCTGATGAACAGTGTGATCAGTGATAATGAATATTATGGACTGCTCTCTATACCTGCTCAACATTACTGGGTGTCACTGATGGACTGCTTCTACTGAAATGATGTCACTTGTTGGTGTCTGCACTTGTTCAACATTGTTGGGTGCCACTAATGGAACTGCTTCTGCTGAATGATGTCACTTGTTGGTGTCTGCACCTGCTCAACATTACTGGGTGCCACTGATGGTCTGTTTTTTTACTGAAATAATGTGACTTGTTGCTGTGTGTATCTGCTCAACATTACTGGGTGTCACTAATGGACTGCTTCTACTGAAATGATGTCACTTGTTGGTGTCTGCACCTGTTCAACAATGCTGGGTGCCACTATTGGAACTGTTTCTGCTGAGTGATGTCACTTGTTGCTGTCTGCACCTGTTCAACATTGCTGGGTGCCACTGATGAACTGCTTCTACTGAAATAATGTCACTTGTTGCTGTCTGCACCTGCTCAACATTGCTGGGTGCCACTGATGGACTGCTTCTACTGAACTGATGTTGCTTCTTGCTGTCTGCACCTGTTCAACATTACTGGGTGCCACAGATGGAACTGCTTTATTAAAATGATGTCACTTGTTGGTGTTTGCAACTGTTGACCATTGCTGGGTGCTGCTGCTGGAACTATCAACTATCTGTTTTTTTTTTAATAATTAAAAGTATTTTATGTGAACATTTGTATAAACTGATTTTTTTGTGTATTGTGTAACCTATTATGTAAAGCCACATGTATGAAAGAATTTGTATTGCCTACTGTATTTTATATATTAGGTTATTGAAAGGTCAGTGCAAAGCCAAAATTTTGTCTAATTATGTGATATTTACGTATTAATATTATCTTTTATTTTTGTCTGTATTTTTGTGGACGAATTTGGTGGTATTTTCACCACCAATGCTGGCAAAAATACAATCAAATTCCAGCCCGTGGAGGAAGGGCATATGAAAGGTGGCTACACTGAGCCACAGCACCAGAGAGTTTTGTTTCGCCGCCTCCACTGGCAGTGATTATTGAGAAGTAGCGAAGTGCAGTGCTGGTCGAGAACTCGTAGTAGTGTACTTGCTGAGATGTCGTAGTGAAGAGTTCTTGTCGAGATGTGGCAGTAGTCAGTTCTTGTTGAGATGTGGTAGTAGCGAGTCGGTGTGGAGATATTGTAATGATTAGAGTGCTTTTCATCAATATAAATGAAGGTAACAAACTCCTTTTCTTTTTTTTTCTCATTATTTCAATGTCCTGAATAATGCGTCATTACAGGTTCAGTCAACAAAGCATCTGGCTTGTGTTCTTGTATTAGAGTGTAATTCTGGTTTTCTTGCGCAATTATAGTATTTCTAATTTTTTTTATCACGTCAGTATAAATGGTATTTGAAATTTCTTGTCTTATTGAAGAAGAACCGTGCCAGATGTGTACGTTGAGTCATACTTCCACACACAGAACAGTTATACTTGTGCTTTGGTTTCGAAGGTTATATAGTTGCTGGGGACTTAATTAATTAATTGTGTTAACGAAAATTTTCATTTCATTCTTTGTTGTTGTCCCATGCAGTCAGATTGCGTACTAAAACTAGTCAGGGCCAACCGTTTACGAGACTACGTAATCGGACAGACAGCTACTAAAAATAAAAAAAGTATTTGCATTTCACATTTATATAATTAAGCCCCCATGCAACCTCAACAGGTATGGGAAGGGGGGGGGGGGGCGGCAAAGCTTATACAGTAGATGACAGTGTAGTGGGTTGTGGGATCACTCATTGGAAAATTCATGTAGTAGTTAGTGTTAGAGCTGCACCTTTCACCTTTTTTAGACTGAAGTCAGCTGATAGGTATCCCTGTTTAAAGGAAGTACCTCTAACAATGGAATCACCATCAAAGGAGGTCGGGTATCCAAGTATTGAAGGCATTAGCATCAAAATATAAGTGGTATTACAGACAATATTACCGAAATGCTTATACAGGGTGAGTCGCCTAACATTACCGCTGGATATATTTCATAAACCACATCAAATACTGACAAATTGATTCCACAGACCGAACGTGAGGAGAGGGGCTAGTGTAATTGATTAATAAAAACCATAAAAAATGCAGAGAAGTACGTTTTTTAACACAAACCTACGTTTTTTTAAATGGAACCCCGTTAGTTTTGTTATCACATCTGAATATATAAACAAATACGTAATCAGTGCCGTTTGTTGCATTGTAAAATGTAAATTACATGCGGAGATATTGTAACCTAAAGTTGACGCTTGAGTACCACTCCTCCGCTGTTCGATCGTGTGTATCGGAGAGCACAGAATTACGTAGGGATCCAAAGGGAACGGTGATGGACCTTAGGTACTGAAGAGACTGGAACAGCACACTACGTCCACATGCTAACACCTTTTTATTGGTCTTTTTCACTGACGCACATGTACATTACCATGAGGAGTGAGGTACACGTACACACGTGGTTTCCGTTTTCAATTACGGAGTGGAATAGAGTGTGTCCCGACATGTCAGGCCAATAGATGTTCAATGTGGTGGCCATCATTTGCTGCACACAATTGCAATCTCTGGCGTAATGAATGTCGTACACGCCGCAGTACATCTGGTGTAATGTCGCCGCAGGCTACCACAATACGTTGTTTCATATCCTCTGGTGTTGAAGGCACATCACGGTACACATTCTCCTTTAACGTACCCCACAGAAAGAAGTCCAGAGGTGTAAGATCAGGAGAACGGGCTGGCCAATTTATGCGTCCTCCACGACCTATGAAACGCCCGTCGAACATCCTGTCAAGGGTCAGCCTAGTGTTAATTGCGGAATGTGCAGGTGCACCATCATGCTGATACCACATACGTCGACGCGTTTCCAGTGGGACATTTTCGAGCAACGTTGGCAGATCATTCTGTAGAAACGTGATGTATGTTGCAGCTGTTTGGGCCCCTGCAATGAAGTGAGGACCAATGAGGTGGTCGCCAATGATTCCGCACCATACATTTACAGTCCACGGTCGCTGTCGCTCTACCTGTCTGAGCCAGCGAGGATTGTCCACGGACCAGTAATGCATGTTCCGTAGATTCACTGCCCCGTGGTTTGTGAAACCCACTTCATCGGTAAACAGGTAGAACTGCAACGCATTCTCTGTTAATGCCCATTGACAGAATTGCACTCGATGATTAAAGTCATCACCATGTAATTGCTGATGTAGCAACACATGAAACGGGTGAAAGAGCTGACGATGCAGTATGCGCATGACACTACTTTGACTCAGTCCACCGGCTCTCGCAATGTCCCGTGTACTCATGTGTGGGTTGATGGCAACAGCAGCTAACACACCAACTGCACCCGCTTCTCCTGTGACGGGCCCGTTACGGACCCGTTTGCGTGCTACGACCATACCTGTTGCATACAGTTGGCGGTAGATGTTTTGCAATGTGCGGCACGTTGGATGCTCTCTGTCCGGGTACCGTTCTGCATACACCCTGCAGGCTTCAGCTGCATTTCGTCGACACTCGCCATATATATCATCTCCGCCTTTTCAGAGTTCGAATAGACCATGGTCACAGTGCCTACAACACTACACTATCACAGACGTCTGGTAACACGGTGTACTACAGTTGGTGTGCGTGCGGAGACGAATGCAGAATAACAATAGAAGCAAGCGCTACATGCGGACACTGCGACAGCTAGACCAAACCACAACAGTGCACTACAGCCACACTCGGAAACACGGTCGTCATCGTAAACATGTCCCTGCAGATGCTGCTCGCCGACCGTGGCCCGTGTTTGTTACAACACGCAAATGAACGTCGGAGGTTTCAAGCGTCAACTTTAGGTTACAATATCTCCGGATGTAATTAACATTCTACAATGCAACAAACGGCACTGATTATGTATTAGTTTATATGTTCAGATGTGCTAACAAAACTAACGTGGTTCCATTTAAAAAAACGTAGGTTTGTGTTAAAAAACATACTTCCGTGCATTTTTGTATGGTTTGTAGTAAACAATTACATTAGCCCCTCTCCTCACGTTCGGTCTGTAGAATCGGTTCGTCAGTATTTGATGTGGTTTACGAAATATATCTAGCGGTAACGTTAGGTGACTCACCCTGTATATGTTGACTCTGACGTTACTAATATATCGGAGCACTACTAAATAATTTGACAATTCAAAGGGTTCTTTTACCAGGATACAAATTAGCTGGCTGTTTTTAAAGGAGTTCTTCGTGGAGTGGGGGAATGGTCATGTACGTAAGACACAGTACTACATTTGAGTCCATAGACGTATCACGACACCGTACTGAACAGGTATTTGACTGTTGTGCAGGGGCAGTTGAATTTAGTGAAACTAACTTCAAACTGGTGCTGTTTACAGGTCGCCCAACTCTGACATCACAGCATTTCTGCTCAATCTAGAGAGAGTTCTTAGTTCACTTTATAAGAGGCACCAAAAATTAGTTCATGTGGTGACTTCCATATATAATTCTGTATATGATTGTGCAAGAAAAAGGGTGTTGGAAGATCTCCTAAATTCATATTATCTGATGCAGACAGTATTTTTCTCCAACCAGGGTGCAGGGGAACAGTAGCACACTCACAGACAATATTTTTATTCATTCTTCACTAACAGATAGGCATTGTGTTTGTAAAAGGCTGAATGGCCTTTCAGACTATGATGCACAAATTTTAATACTAGAGGTTTTTGTGCTCAAAGAAATGTTATATATAATTACAACTACTTAGAAAAGTTAATACAACGGTAACAGAGAGTTCTTTAAACTTCGTTAAGAAACAAAGGTGGCAGGATGTTTATAGTTCTGATAACATAGATGACAAATATAATGCTTTCCTTAACACATTTCTCTTGTTCTTTGAAAGCTGCTTTAGATTAGAACGTTCTAAAGAGGGTCCTAGCAGTAAAAGGCAGCGTGGATGGCTGGTTGGTGGGATAAGTAAATCATGTACAACCAAGTGGGAATTATATCAAAATGTTAGAAGTAGTCACAATCGAGCTAAAGTAGCCCATCATAAACAGCATTGCAAGATGCTTAAAAATGTTTGTAGAAAGGCAAAGAGTATGTGGTACGTAAATTGAATAGCTAATTCACAGGATAAAATTATAACCATATGGTCAGTCGCGAAGGAAGTGTCTGGTCAACAGCATAAGGTCGACGATATAAAGCAAGTTGGTAGTAACAATATTTCTATTACTGATAAGTCAGATATATGCACAGTATTTACACTGAAGCGCCAATGAAACTGGCATAGGTATGCGTATTCAGATACAGAGACATGTAAACAGGCAGAATATGCCCACGTGTGTTGTGGAGATATCTACGGAAACCAGTTTGATATAGTGGTTCTTTAATAAGGACAAACGACTGCATGGCCTACATCTTTTTGTGTGTGGGGATGTGAAGATAGTGCATGTGAGGCGCCGAAACTATTAGCGTAACAAAATTATTCAATAAATTTACGGCTTTTGGATATCTGTTTCCTGTAAGTCTCTAAATAATCGTTCACTATAATCTACTAGTTTGTTAATATTCTTTCTTATTTTACTGCTTTACACAGGGTGTTCGGAAATTCTCGTTACAAATTGCTAGAACTCGTAGAAGGGAGTGAGTACATAATATTTTGAATAGAACCCATGTCCGGAAACGTCATCCAACACCGCCACAGAGCGCCAAATTTATAGGCGATGGCGCCTATAAATGTATGTATATACAGGGTGATTCCGTAATGATGTTCCAAACTTTCAGGGATGGTGCAGAAGGGTAAAGTATCAATTTGTGGTAGGAGTCCCTGATTCGGAAACGAACGAGCAGAAAGTTACAAGCGAAAACCGTTCTGATACCTCTGCAGTGGAATACGTGTACAGGTACTGTTTATGCTAAAGGCTGTAGAGGAGTCAACTTTCAGAGTTGGTAGTATGGATCGAGACAAGAAAAAATGCGCAGTAAACATGGGTTCTAAAACGCTTACCTGTGAAGCTATAAGCACCTGTTCATCTCCTCTAGTGTGAAATGCATCTCTTCTCTTGAACTCATAGCCTTTGAGGTATGGTTCAAAATGGTTCAAATGGGTCAGAGCACTATGGGACTTAACATGTGAATCATCAGTCCCCTAGAACTTAGAGCTACTGAAACCTAACTAACCTAAGGACATCACACACATCCATGCCCGAGGCAGGATTCTAACCTGCGACCGTAGCGGTCGCGCGGTTCCGGACTGTAGCGCCTAGAACCACTCGGCCACTCCAGCCGACCCCTTGAGGTATGCGTTTCGGACTTCTTTTCTTATTTTGGTCCACACTAACACCTGTGAAATTTGCCTACCCTACAGTCTTCGCAACAACAATACCGATACATGTATTCCACTGTCAGAGGTATCAGAACAGTTTTCTTTATAACTTTCGACTCGTGCGTTTCCCTTCTCCATCGTCCCCGAAGTTTGGACATCATCATGGAATCACCGCGCCAGCGCCTATAAATTTGACGCTCTGTAGAGTCGTTGGATGAGGTTTCCGGACAAGGGTTCCTACTCAAAATTCATGGTGCATCAAAAATAATCATCCGACGTAAAAAAAAAATCATAACTAATATGTTATTTGAGATACGCGCGTGAAGCACGTACTATTGGAAACAACAAACTCTCCAGTTTTACATCGTATATCAAAAAGAATCATCCGATTTTAAAAATCATAACTGTTATATTATTTGAGATAAGGTGCATGGTCCATTTTTCTTTGCCGAGGACACTGTTACAGGAAGCACATATAGCGATATGTTTGAGAACTTCCCACAGTTGGAGACTGATTCGAACGACTTCATTCACCAACAGGATGGGGCACCGCCACACTAGCATCTGGAAGCGCGGGAACTTTTTTTTTTAAATCAAAGAATCACTGAACGATGGATGGATCGGTCGCACTAGGCCAAATGATTTACAAGGGGAGTGCCAGGGTTGGGAAATGAAGTTCAGTGGGACGGCGCGTGTTTACAGCACTACCCTATAGAGCTACAACGCCCCAGCCATACGGCCAGATGGCCAGCCATTCACGAGAAAAACGCTCCGAAACTTTCAGTCCTACAGTATATAATACCCATGTGTTCGCTCACTGAACCGAATGGCGCGGTGGCCGATGCAATATTGGTAACAATTCGTGCTTCGTATTTTCAAAGTTTGTGTGCCTCCGTTACCAACAACATTGAATGAACGGAGACATCGCATAACAGCAGTTGTGGAAGCTGTAACTAAAGACACGTTCGCACGAAAAGGATGAAAAAAAAAACTTTTTGAGTTTCCCTTCCAACAAAAAACAAAATTCATGATATATGTTTATTAGCTTCAGAGATAAAGCGTGCCAAAACGGATGATTCTTTTTGATACACCCTTTATATGTACTAACTCCGCTCGAGAAGTCCTAGCAGTTTATAAAGGAAATTTCGGAACGCTCCGTATATGTCACATTTTTCCATAATTCTGCCATAGGCTGAATAAAAGGATGGCCTCTACTGTCCTCTCTACTGGTCAACATGAATTTGTGATTTTAACGTCACGTTTGTCATTTTGTCCTAGTGTAAAAAAATATCGAATAACTTGTATTGATTACAGATGAGACGAGCTATAACAATTTCACACTGATGTAATGGCCAGACTTAAAAGCCTTCCTACCCTCCAATAACCAAAGTAAAGCAAAAAATCCTTTTGTATACCGGAACACTGCAGAGAAGCAGTCGCGTGAAGTGTACTGGCGGCGTGGGCTTAACTGGGTCCAGCGTAGCCAAGAGTGGGTCGCGGAAATGCGACCGCAAACATAACCTGTTGAAACAGCGGTCGATGTGTCAATACGCGGGCTGCACGGGACGGGCGCGCACGTGGCCAGCCAGCGCTGGCGATGCGCTGCACCCGACACCGGCGCGTGTCTGGTGTCCGCTGCACAACACACGGGCGGAGAAGCTAAAAATATTACCGGCAACAAAGTTTTACACTGGACCAAATTAATGAAAAGGCAGGATTCTCTAAAATAGCTAACAACAGCGGTAGTCCACTGTCCCAAACAAAATCTTGTGTGCCAGCAACACGCAGGTTTCTCGCGGATGCGACGTTTAGCCCATCTAATATGGAATCCATATTACAAGTATGTTCTTCAGTAGTAATCTACAGTCATTAGGGAGCACCGAGGCAGCCCCAAATTCTTCCTTCTTCTTCTTCTTCTTTTCCTTCTTCTTCTTCTTCCTGAAGCGTTTCTGCTTATGAAGGCCATTCACAGAGCCTACTCCAAGCCTCCCTTTTCTCTCACAGTTAATGAATCAGCATCTCCTGCCATAGCTGTCCTCTTCAATTCACGTCATCCTTCCATCTAGTTTGTGGTCTTCCAATCGGTCTTCGTCCAGATTCTATCCACGCTAGAGCTCTTCTTGGTAGTCTTTCTGATCCCATTCATTTAATGTGCCCAGATCATTTACGACTCTTTCTCTCCATGCTTGTTTCATCCTTTATCCTGTCCCTCCTCGTCTTACCCCAGGTCCCTTGAAGAAAGCGCATCTCTGATGCTCAGATCTTTCTTCGTCCAGCTCCAATTTCCAGTGTTCTGTCTCATAGATCAAAACTGGCAGACAATGTGACTTGTACGTTATGATATTCGCACTGGCAGATATTTTCCAATATCTACTTATGTCTGAACACTATAATAAAATTTCGAACAGTTTTTTGTTCTCACTGAAATTTCATCCTTGATGCTTCCTTTCTTGGTTAATTTTCTTCCTAGATACTTGAAAGCATGAACTTTTTTAATATTTTTTCCATTACAGCTTACATCCTTCATTTTTTCATTGTTCCTGACTTTCAGTACTTCACATTGTGTTAAGCTCATTTCCATGCCTGCTTCTTCGATTACTCGCTTCCAGGTATTTAGTTGTCCTTCCAATTTCTGCTCATTTTATTGCCAGATCATCACATCACCTGCATATCCTATTTCATATCATCTGCTGTTGACCCTTTGGTGAACTTTCCTTAAGATGTTATCCATCACTAAATTAAAAGTACTGGTGAGATCACACTTACTTGGCAAACCCGTTTGCCCATTAAAAACCATTCAGATTTTTTTTTCTGTCTATTTTAACACAATTCAGGCATTTTTTGTTCACGTTTCTGATTCTGAGATGCATTCCTTTTGACGATTCAGTCCAATTAGACATTGCCGTATCGCTTCCCTTGTAACAATTGTAAGGTGGCAGCTTGAATGAATGTTAATTTCGCACCTTACATGAGATTTTATACGTCGTAACAAGTAGATGGATATGTCATCTAACATACTTCGGTGATAGTGAGCAAATTTGCCGATCAAAATCTACAGTAGGTAATGCCAAAAGGGACGACACTCGATTCGACAGTATTAACACATCGAACCCAAATTCTGCATGTCAATGAGCAAAAGGTGAAAAAAGCTGCTGGAAGAGACGTTTTAGTTTGGGGACAGACGCGTACTGCGGAGTCACGGCCCGCATACAACGAAAGGCTTCTAACAAAGGTCGGTCACCCGCAGCGAGAGAGACAGCGAACGCTCTGGGCGATACATTGAGGGGAGCAGGTAGCGGCCCAGAGCTGCTTGTGATGGAGAAATTCTTTAAAAAACTGCGTTGGGGAATTTCCAGATGGATACAATCAGGCCAGAGACGCAATTGATCACGTGAAACGGTTCAAAAATGGCTCTGAGCACTATGGGACATAACATCTGAGGTCATCAGTCCCCTAGAACGTAGAACTACTTAAACCTAACTAACCTAAGAACATCACACACATCCATGCCCGAGACAGGATTCGAACCTGCGACCATAGCAGTCGCGCGGTTCCGGACTGAAACGCCTAGAACCGCTCGGCCTCCGTGGCCGGCTCACGTGAAAGGCCTGTGGCCCTCTCGTGATGCAGACAGGAGAAGCCACAAAATGTACGATTGGCTGAAATAAACTCGGCAGGAGTAGAAGTGGCGATATTTCGACGCAGTTTAAAGGTAGGCCCTTTGAGATTTGCGGGCTAGTTTCCACAAGTTGAAAGGAACACTCCCATTGGTCTGAAAAAGCCCTGATGTGAAGCACGAAAGGACACAGGTGGGGGAGAGTCTGCTATGAAGGACACAATACTGAAAACTTCGGAGACTCCCTCTGAACCACCGTCAAGTGTAGAACAGGGCACATCATGCTCTGTATGACGCCAAAAGAGGAATTTTTGTGTGAACACTGCGTTCATGTTGGCTGACATTCAGCTAGAAATCAGCTCAATATTCTTTGAGCTCCGATAGAGGAGAAACGAAGCAGCCACGTAGTAAATTGTTCTTGTGAGAACTGAGAGGGTGTTGAAGTATAGAGGTTGCTCCATATACGCGCGTGTATATCGCCATATTTTCCAAACTAGGGATGAGTGCATGTTTTCTCTCCTAACGAGAAACATGGGACAGTTTCAGCTGATAAAATCAGTAAAGATTTTGATTAGTTTTTTATGGGATTTTCACAGGGCGAGAGCAGCCATGCAGCCGACAGCACGTCGCAGCTAAAGGTAAATGCCGCTGGCAGAGGCGTAAAATTGTTGAATCACCAGCTTGCATCCACTGTGAACATGAGCAGCCTTGAGTAATCTTTTGCTCATCTTGTCACAAAACTAACTATCCTCCATAGACTTGATTGTCATCCTAAATACACTCCTGGAAATTGAAATAAGAACACCGTGAATTCATTGTCCCAGGAAGGGGAAACTTTATTGACACATTCCTGGGGTCAGATACATCACATGATCACACTGACAGAACCACAGGCACATAGACACAGGCAACAGAGCATGCACAATGTCGGCACTAGTACAGTGTATATCCACCTTTCGCAGCAATGCAGGCTGCTATTCTCCCATGGAGACGATCGTAGAGATGCTGGATGTAGTCCTGTGGAACGGCTTGCCATGCCATTTCCACCTGGCGCCTCAGTTGGACCAGCGTTCGTGCTGGACGTGCAGACCGTGTGAGACGACGCTTCATCCAGTCCCAAACATGCTCAATGGGGGACAGATCCGGAGATCTTGCTGGCCAGGGTAGTTGACTTACACCTTCTAGAGCACGTTGGGTGGCACGGGATACATGCGGACGTGCATTGTCCTGTTGGAACAGCAAGTTCCCTTGCCGGTCTAGGAATGGTAGAACGATGGGTTCGATGACGGTTTGGATGTACCGTGCACTATTCAGTGTCCCCTCGACGATCACGGCCAGTGTAGGAGATCGCTGCCGACACCATGATGCCGGGTGTTGGCCCTGTGTGCCTCGGTCGTATGCAGTCCTGATTGTGGCGCTCACCTGCACGGCGCCAAACACACATACGACCATCATTGGCACCAAGGCAGAAGCGACTCTCATCACTGAAGACGACACGTCTCCATTCGTCCCTCCATTCACGCCTGACGCGACACCACTGGAGGCGGGCTGCACGATGTTGGGGCGTGAGCGGAAGACGGCCTAACGGTGTGCGGGACCGTAGCCCAGCTTCATGGAGACGGTTGCGAATGGTCCTCGCCGATACCCCAGGAGCAACAGTGTCCCTAATTTGCTGGGAAGTGGCGGTGCGGTCCCCTACAGCACTGCGTAGGATCCTACGGTCTTGGCGTGCATCCGTGCGTCGCTGCGGTCCGGTCCCAGGTCGACGGGCACGTGCACCTTCCGCCGACCACTGGCGACAACATCGATGTACTGTGGAGACCTCACGCCCCACGTGTTGAGCAATTTGGCGGTACGTCCACCCGGCCTCCCGCATGCCCACTATACGCCCTCGCTCAAGGTCCGTCAACTGCACATACGGTTCACGTCCACGCTGTCGCGGCATGCTACCAGTATTAAAGACTACGATGGAGCTCCGCATGCCACGGCAAACTGGCTGACACTGACGGCGGCGGTGCACAAATGCTGCGCAGCTAGCGCTATTCGACGGCCAACACCGCGGTTCCTGGTGTGTCCGCTGTGCCGTGCGTGTGATCATTGCTTGTACAGCCCTCTCGCAGTGTCCGGAGCAAGTATGGTGGGTCTGACACACCGGTGTCAATGTGTTTTTTTTTCCATTTCCAGGAGTGTAGTACCGAACTTAGAACCGGAATCAGATGATTTGTCGGAATATTAACTGTCTCAGACAGTACTTCACTGTCTGTTGTTGTTGTTGTGGTCTTCAGTCCTGAGACTGGTTTGATGCAGCTCTACATGCTACTCTATCCTGTGCAAGCTTCTTCATCTCCCAGTACCTACTGCAACCTACATCCTTCTGAATCTGCTTAGTGTATTGATCTCTTGGTCTCCCCCTACGATTTTTACCCTCCACGCTGCCCTCCAATGCTAAATTTGTGATCCCTTGATGCCTCAAAACATGTCCTACCAACCGATCCCTTCTTCTAGTCAAGTTGTGCCACAAACTTCTCTTCTCCCCAATCCTATTCAATACCTCCTCATTAGTTACGTGATCTACCCACCTTATCTTCAGCATTCTTCTGTAGCACCACATTTCGAAAGCTTCTATTCTCTTCTTGTCCAAACTGGTTATCGTCCATGTTTCACTTCCATACATGGCTACACTCCATACAAATACTTTCAGAAACGACTTCCTGACACTTAAATCTATACTCGATGTTAACAAATTTCTCTTCTTCAGAAACGATTTTCTTGCCATTGCCAGTCTACATTTTATATTCTCTCTACTTCGACCATCATCAGTTATTTTACTCCCTAAATAGCAAAACTCCTTTACTACTTTAAGTGTCTCATTTCCTAATCTAATCCCCTCAGCATCAACCGATTTAATTTGACTACATTTCATTATCCTCGTTTTGTTTTTGTTGATGTTCATCTTATATCCTCCTTTCAAGACACTGTCCATTCCGTTCAACTGCTCTTCCAAGCCCTTTGCTGTCTCTGACAGAATTACAATGTCATCAGCGAACCTCAAAGTTTTTACTTCTTCTCCGTGAATTTTAATACCTACTCCGAATTTTTCTTTTGTTTGCTTTACTGCTTGCTCAATATACAGATTGAATAACATCGGGAAGAGGCTACATCCCTGTCTCACTCCTTTCCCAGCCACTGCTTCCCTTTCATGCCCCTCGACTCTTATAACTGCCATCTCGTTTCTGTACAAATTGTAAATAGCCTTTCGCTCCCTGTATTTTACCCCTGCCACGTTCAGAATTTGAAAGAGAGTATTCCAGTTAACATTGTCAAAAGCTTTCTGTAAGTCTACAAATGCTAGAAACATAGGTTTGCCTTTTCTCAATCTTTCTTCTAAGATAAGTCGTAAGGTTAGTATTGCCTCACGTGTTCCAACATTTCTACGGAATCCAAACTGATCTTCCCCGAGGTCCGCTTCTACCAGTTTTTCCATTCGTCTGTAAAGAATTCACGTTAGTATTTTGCAGCTGTGACTTATTAAACTGATAGTTCGGAAATTTTCACATCTGTCAACACCTGCTTTCTTTGGGATTGGAATTATTATATTCTTCTTGAAGTCTGTGAGTATTTCGCCTGTCTCATACATCTTGCTCACCAGATGGTAGAGTTTTGTCATGACTGGCTCTCCCAAGGCCATCAGTAGTTCTAATGGAATGTTGTCTACTCCCAGGGCCTTGTTTCGACTCAGGTCTTTCAGTGCTCTGTCAAACTCTTCACGCAGTATCGTATCTCCCATTTCATCTTCATCTACATCCTCTTCCATTTCCATAATATTGTCCTCAAGTACATCGCCCTTGTATAAACCCTCTATATACTCCTTCCACCTTTCTGCCTTCCCTTCTTTGCTTAGAACTGGGTTGCCATCTGAGCTCTTGATATTCATACAAGTGGTTCTCTTCTCTCCAAAGGTCTCTTTAATTTTCCTGTAGGCAGTATCTATCTTACCCCTAGTGAGACAAGCCTCTACATCCTTACATTTGTCCTCTAGCCATCCCTGCTTAGCCATTTTGCACTTCCTGTCGATCTCATTTTTGAGACGTTTGTATTCCTTTTTGCCTGCTTCATTAACTGCATTTTTATATTTTCTCCTTTCATCAATTAAATTCAATATTTCTTCTGTTACCCAAGGATTTCTATTAGCCCTCGTCTTTTTACCTACATGATCCTCTGCTGCCTTCACTACTTCATCCCTCAGAGCTACCCATTCTTCTTCTACTGTATATCTTTCCCCCATTCCTGTCAATTGTTCCCTTATGCTCTCCCTGAAACTCTGTACAACCTCTGGTTCTTTCTTCACTGTCTAGAAGTAAGAAAAATCTTGTAGAGAAACTTCTACATCAATTTGATATTGTTGTGTTCACTGTTATTTCTGCTAATCAGGATGTAATACGTACCTTGACAACTGTCCTGAAATTGTCATGTCACAATCTACGTAAACCCATGTGCTTCTTTGACAACAATACAGAAATTAAATTTTGTACAGCTAAACACGGATGTACTCTGTCGTAGAATAAGGGTCCACTCCTAACCCCAGTAATTTATTCTAGTGACGGAACGCACTCACGGGGTGTTTTTGCTGATGTCTGACGAATGTGAAAAGGAGTGGAGTGTCAGACAATGACATAAGCCTTTTTTTGTATCTTAAATGCCACTACGATGTCTTTCCCGATTTCACATTTCTTTTCTACTACCTGTCTGGTTGTAAATACGAAACCTATTGTTAATCTCCAAGGTCGAAACCCTTGTTGTCCATCTTTTAATTGTGGTTCTATCTTATTCTTGATTGTCTGTAAATTCTTTATATTCAGCCAAACCTTTACCTCTATGTAGAATAACTACACACTTTGCTCCGAATAATCTGTGATACATGTTTCCTCCTTTACCTTTGAGCGTCCCTTTCGTCCTTGCCTTAGTGGCTTTCACGACATCGCGCCAGGTCCCAATCTCGGTCGACGCAACATTCCACACACAGCATCAGAGGTGCACGAGACAAATGGTGCACCTTACTGCTCTGGAGAGATACTTACAAATCGAGATTGATCCTCTGCACTACTATATATAAAATTAGTCTAAATAAGGATTGGTAGCCTTGCTGTGAGCTGCGAGACTGGGTTAAACCTCTCACTGCTCCAAAGTTAATAATATATGGAAACATCGCGAGAAATGCATTCCTGAACGTAAATTCAGATGCTAGCAAAGCCTGTAGGTGACGCTATTGTACACCCTCTGACCACGAATGATAATGTCCTCAATAATGCTGCGAGTGTCAGTCCTGGTCGGAAGTGTCCTGTGTAGTTGTAGCTGCACTATGTCGGAGCTAAGTCATTTAGAACGTGGACAAATTGTTGGTGTTCGTATGGTAGGTACTTCCGTAACCAAGGTAGCCGAAGTGTTTGGTGTTTGAAGAGGCACCGTATCTAAAATTTATAAAGCCACAACGCGGAGCAAAGAGTGTGTTGACTGATTGCGATAGATGGTCGTTGGAGGGGATTGTAAACGAAAAATAAGAGGATGGCGGTTGCAAGAGTCACTACAGGACCGAATGTCAGAGTCGCGAAGTCTGTCAGCACCAAAACAACGCCAAAATAGCTCCATAAGTAGGGAATTGCAGGACGAGATGAAATTCCAATAGTACTCATCAGTGATGCAAATGCCTATAACACGAAAACGTTATGCCCAAGCCATAAAACCTGCTCTATGGAGCAATGGAAGAAAGTCATTTGGTCGGATGAAACTTGTTTCACACTGTTCCCACCCTTGGGTCGAGTTTACGTCCCAAAAGCGAAACTAGGCGTGGGTTCGGTGACGATCTGGGCAGCTATAACGTGTTCCAAGAGACCCATAGTAACACTGCCAGATCGCCGAACTACCAAGGATTATGTGACGGTTTTGGTGGATCAGGTCTAGCACGTGGTACAATAGTTCTTCCTCAATGGTGATGCTATATTCCAAAGCGATAGATGTCCTCTTCACACAGCTCACATCGGTCAGGACTGGTTTTGTGAGCACGAGTATGAATTGCCACATCTGCCCGGCCTACCACAGTCCCCAGATCTCAATATTATTGAGCCTTTGTGGTTTACTTTAGACAAGGCTGCGTGACCGCTAACCATCTCCTTCATCGTTACGTGTACTTTCCCCTACACTGCAAGAAGAATAGTATAAGATTCCCTAGAAAACCGTATAGAACCCATGTTTAATCATTACGATGTGACTGGAAACTGTTTTGAATGCCAACGGTGTTCCTACACCTGTCCATACTTGGCATGGTAACGTGTGGTGTTTATGGTGTTTCCATATTTTTATTCCCCCCTTACTTCAGAAACATTCCCTAATAAAGCTTGTAACTCTATTTTTATGAAACTCGAGAAAAAGCGATTTCAATTTTCAACTATGATTACATACAATATTTTTTATTTCACAACAGAGAAACTGCTCGGGTATTTATCTGTCCCAATCTTCTATTAGCTATTTCCTCCTCTCTCCTCTCTCTCTGTCCATATCCTCCTTATCCCTCTTTCTATCTACCTCACCCTCCCCCCTACCTGTGCATCTCATCACCTTTCAATTCTGTGTCCATCTCCTCCTCTTCTTTCTCTCTGCCCATCTCCTCTTCAGTAGTAGAGTAACGGTGATTTGAGACACTTTTGATATCAAATTGATTATGGAAATTAATTGATTAATTACCCCCTCCCCTGGTGAGGCCATGGGTATTCCCGATCCAGCAAATGCCCCCTTTGCCCGCCACCCCTCTGTCACATCCCTGCCCCAACCCTACCCTCCTCCCTCCCACACAGAAAAAAATAGCAGGAAAAATCGCTTAGTCTCTGTTGGACTGTCGGACAGCAAGGATCTCACAACAATAGGATAACATACCATCACATGGACTTAAACAATTTAGGGTATGAGAATATTGTTTAAACAGTTTGGAAGGATATTGTTTATTTATTTATTTACGTAATCTGCAGGATTGTTTATTCAAAACAATTAATGGGGATGGATTTCATGCAACTAAGTATTGCTGGAATGCCTTTGTGCGCTCACGAGTTGCAAGAGGGAATTTCGTATATTTGATCAGTTTGAAAGGGTACAGTAACGCCCGACTTTGAAAATAGGTACAACATACTTCATTATTCTTGTCTGAACAACATATTTTTTCCAATAATAACTCAATTTCAATTAATACAGTGAAGCCGGATACCAGTGTGGGAAAGAATGACAATTTATTTATTTAATTGATCACATTTGCACTCCCACAAAATAAATCCCTACATCCAGTTTAGTGAGATCTGTGAAATGAATGAATGTATGGTCGTCTGCTAACCGCAGATAGTGAATGTGAATATATGTTCATCTTTGAGACGATCCTTTGGCCACCTTTGGTGGAGCCAAAGAGATGAAACTTACCGGAGCTTTGAGCGCCTGAAATGTGGCTGACCAATACGGTAGCATGGTCTTCCCCCACCTCGACAGAGGTGCTAGATGACCTGAAGAACGGCCATGTTTCAGCACTCTGCCGCTGGATCTAGTGTTGGTAAGACCTGTCCTAGGCGTGCTCCGTAAGGACAAAAGAATGGAGACATGGTATGCACGTGAAATACTTAAGAGTAATTTAGAATAATAATTTCTCTATTTCAGGAACTTTTGTGGGGAGAATTAAATGTCAGGCAGGTAATATTAATGGGATCGTAGTAATCTTTGGAAGTGACCAACGGTCACAATGACACCACGTGTAGCAATAAGTTGAAATACTTCTGAGTGCTTAAGTCAAGCTGAATTACTAGCGTGTGTACTATAATTTGGAAATATTTAAGAAATGGCGTGTGCAGGACTTGAAATTAGAGACGAGTACTTCCAAGTGATGAGTACTGTGTGAGTCTCAATCTGTGTATGAGACAAAGGATAAAGAGAAGTACTCATCCATGGTATCAGTTGAGGACTCGCGTGTGTGATGAATATGTTCTTAATATTACTTTGCGTGATGTGATTCCGTGTGACGCTAGATTCAAACTCTGAGAGAGAAGCAAGGTGGGTCAGCCGTCTATCCAGCAACGCCACTTGGCTTGCATTGCACAGGAGGACGTGCATATATCTCCAGAGTTCATAGTAGGAAAGTAGAATTACGAAGTGGGGCTGTGTCGTGTGAAACTGGGATAAATATTAATTGAAGTGGGAAAGCTGAAAGTGATAATGTTGTGACTATTCCCTGTGTAGCATTTCATGTTGTAGTGTGGTGTATGTCATGTAACTTAAGTATGTGTGGTTTGCATGGGAGAGTAGCAAGGTAGTTTCAGAGGTAGTGGGTATGCATGTTCCTTTTGTACCGCTCGGTCTGGAGGAAAGTTTCGTGATGATGGTTGTGAGAGCCAAAGTGTGAGATATAGCAAAAGATCCACCATCCTATCCAGAAAGTGCACTGTAGTGTTAAATAATTATGAGACCATAAGATAGAGATTCACCAATGTAAAGCCATGCCCACTGGGCGGAATTTCTCTTGTGTTATTGTTGTAGGTTATAGAATTTGTGTGTTTAGGTTATAGAATTTATCGGAATAAATAAGATAGTAAAAGAAAGAGTTTGGTGGCCTTTTCCTTCGAATTGTATGTTGTCACGATATCCAGAGTTTGTAATGTGTACGCCATTCATATTCAGTGCGATTGCCACGTGTTGATAAAATCCGTTAAATAAAAAAAGTGCGTAGTGAACAGTCAAAAATCTGTAAATTACTGATAGTCAGGTTTGCGTTTCCGTTGGGTATTATTCATACAGGAGGATAATTTGTAACTTGATTGTGAGTACGAGAGTTCATGTTACTCGATAAATAAGAATGAATCCACTCGCTTGGCAGACCACTCATCTTGCAGGCCTGACTGCTTGATGCCACAGTATGAGCAAGGCATGTGGGTGCCTCTCATAATTTCAACCCTGCCAGGATATTTTGCTGTTAGGGTTTGCTGTTAAGATTTTTTTATGGAATATATTGTGATAGCGCTAAGAAGAAAAAATTTTTTTGTTTGCAATTTCTTTCTGGATTGGTGAGGATCTTATATTTTTTTATGTAATTAATTGCTATATCGCCCAAGGCTGGAAGATCATTGTATAATTTTTTTTGCGTAATGTCTGTAGTAACTAGGTCGCAGTCAAAAAGTGTAGTCACCATGCAGAATAGTGATTCGGGGGTGAATTTAGCAGTGCAGCAGGAAGTAGGTGTCGACCATGGGCTAATGAGCGGGAACGGCAAACACTCGGAAGGGGCTGAATTTTCAGCAGACCGCGGCTAGGTGATCCTTTATGCGGCGGGCTTTCTCCACAAACGGGGGCTTTTCCCGACGACGCGGGCGAGCCGGGACTAGGTGTGGTATGCAGTGAAAGTGCAGCTACCCTTAGCGAAGCTACGGTTTCTCAGGCGAACGAGGTGAGCGCACCGAAAGTAGCAAATGACAATGTGCTACTGCAGTTTTTACAGAAGATGGATAAAGATAATAAGGAAAGATTAGAAGTGATGAATAGAGATAATAAGGAGAGAGATAGGGAGAATAAGGAAAGATTGGAAGCAATGGATAGGGAGACTAAGGAAAGATTGGAAGCAAATAAGGAAAGATTGGAAGCGATGGATAGGGAGACTAAGGAAAGATTGGAAGCAAATAAGGAAAGATTGGAAGCGATGGACAGAGATAATAAGGAGAGACATAGGGAGATTAAGGAAAGATTGGAAGCAAATAAGGAAAGATTGGAGGCAATGGATAAGGGAAATAAAGAGGCAATGAGGAAGCTACACTCAGTTATCGATGAGCGTCTGCCCGCAGTTAATAATCGGTTACATGAGGGGGAGAAGAATCTGGGTGCGTTGAAGCAAGTATGTGATGCCGTGAAAGAAAAAGACAATAATTTGGAGATACGAATAAGTGCAATAGAGAGCGATATTACAGAACATAGGGGCGTGTTGCCGGATGAGCGAATCAAAGAGATAGTGGAGGACTTACTTGCAGATAAACAAGGGGCATTAGACAGCGTGGAAGCTCAAGTCACCCGGCAGGAAGTGGCGCTAAATAAACACAGGGATGAAGTTGCGGAGGTAGTGGTCAGAATGAATACGATTAGCGCAGATGTAGAAAAGATCAGTATAAGAGGTGAAACAGGCTCTGACAGTACGCAGCGAGAGGTTTATGCCGACCAGGAGGAGATACAATCACTATTACAGTTTAAAGAGGCACAATTAGAAACAAATAGGAAACATAGGGAAGAACTAGCACAGTTGCAATTAGCGTGCAGAAGCGAAGGTGAAACACCACCAGGTAGACTGCAGAGGGAGAGTGAGATAAATTCAAAAAACGAAAATAGGCAGAAAGAGGAAGACGAACTCAGAGAGTTAGAAGAACGGTTGTGTCGGATAAAACAGGTGGCAAACCCAACTGGGTATAGTCCAAGGTCGGAAAACATAAATGCGGAAGAAGAATGTAGGAGGCACTTCATGCCGGTACAAACGTACACTTGTTTTCCGGATCCTGATAATAACCAACATCCATGCCTGTGGCTGTCTCAATTTCAAGATTCATTACCTTCATCGTGGGGACCGCTCCTCAAAATGAAGTTTGTGTGTAACCATTTGAGGGACGAGGCTAGAGCAAAAATGCAGGAAGATATTAAAGACTGTAGTAGCTATTTAAATGAATTCTGGTCGAAAAGTAACCAGGACCAGGTTAAGCAAAGCATATTGATGATGCCAAATTGTAACGAAGGTGGTATAAGAGATCCAGTGTCGTGCTATCAGGAAATGCTGAGACGAAATAGGTATTTGGAGGTGCCATACGAACCTGGGGAGCTCATTAGGATCTGTATAACGAAGTTGCCAGTGAGATTGCGCAGAGATATAGTTTTAGCAGGCAGAGGCTTAGACGATTCCGCGTCATTTCAGAACTTGTTACAGGAACTGGGTAATGAGAGCAATATTGTGAACGGCGACACGACTCATAGGTCAGACAGAGTCGAGGATAGGAACGGCAGAAACTATCAGTATGACAGGAGAGCATGGAATCCTGGCATTTCATTCTTGTCAAAATGGATTGAAGGATAGGAGAAACTAATCCAACATATCAGCCCTTAGCATCTTGCCTTAAAACACATGCCGCTAGCACTGAAAATTGTCTATGTAGCAGACATACTCTACTGATATGTAGGAATGCAAATACCATACTTCTGATCAGAGAATAAAACACCAGTAATGGAATCTGTTAGGCTGGTCTCTCAGAGCAAAATTTGCAAATTTTTTATTGTAACACTAAAGTAAAAGGACTGTTACCTCAAAAATCAGTTGCTAAAAATGTTAGGTTAATGCCAATGAGTCCAGTTTAATTAGTGCGATTTGACTATTGCAGGTACTTAACACGTAATGTAAAAAGTCAACATTGTGATCGAAGTTTTTAGATTAGCTGCCTTCTGATCGGTAGTAAGATACGAGAGCTACTGGTGGATTCAAGCACTTATTGCTAACTATGTATTGCGTGTATTGATCAAAATTGATGGACTTACTAGCTCAGCAGCAGGTATTTGTACTGGTGAACAAGGATAAGGTTAAACTCACAGTCGAGTAGTGGTGGCAATTGCTTAAGTGATGATAGTTAATGAGGTATGACATGATGTCTTAGGTTGACTATATTACGCAATCAGTATGTAACTTGTGGTATATTTCATTGTTTTTCTTCTCAGTTTGTAAGTAGGCTGTTTAGGTTTTTTAACGCCACCTCTGTATGAAAATCACTGGCTGTGCTGTGTGCAGTCTGTGTCTGCTTTGCATTGTTGTAATACTCGCCATTGTAGTGTTAGGCAGCTGGCTGTGAACAGCGCGTAGCGTTGCGCAGTTGGAGGTGAGCCGCCAGCAGTGGTGGATGTGGGGAGAGAGATGGCGGAGGTTTGTAATTTGTCATGAACTGATATATATATTATGATTTGTGATGATATTAAGGCAAATACATTGTTTGCTCTCTATTAATATCTTTCATTTGCTAACTACCCCTATCAGTAGTTAGTGCCTTCAGTAGTTTGAATCTTTTATTTAGCTGGCAGTAGTGGCGCTCGCTGTATTGCAGTAGCTTGAGCAGCGAAGATTTTTGTGAGGTAAGTGATTTGTGAAAGGTATAGTTTAATGTTTGTCAGGGCCATTCTTTAGTAGGGAGTTTTGAAAGTCAGATTGCGTTGCGCTAAAAATATTGTGTGTCAAGTTAAGCAGAGTCCTGTATAATTGTTCAAAGGGGACGTTTCATATGGCGACCCTGCCAGGATACCTCACTGGAATCTTCTGATTTTTTGTTGTAGTTTGTGTAATTAGTGTAGATTTTGTTTATTGCTAGCGCGTAATTGTAGAGAAAATCTCCTTTGTAGTTGCAGACTTTCATTGTTGTACAGTAAAACAGTTGTGGCATGCATGTAGATTTGCACCAAGTATTTCGCAGCTGCGCTGGCAATTAAGTAGACATTATTTCCATTGCTATGTTATTTTATTTTGCTCTTCAAATTGTGCTTTTCTGTGTTATCGTGTGAAATATTGTGACAATAATGGCGTGTGAAAAACGTAATACTAGGCTCCAAAGTAAACTGAGAAATGACAGTGAAGACGAAAGCAGTGTGTTAGCGCCACCGAGTAATGAATTAACTGATGTTCAAAGTAGTAATTTGGTAATTGTGCATAGGGAAATGGAGCGGGCGGCAAACAATGGTGTAGACAGTGAAACAGGTAGTGAACAGGGAAGCGTTATCGATCGATTGGTCGGCAACAGCTCGCCTCAGGAATCGGGAATGACAGAACACAATATTGCAAATACTGCAGACTCAGGTTTTGGGTTCTCACCGTTTTCTCAAATGAGTCAAGACACATTTTCCGCTTGTCAAAATGTGAATGTTGCCGGTGCAACTTCACTGCCGAAAAGCACTGAGGAACATGTTTCAGACACCAGTGCATTGTTATTACAGTTAATGCAACAAATGGGACAAAGGCTACAAAAGCTAGACACAACGCTTGAACAAAATCAGAAACAAATGGGACAAAATCTTCAAAAGTTAGACACAATGGAACAACACCAGAGACAAACACAGCAACAGTTAGACACAATGGAACAAAATCAGAGACAAACACAGCAACAGCTTCAAAAGTTAGACTCATTGGAACAAACTCTTGAACAAACGCGTGAAGATTTAACTACTGAGTTACATCACATTGAATCGAAATGTCAAAAAGTCTGTAATGACGTAAAAACTCAAATTTGTGAGCATTTTCAACCTATTTTTTCGCGGCATGAAAATGCATTACAGAATCACGAAGCAGCCATAAAAGAACTGCAAATTATTGTTCATGAAAATCATGAGACCTTGCAAGCTAAATTTGACTCAGTTGCATCTACCGATTCGGTTACGCAACTTGCAAAAACTCAGGAAAACTTAAAGGACACAGTAGATACTCTGAAACTTGGTTCAGAAAAACACACTGAGGAAATGTGTTCACTATCGGAGAAAGTAGCCGAACTTTCGGATCAGGTCACTAACTTATCTACAAAGGTAGATGATGATCTGAATGACACAACACCTGTAGCTTTCATGGACACTGAAGAGTATGAACAAATTAGAAAATTCAAACAAAATCAAAATCAAATCAATACACAGTACAAAAGAGAAATCCGAGCAGTGCAAGATCAGTTGGCACAAGTAGTACAAGAATTACGTATTTCAGAGGATACTCGCGCCCCAATACGGGAAGAGGGACACAGAAATACGGAACAGCCACAAAATAATAACATAGGGCATTTCGGAAGTTATGAAAGAAATCGGCAATGTGCACCGAATTTTGAGTTGGAACCGCCGAAGCGACGTAACAATGACCGACATGCGACTCGCCGACATGATGATTTTGACTATAAGCTGTTCATTACTACACGTAAATTCAAAACGTTTAAGAATTCTGGCAACGACATTCATCCACAAGCATGGCTCCATCAGTTCTCTCATTGTTTTCCTCCCAACTGGTCGTTAGAACACAGATTAGAATTCATGTGTGGCTATTTAGAGAATGAACCAGCTGTAAGAATGCGATCGGTCATTCACGATTGCCACAGTGAAGGAGAATTTTACCATGCCTTCCTCTCAGCATATTGGTCTCAAGCTACACAAGACCGTGTAAAACATAACATCATAATGATGAAACACTTCGAACAATCTGAATTTTCCAGTCTTGTGAAATATTTTGAAGACATGTTGCACAAGAATCAATACCTGTCAAACCCATACAGCCCCTCAGAACTCATCCGCATTTGCTTAATCAAACTGCCTGAACATTTACGACATATTATTTTGGCAGGACGTTGCAAAGACGACATTGAAGCATTTCAGGGACTCTTACAAGAATTAGAAATTGACACTGACAGTCGCCGGATAGGAAAACAGGAAAACAATCACTACAGGTCACATCCGTCACAATTCCGTGACGACAGAAACAATAACTGGCCACGACAAGCCTATTCTTACAACGCAAATCGTGACCAAAACAGACACCGCCCATATGACAACCATTGGCAGAGTAATAGTTACAGAGAAAGATCGCATTTCCGTAGTAATGAATATGACAGAGACAATCATAGAAATAGACAATATGACAACCAGAACTATTATTATCAAGGGAGACAGAATAACTTCAGACGCAACAGTTCGGCGCACAGTTACGATTCAGGGAGAAATTCTCCACCACGTGACGGACAAGGAAGAAACTACGGAACCCACCGACATGACGACAGACGATATGATCGTAACGACAGACCTGAATTGTATCAGAACTGGCGAGCTTCAAATAGAGCAGGGCCCTCTCGTCACGGTGAATTTGTAGAAGTTAGGTCTCCAAATCCCAATAACGACGCTCGCCAACAAAGAGACAATAGGCAATGACTCACACCGCTGGCAGCCACAAAACATACTTATGAAACTGACGACGCAGCTGCCGTAGCTAGTAATTACGTAAAAATGGAAGACATTAGGGACATCTTACTCCAGGAACACGACATAAAACATAACAATATTGCATATCCTGTGATTCACATTACAGTAAATGATGTAAAATTTACGGCAGTACTTGACTCTGGCAGTCCCATTTCAGTAATCAGTGAAACAGCCTTTAGCAAATGCAACAAATCGAACGATTGCCCCACACTTCCGTTACGTAAGATTAAATTACAAGGTGCAATCTTTGGAAAAAGTGTAGATGTACGCCAACAAACGAACTTAGAATTCTTTTGTCAAAGCCACAGCTTCTCTATGAACTTTCTTATTGTTCCATTATTGTCGACGGAAATTATACTGGGAGTAGACTTTTTGAATGAATACAAAGCAATCTTAAACTTTCACGATGCTGAAATAACTTTAGAAAAAGAAGGTAAGTCAGTAGCTTTGAAATTTGAAGATTGGCTCTCAAACCATGACGAAGAAATTAATCGGCTTTACCTCCTGTTAGACAACAGTTCGGAATTTTCGACGGAACTTGACGCTAACAATCATTCTGCAAGTACTGACAGGGATGATATCGACGGCGCATTTGACACTAATAAGTTAATTCAGAATAAAATTCAAACAATTGAGAATTGTAATGACACTGATAGGCAGGACCTTTTTGAGATTTTACAAGCACATTCCACAGTCTTTACTCATAAAACAGGAACAATCAAGGGATTTCAATACCAATTTCGTGTTCGTGAGCATACTAAATTTTGTGTTAGACCATATGTAATTCCAGCACATTATAGGGACCGTGTTAGAACAGAAATACAATCTATGCTCGACGAGGGCATTATTGAGCCTGCAGTAAGCTCATACAACAATCCATTACATGTTGTTGAGAAGAAAAATGGATCGATCAGGCTTGTCTTAGATTCGAGACAAATCAATACGATCATTATTCCTGAAACAGACAGGCCGCAAACGTTGGAAGAACTTCTTCAAAATTTTAATGGTGTAAAAGTGTTGTCTTCCATTGATCTCCGATCCAGCTTTTATCAGATCGAACTTCATCCAGAATGTAGAAAATACACAGCTTTCCTTTGTTTCGGCGTTTGTTATCAGTTTCGGAAACTTCCCTTTGGTTTGAACATTTCTTCAGCAGCATTCATTCGCGGGCTAAATTCCATATTACCTGAGTTCTTAAAACGTCACATCACCTTATATGTGGACGATATTCTAATAGCAGAAGCTTCATGGGAACTACATAATCGCATCCTCAACAGTTTGTTACGTATTTTTGCAGAATCTGGAATTACAGTTAACTTGGAAAAGTCTGAATTCGGTAGGACAAAGGTGAAGTTTTTGGGACATATTATTTCTTCTGAAGGCATTCAGCCGGATCCTGAAAAGTTAGAAGCAATCAGAGCCATTCCAGTTCCATCCACAAAAAGACAAGTCCGCAGTTTTCTAGGTCTCATAAATTTTTACCGTCGTTTTCTGAATATGCAAATTCTTGTTACACCAAAACTTTGTTCTCTCACTGGAAAAAATACTATTTGGAACTGGGACGAACAAGCACAATTGGAATTCAATTCTTTGAAAGAAGCGTTACTTCACGCGCCAATCTTAGCTCATCCAGATCTGTCACAAGATTTCTGCCTTAGCACGGATTCTTCTAAAGTCGGTCTTGGTGCCCATTTATTTCAAGAAGCCATAGAAAATGACACTACCATTCAGAAAACCATTGCTTTTGCTAGCCGAGTGCTAACCAAATCTGAAAAAAATTATTGCGTTACTGAATTAGAAGCTTTAGCTATCGTTTGGGCATTTAACAAATTCCGTTTCTTTCTTTCTGGTAAGCACGTAAAAGTATACAGTGATCATCGTGCATTACAATTTCTTATGTCTTCAAAATTAAATCATGACAGGTTAAAACGTTGGGCATTGTTTCTGCAAGAATTCCGCTTCACAATAGTCTACATTCCCGGCAAGGAGAACATTGTTGCGGACGCACTGTCACGCGCACCGGCTGGGCTTGAGAAAAGTACCACAGAAGGCAACCTCGAGAAAAATTTCAGTATTCTTTACATTCAGAAAGTCGCCTTTGAAAACTTCATCACCATATCTTTAAAGGACATTGCTCATGAACAAGATAAAGATCCGATTTGGAAAGACATCAAGAGCAAATGGCATGAAAAGACACACACACAGATTCGGCATTATTATCTGGTTAGAAACAACATACTGTTCAAACGCTGCACTGTTGATGACAAGCTATGGGTACTTTGCATTCCTGACGATTTTGTTAATAAGCTCATTTGGTACATTCATTTCAGCTACGCACATTTTGGTCCACGAAAATGTTATCACATTCTTCGAACGACTTGTTATTTTAACAATATGGAAAAAAGAATTCGAAGAGTCTTGTCTATTTGTAAACTTTGTCAAAAGGCGAAACCATCTACTGTCTCACATCGTGCTCCGTTGTTTCCTATTATTCCTTCTAAATTAAAAGAATTTGCTGCTGTTGATCTCTTGGGACCGCTTGTCAGAACATCCAATGGATTTTCGTACGTTCTAGTCGCTGTTGAACTTACTTCAAAATTTGTTTCTTTCACTCCGTTACGTAAAGCCACTGGACGATCTGTCTCCAACGCCTTTGTTAAAAATTTCTTACGTGAAGTTGGCCACGTTGCTAAAGTCATTTCAGATAACGGACCGCAATTTAGATCTGTAGTTTGGTCACGCACGCTTCGGAATCATAAAATCAAACCTGTTTTTATTTCATTGTACTCACCACATTGCAACCCGTTTGAACGGATTATGAAAGAAATCAATAAGCTTTGCAGACTTTATTGTCACAGAAAGCATCAGCATTGGGACAGATATCTACAATTATTTCAAAATGTGCTGAATGAAATGCCTCATGATTCCACTGCTTTACCACCTACTCTTGTACTAAAGAATGAAGAACCACCGAACAGAATCAGAGAGCTTGTACCTTTCCCAAATACACGTAAACTTCGACACAAAGACATAATTGATTTGGCTCTTAAAAATATAAAATCTGCAGCAGACAAAAGGAGAAAACTACACGGTAAAGCAAATGCAAAGAAATTGTATATTGGTCAGAAAGTTCTCATTAAAGCTCATTCATTGTCACATAAGAAGAAACACTTGAGTCACAAATTCTTTCTAGTTTACAATGGACCTTACAGAATCCGACGTATACCACATGATAATTGCGTTGAAGTTGAAACTCTGCGTACTAGGAAGAGTAAAGGTTTACACCACATTTCACATGTAAAACCGTTTATTGAGAGATAATCTGCTTTTTAACTTTGTCTTTGCCATAAAACTTTTCACTTCACATTTCTAGTATGCTTTGTCAGATTTAGAATCTGTTAACATGTAACAATGTTTGAAGTGAAATATCCAGTCAAGAACCAAGAGAACTTATTGAAACAGAAATGACGAATGCATTGTTATAGTGAACAGACGTCACAGTGTTATTGTGTGTGTACATTCTTGCTTGTTTGTTGCACGATTACGTAACGACTATAAGGCTCACATACTTAGAACATTTACCAGTACTGCTAATGAGATTTTAATGCAACATTTTGGTTTATTTGAAAATACATTCTGAATTTAAAGTGCTTTCTGAGAGATACCAGATGACACAGAGGTTAGTTTATGTGACAGCTACACGATTTTATCACGACGCTACTAATGAGTGACAATTTACAATGTTGATTTTGCGGTGTTTCTGTTTGATATCTGCACAGTTTTCTGAATTCTTCTGGAAAGAAAAACATGTTTTAGTAGTAACTTTTGTGGTATAGCAACAATGAGACAGCCTTTTTCGTGGCACAACATTACGTTGCTGTACAGTGCTTTCTTCATCACGCCAATAAGTATAATAACTACGATATCTATACGCAAAGCATTTCACTTTTATTTATCATGAGGTAAGTACATTGGCTTCTGCAGAACTTAGCTTTCGGAGGAAAATAACTACGACACTTCCACAGAGATTATCTTACAACAAGATGCACATTTAGCGCTACAGGACACGCATTTCAGTGATCAATTTTATACTTAAAACATTTATTTTTAAAGATTTTTGAATTACAAAGAAAGTTTTCCGTGATATATTTCATTCCATTGGTGTAATCTGTAACACCTGAGGGTATAATTACATTAATCCTCAGGGGGGTACACGCCTACTTTGTGTACCATGTGTTTGGCAAGCACAAGGAACCCTAGCTAATATGGTATTTGCTTATACAACTTTACACATCGGTACCATATTTCTCTAACACACAAACTACACAGCTATCTGATCATTTAATTGAGAGAGACAAACATTTATTTTTACTATATCAGTGACACATGTTTACGCAATTACACAGTTGGATAACTTCACACTTATGAAACTGTATTTTGTCTGTACTTTGTAAACTGTTCATATTTTTTCGGAATCACTGTGATACTATGAGAGCTTTGAATGATATATTGGGTATGAGATCATGATTTTTAAAGTACGTTTGAGGTAGATGACACTATTTAAATGAGCAGAGAATTCTTTTTAGGCTTAGAAATTATTGGAGGAAGCTACGACGATTTTGAGATTTGACTGAGGTGTTATGATATTATTACGACGACGATGTGTATTATGTTGTTGAGGAATGTTTATTATGCTACGTATTTCTTATGATGAAATACTGAAGAAGTGTCGACGAATAAGGTAAGGAATAATGAGTAGTGTTTAGGGACTCTGATTTGTGGAAAAGGTTGTTGGAAACCAAGAATCGTACTTTAAGAGTTATGAAATGTGCGTAAATGCGTGACTGTATCACAATGCTGACGAATATTTTATTTGGACACTTATATTTATAGGATTTTCTTTCTACAGATTTGCAACGCTAATTCTTGACCTGTGAAATATTTTTATATGAGACTGCCACTGTAGCGGAAACTGTTGTCGTAAATATTTCCGTAAGAAAATTAAGTGACCACCTGCACGTAATGCGTCGTGGGCACCCAGCTGTGTCAGACGCCTGGAGAAAAAGCCATTAGCGCGTGCCTTTCAGAGCACAGAAAAAAAAAAGGGAGGCCATTATCCTGGCCATTGTCATTCCTTTAGAGAAAGTATCGCAAATCCGACACGCTGATTACTTGGAAACATATCGTACTTTCTGATATTTACTGAAATGCCTAATGAAATGACAAGAAATAGTTTGTCTACACACCTGACCATGACTAATGTCTTTCTAGATGAGAGATTTTTTTACTACTTATGAAATGCCACATGACTATTGAACGATGTTCTTATGCTTTGCTTTGTACATAGTTGCTTATTTCATTTGATATCTAGTTTCTAGCTGCACTGCAGCATTGGTTAAAATAAAATCTTATAGATGTACTAATATAAATATTTTCTGTCTACAGATCGAGTAAATAATATCTTTTTTAAAAAAATGAGGGAGCACAAAATGACATTTACCTTCACAGGAACTGCATTCATAATTTTCTTTTCAAGTAATTGGTAACTTTTTGGTAGAATAACTTCTTGTGGCGCACCACTTTAATTACTTAGACATTAAGATGTGATTATACATTTCCCTTATCTGCATTGTTATCTTTAGTGTACTATTTTTTCTGCTTGGGCTATGTCATGTTTAGATATAAGCTGCTGTTTGCCAGGCATAGTGCTACTGAACTTTAATTTGTGTTACTCTGCTAAGCCAGATTTATTTTTTTGTTGCTGCACATTGGCTCATATTAGTTTTAATGTTGCATTGCTTGGTAATTTAGATTTACTGTAGCTTGCTTTGCAATTTTCCAATTTTTTGTTCATTGCTGTTTGTGTTACTTATTTTGTGCTGCTGCATTGCCTCGTCCCTTAGTTTAGCATCTGAGCTCAGTAGATTTAAGTTAGCTTAAGAGGGGGTAGCCTCTAAGAGAATGAGTTGCGATGAATTGGAAGAAATGCATTGAGAAAACAGGTTTAGGTAGGATTTTCTTGGAAATAAATGTTGAAGTAAGAAATGTGTGAACATATAAATACAGAAAGCATGCTTAGATAGAATTTTTTTGGTGGAAACAAAGGATGAAATAAGAGGAAAGATATATGAAGTTTTGGGTTGGACTGCAGTACCAAATGTTACACTGAAAACGAACCCTGTCCTTTCGTATTGGTGTTATCCCACTATGTGTTTGTGTACCCTTGTGTATTTGTTTTCTTCCTGTCTCTGTGTAGTTTCATAGAATTTTTTCTTCTTTTAATATTAAGCTACATTCACTATGATGAGGAATACTGTTATCCTCGAATATAATTGGCATTAATAATATGTTATTTACTTTGTAAAGATGTTTAGACATTATTTATTCTGTTGTGAGTTAATGCTCATGTGTGAAGTTGGTGTTTCGAAAGTTATTCTGATCTTTTATGTATGTACTCATGTCATAATTCCTGGAACACTGACGTATATGTTATTTCGATTCTTTTGTAAAGCCTGTACTAAAATGTTATCTGTATTATTATGTTCTTTAATGATGTATTTTGTACCTTTGTTATTGTATTTTTATGTTACCAAATTGTAATTGTTACCAGTTCTTCAAATTAAGTAACATTTCACTGCACACATTTCTGTTGGTCATAGTACATGGACAATATGTGAGAAGTAGGGACTGATAGTGTTTGCACGTGTGTTAATAATTCAGCAAGGGACTGGATAACAGCATTGCTGGTTCTAAGGACAATTCCAAACACTTTGTGAGTGCACAAGTGGTGGTTTATGGACTTGCTATATTCTCTGCAAGACTCTTCGATGGTGATTGTGCACCTGCACAGTCGCAACAGATGGCTGCTGGCCATTTCTACAAGGACTACAGTGGGTCTACACCTTTGCTGACTCACCAGTACCTACAAGGCCTGCAGTGGGTCTGCACCTCTGGTGGCCCACCAATACCGTAATCTCTACCAGGACTACAGTGGGTCTGTTCTGTGATGACCTACCTACCAATATTCTTCAAAACGTCGAATGACTCTGCTGTGGGTTTGCTATGTTGTGGCCCATTACCTGTCTGCATGTCAAGAGTCAGCACTGTCTTTCCGTTGGAAGGACAACACTACTTCTATGTGCATTTTCTTTAACTGCTCAGACTTTGAGAAAAACTCTGCATTTTTACTGTGATGAACAATGTGGACTGTCTTTATGGACTGTGAGAAATTTTTAGCTTTTGACCAACATTGTATCAATAAGTGTGTGCATTTGATTTCTTTGTTATTGTAATTATGAAAAAATTTTTTAAATCTGTATTGGCCACTGCCCAATCCAATTTGTAAAAATTTTTTGTGGGGAGCATGGGGGCTATGTAAGTAGGCTGTTTAGGTTTTTTAACGCCACCTCTGTATGAAAATCACTGGCTGTGCTGTGTGCAGTCTGTGTCTGCTTTGCATTGTTGTAATACTCGCCATTGTAGTGTTAGGCAGCTGGCTGTGAACAGCGCGTAGCGTTGCGCAGTTGGAGGTGAGCCGCCAGCAGTGGTGGATGTGGGGAGAGAGATGGTGGAGGTTTGTAATTTGTCATGAACTGATATATATATTATGATTTGTGATGATATTAAGGCAAATACATTGTTTGCTCTCTATTAATATCTTTCATTTGCTAACTACCCCTATCAGTAGTTAGTGCCTTCAGTAGTTTGAATCTTTTATTTAGCTGGCAGTAGTGGCGCTCGCTGTATTGCAGTAGCTTGAGCAGCGAAGATTTTTGTGAGGTAAGTGATTTGTGAAAGGTATAGTTTAATGTTTGTCAGGGCCATTCTTTAGTAGGGAGTTTTGAAAGTCAGATTGCGTTGCGCTAAAAATATTGTGTGTCAGGTTAAGCACAGTCCTGTATAATTGTTCAAAGGGGACGTTTCAAGTTTTATTTCTCTGTAGGTTTGATGTATATTTTAGAGTACTGATATGGCGCCTGACTTCTACGTGTAACTAGTGTATGCAATTTTTTTCTTTTGTTGATTTTGTTTTGTATATAGACATTGCCGTGTAAAGATTATTGCAACGCAACGGATATGTCAGATTACTTGTTCCGTGTTTGGACGGCGAGCTATTTAAAATTTCATGAGTACATTTAGTATTTTTTTATTTGTCAAAGAATTAGTGAAGTTTGGATTACTCATAAAAATAACGAAGATCCCAGTAACTAAGCAAATTTTTATCTCAACATTATTTTTTATTTGTATGATGTAATGTTTTATTTGTCATGTGGATTGTTGTAAATTTGTATGTGTACGTTACTCCGGATTGTGGAGAGTACAATAATGGAACAACTGTGTCAATAATTTGGTAAAGTAACAGCATTTGGTCGTCTATTTGAGGTCTTCAGGGGCTAAGGTCTCTTCCTGGTTATTATGATGACTTGCTACGTTTGTTCTAATACAGCTTTCTTAAAAAAATGTTCGGAACTACCCTCGCATTGCAAGGATAGTACCGTGCCATTTTTTTCCCCATGGGTAGCCGGTGGTGAAAGGGTACAGTACCGCCCGACATTGAAAATAGGTACAACATACTTTAGTATTCTTGTCTGAACAACATATTTTTTCTAATAATAACTCAATTTCAATTAATACAGCGAAGCCGGATATAAGTGTGGGAAAGAATGACAATTTATTTATTTAATTGATCACATGTGCACTCCCACAAAATAAATCCCTACATCCAGTAGTATTGAGATCTGTGAAATGAATGAATGTATGGTCGTCTGCTAACCGCAGATAGTGAATGTGAATATATGATCATCTTTGAGACGATCCTTTGGCCACCTTTGGTGGAACCAAAGAGATGAAACTTACCGGAGCTTTGAGCGCCTGAAATGTGGCTGACCAATACGGTAGCATGGTCTTCCCCCACCCCGACAGAGGTGCAAGATGACCTGAAGAACGGCCATGTTTCAGCACTCTGCCGCTGGATCTTGTGCTGTTAAGACCTGTCTTAGTTGTGCTCCGTAAAGACAAAAGAGTGGAGACATGGTATGCATGTGGAATATTTAAGAGTAGTTTGTAATAATAATTTCTCTATTTCAGGAACTTTTGTGGGGAGAATTAAATGTCAGGCAGGTAATATTAATGGGATTGTAGTAATCTTCGGAAGTGACCAACGGTCACAATGAAACCACGTGTAGCAATAAGTTGAAATACTTCCATGTGCTTAAGTTAAGCTGAATTACTAGCGTGTGCACAATAAGTTGAAATATTTAAGAAATAGCGTGTGTACCATAAGTTGAAATATTTAAGAAATGGCGTGTGCAGGACTTGAAATTAGAAACGAGTACTTCCACGTGGTGAGTACTGTGTGAGTCTCAATCTGTGTATGAGATAAAGGATAAAGAGAAGTACTCGTCCATGGTATCAGTTGAGGACTCGCGTGTGTGATGAATATGTTCTTAATATTACTTTGCGTGATGTGATTCCGTGTGACACTAGATTCAAACTCTGAGAGAGAAGCAAGGTGAGTCGGCCGTCTATCCAGCAACGCCACTTGGCTTGCATTGCACAGGAGGACGTGCATATATCTCCAGAGTTCATAGTAGGAAAGTAGAATTACGAAGTGGGGCTGTGTCGTGTGAAACTGGGATAAATATTAATTGAAGTGGGAAAGCTGAAAGTGATAATGTTGTGACTATTCCCTATGTAGCATTTCATGTTGTAGTGTGGTGTATGTCATGTAACTTAAGTATGTGTGGTTTGCATGGGAGAGTAGCAAGGTAGTTTCAGAGGTAGTGGGTATGCATGTTCCTTTTGTACCGCTCGGTCTGGAGGAAAGTTTCGTGATGATGGTTGTGAGAGCCAAAGTGTGAGATATAGCAAAAGATCCACCATCCTATCCAGAAAGTGCACTGTAGTGTTAAATAATTACGAGACCATAAGATAGAGATTCACCAAAGTAAAGCCATGCCCACTGGGCAGAATTTCTCATGTGTTATTGTTGTAGGTTATAGAATTTGTGTGTTTAGGTTATAGAATTTATCGGAATAAATAAGATAGTGAAAACAAAAAGATTGGTGGCCTTTTCCTTCGAATTGTATGTTGTCATGATATCCAGAATTTATAATCTGTGCACCATTCATATTCAGTGCGATGGCCACGTGTTGATAAAAGCCGTTAAATAAAAAAAAGAAAATGAGGTATTGCCAGTGCGCAGTGAACAGTCAAAAATCTGTAAATTACTGATAGTCAGGTTTGCGTTTCCGTTGGGTATTATTCATACAGGAGGATAATTTGTAACTTGATTGTGAGTACGAGAGTTCATGTTACTTGATAAACAAGAATCAATCCACTCGCTTGGCAGACCACTCATCTTGCAGGCCTGACTGCTTGATGCCACAGTATGAGCAAGGCATGTGGGTGCCTCTCATGCCATCTGATCTGTAGTGTGTCATTGTCATAGTGACGGTTATAATGAAGTGCTGCGTATGGATGTTCGGAATCTGGTGTTAGGGAAAGAGTCCACTAGCACCAATGTTTCTAGCACTTGGGCTGTCCCATTTCTCCCAACTTGTATAATCTCTGCACACATTAAATTTTCATGTAAGCTCAGATTCCTAACTAGCAAATTCTTTACTGTGTATAGTGGACCATTCAGAGTGAGGCGGATTGTCCATGAAAATGCTGTACTGATTGAGATGATCAAAGGAAAACAATCGTGTGGGCTTCATCACATTTCTAACATCAAGTTATGGAAAAGTTAAGGATAGATCGAAAGTAGGCAAGTTATGGTAGATAGTTAGTGTATTTATTTGTGGTGTGTAACGTTGTGCAGGGTCAAATCGAACATAAGAATTTTCAGGCGTGATGTCAGGAAGTATGACGGAATAGACTGGTCGAATGAGTCTTGAACAGGAGTCGACAGAGTGGTGTATGTACGTATTTTTTGTCATATGAATAAGGATCAAGCAGAAACGACGCGATGATTAATGAGGGGATAAAGATGGTAGATAGAGAGAGAAGCGACGTAATAAATAGTAGTGTTATCAATAAAGAGAGATTCGACGTGATGAAACAGTGGTAAATGAAGGTGAGTAGAATTAATAATGTGGAGATGTCTTAGATGTATGTCACAGAGAGGCCTGTGTATGCTGCAATTGAGATTGATGCGAATGGCAAAGGAAGACCAGGAAATGATGGAGTAATGGACGGACGGAGAGCCGAAATACGAATGAAGAGATGAGGACAACTGCACAACGTGAAAGGACATAAAGGGAGTATGAGATCCAGATGGTGAACGTTGTGGAATACTGACGTAATATGTAATATAAGTGTAAATCTAATTCTTACTATAACATTTGCAATATAAAAAAACAATTTTTGTTGTTGTTGTTGTTGAAGTCTGGTACCAGTATAACTAATCAAAACGGTACCAAGAATGTGTACAGTTATTTTGCAGGACGAATAATTTGTGTATTTCTTGTTCTTAGATGAAATGTCACAATTCTAAAGTGATATTTAGAGGGATGAATAATCGGTAAAGTGAATGCAGAGGTAAGCCAATGGAGAGAGGTGCCAGAGTGAAAGGACGTAATTGGAGACTGGAATGCTATCTCCGAAACACCTCCATGTGTTATGTGGTTGAGTATAAGGTAGCAAAGGTATGGTATGTTGTCGTGAGTGTGGTGGTGTTAAGGTTAGCTGACTTCTAGACCTATTCTGTTAGTGTCTTAATAGATTGAATGAGAAGGAAAATGTGATGTCTGGTGAGTGAGAGTCGTAGGGTAGTGTGATCAATGCGCACACTCCTGTAAAGGGGAGGCTACCGATCCATAACTAAAACATTATTGTGCTTTATTGTTTGATTTGGATGAACCTCGATGGCAGGTCAGGATCTGACATCATGTGGATGGTACATACATGTCCTTGAAATGTTGTTATATATAATAAAAAGGTAAAATATATAAAGAGATACTAATTTCAGTCTGTCACAAGCACAACGCTGCGTTGAATGTTGTAGATTTAGAGTCATCAGTTTCTAAAATGTTTATTGTGTTAGGATGTTAAAGTAGTTTACCATTTAACAACATGTGGTAGGTAATTGTGAGCTGTGTAGATTATTTCTTTTTTTTTTTTGTTAGAACACTTTCAAGGGGTATTAATGTCAGTCAGTCACAAGCACAAAGGTTCATTGTATATTGTAGTTTTAGAATCAACAGTTTCTAATATTTTCACTGTGATAGGATGTTAGAGTAGTCTACTATTTGATATTGTAATTATGAGCTGTATAGATAGTTTCTTATTCCTTTTTGTTTTTTTTTTGACACTTTCATGTTTTGTATGAGGGACGACAGGTACAATCAATAGCACAAGTGTGGGCTGTATATAGAAAAGAGATAAATGTTGATGTTGTATGTGTAGAAAACTAGGGTGTATGATTTTATGATTTTTAGAACAAAGATTCTTTTATTACCAATGTTTCCAATAGATCATACATGTAATCAATGAGTATTTAAATACTGTAAGAATATCCTTTTGTCTGTAATGTTGCGAGATGCACGGAAGGGTCTCACTGATTGGGTGTCATAGAGCTGAGGTGCCCACGCAGAACGCACCCATAACTACACAAAAATGCGGGAGGCCAAGCTGACGTCGCCATGGGAAAGGTGACAGAGCCGCGACGCTCTCCACTTCACTGTCGGTCGGGGTACACTCCACGCGCCCGCTACAACAGGTCAATGGCCTGGGGCGACACGCACCTACCACTGGCTGCCATTCATAAGTTCCGCCACCCTTACGACTGGGGACAGTATCCCGCAGAGGCAACAGCGGGTGGTTTTTTCTGTTTAACGGCTCACGCGGCGGCGCGACGGCAGAATGAACGATGCGCGGCAGAGTCCGGCGGGCATTTTTTACCAGCAACTATTAACTAGTACTGGTCTGTAGAGCCGTGAAACAAGATGACTGCTCGTATGTCTCCATAAGGTGGAAAGTGAAGGACTGTTGTTTCCACGTTGTGAGTGGGACAAAACATTTTGTCTTTAGCAGACAGGACGATTGTTTTGTTTTGTCTGGACCACTGAACGGTGGGATCCATAAACTTTTGGCAGTGACTTGTTAAGTGTGCTTTGTGAATTGCATGTGGGACGCTTGGTATACTTAAAGAGGACAGTTGTCGTTTGGTGACTAATTATTGTATGAACGCAAGAAACTAAAGTGGGACATTGACATTTGCATTTGTATTAGGAGACATTTCTTTAATTGGTGCGGGAATAAGTGCTGGTTGTTGGAACCTACGACTTTTGTTTACACCATGAACTGAAAGGACAGAACCGTGGGTAATAGTAGTTGTAGGGCCATTTCTGGACGACCAGATTCGTGTGGTTGGTACTCTGAGAGTGACTATGACATTTGTGTTTAATGTGAGATACAGTTTACTGTTCAGTGCGTGTTCAAAATGCCGATTTGAGTGACCTAAAGACTTTCGTCCGGGTAACCATGGGAGAACTTTGACACCGAGACAGTGTTTCTAGGAAAACTATCAGCAACTTTTTGACCCCAAGAAAATCACAGAATGAAATGTTTACGTGTGACACGCAAGATAGGGAATAATGTATTTGTAATTGTGTAAAATCTGTAAAAAAAAATTTATATGTTTCATTCCTGAAGGGACAGCAAGTGTAATTGTATTTCATTAACGTATGTGTTTAGAATAGTTAGTGTGTTTTTTTGTTTGTTCTGGGTTATCAAGTTCACGTAGCATGTTTATTAGAATATTTGGTACAATGATGCTTTAATTATTAGCCAGTGGCGTAATACTAACGTAGCGGCTCTTGTTGCATTGGTCAGTAAGGTTGTCACAGGGGACAAGAGTTTGCATTGCACAACAAATATCGGAAATTAGCTGATGCATTTTGATGTCGTGGACAGTAATGATCTTGTTGGTGTGTTGACTGAAGCCACTTAATTGCATTATCGCAGTGGTGATATTTCACATTAAAGTGTAATGAAGGCTAGTCGAAATGCAAGTTCTTGTCGACTAAATGTGTAACAACAGAGAAATGAGCAGTAGAGTAAGATACGATAGCTATTGGTGGATTCAAGCACTTATTGCTAACTATTTACTGCGTGTATTGATCAAAGTTGATGGACTGACTAACTCAGCAGCAGGTATTTGTACTGGTGGACAAGGATAAGGTTAAACTTACAGTCGAGTAGTGGTGACAATTGCTTAAGTGATGATAGTTAATTAGGTATGACATGATGTCTTAGATGAACTATATTACGTAACCAGTATGTAACTTGTGGTATATTTCATTGTTTTTCTTCTCAGTTTTATTTCTCTGTAGGTTTGATGTATATTTTAGAGTAATGGTATGGAGCCTGATATTCTACATGTAACTAGTGTACGCAATGTTTTTCTTTGTTGATTTTGTTTTGTATTTAGACTTTGCTGTGTAAAGGTTTTTACCCCGCAATTTATGAATGTCAGATTACTTGCTCTGTGTTTGGACGGTGAGCTATTTAAAATTTAATGAGCACAATTAGTATTTTTTTATTTGTTTTAGAATTATTGAAGTTTGGATTACTCCTAAAAATAACGGAGATCCCGGTAACCAAGCCAATTTTTATCTCACCATTATTTTTTATTTGTATGATGTGATGTTTTATTTGTCATTTGGATTGTTGTAAATATGTATGTGTACGTTACTCCGGATTGTGGAGAGTACAATAATGGAACAACTGTGTAAATAATTTGGTAAAGTAACAGCATTTGGTCGTCTATTTGAGGTCACCAGGGGCTAAGGTCTCCTCCTGATTATTATGATGACTTGCTACGTTTGTTCTAATACAGCTTTATTAAAAAAATGTTCGGAACTACCCTCGCATTGCAAGGATAGTACTGTGCCATTTTTTTCTGCATGGGTAGCCGGTGGTGAAAGGGTACAGTACCGCCCGACATTGAAAGTAGGTGTACAGCATCCGAAAAAGTATGGTATGTCCACACTCATATCAACTAGGTTCGTTTTCTAGGGCCAACCATAGCTTCCCAGTAGCGAAACCCTCCCGCCAAATCGTCGTTAACAGAAATTCGTCTAGGAAGGAAGGGTATAGTTACAATTAAAAAGCTCTCACGCCTTTTATTTAAGTTTCATATGTTCTTCCACGATAGTCAGCGTTTGCCAGAGCTGGAAGAACTGACACCCCCAGCCAAGTTACAGACCACATAATTCTCTGAAAACCCCTTCACATTCCGACAGCACTGATCCATATTTAGAAGGCTGTCTAGTCATCCACCTACTAATGAATAGGTAGATAGCTATCACAACGAGAAAAATAACACTCTGACTTACAGGAGGAAATTCAAAACCTTGCAGAGTATACAACGATTGCACAAAGAAATTCAGAAGCATAATACCTAGAATCCATCGATATCGAATGACAGTCTATAAATATCCCCCTGTACATGTCCTAATCTCCTTTATAGTGTTCGTATGATTAATACACTAGAAATACAACAGTGTAATGGTGCCAGGTCCTTCGTTTACAGCATAGTCACTTTCTCTGTCTCTCTCCTCATACTTTTGTAAAACTACGAACTATAAAAAAAAATTGCTTATGTCACCTAGTAGAGAACTCAATAAGATTTTACCGTGTCTCTCTCTTCTGATATATTGGAAACAAATACCGTCTGTGTTTTGGCATCGACCACGTGTGGTGATCCCATTAAATACATTAAATAAACAAATATTGGTCCACTGGAGCAGGCGGCCAGTGATCAGAGTCACTTCCATGGACCCGTGTAAAGTTTTGTCACCTGTACTGGAGGAAGACCATATTCCACAGACTACCAGTCTTCCAGGCTTCTTGTGTTGTTCTGTCACAAGTATTTTGATACTTTGTTTTCTGCTGTAACACATCAAAGCAGATTTGTACACAGACACACAGTTTGTTTTTTTTACCATGTTTTTGAGGTTTGTGTCAGGTGCTAAACCAACAATAACAACTTTCGATCAGTTCCTCTCACAGAAGGCTGGACATTGCATGGTTTAAACTAAGCCACTCCCATAGAACATAGGATGGTTGAATCAAAAGACAGAGATGGTGTTTCTTGTCGAAAAAGATGCTTAAGACATCGGAACATATGGAAACTGGAAGAGTTCAGGGCATCGTGGAGCATTCTGAAACAGCTGTCTGTAGGTGATGACCGCTGCATTAAATCTTATCTTCCACAGTGACAGGATAGCAGGTGTTATGGTGTTCCATTTTCGATGAGACCATGAGCATTGATTACTCATACTGGTGATGCATATTGCATCCAGGCATATAATCGTGTTATGGTGCTCTAGTTGGTAGTCACACTGACCAAATCTTTGGACACTATGGCTTTCACTGTTACAACTTACAATGCGTAGCCACATGTGCGACAAGGGGTATTCTGCAGAACTTAAACACATAGAGCACCGACAGTATGCATCATCAGTTGTCAGTCCCACCGAAGTAGGAATAGAATGATTTTCTTTCATCCAGGCGAGCATGTACGTATCCTCATTCCTCCACATTTTTGTCATGTTTTCATCATTTTTACACATTTCCATCAGTTTTCGTAATTTTACTAGGTTTTCTGTAATTTGAATGCACTTTACCCAATTACTTGCGGTCCAAACCATCACTCTCCATGAGCTCACATGTAAACAAAAAGTTTCATTGCATCGATCTCGTGATGCTACCAGCCGATGACATTGTAACATGGTTGTCAATTTCTGTATCATTGCTAAACCACTCCCTCAAATACTTTGTGACACTCGTATACATGTGGACATATCATGTACCCTGTTACACTACCTACATCACATGACACAAATACTGTTTCTTAGTGTAGTATAGATTTAAGTGTCAGGAAGTCGTTTCTGAAAGTATTTGTATGGAGTGTAGCCATGTATGGAAGTGAAACATGGACGATAACTAGTTTGGAGACGAAGAGAATAGAAGCTTTCGAAATGTGGTGCTACAGAAGAATGCTGAAGATTAGATGGGTAGATCATATAACTAATGAGGAGGTATTGAATAGGATTGGGGAGAAGAGAAGTTTATGGCACAACTTGACTAGAAGAAGGGATCGATTGGTAGGACATGTTCCGAGGCATCAAGGGATCACCAATTTAGTATTGGAGGGCAGCGTGGAGGGTAAAAATCGTAGAGGGAGACCAAGAGATGAATACACTAATCAGATTCAGAAGTATGTAGGTTGCAGTAGGTACTGGGAGATGAAGAAGCTTGCACAGGATAGAGTAGCATGGAGAGCTGCATAAAATCAGTCTCAGGACTGAAGACCACAACAACAACAGTGTAGAAAATAGCTATCAGCAGGGAGGAGGTGCAAAAACTACATTCCTTAGCAGGAACACTTTACAAACTCGATAAGATTTTATTACGATTTGTCATCTCCCCCTATGTGGATGGAATCACAAAGAATTCTTAAATTCATAGGATAGTGTCAGAGATTGAAAGAGCTCACCAACACTTTTGATGATTACCACCCCCAATAAGCCAATCATATATCCATATCACCACATTGCCCTGTATTTCGAAACGAGCTGCCCCTTCAGTCTCCAGATTTCACCATGAGTGCTGCATCATACACAATCTCTATAGAAATATGCTTCCTGGAGAGTCTAGTTCTCCTTATTGGTGTGTAAGAGATATGGGCCTGAAACATTTGAGAGTGTTGTGCTTATATAACAGATGATTAAGAAGAAGAAGAAACGTATGATTTGTGCATGATGGAGCTCCAAATGGAAGGAGTTGGAAATCCTGCTAGTTTTCTATCCCACTCATTATGGCGAGAAATTAATATGATAAAACTACTAACTTCTACACCAAAGTAAAAAAAAAAAACATAAATTATTTGTGATACATGTTTTACAGTGGTGTACAGCGCCCAATGTCACATCCGAATATGGTTCAAAAATAAAGCTATGATGGCATCAGTACTATGAAACGATCATCAGCAACGGAAAATGCATGAAACAAAGACATCTTATCAAGAAATAGAAAAACACATAGCAGCGGTGTTTGACGTAAGAAACCACACGCCATGCTGTGGACACACACACACACACACACACAACCACACACACACACACAGAGAGAGAGAGAGAGAGAGAGAGAGAGAGAGAGAGAGAGAGATAGAGAGAGAGACAGAAAAATAGCGCAGTTGTGGTTTCTCCCGCCATTTTTTTCTGGGTAGAAGAAGGGACAGAAGGGGCAGGACAGGGATTCCGCAGACGGGTGGTGGGTGAAGGGGAAATATGCCGATTAGGGGAAACCCAATATTTCCCCAGGAGGAAGGGGTTAATTAATCAATTTAATTAATTTGCACAATTAATTTGATACCAATTTGATATAAAAAGTGTAGTCGAACTGCCATCACCTTGCTACTCTCCTCTTCCTTCCCTGTCACCATTTCTTCTTCCCCCTCTGCCTGTTCCACTTCCCCCATCTCTCTGTCTGTCTCTTCTTCCCCCTGTCTGCCCATCCCCTCCTCTTTCCTTTCTCTGCCCTTCTCCTCCTCTTCTCTCTCTCTCTCTCTCCGTTTGCCCCCTCCCTATCTTTAGCCATCTCCTCCTCTTCCTATTTGTTCCTATCTCCTCCTTCCCTCTCAATGTCTGTCCATCTCCTCATCCTGCCTTCTCTCTCTGCGTTATCACACTCATGCCAAAGATGGTTGATGGTTCTTACTTCTACAGTATTTCTTTCCAGGTTGTAACTAATATGTGTACCAAATCTGATCGAAATCGTTCCAGGATGAGCCTCTTACCCAAGGCTTCGCTCGCATACGCACAAGTCAAATATATTTCACACACATTACACGCGTATTTATACACACACAATGAATTTCGCCCTGCAGACTCATTTTCAAGCTTTATGTTTATGACGTGTATTTCCTGAACTATGTGCTGTAGAATGATATTATTTTGCAGGTACATCCAATGGTATATGTGACTATTGTCTGCGAAATGTGTCGTGAATAGAATTAGGAGTAATAAATTAAAATTTCATACATGATGCGGCAGTTTCTCACGCATCTCAGTGTTTATGACGTCATATCTCCTGAACTATGTGTTGCAAAATGATATGGTTTTTCTGTGTACATTAAGTGGTATATGTGGATGCTGTCTGTGAAGTTTGTTGCGAACAGAGTTAGTAGCAAAAAGGTAATAAATTAAATTGTCATGCCTGATGTGGCAGTTTTTCACGCATCTCAATATTTGAGATCAGATCTCTTGGACTACGTGTCGTACAATGATGTATTTGCATTCAACTGCAAATGTGGATACTGTCCGCGAAAATTGTTGCGAATAGATTTAGCAAAAACGAAATTATAGACTAAATGTCTTGGATGATGCAGCAGTTTTTCACGCCCTCTACGTTTATGGCCTCGTATCTCATGAGCTAAGTGTTGACAACGATGTTATTTTTCTGGTACATTGAATGGCATATGAGGAATGCCGTTTGCATAATGTGTCACGAATACAGTTAGTAGAAAAGAAATAATAAATTAAAACATCATGGCTCATGTGGCAATTTTACTGCATGAACAGCGAAAATGTAGCAAGTGACAAACTTTTTTCCTTTCTTCATTTTGTGGGGGTAGTCAGAGAGAAAAAGTTTCGTAAAGGTTTGAATTTATGTGTAAAGTTTGTTGTAAGTCTCTAAGTGCTCTCATTCCAAAATACTGAATGACTAAAGTATGGGCGTCGTGGGCTACAATGCTTTTCACCCTCAGCATTTTCATGCGTGTTTCTTGCCTCCACAGTGATTCTTTCCAGACTGTCAATGATATGTGTACCATGTTTGGTTGAAATCGGTCCAGTGGTTTAGGAGGAGAGGTGGAACGTACGTACAAACATACATACATCCGCACAACCATTTTTGGATTCGAATGCATCTTGGGTGCAGCGAATGTGGAGGAAGCGTTATTAACATCCAAAGTGTTCACAGAACTAAGTAATTTCCCAAAATACAGTTTAATGTCACTTTGCAAGGAGAAAGAACCAGGTAGTCAAGCGAAACAGATGCAATAATCGCTTGGAAATCAGAAATAAATGAATATGTGGCTGAGATAATACAGCCATAGTACACATATCAGGTGCATTTAGCAATGGGGCAGCTGACTGAAGACCTTCACAGCACTAGGAGCGGAAAACTTAACCGGGCTTTGCAGTCCTTTATATTTTAGCCTGGAAATTAGGAGTAGATTACAGCAAAACAGAAGATAACTGTAAAGCTACTGTGCACTAGGCAAGTAAGGAATTCTGATGTTAAAGACACTATTTTAAGAGATATGAGCAGTTGAAACAGCCCATCCATTGACTGACGTTGTGATGGCGTCCTTATGATGACAATTTGCATTTCTCGTGATAAGCCCTTCGATATTTCAGAATACGGCAGTGGGTGCATTCGGGTGATAATACAAAGAGTATATTTTATTCAAAAATGGCTCTGAGCATCTGAGGTCATCAGTCCCCTAGAACGTAGAACTACTTAAAGCTACCTAAGGACATCACACACATCCATGCCCGAGGCAAGATTCGAACCTGCGACCGTAGCGGACGCGCGATTCCAGACTGAAGAGCCTAGAACCCCTCGGCCACACCGGCCGGCTTTTCCATTTATTGATTAACACTGACTACCGTCAAACAAAATGGCTTATAGGTCGATATTTCGATCATTTCCTTGAAGTCTTAAGGTGTTTCTCCCAATGTCTTTGGGTTCTGTAATCCATCATTTTTATCGCACTCTAAGTACGAATGGCCACGCACAGGGAACGTAATTTTTTATCTCCTTCAAGCCACTAATTTGATTCAGAGTTACGTAATGAATGAAGGTGAAATTTTTATTTTGACCGCCAGTAGAAGCACAAAATATTTAGAGCGCTTCAGTGTCCTCATCCAAATCATGAGTGATGAAGTGCAAAAGGAATGACGTCACTTCACTAGCACCCTTTTTCACAGTGCATTCAGGATAAGCCTACTGCAATAAAATAGATATTGCACGAATACATCGAAAATTGCTGGTTAAAGTAAACATAATTACTTGCTACATTTGGCAGGGATACATTTTTTGCGAAGTCTATGCCACCTCCTCCTCGTTTCTCCTTGCTTCCAGTATACTGTGGGGAGAGATTGCAACATAATTCAGTTTGCTCTGCCCTCGCGTGACCCGATGAGTCAGCACTGACTTGCCTGCTTCTTTCCCCTGAAATACCGACCTACCTGGTTATTTCCCCTGACTCTTCAAATATGATCACTAGCTTTCTAAATGTACACCGCTAACAATTCATATCCTGCATCCGACTGGCTTCTTACCAACCTCCGCCTATAACCTCCTCAACAACAAAACAGAAATACAGCTTAAAATAATCAGAAAAAAACACGAAAGCAGTACACTCAGAGTGGAATTCATTGACTTCAATTAGAACTCGCCAAGTCCTCTGCTTTTTGGACACCAGCTTCCACCAACATCATTATTGTGTAAACTACCGTTCCCCCCTCCCCTCCCCCCCCCCCCCCCCCCTAGGACTTTCACAATTTACTTCCAATGGGTGCTGGAAAACGCCTACAGTCCTTAGGCCTGCCTCATAAGCTTTGACAACGACCCATTAAGAAAGATTATGAAATGGCATGGTTCATCACCTCCAGGCCATAAAAAACCCTCTGTCCCCTGAATACCGGTAACCTATTTTCACGTTCCCAATAGCGGACAGGGTAATTTCAAAACCAACTCGTAAAATATTTACTGCATTGGTGTGCAAAACTTAAATACGAAAGCACTTTCACACGAGGTGACGCTACCAAGAAACGTAGCTCGTTAAAACTTGGACCGTGCATGGAAAGAACTACCACAGTATACTGCATAAGGCGACTGGAAGTGAGAGGGACGGAAATGACACTTTTCTTCGATGACAGTGATTTACACTAAAGTCACCGCAATTCATGATGGTCCCCTTAGCATAACACAAAGTGGTACACGGTCTCTAATACGGTGTGTGATCAAAACGGACAGCTATATATGTTTCGCAACGTGCTGTCATGTAGGACGCAAGGTTGGTAAGGAGTTGTTGTAGTAGAGCATTCCATACCTCCGCCTGCGCGGTTGACAACTGCTGCATCGTCGCAGCAGCCCACACATGCTCTATGGGAGGGGGGGGAGGAACTGGCAGGCCAGTCCACCGGCCGAATATCCTCTCGTTCCAAGATCTCCACTCCCTACCCTATTCGTAGCGGTCGCGCAATGTCGTCCATAAAAATGAAGTGAGGGCCAACGCACCCCTGACAAGAGGCAATGGGTACGGAGCATAGTATCACAATAAGACTGACCGGTGTTTGCATCGTGTTCAAAGATTTACAGGCAACATGCAGCACTATGTTTCCCCGCACCATAACACCTGGACCAACAAGCGATCATGTTCGATAATGTTCCTCGGCGTTTCACGTGTTCCCAACTCTCGCGTTATGAGGGTACATCCAGAATCCCAGGTGGTGCCGCCGATGTGCGGATGTCAGCGGAACACAACGTACAGGTTGGCAAACCACGAAACACACGAAATATGCATTGTGACGATCACAGCTATGGCAAAGATGCACATGCGCAGTAGAGACAGAATGAAAACGGTTGCAATCGAACAAACACTCTGTTCCTGATTCTCACTGGCAGAGAGGCGTGTATTTTAAGGGGACATCGTATGTGAAATTTTTTGAAATTTGCATATGTACTTTGGACTTTCCTGAACATTTTGGTATATAATACATTAAAATCAGACAATTGTGAGACTTTCAAATAATATTTTGTATGTTGACGTGTGACTGACAAATTTCGCGGCTACGCATATACTGCCACAGTTGAGCAGTCATATCTTGGGAACCACGCAGTCTAGAAGGCTGTGAATTGCTTTGTTTTGTGCCTACTGCTGCGTCTCAGAAGTTAGCATTACGAATAAACAAATCAGTCCTTTGTTTCTGATACCAGTTTTCGTTGGAAGTAGTGTGATTATCGGTTATTTTTGCAGTAAGCTAACTTCTATTGCTTTTTATACGTAAATAAAATGACTAAGCTTAAAAGTAACTTCAAGAAACGCAAATTTTCGCTAACATATATGTGAGACTTGCATTTTTTTTCTGAAGTAATTGAAAACGCGTGTGGTAGCAGTGAAGGAAACCACGATAATGTTTCTAAAGTGACCACGCCCCCTAGTGCATCGAAAAGGAAAGTAACTTTAGAAACAGGTGACAGTGGTAAAAGTAATGATATTATGGACAACATCACTATTGATCTTCAAATTCTTGCACAAGTTCTTTCTGAAACTGTCTCTTGCTGTCTTTGTAGTGGATATTAAAGCTAGAATAGGTGTTGTGTCTAAATTGATTATTAAATGTCAAAAGTGCAAAAACGAAAAAGCATTTCATACTTCATCAACGTGTTCAGGTAACGAATTGTATGAAACTAATGTGAGACTGTTCTATGGCCTTAGATGCATTGGTAAAGGTGCAAGGGCTGCTAATGTTCTCTGTCTGCACTGTGTTGAATTTGCCAAAACTACCTTCTAGGTATAAGAAATATGTAACAGCAATTGGGGACTCTGTAAGTGCTGCGGCTGAAGATTTAATGGTTGCTGCTACATCAGAAGCTGTTGAACAAAATGAGGGTGACACAGACATCAGCATTGCTGTGGATGGATCCAGGCAAAAGCATGGGTTTAGTTCTAAAAATGGTTTTACATCTGCAATAATTAATGACACTGGAAGAGTTTTGGATTTTGAAGTTCTCAGCAAGTACTGCCAAGGTTGTACAGTGAACCAGAAGAACAGATTACTTCATAAGCAGCAGCACATAACAAATTATGATGGCATAAGTGGAGGAACGGAGGTAAAAGGAGCAGTGAACATTTTCCAGCGTTTGCAGAAGGAGAGAGGTGTCAGATATGTGAATTTCTTAGGTGATGCAGACAGCAAGGCTTTCATTGCAGTACAAAACAGTAAGCCATATGATGTTCCTATACAAAAACTTGAGTGTGTAGGACATGCCAAGAAAAGGATGGGAAGACATCTGCGTGACCTAAAAACCAAGCTGGGTAACACAAAACTGTCTGATGGCAAGGCAATAAAATGTGCTGGAAGACTAACAGACAAAGTAACTGATGAATTACAGGAATATTATGGGAAGGCCATTAGAGAAAACTGTGACAATTTAGAGAAGATGAAAAGAGCTGTGTTGAGCTCTTTCTTTCATCGAATATCAACCGATGAAAAGCCATGTCATGCTTTCTATCCACCTTCACCAAACACTTGGCGTAAATATAGGCAAGCTGAATTTTCTGGCACCCTGCATGGATTTACACGTAAACATTCTCTTCATTTGGCAGCAATGGAGGCAATCAAACCTATTTACAGAGATTTGGCAAATCCTGAGCTACTAAAGAAGTGGTTACATGGGAAGACCCAGAACGTGAACGACTCCGTCAATAATGTTGTGTGGTGCCGTGTGCCTAAAAATGTATTTGTTGGCCTTATAACTGTAAAGTTAGCAGTGTCTGATGCTGTAATAACTTTTATGGTGGCAACTATGACAGACTTAAGGTTCTGGAGAAGTTAGGGCTAGGATCTGGACAGAACACAGCTAAAGTACTGCGGGAACTGGATGAGCTTCGTGTATGTGAAGCAGAAAAAATGGTTCAAATGGCTCTGAGCACTATGGGACTTAACTTCTGTGGTCATCAGTCCCCTAGAACTTAGAACTACTTAAACCTAACTTACCTAAGGACATCACACACATCCATGCCCGAGGTAGGATTCGAACCTGCGACCGTAGCAGTCGCGCGGTTCCGGACTGAGCGCCTTAACCGCGAGACCTGTGAAGCAGAGTTAGCTGCTCAGCAAATGACAAAAGAAGTAAGAAAGAAAAGGAGGAGACAAGCACTGAGCTGTTGTGAGGCTGAAGAAGACAAAGATTATAGGCCAGGGCAATTCTAGCGCATAAAAGACGCAGAAATATAAGTCTGTATAAAATTTTGTAATAAAAAAAGTTTTAAACCTCAATATCTCTGAACTACATTTTTTGCAATAAATGACCCGTTTTCAAATAAAAGTACTGATGGTAGAGACATGAAATTTTCACAGCATGTCAAGTGTGAGGTTCAACGCATATGGAACTAGAATAATTAAAATATCCTGACTTGCTTTGTTTTAATGCTCATTTATTTACAAAATTCTGTCAAAAAATTGAGTGATTCAAAAAATAGATAACATGCCCCACAATACAATTTTGGTAATAATTCTAGTTCAGTGTATCTAGAAAGCTGCATTCAATAATTAAGGAAAACTGTAAGTTGGTGTCTTAAAAAGTTTCCAAGATAATGGGTCACAAAATTCGATAATTTAACATTGGCGGCATAGAACATACAATGACGCCATAAATAATTTCGTGGCGTGGCCATTGTTCACGCGAAATCGAGGGGTCGGCTGGCAGCTCTCGTGTGCCCTCTGGGGCTGAGTCTATGTTTCAAAGTGGTTAGCCTTTCGGAAGTCCGCAATCTGTGGTCCTTCGTGATCGAAGAGGTCACTTTTCCGGTACGGGAGGGCTACAAAGCAATAGAAAGTGCGTTCCCGTGAGAGAACGTCGAATTCTGCTTAGGCACGTTCCTTTTCTTCTCTGCGAGCGGAGTTGCTATGTGGAAAAAGGTCTCAGAGAAGATCGTGGAGGCATTAGTTAACTGGAGGTGGCATTGGATAAAAGTGGCGAACTTGGCTGGTGTTAACTGATATCAATAAACTTGATTTTTTCGTGCTAATCTGAGGGTGAAAGGGTCAGTTGGAGACGGTGTATGGACTGTTACCGGTGAATCTATTCCAGTCCACACGTTGGATCTTGTAATCTTTATTGAAAGTAGTCAACTCTTTATGGGGCTTTTAGTTATTGACTTTGGAGCTGTGAGTAGTTTAAACCTGTACCGCGGGTCAAAGCGAGGCTGGCGACCCTTATTTATATTGATTTGGTAGTGCAGCAGCGCAGGCAATTAATCTGAATCCGCCAATGAACGTTTTCAATTAAATCCGCGACGTCCGGGGTAATTTGTCTCGCGCGTCGCAGATCACCAAGAGCACGCGGATTCTGACCACGGCCACAAGCGTGATTTCGCGCGACGCTACGTAAGTCCGGACGGACGGACGAAAGGAACTTTCAACAGTTGTTTTATAGGTATCTTCACTCTGACTCTCCCGGAAAGCACCGCTGTTTTGTTTCAGTATCGCATTCTTCAGTTGTGACCGGCTAATGTGAGCGGAGACAAGTCAATACTTGCAAAGAGCGACTAGCAGCGTGGTATGTGGGTGCACGGGCAGTCACAGATAGGGCAAACAATGACAGAGATAATGAGGAAGGTTTAGAGATCGCTCTAGCAAGGCCCCACCTCGTAACGGAACCCTGATTGATTGGGAGATTCGTGCTTTTGTTTCAGACGGTACAAAGACAAGACGTGCAGTGGACGTAAGAAAATACGAGAGGATTCGTGCCGCCGTCGCTCAGTCAACTGAGCTGTGCTTGATTTTTAGAACTTTAGGTATCGGAACGCACATACATCTTCAACCATACTCCCCTGCTCCCCCCCCCCCCCCCCCCCCCGCTACCACCACCACCCAGCTATAAAAATCACAAGTTTTGATTTTTTAAAGGTCGTGACAAAATCATTGTTTATGAAATGGTGTTCTGAAATTCAGGTTTTTAAAATGTAATTTCTTGTAATCGAAACAATAAGACCAGAAGATATACTATAAGCGACAGGTGCTGTCACCGCAGCAGTGTCACACAAACGACTACCAACTTTTAGCCATGCGTGCTCAGTGCGCGCAGTTGATCAGCAGCTGTGGCATAAATTACGATACGGATGAAACAAGATTTCGTGAAAGCACATTATACAGACGCTCGTGTTAAAACACTCCTTACGTTATTTATTTCTCATTGATACACATAACACGGTAGGTCGCGATGCCACTAAATCGCCGAGGTTGCTGTCATTCTTAAAGAAAAGGCTGTATCACGCCCACAACTTCAGAACGAAGCTCAGCTTATCTTGGTTTATTGATTTGATGGAATTACATTTTCCTGGAGACATATTGAATCTCAACTTTATCTTCGATAGGGATAGAAGATGAAGTAATGGATTAAAATTTGTGGCAAGGCAGATGTGCTATCCAGTACAGCAACCTGACATCGTTGTAAATAAAGATGTACGCATTACTGTAGTCCAGTGCCCTCCCTAACACGAACTCCTCACACCTCAGCCTATTTTCCCCTCCTTAAATTATGTAGAGGCTGTCCTGTATTGGAGTAACACCCCTGCTCTGTACGTAATGGAGAAATCCTGTCTGTACCTCAGGTATAGGTGATTTATTGATCTGACGGAATTACGTTTTGCTGGAGAGGGCCTTGGCACAAATTTGAATTCATTACTTCAGCTTCTGTCCTTATCGAAGATAAAGCTGAGAATCGATATGTCTCCAGGAAAATGGAATTCCGTCGGATCAACACATCACCTACGCCTGAGGCACAGGCAGGATTTCTTCATTACGTACAAAGCTGGGCTTATGTTCTAATATCGGAGGGCCTCGCCAAGACTGATGATTTAAGAGGGGCAAAATCAAGATGGGCTGAAGGCATGAGTTGAAGTTTGTGTTAGGAGGGCATTGGACTAATGTAATCCGTACAGCTGCGTTAGCCACAATGCCAGGTTGGTAGAGTGGATAGCACTTCTGCTTAATAGGCAGAGGCCCGGGTTCAATTATGACCTTGCCACAAATTTTAATTCATTACTTCAGCATTCATCCTTATCTCGGTTTGGTTATACTGAAGACATATGAGGCTTCTGGCAATCGTAAACAGAAGACAGTCAACGCCCCTGCACATACCATCTCGTTGCTCACTCGCTGTCACGGTCACTGGTGCCGGCGCAGCGGCAAATTACAGTTACGTTGCGATTTAGTACGTATGTATTGTTTTAATCCTCAGGTGCCGACTTGTTCTAGCGAGTTAAAAAAAATCGTTGGGAGATGCCGCAGTGCCGTTTCCGGCTCGTTCCGGCTGAATTTAAGCCCTGTAACTGAGCACTCTTCACCGAAATCCGTTAGCAAAAGAACAGCTGAACTTCCAGTACCGCGCTCAACAATGCATGACCAGATTAAAAGAAGATTTGAACATGTAAAGATATAGACTGATGTCCATGAATGAATTATCTGCCAACGCCATGCAGCAACGAGTTTCAGCCTGCCGGCCTTCGTCGGCACAGTTGTTGCAGCTCTTTTCAACGGCATTTAATTATAGACAATCGTATCATCTCCGAAAAGTCTGAGTTATAACTAATATATTCTCCAAGGTTCCTCTCTCTCCAGAGCACATTGTTCCAGGTCTTTCTTACTTCAAAGCATAAGGTCAAAACGCTAACGTAATTGCTGCTAGCGGCTGCCGAGTCACAAGACACAAGCAGCGGCGGGCAGGCGGTCGATGCGTTCAAGGCCACGGCCGGCCCCTGCAATTACGCGCTCACCGCTGTCGGTGGATCGTTTCCATCCGTCACGCTGCGAACACGGCTCTGCCTTACTGGCAAGTGACTCCTCACCGTCAGTGATTCAGCGCGAGCCCGGGATGAAAGCGTCGCCTATAAGTTACACCAGGCACGGCGCCTTTATAAATCATTGCTGCAGAGAGCTGTTTCAATACTAGGCTTGCCATGACTGCGCCTACATTTGGCTGTGCTAAATACCCTGAGATGACAAAAGTCATGTGATAGCGATATGCATATATACCGATGGTGGTAGTATAGCGTACACAAGGTATACAATGACACTGCCTTGGCGGAGCTGTCATTTATACTCAGATGATTCATGTAAATAGGTTTCCAACATGTTTATGACTGCACGACGGGAAGTTAACAGACTCTGAATGTGAAATGATAGTTGGAGCTAGATGCATGGAACATTCCATTTCGGAAATCGATAGGGAATTCAAAATTCCGAGATCCACAGTGTCACGAACGTGCAGAGAATACCAAATTTCAGGGAGTACTTCTCAACACGGACAACGCAGTGGCCGACGGCCTTCACTTAACGACCGAGAGCAAGACGTTTGCGTAGAGTTGTCAGTGTCAAAAGACAAGCAACACTGGTTTAAATAACCGCAGAAATGAATACGAACGCATCGGCTAGGATAATGCAGCGGATTGTGGCGTTAATGGGCTGTGGCAGCTGACGACTGCCGCGAGTACCTATGCTAACAGCACACATCGCCTGCAGAGCCTCTCCTGGGGTCGTGACCATATCGATTGGACCCTAGACGATTGGAAAACCGTGGCCTAGTCAGACGAGTCCCGATTTCAGTTGCTAAGAGCTGATGGCAGGGTTCGAGTGTGGCGCAGACTCCCACGAGGCCGTCGGCCCAAGTTGTCAGCAAGGCACTGTGCAAGCTGGTGGTGACTCAGTAAAAATGGTGTGGGCTGTGTTGACATGGAATGGACTGCGTACCGTGGTCCACCTGAGCCGATCATTGTCTACAAATGATCATGTTCGGCTGCTTGGAGACCATTTGCATTGGACTTCATGTTCCCAAACAACGATGGAATTTTATGTATGACACTGCGCCACATGGCCACGGTTGTTCGTGATTGGTTTGAAGATCTCTATGGACAATTTGAGCGAATGATACAGTCATCCAGATCGCCCGACATGAATCCCATCGAACATTTATGGGACATAATCGAAATGTCAGTTCGTGCACAACATCCTGCACCGGCAACACTTCCGCAATTATGAAGTGCTGTAGAGGCAGCATGGCTCAATATTTCTGCAGGGGACTTTCAACGACTTGTTGAGTCCATGCCACGTCTAGTTGCCGCACTATGCCAGACAAAAGGAGGTCCGACACGATATGACGAGGTATTCTATCACTTTTGTCACGTCAGTGTGTAAGGTGATTAGTACAGGACGCGAGTCGCGCAGATACACGGATAACGTCGTCAACATCGCGGAAGTACGAACTGTGAGAAACTGACCCCTTCCAACCTAGACCCTACTAAGCAACCTGCGCAATTCCGAACAGTGAGGTCGGTTGGCCGTGAAAAGCACGGCCCTCTGCACAGTCGGCCATTTTCTCTGAAACCTGAGATGTTAAATAACCCACATATCAAGAGCTCTGCCTCACTGGGACCCGTTTCTTCTACCGCCAAAACGCTTTTCCGTGGCTGCTATAGTCAGTATCCAGACCACGTGGTCCTACCGTCTAGGCACTATGATGGGACAGTGTCACTGAGTGGTACAGGCACCAGAAGGGTCGATAAAGACTGCCCATGACTCAGACAAACTATTTAAGATCTTATTTTTCGCTAGTTGCGACAATCACATCACTCCGATCGCACTCCGACAGCTGACGCTAAGGTAATCTGGCACGTTCTACTGCCATGTGCCCTCATTAAACAGTATCTCTTTGTCAATCTCTCAATTATGTGTTTTATTCTTTCATTTTCTGGTTGAGCAAGTGTTGCCTACCAGCCCAGCTACATCTTTCTGGTACCCAGGAACTTCTGCCACCTATGTCAGTGCTCTTTTTCACAGTTCAGTCGGTGGGGTTAGCTGTGAACTTGCTTTTGGGTCTTTGTAAAATGTACATATTTAATTGAGTCTGTGGATGACTCTTAGTCAAGTAGAGTTGTGCTATCTCATCCAGTCTTTAACCTATGCACTGTGATTATGAAGAGATGGTAGAGTCACGCCTGTAGTAGGAGAAGAATGCGACGCACTAGACACGGCCAGGACAGGATGTAGGGCAGTGCGCACTCCTTTCCAAACCACACCCCTGGGAATGCGCTTTCACTTTCTCATATTAAACATAGTAAAACGTATGGAGACATGCAAAGAACGAAAATTCCTTTTGATTATATTTCTTTTCCTGAATTGCGGAATATAAGTCAATTGTAAAGTCTAAACGATTACAGTTATACTGCCCGATTACCTTAAACGCTTGAGGAGTAATTCGAAGAGAAGGTCAATTCAGCCTCTGTCTTACTTCTTTATAGTGAGACGAAAGGTCACCGAATTCGTTAAAATCAGTAGAGGGATCCGACAAGGATGCATTCTGACAGTCATGTTGTTCAGTTTATACTTTGAGATAATTTTCCAGGAAGCATTTGGAGATCTAGGAAAAGGCATAAAGCTTAACGGAGCGTTCTTCAACAATATTTGCTAACATGAACTTCCAGCATGTTGGAGTAGCTTGGGTCAGCAACGTCTGTTAATCAACAGAACGATAAACCGGTCCAAGTCGTAAATATGTTATTTTTCATTCGATAGCTAGTTCCGGACCGAGACCGACTGAGATTTGAAAATCGGTATCGGCCCGAAACTAATCATCGAATGAAAAATAACATATTTGCGACTTGGACTGGTTTTTTGTTCTATTGAACATTCGCTGTTGTGGTTATACAGTATCGATTGCTGATAACGTAGATGATCTTCAACCACTCGTCAGCATAATACAAGATTACAGCAATAACTTAGGTCTGAATCTTAACACAAAAAGGCAAATTTTATTTTTGTCAGAGGACAGACCAACTCCTTACAGATGCAGATCTATGATTCAAACGCTCCTTAACACAAAAAGTAGACAAGTTTAAGTACGTTGGAATGTGGCTCTGTAAAGACTGGAGGACAGACATGGAGGTAAAATGTCGCATAAAATTTCAGACGTAGACCTGAACCTTAGAGATCGATTTGTAAAATGCTACAGCTGATCCGCAGTTCTATACAGTTCTGAAGGACGGACACTAAATACGACAACGGCAAGGAATATCGAGGCGTCTGAAATGTGCATTTTCCGCAGAGTGCTGAAATTACTGTGGAAGAATAACTAACACCAAAGTATTGTAAAGAACACACACACACACACACAGCGAAATACGTTAATAACGTTTAAAAGAAGATAAACTACATACCTAAGACATACCTTACTGGACACCGCGTATATGCTCCTACAGATGATAATAAAAAGAGAAGATGAGGGAAAAGAAGAAAAGGACGAAGAACAATGCCTGTCAAAAGCCTTAATAACCACTTTTTGCAGTGCGGACGTCTGCGAGACGCGCAGGTGAAAATCATGAGGTTATGCAAGGTACCGACAGGGACGCGGAGCCATGCCGGCTCAAGTGCCGTGGCCAGCTGCGCTAGGTCACTCAGTTGAAGATCCGTAGCACGAACAACTCGAGCGAGGTGGCCCACATATTGTCGATTGGGTTTAAATCCGAGGAGTTCGGTGGCCAGGGGAGTACGGCAAACTTACCCTGGTGCTCTTTGAACCACGCACGTACACTGCGAGCTGTGTGACACGTTGCATTGTCATGCTGGCGTATGACGAGGAGAAACGAACTGCATGTAGTGGTGGACGTGGTCTCCAAGGACAGATGCATACTTGTTTTGATCCACTGTGCGTTCCTCAGACGAAATCACCCAGGGAATGCCACGAAAACATTTCGCAGCCTATAACGCTCTCTCCTACGGCCTGGACTGTTCCCATGATTGTTGCAGGATGTTTACTTTCAGACGTTTCGCAGCACACATTCCAACAGCCGTCTGTCCGATGGGGCATAAAACGGGATTCGTCTGAAAAAGCTTCAGTGAACGTCCAGTTGCGGTACTGGCGTGTTAAGTCCAGCCTTCATCGCCGACAAAGAGCAGTCAGCATGGGTGCTTGAACCAGGCGCCTGCTGCGGAGACCCGTATCCAGCGACGTTCGCTGAACTGAACGGTCGATGAGGAGACATCATTGATAACTCCCTGGTTCTTGTGAGTGGTCAGGTGCTCAACTGCTGCACATCTGTTCGCACGAACGCGTCGTCGTTCATCCCTGTGATTAACGTTCCGTCTTGCATCATAGTTGTTTCGGCACCAGTTTTCGATAGCGTCATTTTTCCATGCACGGTATGCCTTAACCACGGCGGCGAGCGAAATGTTTACGTACTTAGGCGTTTCAGAAATCCTTCCAGCCTTGGCCTGAATGCCGATGATCATGCTGTTTTGGATGTCAGGCAAATCGCTCCGTTTCCGCGTTACAATTTCCGCGTTACAACGGCTGCCGCGTTATCCGCTTTACACACTATCCACTGCTGCTGCTGCTGTGAGTGGTTATTGCACGTTGAAGTCGAACATAGGCGGTGGCACGTTAGTGTGACCGGACTGTCTTTTATATATTGCGGTTCATATAATAAAGGTGCATCGTGTGGTTGCCAACGTAAGAAGAAGAAGAAGAGGAGAGAAATATAATATTCCACAAACAAATTATTTACTTCGTTCACTTGTACTGGCGCGTTCAGAGGCCGTGTTCCCTTACATATACGAAACTTTGATGGACAAGTGAACATGTAGTTATTCACAAAGAGTGGGCATACGGCATTAGAAAAAGGAAGCAACCGTCTTCTAATTTTTTTTATGATTATTGGTAGGCTACATATTGTTGTCTCAGGAGACACCCATGGTATCACTACCGGTTTCGACTTACTGCCAAGTCATCATCAGAAGAAATAAAAAAAGGGCACAGAAAAATACTAGGAAACTAAATTTTAAATCACACTAGCTCTATACAAAATTATATGCACCTGAATGCGTTACATAATGAATTCTTCGAAATGACCTACAAATAAACCGTAGCAAAAGCAAACATGATTTTCAGAATTTTTAGTAAACTCTCACCAAAAGCCGCCTCCAAAAAAGAGCACTACGAGTGGCACCAAAATACAAATATGTTGGAGTTACCCTGCAAACGAAACTAACACCATCAACAGTCGTGTGAAAGAAAGAGCAACAGCAGCAATAAAAGCATTTTAGAATATCCAGCAGCTGCAAAAACTCTCAATAAAAACAGCAGTGACACTATTTAAAACGGCCGTAGCACCAATAGCAACCTTCGGGAACCGTATAATCTGGGACAAATTAAATGTCAACGCTCTCGCAACACTAGAGAAAGTCAAATTCAGCTGCGTGAAGGGAATTCTGCGCGTAGGAAGACAGCACCTTCAGGGCTGACTCACATCTTAACGAAAGAAATCTTCTTCATAGAAGACTTCAAACTGCAGATGCTCCTGCCGTACACCAAGCCTACGAAAGCACACGCCAAATACGTATAGAAAAGCAAAGCTCTATCTCGAGCGACGTCTACTCAACGGACGCCATCGTGACGGTCAAAACAAACAAGAGATTCCACCATCCGAATGAAGGCTACGTATGTGAACTGTGCAATGAACACTGTGAAAGACACTATGCAAAAAGCTGTACAAAAAGGGCAATGTCAATAGTAAACCTAGGACTAGATTAATGTTAGCTCAGCGTTATATTTCTTTTGTATTTGAATTTGCACACTGTGCCACTTTTAATAAATAACTCATTAACAAATAATGACTCGTCAACTGAACAGGTCAGGGGAGAGGTCCGCAGTGTAAACACGTGTAAGCTGTGTTTGTTGTGTTCGGAAGTTCTTTTGAGTTGTAAGTACACACATCAAAAAAAGTTTTGCATCACCTCAGTTCCGAGAATTCCGGAACCTGTACAGAAAATTGGAGTAGAGATGAACACAAACATCATTTCCGGCATGTTCATGAAAACCACACATTGCATGTTGTACCACCATACAACGAGACCTTCAGAGGTGCTGGTCCAGATTGCTGTACACACCTTCACCTCTAATGTCCAGTAGCACGTCCTCTTACACTGATGCATGCCTGGATTCTTCGTGGCATACTAAACACATGTTCATCAAGGCACTGTTGGTTCAGATTGTCCCACTCCTCAACGGCGATTTGGCGTAGATCCCTCAGAGTGGTTGGTGGGTCACGTCGTCCATAAACAGCCCTTTTCAATCTATCCCAGACATGTTCGATAGAGTTCATGTATGGAGAACATGCTGGAAACTCTAGTCGAGTGATGTCGTTATCCTGAAGGAAGTCATTCAAAGGATGTGCACGATGGGGGTGCGAATTGTTGTCCATGAAGACGAATGCCTCGCCAATATGCTGCCGATATGGTTGCACTATCGGTCGGAGGATGGCATTCATGTATCGTACAGCCGCTTCGGCGCCTTCCATTACCACCAGCGGCGTACGTCGGCCCCACATAATGCCACCCCGAAACATCAGGGAACCTCCACCTTGCTGCACTCGCTGGACGGTGTCTAAGGCGTTCAGCATGGCCGGGTTGCCTTCAAACACGTCTCCGACGATTGTCTGGTTGAAGGCATATGCGACACTCACCGGTGAAGAGAACGTGATGCCAATTCTGAGCGGTCCATTCGGCATGTTGTTGGGCCGCGCTGCATGGTGTCGTGGTTGCAAAGATAGATCTCTCCATGGACGTCGGGAGTGAAGTTGCGCATCATGCAGCCTACTGCGCACAGTTTGAGTCGTAACACGACGTCCTGTGGCTCCACGAAAAGCATTTTTCAACATGGTGGTGTTGCTGTGAGGGTTCTTCCGACTCATAATCGGAAGGTAGCGGACATCCACTCCAGTAGTAGTCCTTGAGCGGCCTGAGCGAGGAATGTCATCGACAGTTCTTGCCTCTCTGTATCCCCTCCATGTCTGAACAACATCGCTTTGGTTCACTCCGAGAGGCCTGGACACTTCTATTGTTGAGAGCCCTTCCTGGCACAAATTAACAATGCGGACGCGATCAAACAGCGGTATTGACCGTTTAGGCATGGTTGAACTACCAGACAACACGAGTCGTGTACCTCTTTCCCGTTGGAATGATTGAGACTGATCGACTGTCGGACCCCCTCCGTCTAATAGACGTTGCTCATGCATGGTTGTTTACATCTTCGGGCGGGTTTAGTGACATCACTGAACAGTGACAGGTACTGTGTCTGTGATACAATATCCACTGTCAACGTCTATCTTCAGGAGTTCTGGGAAGCGGGGTGAAGGAAAACTTTTTTTGATGTGTGTATTTTGATTTCCGAGTATTCGCTACTACAATTTTTCTTTCTTTTCAACCAGATGATATGATGTTGACTTGATAATAAATCGAAACCGGTAATGGTACCGTTTGTGTGGCCTGAGACTGAAATACATGTCATAATAAAAAAAGTTTAAAAAAAACGCTAGAAATTCAGTTTGTCGCGCTCCAGAGGAAGGTGCTTGTTTGTCCTTGGACTATCTGAACATGAACCGATTGTGAAGACGTCTGCCAGCTCACGGGCCACTCCCCGAGGCATCCAAAATGCACTTAATCAGTGCATCCTGGGCGGCTGTAACAGCCCAACAAGCCAAACCAGACGGCAAGTAGCAGAGCTGCAACTCTCTCTCTCTCTCTCTCTCTCTCTATATGTGTGTGTGTGTGTGTGTGTGTTTCTACCTCGCTCTCTGTCGCTGGCACAGGCGCTCCCACGTATATACATGCATGATCACAAGCAGTGTGAGACAGAATAGGCAGGTTCGGAGGGCCCGCAGCCATTGTGCGTGAGAGACCTGCTGCTGTAACTGTAAAGCGCATGGCTTCCCCCGCTTTCCGTCCGCAGCGGCTGGCTATTCCCCTTCAACATTTCCTCTTCGCCTTTGTGCCGCGTGTTCCACAAAGACTACGAAGCAGCGGCCCGACCGGCTGGTTGGGGGGAGAGTCTGCCTGTGCATAGGAACGTGCCCTTAGCGCTAGGATTTCACCCGGAACAAGTCCCGCCCATTCACCCCCCTCCACGCCTATCCATAGTGTAAGGCCCTCCCCTAAACGGCCGCCAGTTCCGCAAACTGGAAGCTACAACAAAGTTGTTATCGTCGCAGTTCAACACGTGTTATACTGTGATGAAATTCAGTAACGATAAGAAATTTAAGCTTTTCTGGATAGTAATGTAATATGAATCTCCATTATTAAAGAAATAAAAATATTTATACAGAATTGAAAGCATCGCCAGCAATAGAAAACAAAAAATAACGTGATGTTATTTAAGGACAATAAGGAGAAATTTTCATTAACTAATTCACTTACTATAATACGTTTATTTGAGGGAAACAGCAGAGCAAACATACAATGCGAAAACAATGGTCTTGAATCTGTCACGTCGGCAGTAAAGCCACGGATGCACTCGAATAACTCTGTTGTCTAAAATCACCATTATATAGAAATAAGTGAAGGTTGTTTTGTTTATGTAGGCCCTCATAGTAGCTCACGAAAGTTAAAGAATATAAGAATGTCATAAAGTAGAAATGCCTAATGAAAGCAGTAAGATATTTGCATGTATGACATATTTCGTTAGTATTTGCATGGGTAATGGGTGAATTTTAACTTGTAAATTCTTCCAGTACCATACCTGCGCATTATAAACGAGGTTACAAAGAATTGTAGCTGTTTCTGTGTGATTGGTGACCTATATGCTGTTGCATACGTCTCAGGAAAATAATGTGTCGTTATTCTTTGTCCTGTCTGTTTGAATGACATTTACGAAATTAATAAATCTTTTGGTTAAAAACAATTTTAAAAAAATAATAATGTTATGTTTATGTTTGTCACAGAGCAGTTATGGAGGAAATATATGCTGCGGTGTTTCATGGCTGTAAAACGTCCTTCATGCTGTGCTAGTTCTTCTTTCACCCCTAAAATTTTTCAGCATAACTATTCAGTGAATAACACGCGAAATCAGCTTGGGTCGATCTAGCAACAACAAAGTAATTTTGATGCCCTCTGGAAGTATAGTGAACATTGGTGCTTGTTTCACATATACTGTCTGAGTTCTGAAACTTAAGTGTCAAGTATACTGTGGTTCCTCTTTCTCCAAACAAATTATTCTTTGAGGGTAGGTTTATCCTGTTTTAGCTTTGGGTGCTTTTCCTCACATAGAAGTATGTTTCTTCATAGGCTATTCATCTGGATATTGAGTTCTCGTATTTAAAGAATTCAGTGCTACATTGTTTTCTGTAATGTTTGCTGTGGAAGTACTTGGCACAGCTGAGGCCAATTGTGCACGTTTCTTGTAATGTGTCTTTTAACTACCTGGGAAAATTTAAGACCTAGCAAGATTAATGTAACATTCACTCCAAACGCAGCCGAACGCGGTAAGCCACGTGGGTCAACTGAAACGATGCCCAGGCGCCGAACAAAGACCGGGAAAACCGGGGGTGAATGGGCGGGACTTGTTCCGGGTGAAATCCTAGCGCTAACGATTCCTTGCATAGGATGGCTCACACACACACACACACACACACGCACACACAGGCGCAAATGCGCGCGTGGAGAGAGAGAGAGAGAGAGAGAGAGAGAGGGGAGAAGGGGAGTCGGCTTGTGGAGTGAGGAACTGGCGGAGAGGGCGAGCAGGCACGCCCGGACCTCGTCGCGGCTGGCCGCTTTCTTCTTTTTATTGCGAATCGTAAAAACGGAACGACGCAGCCGAGCGCCGCCCCTCCAGCGAGTGTGCGGGCGCGCCGCCAGATGGCAGGCGTGTCGCAGCGCAAAGCGGTGCATGCGCGCCGTCGCTTGGCTGCGGGGGCGACGGTCGGTCTCACTGGCGACGAATAAACGACCCGTCGGCCGACAACACGCCGCCTGAGCGGTTGGGAGGGGGCACAGGGGAGGGGTAGTATTTTTGGAAGCGGAGCGCAGCCGCCAGCGACCGCGGGCGCAGGCGGGGCACTCTCTGCACAAGACCCCGCGGCGCCTGTTCGCCTCCCACGCAGTGCCAGGCCAGGCCACGCACATGTACACGCACACGCACACGCACGAGCTCACGCTGCAGCCTTGGCCCACGCAGACGCACGTGCTGTGTGGGAGGGGAGCCGCGGCTCGCCCCTTCCACGGCCTCTCACTCACTGCCGCACAACCTAACCCTCTCGCTTCACGAAAACTTGCCTTCCATACCGGCGGTCGTGTATTGAAGATGAGTTGTTCACTTGTCGACGCAAAAAAAAGAGAAAAAAAGCAAAAAAAAACAGAGAAAAGGACTGTGCGAGGACAGAAAGAGAGCTCTTGCTCCAGCATTAATGGTCTGAATGTTGCTCTCATCTCTGAGCTTCCTTTGTTCACGACGTTCACCGAAGTAAATGCGTATGCGCCCCCAGCCCCCCCTCCCCACCCAAAAAAGGAGCATTTTTGCTACCATTATGCACGAAAAACAAAGCTGTGTTACATCATTTCAACTAGAGGTTCTCACATGTAAACATGGAGTGAGAACTGCCTGTAATATGAGTTTATTGATGAATATCTTTTACGAAACAAACACCCTCTACTGTACAACGTGACTTTGTTTCAAGAGCTCAATCGTTGAATGCTAATCCATTGGTATCACAGAAGAAACAGTGCCGAAGAAACGAGTAGCAGCAAGTGCAGTTTTATTCAGTAGCTATTGCAGCATGACTCGTGAAAGGGCTACTTTATAGTACCAGTTCCAACAAAAGATTTAGGGTTAGGTTTCGGCAGTGCATACTAATACGAATTACGAATCAACTGTTGCATGATTTTTAGCGCCCTGGTGCCACTGAAAGCGTGCATGCTTTTTCTGATAATCAGTGCGCCCACGTGTTACAAAATTAGATGCTGAGACGCTCCTCACAATATTATCTGCTTTAAGCAGCACATCCCATTTTTCACCTAATGTTTTCCACTTGGAAATCAAACAGCATGATCCCAACAATAATTTTACGTAATACATACCGCAATACTGGTAAGTGTGTTTCACTGTTTGTCTACATGAAAACTTCCTTACAGAACATATAGAAGTTTGAATTGGAATGAAAATTTATTGTGGACAGTTAGTGAAGCATGTACTTAAAACAGTTTAAGTTGGCTTCAGATCAGCTTCCAAGTCTCATTCTCGTTTGTTAATCAACACGAAGTCCCCCATCGCAGCAAGGGCTACCTGTTCCATACGACGATGTAACTCTTCAAATAAATTTACTAATTCTTGGAGACTGAGCTTTCAACTCAGAATACATGTAGCATCTAAGAAACCAAATAGTGCAGATCACTGATAGTTTGTTTACTAGTTATGCCCATAACGCTAGGAGGGGAGACTGAAAAGTAACGCAAACATGTTTATAGAACACGAACAAAAGATCGAGCAAAAAGTGCATTAAAGTACATTTCTTAAGCTTCAAAATCATATATTTATTTTTGCAACATAGTCATCGAAAGACTAACACTTTTCATCCAGCGTGTAACAACTTCATTACGTCAATGACAAATTTTTCCGACTTCTTTCGAAACCAGAACCTGCGACACCGCCTTCACCTCATCGACCGAAATGTGATGATTGCCCTTGAGTAGAGGAAAAGTATAAAAATCGCAAGGCACAAGATGGGGGGAGCAAGGATAGTGTGGAACCGTTTCAAACTTCAGGTTTCGCGGAGGCTCTTCACTTGCGCGCGAGGTGTGTGAAGGAGCGTCGTCATGTTTGCAAGTTTATTGGCGCCAGGCTGCCTCTAACACGATCATCTCAACATTGGAGGTGTTTTATAGTCTCTATGTGCTGAGAATAATTTACCGTTGCCCCTCGTACTAGATAACCGGCCACATGAACTCGGTGAGCATACCAAAACACAGTTCAATTTTTTTCTTTTTTTATGTTTGTGTTTTGAATTTTTCCGCATTAGGAGAAGACGTATGACGATATTCAGCACTTTTGCCCTTTTTCTTCTGTGACGTCCCTTGTCACAATATTCACAAGAAAGTCGTCTCCTCCGTCACTGTAGCGCTGCAAAAGTTGCTCTCAGCATTCCAGTCTGTGAGATACATGGTACCCATAGTGCGCAGATTTTATGATATCGTAATTGTTCAATAATGAAGCCGACACTTTCCTCGGATGTTATAATATGGTTTGCGGTACGGTTTTGAGTGACTTGATTGATCTGAATCAACGACGACGAGTTTACGATATTTATCGTCTGTGGCAGTGATCGGACGTCTACTACGCGTTTCATCAACAATTATGGCTTTTCCACGTTCGTAACCACGAAATTTTATTACTCATCGATTTTCAGCACGCCTGTCAACAGTAACGTCAACATAAACAAGCTTTAAACGACGGTGAATCTCGCTAGGGGTAATTCATTCAGCAGTTGAAAATTCTGTAACAGCACACTGTTAACTCGCATTGACATAGAACTAGACTAGAACACGTGTCCATATTTCCGCTACTGCAAACTGCGCATCCATTGGAAGTTACCTTCCACATACCACCTCGTTCGTTTCTCAAGATAATTTAGGTCGCTCTCTACAGGCATGTGTGCTGTTCAGCTCACCCACATATCTTTTCTTTCCAGGCGAAGTGTAATATTTTGGAAAAAGACGAATATAAAAACCATTTCAGGAAAAAAACGTTCCACATAAAGCGTTGACAATGTATTAAACCTCTAAAGACACTGCTTTGAATTCTGTAATATGCTATCAGTTTTGAAATAAGTACAAACAAAAGAGATAGAGCTGAAGCTAAACTGTTTCCACGCAGCTTTCACGTAAGACCACACACATGACTCGCTAGCTCTACACACTCCACCGTGTAGCGCACGGACAGAACGTTACGTAGTACAAAGGAGAGGGGATTCAAAGAGGCGCCCCTCTGGAAACCAGTTTGTGCAGGGAGAAACAGACGTCGCTTTCTCTCGGTTGGTAATAGTTGAGGAAAGTGCAGTAGTGGAAGGGGAGGCTGAGGCGAGCGGACACCAGTGCTGCAGCCTGAAGATGTCACCTCAATAACAGAGAAAAGTAATCCCCCACGGTGCACATGAAGCATGTGTTATAATCTGCTGCACTTAGTCATAATTCCATGTGTTTAAGCATGATCTATTTAGGGAATATCACAACAAGCACAATAAAATCAGTTCAAATGATTGTTGTCACAGCGGAGGTTGGAGCATGAAGTTCCTCTCCTTGCCTGTGTACGGTAATACGCTGATAGTCGGAGGACCTTGGGGTATTTGGTGCACATGTCACTCAGTCTAGGATAAATTAAAATATTAGTCCTTGCTCTAAATATGAATAATTATTTCCCTGCATATTCTGATCAAATCGGCGCGCACGTGACATCGCTTAACCTTGGTGATATCCGCAGCTACGAGGCCTTTGTATAGGTACCTCAGAAGATTTGTACCACTACGTCGTACAACTGTACATCTCTCTATTAACAATTATGACACGTTCGAATTTTTGTTGCAGATATGTGCAATTATGGATAACACATGTATCTGTGGAAAACAAATTCGAATATTCTAAGTAAGAAGCTTACGTGTTCCATCCAGACTACAAGCTTAAACTACAGTTTGGTAAATTACAAATAACGGAAATACTCAGCACGACGTGCAACAGCCTGACAGATAAGAAAGACAATTACGGGAACAGGCAAGTGTAAAAACAAATAGTGCAGCAGTTACCAACACCCACAACAGTCTTGACAACCTAAGAAGGTGTATAAAGAACTTTATTCCTTTCTAACGGAAGCGAAAAGAGAGATATGAACTAAGTAACTCACAATGTTCCTTGCAAACTGTTTTATATGAGGCTCATTTGTGTTTTTTTTATCAGTATACAACAGATATATGTAATTATGAGCTACTACGCGGATGGCTGTGTGGTAAATACTCAAAGGCCAATAAAAAGAAAAAAAATAGTTCTCACAAACATTAATTTCAGAATAAATGATAAAAAAAACACTGATGATACCACAGCAAGGTAAAGCAGATGGCTATGTGGTAAATACTCAAAGGCCAATAAAAAGAAAAAAAATAGTTCTCACAAACATTAATTTCAGAATAAATGATAAAAAAAACACTGATGATACCACAGCAAGGTAGAGCAACTAGGAAGTTGCTATTCTAGACTCCTGAGGATTAGTCAGTTATCTACGAAGTCGAGTTGAATGCTGGCAGCCAGATCTCAATGTGCAGAAGTGTACGGCTGTGCTGCTGAGAAAGCACAAAACGGCAGCAGCATCTGACGACAGGGTTAACGAGTCGCTGCTTGAATCAATTAGGTAACACGAATTGGTATCTGGGAATACCGTACCGTGCCGGATTCTGATAAGCAGTAGTCACCTACAAGTTCAAGGCCCGTGACTAACTTAGTTCGTTTGTCTGTGTATAAAAGGGGAGTTCTGAGTGAGGGTTACGACTGTACGAGGACACTGTTTAACACGTCTCGGAATGAATTACTAGGGGTCTTAAAAGCTGCTTGTCAGTCGATTAATGATCATGTAGCGAAATATGGTCCTGGGTTAGGTGAGATGATACCTAAACCTTCAATAACTGCACGAAAAGCTTCAGTACATTCATGGAGATTTGTGTCTTTCTGTTGAAATTTTATCGGCTATTTTTTGGAGTTGAAGTTCATTGTATATGTAAGAGTTTGGAAGGAAGCAAGTTGCCTCTGTTGGTACACGAAAAAATCAATTTTGGAGCGTCTGGATATTCCTCATGTTGTTGTAAGCCGCTAATGCCCAGGTTTCTGATTCGTATGTGATGGTCGGGAACAGGACATTGTTGGTCAGTCTGATTTTTATTTTAATAGGAAGCCCATTGCCTTTAATGAGCGGGCACATTTGGCAGAGAGGTGTTTTCCGAATGTTAGTCGTGAGTCAAGAACTATACCTACATCTACATTTACATCTACATTGATACTCCGCAAGCCACCCAACGGTGTGTGGCGGAGGGCACTTTACGTGCCACTGTCATTACCTCCCTTTCCTGTTCCAGTCGCGTATGGTTCGCGGGAAGAACGACTGTCTGAAAGCCTCCGTGCGCGCTCTAATCTCTTTAATTTTACATTCGTGATCTCCTCGGGAAGTATAAGTAGGGGGAAGCAATATATTCGATACCTCATCCAGAAACGCACCCTCTCGAAACCTGGCGAGCAAGCTACACCGCGATGCAGAGCGCCTCTCTTGCAGAGTCTGCCACTTGAGTTTATTAAACATCTCCGTAACGCTATCACGGTTACCAAATAACCCAGTGACGAAACGCGCCGCTCTTCTTTGGATCTTCTCTATCTCCTCCGTCAACCCGACCTGGTACGGATCCCACACTGATGAGCAATACTCAAGTATAGGTCGAACGAGAGAAATACCCCGGTATTTTATGTCCGTCTTTCACGGAACATCAATTCTGTTTGCGGTTAGTTTGGTATCTTGGGGTATATGTTTGAAGGTGAAAAATATTGCATAGATGGTGATTTTCCAAAGAATTCAGTGATGTATTTTACCCAAATGCTCCCATAGTTTCTGTGCGATATGTTTTGTACTGAAACTAATCCCGTAAATTGCTGTATTCTGCAAAGAGGGATAAGTTGTCTTCTAGTTGATATGGAATGCTGTTGGTGTGGATGCAGTAGAGTGATGGCCCTGTATTTGTGCGTGAAGTGGAATAATCGCATAGTTTCAACTGTTGGAAAAGCGATTGGCAAGTGTCAATTTATTTGTCTGACAAAGAGATAATAGTTTTCCCACGCATACGACGAAAGCAATGTCGTGGGTTTATGGATACAGGGCGCTTAACAGAGAAGTCGTCAGGGCAACTGGTTTCAGGAGACCGTTACAGCGCATAGACTACAATTTCTCAATATTGTGGGATCTATATATTTTCGGGCGATCACAGAAATCTAGTACACGCAAAAGGGAATAGTGGAAATTTGCATTTTGGTTGGAAGTAGGGGGGCGGGAGGGAACTCAAATGACATACATTATGCTTTGTTCCCCGTAAAGTTCTAGCATGCTGGTAACAAATGCTTGATCTACGATTTACTGTTGACCGCAGCGTTAAACACTCGTCACTTTTTAAGTATTTTGTTGTTAATCTAGAGCGAATGATACGCTTACCTCAACCAGATAAAATACATTATGTATGTGACAGGCTTCTTAGCTGCCACCCGCTGAACCACTAGTGAAGAGAAGAGAGAATATTAATTTATCCTTTTACAAAAATTTTACTGAATGGCAACTGAACTTTTATTATTTGCCCACTGTTCATTGTTTCTGCTATCGACATATGTATATGGATTTTTGTTGTTGTTTTACTGTTAACTATAGTTCGTACTGCAGTTGTGGCAGATCCCAGTGACCCACCGGCAATGCAGCGCAGATGCAGTTTAATACGCCAATGAGGTAGTGCGCGAACTGTGATTCTGCAGCATAAACTATCCTTACGACTTCACACGCCTGTACAAGACAGGAAGTCATTTAAAAAGTTTCGTGAGAAGGAAGAACCTGTGACGTAACAATAAACGCGAACGGACAGCACAAAGTTAACTTCCGAGTTAAACTTAATGATGAACAGAGTATTGTGGAATGATAGATGCCTTCTGATAAACCTCTTAGGAAGTTCCTTGTACCGGTTTCTAGGCCGGAATCTTCGAATATTCTTCTCCATCTATGTATCACTTCATGGCATTTAAGCCCCATTCCAGCTCCTCGTTTTATAATTACATGCTAGGAGACGATCTGGAGAAAATGCTAGAGTGTAGTGAAATGCTTAAAACTCCATGCAACAATTCCCAAAGAACAACAGGTGTTGACAGCATATCCGACGCAGTAATGTGCCACAACAGGAACATTCTATACATCTTCCTAATTAGTTAATCAGTTAGGACAGGGTTGGAATCACTACAACTTCCTCACAGAGCGCGAACATAAAATTTCACTAATAGCGCTACACTCAGAGGCACACGAACTATCATTTTGTCCTGAAGGGAACAGTAAAACCTTCCAATACATGGAAGAGTAAAAGAACCCTACATCATGTGCTTTTTAGAAATTCGTACTGTGTACGTGTTGATGCAGGGATGTAGCTTGTCCCAGTGTTATATAATATGTACAAATAGCCAGCTGTGATAGTAAACAAGGAGAAATTTGGAAAGAAAATTAAAAGACTAGTGAGAGAGGGTTGCTGATAACATTTTAATTCTGTCAGAGACAGCAAAGGACTTTCATAAGCGCTTGAAGGTAATTCATAGTGAGTTGAAAGGATCTTATAATGTGAACAGTAAGAAAAGCAAACCACGGATAAAGGAACGTAGTCGAATTAAATCAGACGATGCTGAAGGAATTATCAAATTTTTTTTGTTTCCTTGTTTTGCTCTTTTCATTGTAGGTAAACGCGCTTTTATCACGTCAGTTTTTCAACTGGTCAGTTTGGTCTATGACGCTCTGCTTGTTGCAGGTAACAACAGTATTTTATTTTGAGAAAGTTGAGTCTCCATCCTGACTGGCGAGAGAGTATTTCATGCTGGTTGTCACAGAGCGTAGATTATTAGGACAGGTATCCGGCTTCTTATAATAATGTCGTTTGTATGTTTCCTATCTCGTAAATGTGCACCTGCAGATATCACTTCATATCACGAAACTTGTCGTGCTCCTGTGAATAAAAAGTTTATATATAGCTGAAAGAGGTTTATTTCTAAACATGGATTGCTACAGCTGTGGTTGCCCTAAAAAAAAAATTTACTTACTTTATACGAATTAGATTCGTAAATGAGATTTGCTATTTGAGCAGCAAAATAACTGATCATAGCCGAACTAGAAACGAAAGAAGGTGGAGACAGGCAATAGGAGAAGGAAGCGATTCTGAAAAAGAAAAATTTGTTAACATGTAATGTGGATTTAAATTTTTTCAGAGGGTATTTGTGAGGAGTATGGCCTTCTGCAGAAGTGACACGTGGACGACAAACAATTCAGGGAAGAATAGCAGAAGCTTTTGAAATGTGGCGGTACAGAACGCCGCTGAAGATTAGACAGGTAGGTCGCATAACTAAGTACTCAATCGAAAGGGCAAAAAACAAATGTATGGCATAATTTGAGAAAAAAGAAGTGATCGATTTATTGAACAAATCCTGGAGCATCAAGAAATAGTCAATTTGATGTTGGAGGAAAGTGTACGGGGTAAGAATTGCAGACCACAGCTCGCATGGAGTCAGCAGATTCAAGTGGGAGTAAGTTGCAACAGCTATACAGAGACGATGAGGCTTGAGCAGGTACGATTAACGTGGCGAGGTGCATCAAACCAGTCTTCTAACTAAAAAGAACAACAGGTGCTGAAGAAGAAACATGTTGGAATGAGTGTAAAACAAAATCGTGTGTCCATACCGTCGCCTCAACTTCCAGGAAATGGTTATGTTCAGACAGGAAAAATCATAAAAACTTCTGAAGATATTGATTTGCGCCTGAGAAACTCTGTTTTTGCATTAGAACGGATTGTTGACTTTATACTAATATCAGTACAGTCCTTCTAGGTGTACTGCCGCGTCATCTTAAAATAATTAAATTTTTCTACATTCTGCGGAACGCCGTTGGAACAACGCCGAAACGTCGGATATTTTAGTGTTTTAGCATTTTAAGTATTTTATAAGATGACAGGGAAATACACCAAGAAACATTCGAATGAGGCTGTCACTGACTGTGGAAGCGTACATACACTGCCGGAAACAAATGCAACAGACTAATGGACAAGGTCACTGTATTGGCAAGTGACGTAAGAGGTAGTTCATCACTGTAAGAGTACACGATAAAAATTCAGACCAAATGAAACACACGTACCACACTAAAGGGTATCCAAACAGTCGCATCAATGCACAGTTTACTCCCTACACGTGGAAAAGCAGTTGTGTACCGTCGCGAGCAAACCATCGAAAAGGTGCCGAACGGCATCCAGCGATATATTGTCCCAAGCATCTTGCACCTTTTGTTGCAATTCGACAATGGTTTTTTCAGGCCCTGGAGAACGAGTAAGTTACGGCTTCATCATGTCCCATACGTGTTTGACTGGGACGAATCTGGTGGTCTCGTTCGCCAGGCTAGTTGTTGTACACACGAAGAGCACACTGCGTCACAGCTGCCGGTTGTGGAAGATCATTGTCCTGCCGAAACAGCAAATCACCTTCAAGAAATGGCAGTAGCATTTGGATAACAGCCTTTGCAATGTATCTGCAGGAACACCAAATGTGACAGCGAGTAAACTGTTGGGAAAGGACCTGTCTCGTGGGTGAATACACTCTGGAATAGGCAGCTCATCAGGTCTACTCCATACACGTCCATCGCTCGCGTACATAAAGAACCTATTCTCATCAAGGCGCTACTCCACTTTCAGTCCTCTTTCACGACACCAGAGTAGCCGTGCTTGAATATATGCCCGGAATCGCCCCTCGATGATGTTCGGCCAGCCACCGCTGCTCGCTCAATGCGTCAATCTTAACGTGCATCTATGCTATCTGGATGTCCAGAAGCTGGTCTACAGATGTGGGTATGTTACGCAGTGACACACCACCGATACACTTTGTACAACATGTGCAGCAGTCCGTCAAAGCGTCCATCCAGCTTTCCGCAGGTCCACAACGCGCGCCCATTCAAATGGTTGAAGCTGTTCAACAGGAGTTCGTATTCCTCTGTAGGGCATGGTTGTACCCCATAATGAATGCTGCAAATACTGTCCACCTCTAACCTGGCCGCAGTTACTGACTGCAGAGTAAAAACATAGGGAGCAGACGCAGGTCTCCCGAGCGCCATCTGGTCGCCGATGACCGTGGCAAATGGCTCACTAATACTGCAACCCTCCCGTATGCACATACTACACAGTTAAACACAGTCCTTGAGGGTGTTGCATTTTTTCCGGTAGTATATGTATCTTATGCCAACGGCTTTGCCTCCGTGGTAACACCGGTTCCCGTCAGAACGCCGTTGTTAAGCGCTGTCGGGCTCGGACAGCACTAGGATGGGTGATCGTCCGTATCTGCCGAGCACTGCTGCCAAGCGGGGTGCACCCACCCTTTGTGAGACCAATGGAGGAGCTGACTGACTGAGAAGTACCGACATCGGTCACGAAAACTGACAACTTTCGGGAGAGCTGTGTGCTTGCCCCATGCCCCTCCATATCCGCATCCAGCGACGCCTATCGGCTAAGGATGACAAGGCGGTCGGTCGGCACCGTTGGGCCTTCCGAGGCCTGTTTGGACGGAGAAAGTATGTCTATTATGCTAATTATTTCGAACAAAAGTGGACTTTGATTTGATTACGAAGCTCAGACAAGTGTTCTCAGCAAAAACTGTAAAGTCTGAATAGCCCAGTGTGTGGTCACAGCGAATCTTTCTTGCAGCAGCCCCGTGCAGAAGCGAGACACTTTGACGATGTACGGGGCTGGGCAGTACACGCGAAATGAGAATGGGGCGGACTGCCGAGCCAGTGGGTGGGGGAGCGGGTGAGTGACGGCCGCACGGCCAGACAGCCAGGGGGTCACCTGCCCAGGCAGAGAGAGGCCTGCCTCCGCTCCGCTCAGACCCGTTCTACCGGTTTCATTGTTCGGAGCAGGTACATCATCCCACACCGCCGCGCCGCGCCGCTCCCAGGCGCAGCTCTCTTGTTTCTCCTGCAGAGCCGCGCGCCCTCCCTCCCCCGCCCATAGCCCCTAACCAACCACCGCCCCTCCCCCCCCTCCCCCGCCCACCCCCTCGACGAGCCCTCGGCCACGCAGACAGTAACCTCTTCCCCGCCCCCTGGCGAGCGCTTTGTGAGCGCGTGGCGTGGCGGACCCTCTGCCGCCATTTCCTGTCACTCGCTGACCGGCGCTCCGCGTAGCCCGGCTACTGTGTAGCGCGTCTCCCGTTTCCTCCCCGCCCGCCACCTTCACCTTCCCCTCTCCCTACTGCGAAGCTACTTCAGCTCTGTTGCTTTTCTTTTTTGCTCTTCTTTGCTGTCGGTGTAGATGAAGGCGACGCTCCTCAGCTGTTTCCAACTGATAACACAACTCGCTGCCTTGTAACGTCCGGCAGTGGCAGTGAACATCTCTTACACCAACAGACCTGTTGCAATGTACCACAGCATTGTAACTCTGTTCAAAGAAAGCAGGAAGGCATCGGCATCTCGTTTCTAAGAAGACCACGTGCTGTGATGTTCCAACTAATCTTCGGACTGAAAACGCCTTCACCTTAAATGGTCTGAATACAGCACGAGCTACGTTTTATAGTGCGTAGGACGCCGTGTTTCAAGAATTAATTCCCATTTGCAAATGCTGTAGGGGTGAATATAAATATTGCATGTGACGACCCCATGTGTGTTGTCCTGCTTCTATTGCCGTGCACCGGTCTTTTTATAGTCCTAAGGCACTGTGCCCCACTTTGCTAAGTAGCATTTCATACACACGCAAACCAACACTGAGACTGTTGGCCATCCTTATTTTTTGTATACCATGTATTTTCTAATTGATTCTGATATCCTTACGGGTTTCTTTTAACTACACTAATACTTCTAAAGAGTTTCGTAACCGTACGCAAGACATTGCATATTATCATAATTATCATCATCGGATTGAAGGCAGTTTTACCATTGCCTTAAACAGCTTTGACCATTTGCGGCAATCTAGGGAGAAATTAATTCGTCTCTTCACAAAGGTGGGGCACCGACCTGCTCCTGTGACGTAATGCGCAACGTGGTGGCTTTCAAGACAAGACAGCCAGGCAGGCATTGAGTCAATGAGCCGGCTTAACGATCGGTGCTACGTAATCGGGAGAACACCGGGGTAGTCTACATATCTGCCACTGAAAAGTAACTGGCGATCCCGTAAACAATAAAATCCAAGTAGGGCATACGACGAGAGGTGACACTAAGGCCCATTCTGAAACACCCTGTAAACACATCCTTTGCTCTGAACTGTTGTTTCCTGAAAACGCCAGAAAAGTGAACGGCGCATGCGCGAGCAGATAACCAGATCGTTTCTGTTCACTGCACTGTGGGTACTACTGCAGGGAAAAAGCACGCGTTTCACGACTTGTTTCGCTCATTACTTATTTTTGTGTGCTGGATCTCGTCGAATGGGCTAATAACTCCAAACCTAGACTCAAAAATCAGTGTAATAAGTGACAAAATGTGTGTTTTTTCCCCTGCAATTCATAGATCGCCATTCTGTTTGTTTTATTAGCAATTTTCAGCTGTTATTTAGAGGTACCATGGTCAGTCTCAAAGCACTTTGCAGCTCTTTTAAAGAGATGACGTGTTCCTAATAGGAGCGTCTCTACATTTTTCAATGTCCGTACAAACATCAAAGACGTAAAGAGACAATCATACTTTCATTTCCATATTTGGTTTGCACTTCTGTTTTTAACTAAGAGCACAGAGGTATGCGGTCGAGAAAGTTCGTATTTGTGTGCCTACAAGTGACAAATATATGAAACAGTGCGTGGTTCAAACATACAACCGAACGAGGGACCCCAGTGGTTTACAATCCCGTAAGTGTCGAGGTCTTTCTGATTTTCCAGTGAATGTCCTCGTGACATATGCTTTTCCTGGTATTTATTTTACATGGTCAATGGCGCTTTAGCTTGCTCTGAACAGCTACTTCTTGATATTCTAAAAAAGTTATTATTTCTAGTTATTTTTCGCCAACACCACGCACAGACGACATCATAAAGGAGCTTCCGACGTCACCCACTAGATCCTTTACGATAATTGTGAACAGTGATGCACAGGTATTTCGGCTGCCTTCTGAGAGTACTGCCCTGGAGTCGGCTTACTGAGCCCTTATGTACGACAGTGCGCCCAGACGGTCTCGCTGTATCGACAGGACCCGCGCTATGTGCTAAGCGGCGCGGCGCTGCGCTGTGGCTGTGGAGCAGGAAGCGGCGCGGCGGCCGGGCAGAGGGCGTTTGAAGGTCACGCGGCCGGCCGCTGCCGCTGCCGTCGCTTTGTCTGCCGAGGCTGACGCCCAGACCGCTTTAACAGCCCGTCATTTCGTGACGCTCATTGTTCTGCTGATGGCCTCACGCCTCCACACAGCGCCATGCTACACAGCACATATTCCTGTTGACTGATGGCGCGTTGCCTCCTCCACGAGGAGGCCGAATGTGCTTTCTTTCCGATTCCTTCACTTATACCTCTTCCGACGATAGCGAGACACTGAAACAAGTTTAGGGTGCCAGTAAGCTGCCAATTCGCTGTTCGGAGTCACGGCACGGCCGCGATGAATCAAACTCAACACTTAACCAGCCCCGCTGCTCGTCGGCTGCTTCAAGGTCACTCTAGCAGTGCGGTATTTGACGCTGCTAGCACTCTGCTCGATATGTGAATAGCTGCAGGGTAATTACTCCCTGTTGGCAGCATGCAGTGTAAAGGCACTTACACACAAACCCAACGAAGGCAAACGAACGACAGCCAGTGGAATTGGCTGAACGTTGGTCGACAACTCACCGGCGTTCGACCTTCCATACTCACCAAACTAAGCGGTTGGGACCAAGGGATTCGGCTACGTTAAATCGCAGTTGCCTCTGATAACTTGTCGACATTGCTGCCAATTTGTTAGTTATAGAGTAGCGTTTTAACGACCGCTTCACTGGCTAATATTATGAAGGAAGAAGAGGATTTAACGGTCGTCGTATGTGCAGTATTTATTCTATCGCAAAAATCTGACAACCAGAAAAGGAGATAGAAGAAGAAACGACGCTGGTGATGACCTCTCTTTTAGAAAGTAGGGAGCAATATAATGGGACAAAATTAATGTCTTACCTTAAAGCTCATTTGGAAAATGGGCTATTAAAATTTTTGCGAATGAGAGCTACAGATTTCGAACTGTTGGGCATTGAGTGGGTCCTGAAATTTCCAAAGATGATTCCTCTTTTGCGAGTGCTGTATCTTCAGTAAAAAGTATCGATAAAGATTCCATTTTCTTTTTCACATCGCTTACGTTATTTTGTAACATGTCGCTTATTCCCCTGCAAGCGCCTTATCTTTTCAATTCGTATTTACAATCGCTGTTTGTAGGGTCACTTAACATTCCCGTTCACGATAAAACTATCAGCTTATACTGTCTGTATTCTAGTCAATACTCCAATGTTATTAGACACGATACATACATATCTGTTGAACAGACACAGCAAATCGCTGCTGAACCAACGAACATTCGAACTGACTTCCAAACAAACTGGATCCAAACAAAGCTCATCTCACCACCAACGCTTTAGTTACTGCCGGCAGCCTGAATCGCAACCAAGGCTCCGACTTGCCACCTGCACACACTAAGCAAATTTCGGCCAACCAAGCAGTTGGTTGTCGTTCGTTGGCCTTCGTTGGTCTCGTGTCCATTCGCCTTAAATGCTACTAGACGACCGGCGAGCGGCAAGGTGCGATGTGCCAGCAGCGAGGATCCAACGTAGCCTGTAGCAGATGTTCCCAGAGTTTTTTCACTGTGTAACACTTGACATTTTTAGAAATTCGGTTTTTAATGAACACAGACAGTGGTGGGGGGGAACGCGTGCAGTAGGGTTGAGAGTCGACGCAAGCTTTCTTTGTATCACGAGGCCATTTAACGTAACGCCCAACAAAGTCACAATAACAAACTGTTCACAGCGTAATGACTACTGCAGCGCCACATATCAGTACACTACATAAGTAGGCAGGAGACGGAAAGCGTCACCAAAACTTTCGAATAACCACCGACATCAAAATGCTACCAGCGGCAAAACTAGAATAATTATTCCAGGTGAAGGTAGCGACTGCTAATGAACGAAAGGGTGGGGGGGGGGGGGGGTACAATCTGACCTTCTTGTGTCCTGCGTACACTCCGAAACAAACTTTTTGCGATAAATCCATTTTCTTTACATCATACAGTCAGTTTTCTCACTATCACAATGAACTCGCGTTCGAGACGACGACGGTCAAACCCGCGTCCGGCCATCCTGATTTAGGTATTCTGTGTTGCCCTAAATCGCTTAAAGCAAATGCCGGAATGGTTCCTTCCCTAATCCGAGCTTGTACTCCCTCTCTAATGACCGTGTTGTCAGGCGGGACGTTGAATACTAATCTCCTTCTCACTATATTTTGCTTTAAAATTAAGTTAACGTAAATTAACCATTTTACTTATATTACTACGTGGTTTGTTTACTTTACCACATGAAATACCCTTGCGTACCTCCTGTGGTACGCGTACCATCATCTGGGAGCCACTGCCGTGGTGTGTTTACTGGCGATAAGAGCAACGCCTGTCTCGTTAGGCTACGGACGAAAAGCGGATTGGCTGTTCACGTACAACGGGTAGCCGATGACTGACAAGCCTGCATTATTGTCCTCCTCGTAGAAAGAAAATAACAGCATGATCGTGAGACCACCGTACGTGTAATTTCACTGTGAATTATGTGCTTATACATGCGTAACACATTCGTGAATTTCGCTTTCATTTAGCGATTCGCAAACCCGTCTCATCTTCGTTTTCTTCTCCATACAACACGCCCAAGCGACGTGCAGAAAACTGAAATGCATTTATTGGAGGATGAGGAGATTAATGTTCAACGTCCCGTAGACAACGAGGTCATTAGAGACGGAGCACAAGCCCGGATTAGGGAAGGCTGGAGAAAAAACTTTGGAAATTTGTGCTAAGTTCCTATGGGACGAAACTGGTGAGGTCATCGGTTACTAGGCTTACGCACTACTTCATGTAACTTAGACTAACTTACGCTAAGGACAGCACACACACTCACGCCCGAGAGAGGACTCGAACCTCAGACGGGGGAACGAGAAAGAAAGCAGTCGTGCCCTTTCAAAGGAACCATCTCGGCATTGGCCTTAAGCGCTTTAGGGAAATCACGGAAACCTAAATCAGGATGCCCGGCCGCGGATATGAACCGTCGTACTCCCGAATGCGAGTCCAGTGTGCTAACCACTTTGCTACCACTCTCGGTGAAATGTAATTAATGTTCTGTTAGTTCCACTAGAAAAAGAGCATAATTGACTTAATCCGAAACAAAAGGCAGAAATTGACTGATGTAGTTTTATTCATATATCCTATGCCCTACAAAGCAATGGGGATAACAGTCCGTGCAATTAATGGCCTTCTACACACACACAACACACACACACACATACACTCCTAAATATATAGTCGGACTACAAGTCTCATTAATTCTCAAGATGTCAACTCAGAAGGCAGTAGACTGTAAGTCAAATCTTCTGCTTTTTCTGGATATCGCCAATTTTATTTTTATTTTTTAACTGTGTTTCCGAATGTCCTTCCTGGCGCCGCAGTTGTCAAGATAACCGAAGTGAGGGAAATAGTACAAACTTAGTTCTATGTTGTCGTATTTTAGTTCTATGTTGTCGTATTTTAGCTGTTTGTGCATCGTATCATTTGGGGCCAAATTTGGAGGCCAGCCAAACGCGGCAAACTGCCTAAAAGCCACACTCAGCCTGGACGTTGTACCAGCCCACAGTCGTTAGTCCACCACTCGGCTGCGCTCCAGGTCAGAGCCACCTCCCTGTCTAGCAAGCTACTGCGCTGCACGTTACGCTGTACAAGCAGCTGGCAGATTGTTAATCAAATAATATTATCAATGTTTTACAGAGATGCTCACCGAAATCGCCCATGAAACCTGGATGAAATCAAATACTCTATATCTGCCTGTTGCTCTTCAGAAAAAGCACTCCGCACTTGTCGTTTCCCAGTAAACGACCCCAGAATGAGCAAATGTTAAAGCTTTATAGTAGCAACGAATTAGATCTTTACTATGGGAATAACGTCACAGATGAAACAAAAATCTTACAGCAAATGTATGTCACAAGGGTCTTCTGTAAATGACCTATTATGGCTTTGAGGGTGTATTGGTATGGCAGTAATTGCTATCAACGAACTGCAACTCTGAAGCGCTGTACCCTGACTTCGACCGTCCGTGATAAGAGGAGGATGTTGACGTGAGGGCAAAGAAATATATTGGTACGCAGTGTATCGCCCAATATACGCCCCTTACGGCGATACACACGTGGTTGTAGGGGGGAAATGATACAAGATACGGCAGCGAAATGAGTTATCGTGTTAGTCATGGCAATGAAATATTCGGCGTTCAAGCGACCTGACAAAAGGTCCGGGCGTTAATCGATTTGGGCGCGGGGTTCACGAGGCGGAGCGCGGAGCCGTGAGGGGCGACCCCGAGGCCAGCCGCGCGGTGCGACCGCTCGCGACCTTGACGCGCAGCGGTGAGGAATTTTTTGCGGCGCGCCGGGCAGACGCACGGGCGAGCAGTGACAGGTCGCGCCGCCTGCCGGCTGCGCGGGTGAAGGTGACCGGGCGGGCCCACAGCGCATGCGCGGCGCGGCTGGGCTCTGCGGCTGGCCCGGGCCGGCGGCGGTTGCCGTGGTAACGCAGTCTGCCCTGCAGCCCGTGCTCCACAGCTGCCGTTGGGCGTGGCGCGCGCCGCCCGGATGGTTCTCTCTCTCTCTCTCTCTCTCTCTCGCTCTCTCCCCCTCCCTCTCCACCCACCAACCTGCCGCCGTATATCACGCGCGGGTCTCGGGCAACGTAAACAAAAGCGGGCGGCCAAAACAATCCTGCTTCACTTGTCCGCATGTTTCCCATCCGCATGTTGAACGCTGGTTATTTCCTGCGCAGTCTCCCCTTCCTCTTTTACTCTTTTATTTCAGCCATTTTCGTTCATGACCACGTACGACAGATTGCTCAAATACTGCAATGTAGTCCACTCTTCCTTTCATAGTGATGCAATGTATTTCATACCTAAATTACCTTTTCACTTACACTTACGAAAGTGCAGCTCCATCGCCGGTTTATCATTTACCACACGGGAAAGTTATTGGCGTTCAGATCCACAATTACGCAAAAAGCTGTACAATTATAAGTTGGCACTTTTAGTCGGTTCTGAATTCTATTTTCCACATTGTTGGATTGTATACCACCCTCCTTACATTACTGGCTTGGCTCTGAGCACTATGGGACTTAACATATATGGTCAGCAGTCCCCTAGAACTTAGAACTACTTAAACCTAACTAACCTAAGGACATCACACAACCTTACATTACTGTGTACTGGTAACTTGTCATAGCTAGTTTCGAAATAACCGTTCTCACCAGCACTCTCATTTGTTGTGGAAATGCACACACAAACAGAAACAATACACGTGTTTTGCGGAACTCGGAAGTTATACTTTTTCTTTTTACAAAACACAGTGTTTCAAACAGATGACAATGCAGATGAAAAAGGATATTTAGCGTGTAGCTATGACAAGCGATTAGTATGCAGTCATGTAAAGAGGGTTGTACAGAAGCCAACGGTGTGGAAAAAATTAGGTACTTAAGTAGCCACTGATGACGGCGCAAAGGTACCGTAACATTTTTCGGCATATATATATATATATATATATATATATATATATATCTGATATATATATATATATATATATATATATATATATATATATATGTTAATAACATTTGAATTTGAAAATAACCGGTTACACTTTGATCTATTTTCAATATATATATATTTTCAATATATATATATATATATATATATATATATATATAAAATAGATCAAAGTGTAACCGGTTATTTTCAAATTCAAATGTTATTAACACGGTCGCAGGTTCGAATCCTACCTCGGGCATGGATGTGTGTGATGTCCTTAGGTTACTTAGGTTTACGTAGTTCTAAGTCTAGGGGACTGATGATCTCCGATGTTAAGTCCCATAATGCTCAGACCATTTGAACCATTTTTTGTGATTAACATTACTGTTTTTTTTAGTCTATGATATTTATGGTAGATAACGCAGGGGTTGTATGAAAGGATTACATACTAATTAGTACAATAAACGCAGAGGAAGTTTTACTGTGTGGCACATCGGTTGGGAACGCGTAATTTATGTAAGCTTAGTCGTGGAAGTTGGAAATGTAACACTGCAACATTTAGCGGGAAGAATGAGAACACCTTCAGATCTTAACGGATTAAAGAATAAAGCACAGATAAATGCTAGTGCGTTCGGCAGTGTATGCAGAAGAACTTATGCGAAGTTTCGAAAGTGGAAGAGATATATCGTGTGAAGAAAAGCTACGAGGCCAAGTCGTGTATTGTGACTGGCTAACTCAGTCAGTACAGCATTTATTCGTGAAATACAAACGTTCTACTTTCGAGTCTTGGTCCAGCACACAGGAAGTTTCATAATGGAACTTTACCTAAGTGCTTTGAGACATGGTAGAGAGCCATGTTGTAAAGATACACGGTGCCTGTAATCAAAAATTAGGGGAAATAAACACGAACCTGGATCGCAAAACCAGCACTAAGTGAGCTGCTATCACCTGCCTTAATTCAAGTGAATGGTTGTCATAGTAGGATATGTGGAGTGTTTTTCCGTCGAGAGGTCTAAACATAGGTTTGTAATACAAAGCATTTTACTTTTTAATGTGAGCTATAATAATTTGGAACCAGTTTTAGCGCCTGCAACATCAGGCAACTGCCACTTCTTCTTGCTGGTAATTCTGGCGTTGGTAAAAATCTGGAGCAGTCGTTACATTATTTTTGCCACTCAGTGAAAACATGATTAGGAGCATCCTGGTCACGTGGCCTGAGTCAAAACACCCATGGTCTAAGTGGGTTGTGGTCCAAAACGCTTATTTCAATGTTAAGGATTTTCTTTGCAATGTAAATGGACCTACTAATAGCTATCTGTAACTGGTAGTTTCAGTATCTTAAGCAATGTTCATTACATTGGTCGGATGATGGTTCAAAGATCAAGTTGCAGTGCTTAAATTAGCGAAATATAATTTTATTACACGTTGCCTTCACATCTTACACGGAAGTAAAATAATAAACTTTTTAAAATACCGGTATATGAGTCCTTGGAACGCTACTTTGACAAAAGTTGACATGTTGAGAACCGTGGCTGTAATGCTGTAAGGTTTGTAATTGAAACAGCAACCAGCCACAAATATGATTTAACATGGTTTTTCGATCCAAATAAATCTTGATCCAAATAAACCTTGTAAAATCAAACTTGTGGCTGGTTGCTGCTCCAGTTATAAACCTTATATTATTACAATTTTTTTCCAGAAAACTCAGTTCTTATGTTCAAAACTCGGCATTCAAAAACAGTCAACGAAGTATGGTAAAATGGAAAGCGTCAATTACTTCAAGTACCTAGGTGAAAACGTATCTTTTGGGGGAGAAATGCATTCACAGAGGATTCAGCACAGAAACTAAAGAAGGATTACGGAAGTACTCATGATATCTACAACAAAAAATGTCTCTCCACACACACACACACACACACACACACACACACACACACACACAAATCAGGCAGTGCAACACAGTCATCAGACCAGAAGCCCAGTAAGCCAACGAAAGACACACTCTACATAAAAGGTAGTATGAGAAACATCCTGAAAGAGGATCGCAAAATCGCAAATTTATGAGAAAGATTCTCGATCCAAACAAAAGGACGCATGCTTACAACCTAAAATCCTGGAAAAGAACAGAAAAAGTATCCGAGGTCGCAGCTGACATCTGCGAAAGAAAATATTTAAGGGCACATTCACAGACGCTTCGCAACAAGACAAACGTACACGGAACGACCGAAATCTCTACCCTGGATTGAACAAGTAAAAACGTATATAGAATGAGACCAGATGAATTCTTCGGAAGTTTTGGACATAAACTAACAGGGAGAAAAAAATAACAGACAAAATTCAGTCGGGGAACGAAACCGCGAAGAAATCAGGAACAAAATGGGCTGAAGAAAGAATGAGAATCCACGGATGAAAAAATGAGTGTTTCTTGGAAACTCGTAAAATTAAAACATAAGGCTTTGTGTGATCTAATAGGGTGCAGCCGCACCTAATAAATATGAGTACCGCGTGATCAAAAAATCAATACATTTGAAAACTTAATAAACCACGGAATAATGAAGATAGAGAGGTAAAAATTTACACACATGCTTGGAATGAATGGGGTTTTATTAGAACAAAAAAAAAAAAAAAGTTCACAAAATGTCCGACAGATGCACGTCGTTTGGTGATGATCGTGTGCTCAGCCGCCACTTTCGTTATGCTTGGCCTCCTAGGTCCCCAGACCTCAGTCGGTGCTATTATTGGCTTTGGGGTTACCTGAAGTCGCAAGTGTATCGTGATCGACCGACATCTCTAGGGATGCTGAAAGACAACATCCGACGCCAATGCCTCACCATACTCCAGACATGCTTTACAGTGCTGTTCACAACATTATTCCTCGACTACAACTATTGCTAAGGAATGACGGTGGGCATACTGAGCATTTCCTGTAAAGAACATCATCTTTGCTTTGTCTTACTTTGTTATGCAAATTATAGCTATTCTGATCAGATGAAGCGCCATCTGTCGGACATTTTTTGAACTTCTGTATTTTTTTGTTTCTAATAAAACCCCACGTCATTCCAAGCATGTGTGTCAATTTGTACCTCTCTATCTACATTATTCCGTGATTTATTCAGTTTTCAAATTTATACTGACTTTTTGATCACCCGGTACTTGTCGTTAAATAGTGTTCCGTCTTTCATCGCTTCTACGAGCTCCTCGGGGTCTTACACCGCTCCTGGTTTGAAATACGCCAGCGGCTGCATCCAGAGCGGGACCTGTTGGTGAGCGGGAGCGCGCGTTCACCCCTGTACCACCCCGCCTCTCGCGATATCCAGTCCCCTCCTTCCACGCTACCCCTCTCCCCCTTCCCCTTCCCATCCCGCCGGGCCAGGCAGGGCTGTTGCGTCACAGTGTTCCCGGGGGCGTCGTCAGGAATGCGTGCGTGTGGCGTGGGAGAAGCGCAGGAACGCGTCCAAGGTCGCGCGAGGGCCGCGCCGACACCACTCCCGCGTCCTTCGCGCCAAAAGCCAGCAGCCCGCGCAAGGTCGAGGCACACGTTCTGCCGATTACTTATGGAGGCTCCATCCACTCCTTCAGTGAACACATCGTAAAAGTATATTTTGAGGGTTCCTTGAGCAAAACACCATTTTCTCTCCTGAACCACACAGTTCTCGAGTCTGATACATCATTATCATCGGGTGATTTCATTTTACTCCACCGTAAAGCGCAAACAAAAGTAGTACAGTAGCGTTCTTTCCTATTCAGATAACGATTAGGTTACATAATTGGCCGACTTATATAGAAGGATTGAAAGACCCCTCCTCCCACCCCACTTGAGGAAACCAACATGAATTGATCAAGGTCACCGAGGGGAATCCCAATACATATCTTACACAATTGTGTGATAGTAGTCACGGGACGTAAAATTACGGAAACGTTCTCCCTCTCTGCCAATGGGGGCACAGTGAAATGGTGGGAGACCCAATGGACCGATAAGATCGAATTCTTCCCTCCTCTTTCTTTATTATATTATGAATCTAGTAGCACGAGCCCTCCTCATTCGAGATCTGATCTTCATAGCGGGAGGATTACCAAGTGCCAGCAGCGTCAGCAGGGACCAGTCAGCGCCCCCAGACACAAGGTGAATAAGTATGTTAGATTGAAAATGGGTATCTACTAATAATAATAGTCTAATTATTACTATTGTTATTAATAAACATATATTCGAACATCGTATACTACTGGCCGCAGTGTCGGAGCAGCAGCAGCAGTCCGCAGATGGGCTACCCGAGTTATCGGACCTTGTATCTTTCAGATAGGTAAGACATGGGGACGCGCTACACTTCCAGAGCGACCTAGCTTCATCTACTTTTCGAAGTCATTGGACTCGGTCCATCCAAAAGACATTCATGTAGATCATCATACATAAGAGACTTTCTAGGATTTTAGATACAATTTCGAATAATAACAAATACTCCATACAAAAACTTTTACTGGTTTTGCATATGCATTTACACACGGAAAACAGCTCTTTACTTTTGTTCGATGTAATTTTAATAACACCCACCTTAATTTTTAACTTATAACTTAAATGCACGTCTGAATCACATGTTTCGTTCTCCAGCCAGTAATTTGACAAGAACAAAGAAGAAATATGCTCGAATTGTAATACAAATATAATTTTTTTACAGTGAAATGCGTGTTTTATAGCTTTAACGGTAGGTTTGTTCCTTCTTGCAGTTCTTCTAGACGAGAGCATTCAGGGATTTTAACTTTGCCTCTATTTCCTCTATGATGCTATAGTTAAAGCACTCCGCATCGTCCTGTGTGATCGCTACCAGCCCTTCCCCTGCAGAATTTCTGTGTAAAGCTTTAAGTTTACACATTTTGCGAATGAATGTCTATTAAATGTAGATATTCCATCAGTTCTAAACTCCTCAAATGGTTGTTCTGCTGACAGGTGCTCAACATCTAGTTTGGCATATTTATATAGAATATAACAATTTTTTAAAGCCATTCCAAACCAGAATGGAGGTTTATAAAAAAACTCGTTTATCCTATACTCTTCCTTTATGGTTGTCTTCGTCATATATGCCAGTTATTGTTTGTTGATTTCGATGCCCTCCATTCCCAGTTTTCTTCTTCGTACACATAACACATTAATTGTACTTAGGGGAATAATTTCCTTAATAGGAAATGGTTTAAGTCTGCTAAACACACTGGATCCTTTTCTTAAATATTAGTTGAATAACATTGTTTGTGGGAACCATGCCTAATTCGACAATATCTTAATTTGATGCTATTGTGGAGAATAATGTTCTATATTGAGAAAAATATATTTCTCCTGCTTTAATAAAACCCTTCTGAATAACACTTACATAATCTTTGTTGGGACCAGTGTTAAGAATTTCCACTTAGTTTACAGGTAGATAATTAAAATTGTACGCAAATAGAACACAACTTATAAAACTTCTTTTTTTTATAAAGCTCTCTCGGGACTTACAGTCCGGCAGATGCCAGTCAAGTTTTCGAGTATTATTATTACCTCAGTAGACAAACTGCAGAACATTGTTAAATACATCGCAGCAGCTGTTCAGTAAGTTATTTGTTGGCTGACATCACATGGATGTGATCGGCACGGAGTTCAGTGGAGCAAATTGTAAATATAGTTCGTTAGAGTTCAAAGCACTTAAAACAATTTTGCGCAAGGTCAAACATACGATCCATTCTGTAGTTGCACATCGTAGCCTCCAGCCTGGTAATATCACGTTTCTTAGCCAAGGAAGACATAAAAGTTTCTCGTAGCAGTGTGTCTGGACACCTTATAAAAAATAAAAGGTGGTTATTGATAACTTTAATTACTCCTTGTCTTGTAATTTGGCATATAAATTTGATATACATCTTTACTCTACAGTCCGCATTAAACAGTCAGTCCCAACTGTCTTAACGTTATCAATAATGACATTGCAGTTTCTCTGGTAGTTTCCTTCCATGCAGAAGTCGTGGTCTTATATTATGTACTCGCACATCTCCATTTTGTAAAAAATCCCGGGAAATTTTGCGTTATGTCCAAATCCAAAAGGTAATAGTTGTCTACCCAAACCTGCTGCAATATTCTATGCAGCTCTTTCATTAGAACATCCGTTTTAACGTCAGCTAATTTCACATTATATGTTATAGCCAAAGAAGTTTTATAATTCTTCGAAATTGTTTCCAGTGCTTCCTTAGAGATATTTCCCACTACTCCTCTTGCTGTTGCTTTGTCGTTCCCGTGTAGGAGAAATGGTAGCCTTGCCCTCACACCATGTCTCACAGTGACGAACTTGTAGAATTTACTACATAGGTGATAGTCTTCAACATCAGAGACCGACCGTTATCTAATTGTATTTGAAGTCCACTTCACTGCACCTTTTAACTACCATAATGTTATCACAAAATGGTTCTATAATGGGCGAGAGCACATTTAAATTCGTCTTGCTAAGGAGCATACTATTTTCGGTGTAATTTATGCTGCCAATGTCAGTACCAAAATTATCCAGGTTCTCCAGTAATAACCAAGAACCAAAGCATTCATTGGTTGGTCTCGTTTTCCTCCCTAACAGCTGAGGGATGTTTAGCACATCAGAGGAAGTCATGTTGACATTTTCCACTACCACAGAAGACTGATCAGTTGCGGCTGTCTCAATCTAGGACAATGTTCTCCACAGTACCATAAAATATACATATTGCTGAAATAGGATCAGTTCCCTTAAACACTGTTATTCCACAAGAGTTAAGAAAAAGAACCACTGTATCAAACAGACTTAAACTTTTCCCTATCGAAGAAACTACTCTCTTAAGTACAGTTATTGTTTTACGTGTAGGAAAAAGAAAACTGGAAATGGTGGTAATCGAGATGAATAAACGAAAAGTGGAGTATATGACGAAGATAACTGCCATAAAGAAAGAAAGAAATTATAACTGGGAAAACAAAAAGCTATTGCAGATGTGTAAGCAAGATTTAAATGTTGCTTTAAACACGGTGTATGGAGAAATCTGACCACGACTGGGGAACATAAAATATCTGCATTTACAGTGCAAATTGGTCACATATGAAGTGCTCGTTGAAATCAATGGAATAGTGAACATTTACTACATTGAAAGAGAAACGAAATTTTTTCTATGCACTTCCATTCTGATTTGGATTGGCTTTAAAAAGAAGTGTTATATTCTATCTAAACATGCAAAACTAGACGTTGGGTGCGTGGAAACAGAACAGCCATTTGAGGAGATCAGAACTGATGGAATACCTACATGTAATGGAAACTCGTTTGCAAAAGTTGTAACCTTTAAGTTCTACAAAGAAATTCTGCATGCATATGTAGGGGAAGAGCTGTCAGCGTACGCACAGGAAGATGTGGAGCGCTGGAAGATGTCTTGTTAGAAATGAATTACAATCCCCGAGGGCTCTCGTCTACAAGGACTGCTAGAAGGAACAGAGCTAATTGTTAAAGCCATAAACAGATATTTTCGAGGAAGAAAATTAGATATGTATCAGAATTCTAGAATATGTATTTTTTGTATTCGTCAAATTACTGGCTGGAGAAGGAAATATCTGACTCAGATATGAATTTAAGTTATTAGTAAAAATTTTGAAAGGGTACAGTACTGCCCGACATAAAAAATATGTACAACAACATACTTCGTTGTTCTTGTCAGAACAGCATTTTTTGTATAATAACACAACTTTATTTAATACACCGAAGCCGGATACCAATGTAGGAAAGAAGGACAAGTTATTTATTTAATTATTCAGATGTGCACTTCCTTAAAATAGATCCCTATATCCAGTTTGGTGATGTTTGTGAATTGAATGAATGGCTGGTGTTCTGCTGACCACAGATAATGAAGGTAGATTCTAAAATCATCTTTGAGATAGTCCTCTGATCACCTTTGGCCGAACCAAAGAGAGGAAGAGAGGAACTATACCAGAGTACTAGAGGGCTTGAGATGTGTCTGACCAATACGGTGGCAAGGTCCTCCCCCACTTCTGCGGAAGCGCGGGCTGACCGGATAAAAGGCCATGTTTCAGCACTCTGGCGCTGGTTCCTGAGGTGTGAAGTCGTATTTTCTGTGTGCTCCATAAAAACAAATTTGAATGAAAATGGTATGCATGTGGAATATTTAAGAGTAGATAAAAATAATGATTTCTCTTTTCAGAAACTTTTGGTGGGAGGCTCATGTGGATTGTTCGGAAAAAGTTTGGCAGGTAAAATTCATGAGGAACATAGGATTCTTCGGAAGTGACCAACTGTCACAATGAAACCACGTATTGTAATTATAAGATGTGTGGTGTCACCGCCAGACACCACACTTGCTAGGTGGTAGCCTTTAAATCGGCCGCGGTCCGTTAGTACACGTCGGACCCGCGTGTCGCCACTATCAGTATTTGCAGACCGAGCGCCGCCACACGGCAGATCTAGTCTAGAGAGACTCCCTAGCACTCGCCCCAGGTGTACAGCCGACTTTGCTAGCGATGGTTCACTGTCTACATACGCTCTCATTTGCAGAGACGACAGTTTAGCATAGCCTTCAGCTACGTCGTTTGCTACGACCTAGCAAGGCGCCATATTCAGTTACTATGAATGTATTCTGAACTAATAATATTGTGAATCACGTACCGTCAAGAGCGACGTTCATCATTAATGGATTAAAGTTAAGTATCAAACTAATTACGTCCGCTTTCTGAATTCTAATTCCTTGTAATTCCTTATCATGTTCCAGACCTCACGTCAGTATAGTCCTTCCCTCTTGTAACCTCCCCACAAAAAAATTTACAAGACTATCATTTACGACTGCTAATAATCATTGAGCTAAGTGTAACCTTTCCGGAGAATTTTTAAAAGATATTATTTAATAGAAATGGGAGCCAAGCGTAACCTCACTAGCAATTAAATTTAATGACAATAAAAATGAGAATCGCAATCTGACTCAAGGAGTTAGCTGTCACGAAAATAATGAAAGACAATTCAATGCTAATGAAACTTCAGTGACAATGTAAACTCAATTAAACCGAAATGTCGGTCTTTGGCCCTGTGCAAAAATCAGAATTAATTTCTTACCTCAGTATAACTGCATGTCAGGTTTCTGCTCTTATTGTTGGCCACGGCTTGGAGGAAATGCATTGCAAATAATATTTTTTTTTTGAAATTTAACTGAAACTTCTCTTTAAAGGAAATGGAAGGAAATCATTGGTTCAATTAAATGGTTTTTTGTAAAAAAATTGCTTTGAAATCAAAATTATTATTGGGGCGATTATTGCACAAATTAGTTACAGTTAATTTACATTATTAGCTGAGCGCATTTAAAAATAATATACCTCGTCCTGTATCTTGACCAGAATGCCATGTCGACGCTCGCCGACTCGTCACACACAACTGCACTCGACTGCTACTACCGACATACTGCACTGCTCACAGACTGCCCACTGACAGACTGCTCGCAACTGTACTGCACGACTACTACCGACCGACTACTACTCGCAACTGAACTGAACTACTGCTACCGACAGAGTGCACTGCACGACGACTACTAGAGTACTGACTGAGTACTGCTCGCAACACTCGCGCGGTCAAGCGCAGACTAACCACGATAAAAGGCTCTCTGGTCAAAGATTTTATCATGCCTCACCATCGCTGCTACGTTACATACGTGTTTCACTCTTCAAGCCAGCCTGCGTGAGCTAAAACGCGTGCATTTCGGCCTCTACTAGTAACACGGTGTTGGCTCTTCTGCCAACACAACAAGATGAAATACTTGCGTGTGTAAATCTAAGTTGAAAATATTTAAGATAGGCGTGTGCAGAACTTCAATTAAAGACAAGCACTTCCACGTGGTGAGTACAGTATGAGTCTCAACCTGACTATGAGACAATACAAAAATAGAAGTGCTTGTCCAAGCCTTCAGTTGAGGATCCGTGTGTGAGATAATGATACCAAAATTTCCATTATGAGATACATTCTTGTGACGCTAGCTTGATGTTCCGATACTCTGAGGGAGAATTAAGGTGAGTCAGCCATCTACCTGTCAACACCATGTGGGTTGCATTGCACAAGGAGGTGTGCATAAATCCTCCAGAGTTTGTGGTAGGGAAATTTATTGCGTGTGAATCTGGGATGACTATTGATTGATGTGGGAAAGCAGAACAAGTAGATAACCAAACATTTTGTTTTTGAGAGGTGCTTTATACTGCCAATGTGATTTATTTTGTACATTTAATCTGAGTGATTTGCATGAGACGGTAGCGATTAGTTTCAAATACGGTGGGTCAAGCATGATTTTCCTTAGTACAGTCCGATAATCAGTAAATTCGTTATGTTGCTAATGAATGAGCTTATGAGAGTATGGGAAAGGATGAAGTAGCGACAGATTCATTATCCATCCAGAAAGTGCACAGTACCAATAAACAGAAACATTACGAGACCATAGAATAGTAATATGCTTATGTAATGTCATGCCCATTGGGTGGAGAATCCCTTTTTTAACTATTGTGTAAGTGTAATCCAAGAAATTATGCAACATTAACGTGAAATAATTTATTATAATAAAAGAGGAGATATATGAAACAAATGGTGGTCTTGATTATTGAGTTGTGGGTAGCCATTTTGTAGAGGTATTACACCATAAGCTCCATTTTTTCTAGTATGCCCAAGCTTTGATTAAAATATATGCCACATAAAGGAAATGTGGTATTGCCAGGGTAGAGTGAGTCCATCAGAAACGTGCACAAGCTGTGAGTCAGATAAGTTATCCATTCCGTTGCGTGGAGAAGTAAAGACGAGAATAAATTATAGCTTAACTGTTAGGTACTAGGGCTCTAATTTCAAGCATAGTTGCAGTGGGTGTGATAAATCATGAAAATATTTCTGATGTACGAATAATGAACCGGTCGGCCACTTAGGCCGGCTCGAATGAGGTGCTCACGGGCTAATGGATTTAGAATATAATAAAGAGAGGGTACGGGAGAGCTAGATACTTATTGGTCTACTGGGTCTGCCGTCATTTTGTTGTGCTCCCATTTACAGGGATGAGGGAGGGTATTCGCCATTGTACGTCATGCGACCACTATCACACGTTGCCTAAGGTGTATGATGGGCTCTCCTGGAGGACCCTGACAAAATCCCTGTGATTCCCCGGGGGTGGGAGTGGGCGTGACTTTGAATATATACCCGCAAAGTGTGTAAACCGGGTATCTGACACAGAATGCGATATGATCGTTATCAGGCAGGAAAGAACCTTGTTATACTGCTGTTAAGTACTGGCAATCGCTGGTACTGGTTCATATTTCGTTTATCAGTGGGGATTCATTGATTCCGATTTGATTTTTTGTTTCAGATTTTGTGTCAGTTATGGAACAACCTGGGAAAAATGGCCGCGTACCATCTTCATTGTGCTAGAAATCCAGCATCCAGCATTAAATCTGGGCCGATATCAAGTAAGCTCTGATTTGTTCACTACGCGACACATCCTAAAGTGGATGGTAGGCCTGCAGCAGGGACTTCTACCGCAAGGGACCGATGACCGTCGCTGTCTGGTCCCTTTAATCCCCCAAACCAACTTCCACCGCAGCCACCACGTTCCTAGGACGACATTCCACTTGAAATCAACTTCTGTTATTATGTCAAAGACGTCAAACGTCGTATTGTTGACGCCATTCCTCCAAAGATGTACATACGATCGATGTGGGTGGAAATCGAGTACAAACAAAATTGCCTTTCATAAACTAAAGTAGCCAACATTGATATCCGATGATCGTTGTTGGAAAACAAACTATGTAGCGCTAATTTACTGATAATTCTATTTTCGCAATGCTTATAATTTGGAAATTTTCGATGTTTTGCTCCAAAAGAAGGCGAATAATTTCAGCAACCAATAAGGAAATAAACCTACCGAAAAAACTTAAAGTGGCACGCCACAATGTGGGTGACAGATTACAAAGCCAGAAGGTCAGGATTAAATCGTCGGTCAGTCGTTGGATTTTTTGTGTCGGTTACTGTTTTTTATTTCACCTCTGGCAACGAATTAACGATGAGAGAAATGTCTCAAGAGCGGCGGTATAGCAGACTATGTCTCAATTACAGGGAGTGCGATAAGCGTCCGCACTATGTTTGGGCACGTTAATGATACACATGCGATAACTCGTTAATGACCAGATGCAATTACGCTGATCGGATTATTCAACAATATTTGCAACCAATCAGCTCAAGTAATCTCTTACGATCGTTCTTTATCAGTTGTGTCTTCGAGGGATAATAACAAAACGTTAATTCGTGGTAGGTATATTACTCAAGGACGCAATATCTGCCGTCTGTCCGGAGAGATTTTCTAGTATTGCAGGTCGTAACTTCTATGGATGAGGGGCACAAACTCTTCTAATATTATTAATGAGCAAATCTCGTGAACTATCGTAATCTAGATTCAATGTTGCTTCTGTTGTTATGGTTCCCACAGATCGCATATTCTGTACCAGATCAGTAAAGAGCGCAACTCTTCCAGTAATGTCTCTGCTTTAACGTAATCTCAGATTAGTCAAAGAATATTTTCTCTTGATTCTGATAATATTTTACACTACTTTGACATAATCTTTCACTATAACTTTCAGTCATAATATCCCCACATCACACAGATCACTCTCTGAGACACAAATTTTCAATTTTCGTTAAGTAGTGCCTTTTAAAGGTGTTACGCGTCTTGGTTAATTCCCTATAGTCAGATAGAGTCCAGCTTCTCAGCTTGAAGCATCCGAGTCAGGAACTCCCACACCTTTGTGTCTGCTTCCTCGCGACCATAAAATAAACGGAAAGAAACCACACAGTATTTTGTGTGTATCTTATTCTATACAGTTCACTTAACATATATCAGCGCGCTTGATATGGCTAATGATCGTCTGTATAAATATCAGCACACAAGTTCTTTCATATTCAACTGTAGTTCCTTCGTAACTGGCTGAGTAAACGATTTCAAAGAGCGGTCAAAGGCTTAACGTACTTTTCATTCGTTCCTGTGTGCGGAACGCGAGACAAATAACGTCACGCACCGCTCTGCAGATTTACTCAGAATCGTTTATCGACGGACCGAGTTTAATTCCCTGCGTTGCTACAAGTGTAAAGGTCACCAGCCTCGCTTTGACCTGCGAGACAGCGTTAAACTTCTCACTACACAAGACTAGATAGCTCTGTATACGTGTAACTGTTTTCAGAGAGATTCCGATATCTGGTCACTGCACTGGAATACGAACACCGATAAAAGTTCGTACTCGCCTCCAACTGTCTCCTTGCAGCTTCTGTCATCAATCGCAACAAGAACGAATACAGGACAACGGTTCACTGTCAGTACCGCTACGGTCGCAGGTTCGAATCCTGCCTCGGGCATGGATGTGTGTGATGTCCTTAGGTTAGTTAGGTTTAAGTAGTTCTAAGTTCTAGGGGCAGATGACCTCAGCAGTTAAGTCCCATAGTGCTCAGAGCCATTTGAACCATTTCATTCAGTACGTGGTCACACAAAAACATCACATTTCAAGTTTTCACATAAACAAATAGAAATTTTTCGGCTTCAATTAAAGACTGCCAACTCCATCACGTTTATACAACAGCACCTCCGGCTAGCTCAGGGCTCTTTTATGAAACTTCTTCATGTCAGACCCTGTACTCTCACTAAGCCGCAACAGGGCCCGAAGAGAGCGGAAAGTAGTGTAGCGTTTCCTTTTATTTTTAGTTTGAAATGATCCAAGAAAAAAGAGAATGTGCTCCTAAATACATTTGATAAAATATGTACTTGTCAACAAACCAATCAACAGTTTTGTAAACCCAGTGAACATTTCTGATTGGAGTAACCTCTAGATCTGTGGAGGATGCTAATGTAATCTCGCTGAGTAAATATGATAGGGGCTACTTCACTTGTCTTCTACCTACCATTTTGCCTGTGTGTAATAGAATTTGATACCGATAGTCGAGTGCACTATAATTTGCTGATTTAATAGTTATCTATTTAATTATAACTAATCGAGTTCATTATTCAGCAAGACTAGAATCCTATTCCTGGCAAAATAGGAGAGGACGGAGGCCAGTTGCTTGGGGTCGAACCACCTAACACTATTTTTGTTCTTCCGTTAATTGCTTTTTAATCGGAACCTAGAACCCTCCTGAGATATTTCGTCCGATCATCTCCCTTGCAGTGCGTAACATTTTATCCTAATGAACGTGTGGGTTTGATCGGTTACCGACGTCTGCCAATGACGCTTACCAACCTACTCACTGGCCTAATGCGGCCCCGGTTATAATTTCTTATGAGTAGATGATGGACCAGAAAACGTGAAGTTACAGTCACAATTACAGATATTACTGGTCAGTCAGTACGAGCGCAAATCTACAGTCCTCTGCAGTGTCCAGCATACCGTCTGGCCAAAGTAGTACGATAAACGGACGATTGAACTCCCAAGAATTTGACTCCAAGGGACCCTTTCTTAACCTGGTATTATGTTAATCCTTGACTTGGAGACAGTCAGCGTCCGAAATTGATTGTACCTGAATAAACACACATTATGGCAGCTTTTCGGATATAAAGTCAGGTATTAATAAGTAGAAACAATCTTTAGACCAATACTGCACGTTATGCAATAGTTACACGGGTTGTACACAGCTCACGGTGCACGAGATGGTACCCTCTCTGAATTCAGCAGACAACTCTAGTATGTTGTAACTCCGGCGTTGGTAGCCTGACTATGAAGCAGTCTTATCAAGGCCATACCTTCCGATGACATCGACGACAGTTGCATTCACAGCGGAATTTTTTTTTTTTCCCGTTGGAAACTTTTCATGTGTTGGATGAAGAAGTATCCCTTTCGTCAAGAGAGGTTTCGATGGACATTGCACCCATACTGACCAGAGAATTTCATAGGTGAGAACCTGTCATTTAAGAAAGGATGGTATTCTAAAACATGGAAAATCCAGTTTAGGTTTCCCACGGTCCCCTTAAATCACTTCAGACAACTGCCGGGGGCGGTTCTTGTGGAACGGGCACGGCCATCCTGCACAGTCCTAGTTTGTGCTCCCTCCTGCCAAGTCGTTAAACCATACTCTTCCTTCCTTTAAAGTGACAGAAACGACTACATGATCTAGGGTCAGAATGCAATTAAAACAAACATGTATGTGGCTACAGTGTGGTATCAGTTGATGTTTTATGATGAAATCCACTGTCGGCACATAACCTACTGGGACAGCTGAGATTCTGGTGAGTAGCCCGGTGGTCAGGAACCTTACGTCACGACCGGGGCGCTCAACTGCGCGGTCATCAGCGCCCGTACCAAGTCCCAATTTTTACACAGTCCATTTTCTATTCACAATACAATCTAAGTCACTCTCACAAATGATGATGATGATGATGATGATGATGATGAAATGATGAGGACAACACAAACACCCAGTCTCCGGGCAGAGAAAATCCCCAACACGGCCGGGAATCCAACCCGGGACCCCGTGATCAAAGGTCAGCAAAAATTCCGACGGTGAAAACGCCTTCCAGCGTCAGGAGTAGAACTGGCCATCACCGAGTCGAGCGCCACCGCAAAAGCGCTCGTGACCGTTCTGGACTAAAGACTGACTGTACTCATTGTGAGAAATTAGAAGGCGCGACCTGTTTTACTTGGTACAAACTTTCTAAAGCCAAGATCGCATAAAAATACTGCTTTTCAGTTGTACCTTATACGCAGTCTAAGGTGGATCTTCAATGATTAGAATACGTCCAGTTAACATTAACAGGTGTGCTACTGTGCATTTCATTGTCTATTGCGTATTTATGTTGTAACAATCATCTGTGAGCGCTACATACCGTATATTGACATGGCCACGCGCACAAGGTGCAGTTTGATTTTAAATGTTTTATTTATGACGTACCTTAATGTAATGTGATAGATTTTATGTACATGACAACTTGGCGTGAGGTCCAGCACCATATGAACACATTTTATAACACAAATTTTTGAAGACTTGAAGATGACGAAACCAGTTGTTTGTAAATAAAGAACTATTTATGTGATTTTGGCTTTAGAAAGTTTTTACTTGGGCTATGTAGGCGGCTGAGGCAGACCTGTTAGATATTGGTACACTATTTGCCCATGCCGATATAAAATTCTACTCCCGTAACTACAGTTGCACTCACTGGTAGCACGAGTTAAACAATCATATGCGTATCTCACGGTTGAACATAAACAGTTGGTACTACCACTTAGTGAGAAAATAAAAAAAGCCCCTCTTCGTTAAGGATAAGATGAAACAAATCACCGAGCATGCCCTTGCATCAGTGCTCATGCTATTAGTTCGCTTACACTTGATGCCAAAATTTCTGCATATTTTTTTTACAAGAAAGATGATGCCGGTACCCGCATATAATCTTTATATGCAAATTTTAATTCTCCTTTTGTCGATGTCTTGTTGATCGACTGATGTCTTGAAATGTTAACACTATCTCTGTAGTTAAACTGGAATATATCATGCACTTCTTTTGAGTGAGGCTTTCCGAAAAAAGTAAGTTTTTGAAATACTGCTCAGTAGATGGCTAGTTCAACAACAGACGTACACATACAGTTGACGGAGCGGTTAAGTGCACAAATTTGACCGCAAGAGCAAACTAAGCATTTATTATGCTGAGTATTGTATGATTGAAGCCTATGACCTCTTTTAGATTAAATCAATATACCTTGTATTAATTTATCACAAATGAATTACACTTTATTTATTTTATGTTTCATCTGAAATTAGATGCGAATGTAGATTAGATACAATGTTTTCATATATACTCAGGGTGTGTGCAGTAACGGTACATCTAAAATCAGATCCACGGCTGAGGCAGGAACAGTGGGAGACAGGGACGAAACAGTGACTATATCGAGATATCACGAAGCTTGCCTGTCTGTCCACAAGCACGTTGGCCGAGGCAGAAACAACAATGTGCACCTGCCGGTTTATGCGAACGTATCACAGGCAATTGCGACATCATTACTGAAGTATTACGTGTTTTAGAATTTTACGCTATCACGCAAAACTGTGCATTGTCGTTAGTACAGCGAGTGCACCATTTCTCTCATTCGAAGCTGAGCTAAGCTGCCCTGCTTTCGTTATCTGTGTCTGCAAAATAGGTCGTACTGGTTGGCCCTAGGAACGGTACCTGCAAAATCGCCGTATATCGCACATGTCGTGAGTACTTCATCCAGCGCATTATTTCGCTTGCTGGGAGGACGACACCGTGGTTAACGACTGCGTTTGGAAAACGATGGCCGCCTACATAGCACTAGGGTACGTTTGGTGTGCGTCCTTCACATGTGATCAAGTTTTTCTGTAACATCTGAAGATATTTCATTTGAACGCTATCTAGCTCCACCGAACAAGCATGTGAAAGCAAGCAAATGCATCCGATAGTGATTCAGCCAAAGAACTAACAGTCTAAATCTACGTGGTCGGATGGGGAAGTCTGAACCTCGCTTATCCTAGATACCAGTCCAATATCTTAACTATCACTCAACTACACTTGCTATCTACTTGAGGATATCAGAAGCATCGTATGTAGTGTCTGTAAAGAAGGTAGAGAAGCTTTAAAAATGAAAGAAGGATCGCATGATTGTGGAGTCAATCTGGTTTTAGTCAACCTTTCGGAACTCAGAAATAAAAATATTAATTGAAATGGGTAAACCGTCCAAAGCACGAGGCCATATTGATAAGGTCATCTTTTATTGTCAGGTATGTGAAAGCTTTTACAAAAGAATTTGTGGATCTAGTTTGGTCAAAGTTTCCATCCGAACGCAATCGATCATCATAGGGATGTTCTACAACGTTAGTTCTATGGCATCTCTAATGGCCCAAAGATTCGGTAACAATTTACGATTCAAATTCAGTATACAAGGTTACAGAGGAAGGTCGTAGCCGGGTATTAGAGAGCAGACAATAGCAAAAATAGGCACTAGAATAGGAGAGAGAAATAAATTCAAAGATATTCATAAATAAGAAGAAAGAACACACAAAAGACCAGATAATGAACTGCGAAAAGTAATCATGGCTTGAAGAAGAATCTAAGGTACATGAGGATCGGAAGGTACGATACATTACACGAAAGGTCAAGAAGAACTATATGGTATGTACAAAGCTGTGGAAACGTTACTACAGAAATTCTTAGCACAGATTAAAAGAAACAGTACAATAATCGTCAGTAAGTCCTACAAAGTCGGAAGAGTATTTCCCAAGAGCTGTACGATGAAAAGCGCAAACTTTGAATTCTAGAATATTTCGCTAATTTGGATGACATAAGGCTGTAAATCTCAGTAGGAGGAATTAGTTGCAATAGAAAATGAAAAAGCGGTGGGAAGATACATTATTTAAGAGGAAGTACTGAATTACTTGAATTAAAAAAATAAAGAAAATTGGCGGATTATGTAATAAAATAAAACTGGAGAATGGCAGATGTTCTGACGAACAGCAGTGATCTCACTAACAAAAAATTAGGGCCGGCAGGAGTGGCCCTGCGGTTCTAGACGCTACAGTCTGGAACCGAGCGACCGCTACGGTCGCAGGTTCGAATCCTGCCTCGCGCATGGATGTGTGTGCTGTCCTTAGGTTAGTTAGGTCTAATTAGTTCTAAGTTCTAGGCGACTGATGACCTCAGAAGTTAAGTCGCATAGTGCTCAGAGCCATTTGAACCATTTGAACCAAAAAATTAGGGAGGCAGAAAATGTGAGCACAGAGCCATCGGCATCATTCCTCATGCTGCAAAGATAATGTTAAGAATATTAAACATAAGAATGGAAAAAATATGCAGTTAAACCCGGTTGAGGAGCAATTTGGATTTAGAAGAAATGGAAGGAAGAGGGGTTGCAGCCTTATATTACGCATTGTAGGAGACAGATTTAGTGAGGAGTTGAAGAGCTTATACTATATGTATGTTTCATACGTCTGGAGATAGCGTGAATAGAAAAAAGGAATTGGATAACTGAAAAGACAGGCGGCTTATAAACACATTATATCTGATCCATAAAGCTGGAGAAAGACTGAAATGAGAGACTGCAGTTGGATAGAATTAAAGAAATGTGTAAGACAAGGTTGCTGTCGGTCATCTACATTCTTCAATATATATTTAAAAGATAAAACTGAGCATTATTTATTAATGGACCAGGGTAAAGATAATGATGTTTGTGATTTTCGAATGGTATGGCTCTTGTAGCCAGAGATGGGAAATGTTCCAAGAAATGGAAGAGAATTAGAAATTATTGAAAATATTACAGAATGAAAGTGAAATGAAAGAAAGCGATAGTAATGCAAGTAGGAGGAGATAGAAGGGCGAAATGAATGTGCAGACAAACCGCCACAGGTGGCCGTGTGATTTATTGGCACATCAGTCGTGAAGAGTTGGTTCAAATGGTTCAAATGGTTCTGAGCACTATGGGGCTCAACAGCGGAGGTCATCAGTCCCCTACAACTTAGAAATACTTAAACCTAACTAACCTAAGTACATCACACACATCCAAGCCCGAGGCAGGATTCGAACCTGCGACCGTAGTAGTCGCGCGATTCCGGACTGCAGCACCTAGAACCGCTCGGCCACCGGCCGGCAGACGTGAAGAGCCTCAGACCTGTGGAAATTACAATATATAACAAAAGCACCGGATAATTTACTCACTAAACCATAACTTCATGTTATCTGTTTCTTTTACAAATAGGTGCTCCACAGCTACAATGCTTTTATTTCATTTATTGATCGTTCCTTCTTCTTCCCACTAATTTCAGAGGCGTAGCCTCATTTTAAAGTAATCATTCCTGCCACCAGCCAAGGCGTGAGCAAAGGTGACGCTGTTGTTATATACTGTAATTTGTTCGTCTCTGATGAGCGAACTAGGAAAATAATCAAATAACTACGCGACCTGTGGCAGTTTATCTGTACATTAATTACAATAGTTGCTGGCTCCCCTGCTAGAGATGCGTGCCTTTGCTACGAAAGGATAAAAGCAATGGTAAACAGAGGCATATCGGAATCTGTGCAAAATTCTAAGTACCTACGAAGTTGAATAGAAAGTAACAATAACAGTAAAATTGGCATTATCTGAGGAATATCCTAGCCGTAGTGAAATGGAGTTACGGAAATTGTTGATGGTGTGGTTTCTCTTAAGGATGCCAGTGCTCACTGCCGAACTCGAGGGATAAAGAGAGATGACGTGAAGCTACTGGAGGTCTTTGGCCATTAATGTGGATGAAATTGCGAATTTGATAAATGTACTGAACCTCTGTAATATCGATAGAATCATATTCTTTGTAAGACTGTGTTTGAGACCAGAGATGGTGGTCAGAGTAAAACACAGAGTAGCAGCAGTATGTGTTGGACAATCTGGCAATGCATTTGGTTTGAAAAAGGATGGAAGCTGACCTTCCTTGTAGTGGAGGCAGCACTATATTTAAGGGATTTTGTAATAATATGTTTTGTGGAAAGATATTGAGTAAATGAGATAATATTAATGGGAAAAATGACAAAAGCCAACTTTCAAACAAGTTGCAGAGGAGATGAGCGTTCCGTGCTCACAGGTGGGCCAACAAATTTAATTACCATCAGAGTTAATGTCCGTTGCCTGACACAGTGATTGTCAGAGTGTATTTGTGAAAATAATATCGTATCAGTTCAGAGGCTTTATACCAGTAGAAGATTCAGTAAAGTGCTAGGTTGTGAATTTTCAGGCAGTTCTATCATAAGGTCAGATGCATTATTTTTTATGTTCATTTGCTGTAATTACAATAACAGTTCTGATACAGTGATCGGCTACAAGACTAAAGATAAAGATTAACAATATTCAGAGCCAACATTTTAATCTGAGCCATTTGTTTTGCAGTCAAATGGCACATGTAAATTTCATTGAAAATGGACACGCTACAGCAAGCTGAGGAAGACAGAAAAAGAAAAATCACCATCCGCTAAGAAAACAGAAATAACAGAAAGACTGACTTCTCGAACGTAGGTGGAAACGATTGAAAGAAACACAATTCCACTCATTTGCACGCTCTTATAACGACAGCCTTCAGAGCTGTGTTCAGAATAGTAATACTAACTGGTGAGTGCGCAATTCGATTTTATGTCGTGTAAATTACGATGCTGTTAAAGTTGTGAGTGTTTGTTACCGTTATTTCTCTTAAAATTAATTGTATCATACATCGTCTTCTCAAATTTTCATACGAGTGCAACTTCTTGGACAATGTGGTGAAGGGATGTGCTAAGTGCTGATGCAACCAAATTATTATTACATTAAAACATTTTACATACGCAGACGGAAGAAAACCGTAATATCAAGAAGCAACTGTGCGACATAACGGATGTTACTAAGCGTGTTTCTACGTATGAAAGATGATGTCTATTCAAATTTCGCGCCAGTCGCATAATAGTGCCGCTAGTAGCGCCACTATGAAGATGCAAATCTGGTTTGCTTTAAATACACGCTGTAACGTTCGTGAGCGCTATATACCTTTGAGATTGGACGTGGTGAGTTGATGTTGGTCAAGAATGTCTTTAAAGCGACAAAGACGTCATTATCAGCATTTCACTGAGTTTGAACTAGGTCGTGCAACAGGGCTATACAAGTAGCTGGATGTTAATTCTGCAATACTGCAGAAAGACTTGGCAAGAATGTAGCCACTGTACATGATTACTGGTAATGGTGCTCATGAGGTTGTACAGTCACAAGAAGACTGGTCTCCGGATGGCCACGTAGCATTACCAAGAGGGAAGGCCATCGTGTTTGGCTAATGACTCTGGCGTGTCGTACTGCATCTGCAGCAGCAATCTGAGCACCAGTTGGCACCACTGTGACGATCTATTACAAATATGTTACTTTTAGAACAATTCCGAGCCAGACGCCCTGTATCATGCATTCCACTGAACCCAAACCAACGCCATTTGCGACTTGAGTGGTCTTATTGGAGGGCAGGGTGGAAGTGTTGTGTTTTATGATGAAAGCTGGTTCTGCCTTGGTGGTAATGATGGCCGTTTGTGGTTAGAAGAAGGCCAGTTGATGGCCTGCAACCAAACTGTCTGCATGTTACATACACTGGACCTACACCTGGAGTTATAGCCTGAGGTGCGATTTCGTATGACAATAGGAGCACTTTAGTGGTTATCCCATACAACATAAATGGAAAACTGCATGTCAATCTGGTGATTCGACCTGTTTTGCTGCCATTCATGAACAGCTTTGCAGGAAGTGTTTTGCAACTGCATAACGTTGATCCACATACCGCTGTTGTAACCCATCATGCTCTACAGTGTGTCGACATGTTGCATTCGCCTGCTCGATTACCAGATCTGTCTCCAGTCGAGCACATATGGGACATAATCAGATGTCAACTCCAGCTTCATCCACAACCAGCATTAATCGTCCCTGTATTGACTGACCAAGTTCTACAGGTATGGAATTCTAGCCCACAAACTAACATCCAGCATCTGTACAACAGAGTGCACCCACGTTCTGGCGGTTACACCGGTTATTAGTGTACCAGCGTTCACATTTGCGGTGGCGTATCTCGCGCTTACATTAACCTGTGAAGTTGCAATATTAATCACCTGAATACGTTGCCTAGACAAATGTATTCCCGAAATTTCAATACTCTACATTAAATATTTCCTGGTGTTGTAATTCTTTGTCATTGTATTTTGTTGTTTTTATTACTGAGATATTAGTTTCCGGATGGCCGGAAGCATTTGGGTGGAGGGGAGGGGGGCGAGGGCACTGTTGGGGAGGGGGGAAGGGGGGGATAGCAACAATCTGTACCCAGCCTCCTCATTTTCCCACAGAACCGAAGCTTGGATCCGCGCCTGGATATGTGCAGGGTAAGCGAAGGCTGAGCACTCACATCCTGAATGATCCGATTACTGGATATAAATACTGTAGAACAGCCTGAAGAAAAAAGCAATAAGGCCCTGGTCACGAAGAGCAAAGTTATGATGATGACTCGTCTACAGTCACAGAGGTGGCGTTCAAGGAAAGCAGCAGTAGGTGTCCAGTTACTTTGGGCAGTGTGGTTTCTTTGGAATCGCGACCTTGACTTCTGGTGAGGAAACAGCCACCAGAGGAACAGCGGCGGAGGCGGGAGAGGAGAGGAGAGCCAAGGCCAGGCAGCTGCCGGCTGTCCGCGGCTGCCAAGTCTCTGCGGCCACAACAAACTCCCACGCGCCATTGTCCCAGCGCAGACTCCGCTTTTTGTTATGGTAACACACACCGCGTCCGGCCGGGGAAACAAAGTAAAGGCAGAGGGAGGATCCCTCTAGTCTAGACACATCATCCGAAGAGGCAGGCAGCCCGCTCCGCTCGGTCACACTACCACTCGGCACGCCTCCAGCTCCTCTCACCTGCGCTCGCCAGCGTCAACGGAACAATCTTTAAGAGATCAGCAATATTATTGTTAATTAAGGTGTAGTATTATAGAACATATACAGATACGTTCTAAGACAAAATTACTGGAATGGGAAGAAAATTGGGTAGCTGTGATGTACGTGTACAGACAAGCAAATGATTTCAGTTTCAGAAAAATTGCATGATTTATTCAAGAGAAAGAACTTTACAAATTGAGCAGGTCATTAACGTTTTGGTCTATCTCTCGCCCTGATCCAAGCAGTTATTCGGATTGGTATTGATTGACATAATTGTTACATGTCCCAGATTCTCTTCAACGGGCGCTTACACCGTCAAAATCCCGAATTGTTTGGAAGTCCCTGCCTATAATACTCCAAACGTTTACAGTTGAGATGCGGCGACCTTGCTGGCCAAGGTGGGGTTTGGCAGGCACAATGACAAGCAGCAGAAACTCTCGCCGTGTGTGGAAGAGCATTATGTTACTGAGATGTAAGCCCAGGATGGCTTGTCAAGAAGGGCAATAAAACGGGGCGTAGAATATCGCCGACGTACCGCCGAGCTGTAAGCGTATCGCAGATGACAACCAAAGGGGTCCTGCTATGAAAATAAATAGTATCCCAAACCAACGCTCCTGCTTCTCGGGCCGAATGGCCGGCGACAATCAGATCGGTATCTCACCACTGTCTGGGCCATCTCCAGACATGCTTCGCTGGTCAATGGAGATCAATTCGAAGCGGGACTTTCAGGAAAGACAATTCTACTTCAGTCAATAAGATTCCAGGCCAAAGACGTGTCAGGAGACGCCCTGGACAGTGGTGGGATGCCATCTTGGCTGTTGTCCGTCACACGGCCCGACATTCAGCAGTGATGGTCTGGGATGTCATTTCATTTCATAGCAGGACTCCTTTGGCCGTCATCCGCAGCACTCTTGCAGCACAGTGGTACGTCGACGATATTCTACACTCCGTTTTGTTGCCCTATATGGGAAACCATCCTTGGCTTACATTTCAGCAAGATAATGCCCTTCCGCACACGGCGAGAGTTTCTTCTGCCTTTCTTCGTGCCTGCCTTGGCCAGCAAGATCGCCGGATCTCTCCTCAATTGAGAACGTTTGAAGTATTACGAGCAGGGCCCTGCAACCAGCTCGGGATTTTGATGATCTAACTCGCCAACTGGACAGAATTCGGCACGATATTCCTCAGGAGGACATCCAACAGCTCTATCAATCAATACCAAGTCAAATAACTGCTTGAATAAGGGCAAGAGGTGAACGAACACGTTATTTGCTTGCTCAATGTGTGAAGCGCTTTCTCTTGAATAAATCATCCAATTTTTCTGAAACTGTAATCATTTGTTCGTCTACACATGTACATCACATCTAGCGATTTCCGACCCATTCGCATAATTCCTAGGTGATGCGTCGTCTGAGCGTACATCCGCAATGAATTTATAGATTAACGTTTAAATATGACAATCAGATCATAGGTCTAGGTGTCACTTCATACAAGTCTTTCAGACCTTCTTTAAAAGCATGGAATGGGCAGTTCTCTGCAATATGTCCCATCCTCTGTCTCTCTGCACCACAGTGAGTTGCAGCACCTTCACAATAATTTGTTACAATTTCCCATGTTGATGGCGTAGTGCATCTGTGTACACTAAATTTGACTACAGAGGCTATCAGTCAATGATCACATATACTTAGGAGCCAAAGAAACTGGTACGCCTGCCTAAACGTTGCAAGGACTCGACTAATGTCTGAAGCAGTGCTGAAGGGAATTGACACCATGAATCCTGAAGGATTGTCCATAAGTCCGTAAGAGTACGAGGGGTTGGAGATCTCTTCTGAACAGCACGTTGCAAGGCATCCCAGATATGCTCAGTAATGTTCATGTTTGGGGAATTTGGTGGGCAGCGGAAGTGTTTAAACTCAGAATAGTGTTCCTGGAGCCACTCTGTACCAATTCTGGACGTATGGGGTGTCGCATTGTCCTGCCGGAATTGCCCAAGTCAGCCGGAATGCACAATGAACATGAAAGGATTCAGGTGATCAGAGAGGATGCTTACGTACGTGTCACCAGTAAGAGTCGTATCTAGACGTATCAGGGGTCCCATATCACTCCAACTGACACGCCCCACACCATTACAGGGCCTCCACCAGCTTGAACAATCCCCTGCTGACATGCTGGGTCCATGGATTCATGATATTGTCTCCATACCCGTACACGTCCATTCGCTCGACAAAATCTGAAACGAGACTCGTCCGACCAGGCAATATGTTTCCAGTCAGCAACAGTCCAATGTCGGTGTTGACGGGCCCAGGCGAGGCGTAAAGCTTTGTGTCGTGCTGTCATCAAGAGTACACGAGTGGGCCTTCGGCTCCGAAAGCACATATCAATGATGTTTCGCTGAATGGTTCGCACGCTGACACTTGGTGATGGCCCAGCATTGAAATCTGTAGCAATTTTCGGAAGGGTTGCATTTCTGTCACGTTGAACGATTCTCTTCAGTCGTCGCTGGTCCCGTTCTTGTACGATCTTTTTCCGGTCGCAGCGAAGTCGGTGATTTGATGTTTTACCAGACTCCTGTTATTCACGGTACACTCGTGAAAGGGTCGTACGGGAAAATCCTCACTTCATCGCTACCTCGGAGATGCTGTGTCCCATTGCTCGTGCGCCGACTATAACAACACGTTCAAACTCACTTAAATCTTGATAACCTGCCATTGTAGCAGCAGTAGTCGATCTAACAAGTGTGCCAGCCACTTATCGTCTTATATAGGCGCTGCGAGCGCAGCGCCGTAGTCTGTCTGTTTACATATCTCTGTATTTGAATACGCATGGCTATATCACTTTCTTTGGCGCTTCAGTGTATAATGTTTAGCTGCTAAACCGGCTTCGACACTATGTCATTCTATATAGGCTGATATTGCTAAATGCGGACAGAATGTCGGAAACGAGCACTGAGAGATTAAGAAGCAAAAAATGTCATATGTATTTAGATATGGCCGGAAATGCGTTCCAAGGGAGGTTCATCCTCTTAAAGGTGGAGATAAAAGGTGCTGAACGCTGTAGAATGTGCTCCCGGTACCGGCACCTCGCATGTGGCCCGCCAGCATGGGTAAGTCAGAAGATTATGTGGAACATTGTCCACGACAACTGTAACTATCCGTATGACTTACAACGCATGCAGGCCTTATTACCTACTGGCTTGCCTGCACGGCGACGAATTTACCGTTGGCTCGTCGCAGAGGCCACCAGGGTGCTCGGATTTGTGTCATCAATCCTATTCACAGATTTTTACAAGTTGCGTTATCGTCAAATATCACAACACCCGCCCGTCGGCTACGGAGAATACCGACGATATGGCGGCAACCTCACTGTGTGGGCGGGGATTATTTGCGACCGCCTTGTTGGTCCAGTATTTCTCCCTTTTCAGTCATCAGTCTTCTGACTGGTTTGATGCGGCCCACCACGAATTCCTCTCCTGTGCCAACCTTTTCATGTCAGAGTAGCGCTTGCAACCTACGTCCTCAGTTATTTGCTTGATATAACCCAATCTCTGTGTTCCTCTATAGTTTTTACCCTCTACTGCTCCCTCTAGTACTACTGAAATTATTCCTTTCTGTTTTGATAGGTGTTCTACCATCCTTTCCCTTCTTCTAGTCAGTGTTTCCCATATATTCCTTTCCTCGCCGATTCTCTGGACAACCTCTTCATTCCTCAACTTATTAGTACGCCTAAATTTCAACATTCTTCTGTAGAACACATCTCAAATGCTTCTACTGTCTCCTGCTCCGGTTTCCCACATTACACCTCTCATTGCCATATAATGCTGTGCCCCAAATGTACATTTTCAGACATTTCTTCCTCAAATTAAAACCTGTGTTTTAGACTAGCACGCTTCTCTTGGCCAGGAATGCCCATTTTGCTAGTGCAAGCCTGCTTTTTATGTCCTCCTTGTTCTGTCCGCCATGAGTTATTTTGCTGCCTAGGTATCAGAATTCCTTAACTTCATCTACTTCGTGATCATCAATTACGATGTTAAGTTTCTCACTGTTCTCATTTCTCATTACTTTCGTCTTCCTTCGATTTACTCTCAGCCAATATTCTATACTCATTAGACTGTTCATTCCTTTCAAAACATCCCATACTTCTTCTTCACCTTCACTGAGGATAGCAATGTCATCAGCACATCTTCACATCGGTATCCTTTCACCTTGACTTTTAATCCCACTCTTGAACCTTCCCTTTACTTCTGTCATTGCTTCTTCGACGTATAGATGGAACACTAGGGGCGAAAGACTACATCGCTGTCTTTCATCCTTTCTAACCTGAGGACTTCGTTTTTGGTCCTCCAGTCTTATTGTTCCACGTTGTGTCTTGCGCATATTCTATATTACCCGTCTTTTCCTATAGCTTACCCCTGTTTTTCTCAAGATTTCGAACATCTTGCACCATTTTGCAGTGTCTAACACTTTTTCCAGGTCCACAAATCCTAAGAATATTTCTTCATTTTTCTTCAGTCTTGCTTCCATTATCAAACCCTACATCAGAACTGCCTCTGTCGTCCATATACGTTTCCTAAACCCAAACTGCTCATCAACCACCAAATCCTTAATTTTCTTTTCCATTTTTATGTATATTATTCTTGTCAGCAACTTAGGTGCATGAGCTGTTAAGTTGATTGTGCGATAATTCTCGCACTTGTCGGCTCTTACAGTCTTGGGAATTGTATGGATGATATTTTTCCGAGAATCTGATGTATATCGCCAGTTTCTGCACATCAACGTGAATAATCGTTTTGTTGCCACTCCCCCCAATGATTTTAGAAAGTCGGATGGAATGTTATCTATCCCTTCTGCCTTATTTGATTTTAAGTCTTCCAACACTCTTCTAAATTCTGATTGTAATACTGGATCCCCCATCTTTTCCCTAACGACACTATTTTCTTCTGCTATCACGTTGTCAGGTAAGTCCTCTCCCTCATAGAGGCTCTCAGTGTACTCTTTCCACCTATCCGCTCTCTCCTCTATATTTAACAGTGCAATTACCATGCACTCTTCATGTTACCGCCCTTGCTTTTAATTTTTTGTATGCTGAGTTAGTCCTTCCGACAATCATTTCTTTTTCGATTTCTCCAAATTTTTCATGTATCCATTACGCGTTAGCTTCCCTCAATTTGTTATTTACTTCATTCCTCAGTAACTTGTATTTTTGTATTCCTGAATTTCCCTGGACGTTTTTGTACTTCCTTCTTTGATCGGTCAACTGAAGTATTTCTTCTCTTACCCATGGTTTCTTCGCCGTTACCTTCATTGTACCTACGGTTTTCTTTCCAACTCCTGATTACCCTTTGTAGTTATGTCCATTCCCCTTCAACTGAACTGCCTACTGACGTATTCATTATCGCAGTATCTATAGCTTCTGAGAACTTGAAACGTCTCTCTTTATTCCTTAGGATTTCCGTATCCGTTTTCTTTGAGCAATGATTCGTCCTAACTAGTTTCTCAAACTTCAACCTACTCTTCGTTGTTACTAACTTGTGATCTGAGTCTATATCAGCTCCTGGATATGCCTTACAAATCAGTATCTGATCTCGGGATCTCTGTCTGACCACGACGTAACCTAACTGAAATCTTCCCGTATCTCCCGACCTTTTCCAGGTGTACCTCCTCCTCTTGTGATTTTGGAACAGAGTATTCGCTGTTACCATCTGAAATTTATTGCGGAACTCAATTAGTCTTTCTCCTCTCTCATCCGTGGTACCAAGCCCATATTCTCCCACAGTCCTTTCTTCTACTTCTTTCCCTACAACTCCATTCCAGTCCCTCATGACTGTTACATTTTCGTTTCCCTTCACATACTGAATTACCCGCTCAGTATCCTTGTAATGGTTCAGATGGCTCTGAGCACTATGGGACTCAACTGCTGAGGTCATTAGTCCCCTAGAACTTAGAACTAGTTAAACCTAACTAACCTAAAGACATCACAAACATCCATGCCCGAGGCAGGATTCGAACCTGCGACCGTAGCGGTCTTGCGGTTCCAGACTGCAGCGCCTTTAACCGCACGGCCACTTCGGCCGGCTGTATCCTTGTATACACATATCAAAAAAAGTTTTCATCACCCCAATTCCCAGAACTCCTGAAGATAGACGTTGACTGTGGATATTGTATAACAGACACAGTCCATTTGACTGTTCAGAGATGTCACTAAACCCGTACAAAGATGTAAACAACCATGCATGAAGGGAAGTGTCCAGGCGTCTCGGAGTAAACCAAAGTGATGTTGTTCGGACATGGAGGAGGTACAGAGAGACAGGAGCTGTCGATGATATGCTTCGCTCAGGCCGCCCAAGAGCTACTACTGCAGTGGATGACCGCTACCTGCAGATTGTGGCTCGGAGAAACCCTGAGAGCAACGCCGCCATGTTGAATAATGCTTTTCGTGCAGCCACAGGACGTTGTGTTACGACTCAAACTGCGCGCAATACGCTGCATGCTGCGCAACTTCAATCCCAATGTCCATAGCGAGGTCCATCTTTGCAACCACACACAATGCAGCGCGGTACAGATGGGCCCAACAACATGCCGAATGGACCGCTCAGGAGTGGCATCACGTTCTCTTCACCGATGAGTGTCGCATATACTTTCAACCAGACAATCGTCAGAGACGTGTTTGGAGGCAACCCGGTCAGGCTGAACGCCTTAGACACACTGTCCAGCTTGTGCGACAAGGTGGAGGTTCCCTGCTGTTTTTGGGTGGCATTATGTAGGGCCGACGTACGCCGCTGGTGGTCATGGAAGGCGCCGTAACGGGTTTACGATACGTGAATGCCATCCTCCGGCAACCATATCGGCAGGATATTGGCGAGCATCCGTCTTCATGGATGACAATTCGTGCCCCCATCGTGCACATTTTGTGAATGACTTCCTTCAGGATAACGACATCGCTCGACTAGAGTATCCATCATTTTATCCAGACATGAATCCTATCCAACATGCCTGGGATAGACTGAAAAGGGCTGTTTATGGACGACGTGACGCACCAACCACACTGAGGGATCTACGCCCAATCGCCGATGTAGAGTGGGACAATCTGGACCAACAGTACCTTTATGAACTTGTGGATAGTATGCCACGACGAATACAGGCATGCATCAATGCAAGAGGACGTGCTACTGGTATCAGAGGTACTGGTGTGTAGAGCAATCTGGACCACCACCTCTGAAGGTCTCACTGTATGGTGGTACAACATGCAATGTGTGATTTTCATGAGCAATAAAAAGGGCGGAAATGATGTTTATGTTGATCTCTATTCCAATTTTCTGTACAGGTTCCGGAACTCTCGGAACCGAGGTGATGCAAAACTTTTTTTTGATGTGTGTAGTTTCTCTGTCCCTTCATCTTCTGCTTGCGACATCGGCATGTATATCTGAACAGCTTTTGTTGGTGTTGGTTTCTTATCGATTCTGATGAGAACAAAGCTATCACTGATCTGTTCACAGTAACTCACTCGTTGTCCTACCCTCTTATTCATCCTACTCTTGTCGTTCCATTTTCTGCTGCTGGTGTGTGCTGCTGGTGGTGACCAGAAATCTTTTTCGACGCATATCTGCACTTTCTGCGGGCGACCCTGTCACCTCTGCTAGAAGAAGCAGTGCCTTTGTTGGTACGAAGGGTATTGTGGCTGGTACATGGTGGTCCTCCAGCTCACTAACCTCTTGATTGTGCAACTAGATCACTAGCATAAACAAAACATCCCCACTTGCCTGGCGTGTTCCCGTGCATGCTGTCAATCACTGCCCTGTCAATAATCTTTTATCTCCACTTTCTAGTTGGTGTACCTTCCTTGGACAAATGTCCATACGAACTTTTTGGTCTTTATCGTCTCAGGGATCGTTTCCTGCAGCTTGTCCCCATTCAGCAGAGTCACTCTGTATAGCCCATATTATTTATTAGCATCAGTATGCAGTAAGAGAGTGCACCTCCTCAAAAAAGTTTCCTACTAGACACTCCCGCGACTACAGCAGTCGGCTAAAAAGTAGTGCGTGCTATAGAGAATGACTTAAGTGTCGAAGCCGATTTACCCAGTAAACAATATATGTGAGCCTTGACTCATAACCCCAGTAGCCCCTTTACAATAACCCGTCTTCTTCAAGATGTGGCCACGTGTCCCTTGAAAGTCTGGGTGACGGGGAGTCCCGACCAATCGCACCTTTCTTTTCAGGTTCGAAATTATTTCGGCATTCTGGAGTGGACGTTCAGTCTTCCGCTCGTTCCACTTACTTCTTGGTGACATGGGGATTGTGTGTGACACGAATATCGACCCAAGGAGGCTTGCCTGACCTCAGGTGCATAGCTGGTAGATTCTGCAGAGAGCTGGTTAGAAATGGGTTCTTATAGAACTCTGTTTTCTTCATAATTTGTACACTGGTAGCTTTTCTACTGAGAACTGGAGGAACAGTACTGGATACAACGGCCAACCACACAATAGGAGTAGACTCGATAGTGCCAGTATTGGTTCTCTCGTCCTCATTCAGTCTCTGCCGTACTTAGCTGTACGTGCACCCTCTTGCCTGTGTGGGAAACTATTCAGCAGCTGAGTACACAAGTGAAGGTGCAGCATTATGTAGCCGACCTGCATTTGTTCCGCTGTTGTTTCTAGCTATTTTGTCAAGTACAGCCCAGCTTCTATGACGGGTCCGTGCAGTGCTGTTTAAAAGAAAGATATTTGGGGACGTACTTATTGCAAACTAATGTAAACATCTGTTACTAAATCGCTAAAATGGTCACCCGATCCCAGTTGGAAGTTCCCCACCTAATGGCTTCTAAGAGCCACAAAAATTTGATTTTCAATATTTCATACAATTGTTGGCCGGATTTTTAAAAAGCTGTATAATCTACTCTTTAAGAGGTACAATCTTATTTTAAAGTTTTAACACGGTAAGACAAGTATTACATTAAGAAACTCCGTGTATATCTTGATGCAGCGCAACTCACGGCGTGCAAATTACCCAGACTTCACTCATCCAGGATTTGAGAATGACAGCACTTAGCTAGCGACTTATAACAAACTTTGCACATAACTTCAAACCATTAGAAACGTTTTTATCCCTGACGCTCCACACAAAATAATTAATTGAAAAAAAGTTTCTCTCTTACTATATTTTGGCTGTTCATGCTGTAAAACTTCAGTATCATACATGACTTAACAAGTTTTATTATCTCAGCCATAAAGGTTTTATGTCCTGAAATGAAATACACTGCCGGAAGAAAAAGCAGTATACCCTTTTAAAGGTTTCCAACTCAGGCAAGATATACTGTTACAACAGCGCATATGGATTACAAGAAATGATACATTTACAGGTCAATAGCACAAATGGTTCTTATGTACCAGGTATCGACCCATGCTGAGACACCCTTATAAATACGTAGTGTAGTCTCCACAGGCGTCAATACAGACGATGACTGGCATCCGGGCGACCGTACAGATGGCGAATACTCCCCTTGGATACGTTATTCCGTGCCTGATCGGCCATTTCACTTAGTTCTGTAAGAGTTATTGGTTGACTATTCGCACGAGTCACTTCTCGTTACATCACATCCCACACGTGCTCGAATGGAGGTAAGTTCGGAGATCATCCTGGCCAGGGAAGTTGCCCCGCGTCTTGCAGAGCACGTCGCGTTTCACGGGTAGTGTTAGGGTCAGCATTATCCTGTTGAAATAACATGTCACTTCTCTGTTGCAAGAACGGTCAGCAAAAGAAGAGGTCTAACGACTTTCTGCACGTACCGAGCACTGGTTAGAGTAACCTCCAGAAACACCAAAGGTCAACGAGAGTTGTAGCTTCTCGCACCCCAGGCCATAAGGCCTGGGTTGTTGGCTAGTGTGTCTTGGACATACGCACTCTACGAGACAGCGCTCACCAGGTCTACGTCGCACGTGCAGACGACCATCAGTTGCGTTCAGACAGAATCTGCTTTCGTCGCTGAAGACCACGACCTGCCATACCATCTTGCAAATGACACTCTGACGGCACCAGTCGATACCGTGCCGTGGTTCGAAGACGGGGTAGAGGTGTGCGTGCCAGTTGTCCCATTGCTAATAACCCGTTCGCAACAGTTCGTGTTGACACGTCTGGAATCACAAGCCCTCTTATCTGTACTACAGTAGCTGTACGAACTGCCACTGCTACCCATGCACTACAATGATCCTGGTGGGCATCTGTACTGTGTGGACGCCCAGAATATCGTGTACGGGTGTGGGAATATTCACGTGACCACCGATACCAGCATCACTGCACAACTGACGTACGTCCAACTTATGTGGCAGTTCTCCTAGAGCACCATCCTGCGACTCAAAAGCCACAATTTGACCCTCTTCTAGCTCGTTCATTTGGCTGTAGGTATAACGAGTGCGTCTCCGTGGCGTGGTTGTCTGCTTGCATCACACGTTTGCACCTCACTGAGCATTCTTCTATGAGCATTCCCTATGAAAGGGTAGGAGCAGATGTCGTTCTGCTACCTATTTCACTACACTATCTGTTGGCGGACGAATGTGAAACCATTGTCAATACATCTGCTATACCCCAGGTGGCATATGCTGTCATCGAATCAAAATCGATGTTGTCTTTCCAGGTGCACAAATCTTTTTTCTGGCAGTGTATTTAACAAATTAAATCATCCGTAAAATAATCTGAGCTTTGCAGCTTTTTATATATGGGAGTTAGAATCTTTAAAGAGTCGTGGGTGGGGGGAGGAGCACTGTTGTTAATCAAAAACAACTTAATCGTATATATCTGGTACCTCGAAATGCAGCCAGTACGTAAATGTTAAGGATAGTGCTGGTGGATATTTCTGAATAGATACCGCAAGGGCCGGCCGTGGTGGCCGAGCGGTTCTAGGCGCTTCAGTCCGGAACCGCGCGACTGCTACGGTCGCAGGTTCGAATCCTGCCTCGGTCATGGATGTGTGTGATGTCCTTAAGTTAGGTTTAAGTAGTTCTAGGTTCTACGGGACTGATGACTTCAGATATTAAGTCCCATAGTGTTCAGAGCCATTTGAACCATTTGATACCGCAAGGTAGATTAGTAAAGAGTCTTTCTTCCCAGGCAGAAAGAAGGATGCGATGGGTTCACTGTTTCGTCGACGGCGAGGTCACTGGAAACAGACTCTGACTAGACGATGATATGGAAGGAAGTCATCTGTCTGATTCTGGTATTCACCTTAATTAACTTGGAGAAGCCACGAAAACTACGTCTGGATGGCCAGACGGGGATATGAACGACGATCCTCCAGGATGCTAACCACTTCGCTTCTGTATACTTATTTCGCTCAAAGTAGAAAAAAAGGGTAGTTTCAAAAATGGCTCTGAGCACAATGGGACTTAACTTCTGAGGTCATCAGTCCCCTAGAACTTAGAACTACTTAAACCTAACTAACCTAAGGACATCACACACATCCGTGCCCGAGGCAGGATTCGAACCTGCGACTGTAAAGGGGGGGGGGGGGGCGCTCGCGTATTCAGCCAATGGAGGGGGGACAAGGATTTTAAGTCTAAATTAGGATATCATTTACTTATGTTTTACACAATAAAGTAATGCTTCGGCGTAGCACGACGCGTTTCAGGAGTTAAGTCACATTTTTATGTACTGTGCGAGGAGCATTATTATTGGACCTTAACTCTTACAGCAGTTGAAAATGGGAATGAATACCTGAAATGTGTCGTCCTACGCACGACAAAAATGTAAGTGACGCAGTATTTTACTGTTTATACCGCGCTGTCGACGGGACGTTATACTTAAGTCTCTCTTCCTTCCTTTTAGTATTTAAATAATTGTTAACACAGTTACAGTCTTTCAGCGAAAATGCTTGTGGTGGGTGAAATTAAATTTACTTATGTACATTGTGGTTATAATTAAACTTTCGATGCTTGAGAGGACCCCCATGAAAATCTAAGAACAATGAAACTTTGTGGAAACATTTGTAGCGATATGAGGAAGAAAATAACGAATGCATCATTGAGAAAAAAAGAAAAACATTTTAATTTACACATGAGAGGGTAACATTGTTAACTGTGGACCATATTTTGCGTTCCAGATTGCAAACGTTGCTCAGCGTGACGGCCATCTGCATCCGCGACAACTTAGAACCGCACTAGAGATTGCTGTACTGCTGCCTGAAACAGCGGCGGAGGAATGTGCAACTGTCGTGACACAGCTCATGCACTGCTCGAAGACTGCACATTGCGTCCAGAATTCTAAACCATGGCAACAATAACTTCCTCAACAATTTTTGGCGAAACTGACCATCGGCCTCTCCCAGGAACAGTTCGCAAATCGCCAGTTAGTTCGAATTTCCGAATCATGTTCTTGAACGCTGTTGCGGAAAGAGGACCTCTCCGTATTCCTTTAATGCGTCGATATTCGCGAAGAGCAGCAGCTTTACGAGTAAAGTCCAGCTCACCTTCTCCAGACCCATATTGACTGTCCGCAGCTGTAACGCACACTGATGCTTGTGTTTCAATCCCACGTCGCCGTAGCAATAGCGGCGCCTAAAGGCAAGTTATGATAGTAACAGTACTAATAACGTACACCATTTCCATAAAGCTGGATACCCGATAGTCTTCTGTCTACACTGATTGAACTAGCGAAATTTTAATTATGACCACCCTGCCCTTCGGTTACCCATTGTTTCACCACACCTTCCACTAAAGCTCCACTGCACACAGTGTACCTAGTCTTGCGCAGTATCAGTGCTCCTGTTAGCAAGTGAAGATGTAGAAGAAATGATGAATTACTGAACAAAAACTATTTGAGCGTTTAATCCAGTGCTGTTTGCTAGCTCATTTTATCCTGTTTCGTGCTTCTATACTCTTTTTCCACTTTCGTTTGTCACCTTGATTATGTTTTGAAGTAACATTCTTCCTTGTCCCGCTTTGAAGAAATTGTTTATTTTTAAATCATCCTCCTATCATTACTTATTTTCGTATAATTACTTATAGTTTCAAATTTTATCTGTGGTTCTGACACACATAAAAAAGAATTTTTTGCAACTTAGTATCACAGACTTGTGCAGTATTCCAGCACGGGAAAAACAAGTTAGTGGCTGAACTGCAATCCACCAGTATCCTTTGTAGTGAATAACAAGAAAACAATTTGCACTTAAAATCATTAGACTACTTTTCACATTTTTCGTGGCGCTTTTAATATTTAACTTACTTGCACACTGCTCGTCAAGCGAGAACTGCATCGTTAACATAGATATCTCACTGCTAATTCACTACTCAGCGATCTAAATAATGAACCACATGTAGTGGTCATCTGCAGTCATACTACATATATACTATCATCAGGTCCTCCACGCGGACGGATTCAGAGGTTACGTAGGGAAGGGGAAAAGGGAGAGAACCATAATTTTCCTGCAAAGTACAAAATTTAGTGATGAGCAAACAGAGTTGCAATACCAAAGCGAGTATTCGAAAAACACTTTTCTACATGATCACTGGAAACTGCCTAAATAATGTATTTGTACTTATCAGTATGGTAGCAAAACTCATTATCAGTTATCGAGTACAAAAAATTTGGAGCGAAAAACTTTTTTGGTGTACTTTCAGAGAAATTTGCTTATAAATGACTACATTAAGTCTGCTGCATATTCTGCAGTGAAGGTAGCCTTCAGTTGCGTCTCTTAATGTCGAGATTGCTTCAGAATATTGAAATCTGCTGAATTCACACCTTCACACACTCAGGATACCCGAACAATTTATGAGCTTGCTGAATGGTGCAGACACGTCCAACACGCAAGTCTGCAAATTGTTGGCTGTTGACACTCACTGCACGGTTTAACTTAACATACCGATAAGGCCGAGCAGAGCAAAGCTCAGACTCGTGTCACGTGCAGCCTCTTCGGGAAGGGATGACACAACAGCCTCTTCTCTGGTTACCTCACGAGTCCTTCATTTGGACAGTTGACCTTGAGCTGCCACGCTACGAGGGGACAATGCTGATGGACTCCCGACCGTCTGAATCTCAGTGCAGCTTTGAGGAGCTCTTGGAAACTGTTTCAGTTTGACGCTAAGATATAAGAGCTTCTTGTTAGTTTGGAAAATTTAGAGAGCTCTGTAAAGACAGATATCCAGTACCTCTCTGAGCACCACGTAACTACAGGGTTACATAAATTACTTATAAAAGATTACACTATTGCAGCTTACTCACGCAGAAATAACATTGGAAAAGGAGTTGTTGCATACGTTAAGACAGAACACAAGTTCAAAAACGCTGAAAAAAGTATATTTTGTAGTGATCGCATATAGAAATGTGTGCTTATGAATTACTGCTGAAAAATAGTTCACTTTTAATTGTAACTGTATGCAGATCCCCACTGAGAAATTTTGAACTATTTATGAGGAATCTGGATTCGTTACTGCGCTGTCTGTCAGAGAGCAACAAGCAGTAAATAGTCTGTGGTCATTTCAATGTAGATTTCCTACAGGATTCTGATAAGAAAAATGATGTGGAAAGCTTATTTGGACCCTACAATTTTGTCTCTGTAATTAACTTTCCAACACGAGTGGATAAAGATAGGGGGCACTGACTGATAATGTTTTTATTGATGAAGCTCAAAGAAAAATAATAACTGTTTACCTAGTAACAAATGCTTTCTCTGACCATGATGCACAGTTAGTTAGGATAAATAACGTAGCGCCTTAGAGTATGGTAGCTCCTCGGTGGAAATCAGTAATAGTAATTAATGACTACAGGACGAATGTTTTTAAGAATATTTTGCAGGAGACGACATGCGATGTAATTTATAATGAACCAAACGCTAACATAAAATTTAATCTATTCCATGATAAATTCATATCATTATTTGAAAATAGCTTTCCACATAAGCTAACGAGAGAGGGCACTAAACAGTCATGTAAAAAACTGTAGATCATTAGAGGGATCAAAGTATCTTGCGAAAGGAAAAGGAAAATGTATCTTCTGGCGAGAACAAATAGGGGTCATGCAGTAGTTGCACACTACCAAAATTACTCAAAATTGCTAACAAAAGTTGTTACAAATTCAGAGCAGACGAGCATAATATCAGAAATCAGTACTTCCGACAAAGACAGAAGTTTATATAGAATGTAGTGATACGAGGGACAGGACAAGCAGCCATAAACAAGACATCACTATTGAACTGAATGAAAGAGCTATAAATGATTAATCACATGTAGTAAATGCTATTAATAATTAATTCTTAAATATATTAGAAAGCATAGGAACAAACAGTCCAAAAGCCAAATTACAGTAACATGTTCAAAATTTAATTTCATAGAATTCAATCATACGAATGTACCACGAACTCCTCCTTTTGAAATTAAGAAAGTTATACATTCTCTTAAAAATAAAAGCTCACCTAGTTTTGATAACGCTCCCAATAAAATACTAAAAATTTGTTCCTATGTAATAAGCTCAGTCTTATCTTAAATATGTATGCGTCACTAACTCAATGCGTTTTTCCAGAGAGACTAAAATATGCCGTTGTTAAACCCCTCTTTAAGAAAACTGATAAGAGAGATGTCAATAACTACCGACCTGTTTACTGCTGACGTCATTCCCCAAATTTTTTTAGAAGATGATGTATTCTAGATTAGTATCTCACCTTAGCAACAATAGTTATCCTTAGCAAATCACAGTTTGGGTTTCAGATAGGTTGCTCTACTGAGAATGCCATTTACAAGTTCACTCACCGGATTTTACAAGTGTTAAATAATAAAATAGCACCGGTTCATATTTTCTGCGACCTCTCTAAGGCATCTGAATTTGTGAAACACAGTACTCTCCTAGATAAATTGATGTTTTATATGACTGATGGTGTAGCCACCTAATGGATGTCATATCTAACCAAAAGAATGCAGAAATATGTACTTAGTAATCAAACAATATAGTCCACGGGCAAATTCTGACTTGGAAGAAATCACGTATGGGGCTGCCCAAGGTCCAGTCTTAGATCCGCCACTGGCCCTCATATACGTAAACGGTCTTCCGTAGAGTATACAACAAGCAGCGCGTGACCACTACGGTCGCAGGTTCGAATCCTGCCTCGGGCATGGATGTGTGTGATGTCCTTGGGTCAGTTAGGTTTAAGTAGTTCTAAGTTCTAGGGGACTGATGACCTCAGATGTTAAGTCCCATAGTGCTCAGAGCCATTTGAACCATTTGAACAACAAGCAGAATTAGCTTTTTTTGCGGACGACACTAGTATTGTAATTAGCCCAGCCATATATATGAAAGAAACAAATGAAATGGTAAATAAAGCTCTTAAAAGTATCAATGACTTGTTTTCTGCGATTGTCTCACCCTCAATTTTAAAGAGTGACACCATATTCAGTTCTGCACATCTGGAGGTACTACACCAATGACAAGTGTAACACGTGGTGAGGAAATACTAAATAGGGTGGTAACTTCAAAATTCTTAGGTGTCCATACTGATGACAATTTAAATTAGAAAAAACACATTTTGAAAATCCTAAAGCTTTCAGACACATTTGCGTTTAAAATCACTGCAAATCTTAGGGAGAAAAAAATCAGTAGGTTGAAATATTTTGCATATTTTCATTCATCTGTGGTAACTCATGTTTAAGAAAGAAAATCTTCATTGTGCAAAAACGAGCTGTAAGAATAATATGTGGTGCTGAATAATACGTGTTGCTCACCCACGATCATCTTGTAGAGAGCTGTGTAAGAAGTTGGACATTATGACTGCTGCTGTAGTTTGTTGTAAATAATGCACTACGGTTCAAAAGGAACAATGACGTACATAATTACAATACCAGAATTAAAAATTACTACACATTATGATTATCTTTAGCACAAAAAGGGGTGCACAATGCTGCAACAAAAATTTTTTGCACAATGCTGCAACAAAAATTTTTGAGCACTTGCCCAGTGATATAAAATGTCTGACAGACGACGAAGTAAAATTTGAAAATAAACTGAGAATGATTCACCTTGACAATGCCTTCTATACCGTAGAAGAATTTCATTTACTGTAATGTGTAAAAGGTGGTGGGTAGGAATTACCAATTCACATTCTTTTTCTTTTTGTAAAAATAAAATGAGATAGCAAAAAAAACCTTTGAAATGCTCAGAATGTAACCATATGTACAAATTAATTTGCGATCAATCCGGCAAAATGATCCACGTAACAAGTAACTAAATAATTTCCCGCCACTCTTTCCACGGCCAACAGCAGCCGTTCCTTCCGGCCCCGATCATACCAGTAAACCTCAGGCCACTGTTAACCTGAGCTGCACGTCAAGCACAAATGTGTATGTGTGCGATTTGTACTGATGCTGCTCTAGGTATTTTTAAGATATTGTTAAAACAGTTTAAAATCTAAATAAATTAGTTCTAAGGCAGGCAAGAAGCCCACTGCGTAACGTATCGTTTCAGATTCTTGCGAGAGCGACTTCCCTTGTGTAATGCAGCCTCAAAACGTGTTACAAAGGAGAATAATAGACTGAACTGTGACTCTCAAAAGTAATTGTTCTTGAGGTGGCATTATCACAAAGACCATAGCGGAAGTGGAAAACTCTCGCGGGCAAATTGAAATTCAGGTCAGATTTAAGTATAACTGTACACTAACCAAGTACCAGCGCCTTTAGCTCTAAGATTACACTTTATGATGGAAGTCAGGCGCAGGTATCATCGCGGGAGGGCAAGTTAAGCCTGGTGACGGCGGACCGTAATAATATCGAGTACACTACGACGAATGGGTTGCACTGGACAACAACAGTAATCGAACCTTGCATATAACGAAATTTTGACTACAGACTCCACTTGAAAAGGTGACAATAAGCATGTAATGCCGCGCTGATGGCATATATACGATATATCACTAAACTAATCGGTTCCCAACGTACATAAGATGCTGAAGCATAAACAGATCTTCACAAATGATTAGTAATGATTAAAGTACTCTCACAATGAGAAAACAACATTTCCGGGCTTAAATATGATAATTATTACTCTAAATTTATACAAAGTGATAAAACGGCGATCTTATATCCCTCTAGACAAGAGAAGAAGTGGGTACACAGAAGGACACAAAGTGTGCCTCGTTTCTTTTACAATAAATGAATGAAATTGTTCAATCGATTTTAACACACATGGATCAAAGATATACATTTTCGTCGTCATAATGCTTCAATTACCATCACAATGTTTCAATTACTAACAAGACTAATTTTGAATGGCTGTGACAATAACTGGTACAGATTTTGGAATAGCCATTCAACTATACTTCCCAGAGGTTGTTCGTTAGACATAGTAGTGTTACTCATCAGTTACACATTTACAGTCGCAGTTGATTTAACGTATAGTTACTTTGTTCAACAAGATTTTATGGGTTTACACACAGCAAGGCTCAGTTTTTGGGTTACAGTTTCTGATAATTTGTGCGAGTGATGTTTCTTTCTACAAAGACTGTTAAGTAAGTAAGACAGTTAGCAAAGAACGGTTAAGTTTTTAAAACGGAAAATAACGTGCCATCATTTGGTTACGCATCTTTTAAAAGTTGTTTTGCTGAATGACAGAAGTAAGTGTTCATTTAAAAAAACTGAAAGTTCTGATTCAATGTACAGAGTTGCTGGTCGAGGGGTACATGTCATTGGTTGATAATAACAGTTCATTTAGAGACAGTTTGTTACTAGGTGCGACTTAACAACTGTTGGTATAGTGTAGCTCACTGCACTTCACAGTTAAAGTTCTGGTGACTCATTTTGGTTTTCCTATATATACCCTGAACACTTTAACTTCATGTCGAGTGTTTGTGAACAGCGTAATATCACAGTGAGACAACACAAAGTGACAACAGAAACTGATTACTGTTTTAGTGCTTTATTATAAGCCCCTGTGTTGATTGTAACACATACCGTGTGTACATGTCCTTGCCTAATCTTGTCTTCGCAGTGGAGTCCTCACACCTACAAGTGATTAAGACGAGCCTGCCGTTATCAACCTGCGCCTAGGGATTTCCATAAAACGAGTATCGAGTTGTGGTTTTTAATTCACTTCAGTTTAGCACATCAAACCAATAATTCCTAAGAGAATGCTACTAGAATGAGTCTTCGCGAGCGTAGGCTACCGTAAATTATTTATTTTCAAAAAACATGCAGAGTGCAAATATTCGTATAAATACACTCCTGGAAATGGAAAAAAGAACACATTGACACCGGTGTGTCAGACCCACCATACTTGCTCCGGACACTGCGAGAGGGCTGTACAAGCAATGATCACACGTACGGCACAGCGGACACACCAGGAACCGCGGTGTTGGCCGTCGAATGGCGCTAGCTGCGCAGCATTTGTGCACCGCCGCCGTCAGTGTCAGCCAGTTTGCCGTGGCATACGGAGCTCCATCGCAGTCTTTAACACTGGTAGCATGCCGCGACAGCGTGGACGTGAACCGTATGTGCAGGTGACGGACTTTGAGCGAGGGCGTATAGTGGGCATGCGGGAGGCTGGGTGGACGTACCGCCGAATTGCTCAACACGTGGGGCGTGAGGTCTCCACAGTACATCGATGTTGTCGCCAGTGGTCGGCGGAAGGTGCATGTGCCCGTCGACCTGGGACCGGACCGCAGCGACGCACGGATGCACGCCAAGACCGTAGGATCCTACGCAGTGCCGTAGGGGACCGCACCGCCACTTCCCAGCAAATTAGGGACACTGTTGCTCCTGGGGTATCGGCGAGGACCATTCGCAACCGTCTCCATGAAGCTGGGCTACGGTCCCGCACACCGTTAGGCCGTCTTCCGCTCACGCCCCAACATCGTGCAGCCCGCCTCCAGTGGTGTCGCGACAGGCGTGAATGGAGGGACGAATGGAGACGTGTCGTCTTCAGCGATGAGAGTCGCTTCTGCCTTGGTGCCAATGATGGTCGTATGCGTGTCTGGCGCCGTGCAGGTGAGCGCCACAATCAGGACTGCATACGACCGAGGCACACAGGGCCAACACCCGGCATCATGGTGTGGGGAGCGATCTCCTACACTGGCCTTACACCACTGGTGATCGTCGAGGGGACACTGAATAGTGCACGGTACATCCAAACCGTCATCGAACCCATCGTTCTACCATTCCTAGACCGGCAAGGGAACTTGCTGTTCCAACAGGACAATGCACGTCCGCATGTATCCCGTGCCACCCAACGTGCTCTAGAAGGTGTAAGTCAACTACCCTGGCCAGCAAGATCTCCGGATCTGTCCCCCATTGAGCATGTTTGGGACTGGATGAAGCGTCGTCTCACGCGGTCTGCACGTCCAGCACGAACGCTGGTCCAACTGAGGCGCCAGGTGGAAATGGCATGGCAAGCCGTTCCACAGGACTACATCCAGCATCTCTACGATCGTCTCCATGGGAGAATAGCAGCCTGCATTGCTGCGAAAGGTGGATATACACTGTACTAGTGCCGACATTGTGCATGCTCTGTTGCCTGTGTCTATGTGTCTGTGGTCCTGTCAGTGTGATCATGTGATGTATCTGACCCCAGGAATGTGTCAATAAAGTTTCCCCTTCCTGGGACAATGAATTCACGGTGTTCTTATTTCAATTTCCAGGAGTGTATGAAGTACAATGTAGATTCTACTCTACATGTACACTAATGGCCATTAAAATTGCTACACCAAGAAGAAATGCAGATGATAAACGGGTATTCATTGGACAAATATATTATACTAGAACTGACATGTGATTACATTTTCACGCAATTTGGGTGCATAGATCCTGAGAAATCAGTACCCAGACCAACCACCTCTGGCCGTAATAACGGCCTTGATACGCCTGGGCATTGAGTCAAACAGAGCTTGGATGGCGTGTACAGGTACAGCTGCCCATGCAGCTTCAACACGATACCACAGTTCATCAAGAGTAGTGATTGGCGTATTGTGACGAGCCGGTTGCTCGGCCACCATTGACCAGACGTTTTCAATTGGTGAGAAATCTGGAGAATGTGCTGGCCAGGGCAGCAGTCGAACATTTTCTGTATCCAGAAAGGCCCGTATAGAACCTGCACTATCCTGCTGAAATATAGGGTTTTGCAGGGATCGAATGAAGGGTAGAGCCACGGGTCGTAACACATCTGAAATGTAACGTCCACTGTTCAAAGTGCCGCCAATGCGAACAAGAGGTGACCGAGACGTGTAACCCATGGCACCTCATACCATCACGCCGGCTGATACGCCAGTATGGCGATGACGAATACACACTTCCAAGGTGCGTTGACAGCGATGTCGCCAAACACGGATGCGACCGTCATGATGCCGTAAGCAGAACCTGGATTCATCCGAAAAAAAGACGTTTTGCCATTCGTGCAACCAGGTCCGTCGTGGAGTACACCATCGCAGGCGCTGCTGTCTGTGATACAGCGTCAAGGGTAACCGCAGCCATGGTCTCCGAGCTGATAGTCCATGCTGATGCAAACGTCGTCGAACTGTTCGTGCAGATGGTTGTTGTCTTGCAAACGTTCCCATCTGTTGACTCAGGGATCGAGACGTGGCTGCACGATCCGTTACAGCCATGCGGATAAGATGCCTGTCATCTCGACTGGTAGTGATACGAGGCCGTTGGGATCCAGCACGGCGTTCCGTATTACCCTCCTGAACCCATCGATTCCATATTCTGCTAACAGTCATTGGATCTCGACCAACGCGAGCAGCAATGTCGTGATACGATAAACTGCAATCGCGGTAGGCTACAATTCGACCTTTATCAAAGTCGGAAACGTGATGGTACGCATTTCTCCTCCTTACACGAGGCATCACAACAACGTTTCACCAGGCAACGCCGGTCAACTGCTGTTTGTGTATGAGAAATCGGTTGGAAGCTTTCCTCATGTCAGCACGTTGTAGGCGTCGCCACCGGCGCCAACCTTGTGTGAATGCTCTGAAAAGCTAATCGTTTACATATCACAGCATCTACTTACTGTAGCACGTCATCTTCGTGGTGTAGCAATTTTAATGGCCAGTAGTGCAATTTTGAGACTGGCAGAACATGCCCCCCCCCCCCCCTCCCGGTTCTTAGAACGACACAAGTTGGCTGATACTGATTAGTGATAAGAAACCGAAGACCTACAACCTGACTGGCATTCTCAGTCAGAAAAAGCTCAGTGGACAAGCAAATAGAACTCAACACACTGACTGTGAGTGTTTCCCTATCCGCCGAACCGGACTGCGCATATCACCAATTAAAGTGCAGGCAGCAGGTGTACCGTACTGATGATCTGCTCACTGGAGCATTGGCCGCTGAGCAGATGACGTACGTGGCGTACCTGAAATTCTCTGTCTTCACAGTGGATGCAATATGCCGTCCGCAAGCTCCTAGGTCTGAAAGTTCCTCAGTACAAGACTGAACAGGAGTCAAGATCTCTCTTTGTTCACTAGCCAGGAACAGGTATTCGACTCAAGCATTCTTCCGTAAAAAAGAATTTCACACTGTGTGTCAGACAGAATCTGTCACTCGAGTAAACAGAATAACAATTCCGTTCACAGAGAAACGACTTCAAGCATTCCCGGCGGTGAAAGCAACAGTTCTTAAAATCCAACCGTCAGATACTACGCTGTGGCTCTCGCCAGCGAAGTCTCTAAGTTGATCCCTGGAGGGAAGTGTCTTTGATCGATCCCCACAGAGAAGAGTCTCCACGCCATATGCCCGCTCCCTCTTGGACAAGCGTCGTCTCTGTTTGTGCTCAGGCAACGAACCAAGTGACCGTTACAAAAACATTCCCTCCCACTACATGGGTCATGAACCTGCCAGCCAATCACCTGAAGTTCATACTCTTTTCAGAAGATTTTGTGGAGGTTTCCATATCCCCTCCTACATTCTTAGCACTCCACCGATCAAAAATGCGACTCTGCTTTTTGGCGGGAAGTGTACCCTGGCGCTTCCCGTGAGAAGATTCCTTAAGGTCACGTCAGCTTGTAAGTAGGCTGTTTAGGTTTTCTTATTGGTAACGCCACGTAGCGCTCTGTATGAAAAATCACTGGCTGTGCTGTGTGCAGTCTGTGGCTAGTTTGCATTGTTGTCTGCCATTGTAGTGTTGGGCAGCTGGATGTTAACAGCTCGTAGCGTTGCGAAGTTGGAGGTGAGCCGCCAGCAGTGGTGGATGTGGGGAAGTGAGATGGCGGAATTTTGAAAGTGGACGATCTGGACGTGTGTCCAGCAGAAAGAATAAATTTGTAATATTGGATTCATGGACTGATATATATATTATGACTTTTGAACAGTATTAAGGTAAATACACTGTTTGGTCTCTATCAAAATCTTTCTTTTGCTAACTGTGCCTATCAGTAGTTAGTGCCATCAGTAGTTTGAATCTTTTATTTAGCTGGCAGTAGTGGCGCTCGCTGTATTGCAGTAGTTTGAGAAACGAAGATTTTTGTGAAACGTATAGGTTAATGTTAGTCAGGGCCATTCTTTTGTAGGGATTTTTGGAAGTCAGATTGCGTTGCGCTAAAAATATTGTGTGTCAGTTTAAGCAGTCTTGTATAATTTTTCAAAGGGGACGTTTCATATGGCGACCCTTAGCCGAGGATACCTCACTGGAATCTTCTGATTTTTCTTATAGTTTGTGTAATTAGTGCAGCCTTTGTTTATTGCTAGCGCGTAATTGTAGAGAGAATTTCCTTTGTAGTTGTAGTTTTTCATTCTTGTACAGTAAAACAGTTGTGGCATGCATGTAGATTTGCACCAAGTATTTCGCAGCTGAGCTTGCAATTAACGAGATATTATTTTCAATGCTATGATAATGTGTTTTCTTATTTTGCTCTTCAAATTGTGGTTTTCTGTGTTGTCGTGTGAATTATTGTGACAATAATGGCGTGTGAAAAACGTAATACTAGGCCCCAAAGTAAACTGAGAAATGACAGTGAAGACGAAAGCAGTGTGTTAGCGCCGCCGAGTAATGAATTAACTAATGTTCAAAGCAGTAATTTGGTAACTGTGCATAGGGAAATGGAGCGGGCTGCAAATAATGGTGTAGGCAGTGAAACAATTAGTGAACAGGGAACCATTATCGATCGACCGGTCGGCAACAGCTCGCCTCAGGAATCCGAAATGACAGGACACAATCTCGCAAATACTGTAGATTCAGGTTTTGGGTCCTCACCGTTTTCTCAAATGAGTCAAGACACATTTTCTGCTTGTCAAAATGTGAATGTTGCCGGTGAAAATGCACTGCAAAAAAGCATAGAGAAACAGATTCCAGACACTAATACATTATTATTGCAATTAATGCAACAAATGAAACAAAATCAGAGACAAACACAGCAACAGTTAGACACAATGGAACAAAATCAGAGACAAACACAGCAAAAGCTTCAAAAGTTAGACACAATGGAACAAAAGCTTTAAAAGTTAGACTCAGTGGAACATACGCTTGAACAAACACGTGAAGATTTAACTACTGAGTTACATAAAATCGAATCGAAATGTCAAAAAGTCTGTAATGACGTAAAAAAACAAATTTGTGAGCATTTCTAACCTATTTTTTCGCGGCGTGAAAATACATTACAGAATCACGAATTAGCCATAAAAGAACTGCAAACTATTGTTCATATAAATCATCAGACCTTGCAAGCTAATATTGACTCAGTTGCATCTACCGATTCGGTTACGCAATTTGCAAAAACTCAGGAAAACTTAAAGGACACAGTAGATACGATTTCAACACAAATGGACACTCTGAAATTTGGTTCAGAAAAACACACTGAGGAAATAAGTACACTATCGGAGAAAGTAACTGAACATTAGGATCAGTTCACTAACCTATCTGCAAAGGTAGATGATGATCTGAATGACACAAGACCTGTAGCCATCACTGACACAGAAGAGTATGAACAAATTTAGAAATTCAAACAAAATCAGAATCAAATTAATACGCAACACAAAAGAGAAATCCGGGAAGTACAAGATCAGTTGGCACAAGTAATACAAAAATTACATATTTCAGAGGACACTCGCGCTCCAACACGGGAAGAGGGACTTAGAAGTACGGAAAAGCCACAAAATAGTAACACAGGGCATTTCGGAAATTATGAAAGAAATTGGCAAGGTGCACCGAATTTTGAGATGGATCCGCCGACACGACGTAACAATGACCGATATGCTACTCGCCGACACAATGATTTTGACTATAAGCTGTTCATTACTACATGTAAATTCAAAACATTTAAGAATTCTGGCAACGACATTCATCCACAAGCGTGGCTCCATCAACTCTCTCATTGTTTTCCTCCCAACTGGTCATTAGAGCACAGATTAGAATTCACGTGTGGCTACTTAGAGAATGAACCAGTTGAAAGAATGCGATCGGTCATTCACGATTGTCACAGTGAAGGAGAATTTTATCATGCCTTCCTCTCAGCATATTGGTCTCAAGCTACACAAGACCGAGTAAAACATAGCATCATAATGATGAAACATTTCGAACAATCTGAATTTTCCAGTCTTGTGAAATATTTTGAAGACATGTTGCACAAGAATCAGTGCCTGTCAAACCCATACAGCCCCTCAGAACTCATCCGCATTTGCTTAATCGAATTACCTGAACATTTACGACATATAATTTTGGCACGACGTTGCAAAGACGACATTGAAGCTTTTCAGAGACTCTTACAAGAATTAGAAATTGACACTGACAATCGCGGAACGCGAAAACAGGAACACAACAATTACAGGTCACATCCGTCACAATTCCGCGATGACAGAAATAATAAATGGACACGACAAGGCTATTATTACAACGTAAATCGTGACCAAAACAAACACCACCCATATGACAACCGTTGGCAGAGTAGTAATAATTATAGGGAAAGATCACCTCTCCGCAGTAATGACTATCACAGAGACAATCAGAGAAACAGACAATATGGGAACCAAAATAATTATTATCAAGGGAGACAGAATAACTTAAGATGCAACGGTCCAGCGCGCAGTTACGATTCCGGGAGAAATTCTCCACCACGTGACCGACAAGAAAGAAACTATGGAATCTAACGACATGACGACAGACGATATGATCGTAACGACAGACTTGAATTGCATCGGAACTGGCGGGATTCAAACAGGGCAGGGCCCTCTCGACAAGGTGAATTTGTAGAAGTTAGGTCTCCAAATCCCAATAACGACGCGCGCCAACAAAGAGACAATACGCAATGACTCATACCGCTGGCAGCCACTAAACGTACTTATGAAACTGACGACGCAGCTGCCGTATCTAGTAATTACATAAAAATGGAAGACATTAGGGACATCTTACTCCAGGAACACGACATAAAACATAACAACATTGCATATCCTGTGATTCACATTACAGTAAATGACGTAAAATTTACGGCAGTACTTGACTCTGGCAGTCCCATTTAAGTAATTAGTGAAACAGCCATTAGCAAATGCAACAAATCGAACGATTGCCCCACACTTCCGTTACATAAGATTAAATTACAAGGTGCAATCTTTGGAAAAAGTGTAGATGTACGCCAACAAACCAACTTAGAATTCTTTTGTCAAAGCCACAGCTTCTCTATGAACTTTCTTATTGTTCCACTATTGTCGACGGAAATTATATTGGAAGTAGACTTTTTGAATGAATACAAAGCAATCTTAAACTTTCACGATGCTGAAATACGTTTAGAGAAAGAAGGTAAGTCAATAGCTTTGAAATTTGAAGATTGGCTCTCAAACCATGACGAAGAAATTAATCGGCTTTACCTCCCGTTAGACAACAGCTCGGAATTTTCGACGGAACTTGACACTAACAATCACTCTACGAGTACTGACAAGGATGATATCGACGGCGCATTTGATACTAATGAGTTAATTCGGAATAAAATTCAAACAATTGAGAATTGTAATGATACTGATAGGCAAGACCTTTTTGAGATTTTACAAGCACATTCCACAGTTTTTACTCACAAAACAGGAACACTCAAGGGATTTCAATACCAATTTCGTGTTCGTGAGCATACTAAATTTTGTGTTAGACCATACGTAATTCCGCCACAGTATAGGGACCGTGTTAGAACAGAAATACAATCTATGCTTGACGAGGGCATTATTGAGCCTGCAGTAAGCTCATACAACAATCCATTACATGTTGTTGAGAAGAAAAATGGATCGATCAGGCTTGCCTTAGATTCGAGATAAATCAATACTATCATCATTCCTGAAACAGACAGGCCGCAAACGTTGGAAGAACTTCTTCAAAATTTTAATGGTGTAAAAGTATTGTCTTCTATTGATCTCAGATCCAGCTTTTATCAGATCGAACTTCATCCGGAATGTAGAAAATACACAGCTTTCCTTTGTTTCGGCGTTTGTTATCAGTTGCGGAAACTTCCTTTTGGTTTGAGCATTTCTTCGGCAGCGTTCATTCGTGGGCTAAATTCCGTATTACCTGAGTTCTTAAAACGTCACATCACCTTATATGTGGACGATATTCTGATAGCAGTAGCCTCATCGGAACAACACAATCGCATCCTCAACAGCGTGTTACATATTTTTGAACCAGAATCTGGAATTACAGTTAACTTGGAAAAGTCTGAATTCGGTAGGACAAAGGTGACGTTTTTGGGACATATTATTTCTTCTGATGGCATTCAGCCGGATCCTGAAAAGTTAGAAGCAATCAGAGCCATTCCAGTTCCATCCACAAAAAAACAAGTCCGCAGTTTTCTAGGTCTCGTAAATTTTTACCGTCGTTTTCTGAATATGCAAATTCTAGTTACACCAAAACTTTGTTCTCTCACTGGAAAAAATACTATTTGAAACTCGGACGAACAAGCACAGTTGGAATTCAGTTCTTTGAAAGAAGCGTTACTTAACGCACCAATACTAGCTCATCCAGATCTGTCACAAGATTTCTGCCTTAGCACGGATTCTTCTAAAGTCGGCCTTGGTGCCCATTTATTTCAAGAAGCTATAGAAAATGACACTACTGTTCAGAAAACCATTGCTTTTGCTAGCCGAGTGCTAACAAAGTCTGAAAAAAATTATTCCCTTACTGAATTAGAAGCTTTAACTATCGTTTGGGCATTTAACAAACTCCGTTTCTTTCTTTCTGGTAAGCACGTAAAAGTATACACTGATCATCGTCATCACAATTTCTTATGTCTTCAAAATTAAATCATGACAGGTTAAAACGTTGGGCATTGTTTCTGCAAGAATTCCACTTCACAATAGTCTACATTCCTGGCAAGGAGAACATTGTTGCGGACGCACTGTCACGCGCACCGGCTGGGCTTGAGAAAGGTAACACAGAAGGCAACCTCGAGAAAAATTTCAGTATTCTTTACATTCAGAAAGTCGCCTTTGAAAACTTCATCACCACATCTTTAAAGGATATTGCTCATGAACAAGATAAAAATCCGATTTGGAAAGACATCAAAAGCAAATGGCATGAAAAGACATACACACAGATTCGGCATTATTATCTGGTTAGAAACAACATACTGTTCAAACGCTGCACTGTTGATGACAAGCTGTTGGTACTTTGCATTCCTGACAATTTTGTTAATAAGCTCATTTGGTACATTCATTTCAGCTATGCACATTTTGGTCCACGAAAATGTTATCATATTCTTCGGACGACTTGTTATTTTAACAATATGGAAAAGAGAATTCAAAGAGTCTTGTCTATTTGTAAACTTTGTCAAAAGGCTAAACTATCTACTGCCTCACATCGTGGTCCGTTGTTCCCTATCATTCCTTCTAAATTAAAAGAATTTGCTGCTGTTGATCTCTTGGGACCCCTAGTCAGAACATCTAATGGATTTTCGTACGTTCTAGTCGCTGTTGAACTTACTTCGAAATTTGTTTCTTTCACTCCATTACGTAAAGCCACTGGACGGTCTGTATACAACGCCTTTGTTAAAAATTTCTTACGTGAAGTTGGACACGTTAGTAAAGTCATTTCAGATAACGGACCGCAATTCAGATCTGCTGTTTGGTCACGCATGCTTCGGAATCATAAAATCAAACCTGTTTTTATTTCATTGTACTCACCACATTGCAACCCGTCTGAACGGATTATGAAAGAAATCAATGAGCTTTGTAGACTTTATTGTCACAGAAAGCATCAGCATTGGGACAGATATTTACACTTATTTCAAAACGTGCTGAATGAAATGCCTCATGACTCCACTGCTTTACCACCTATTCTTGTACTGAAGAATGGAGAACCACCGAACAGAATCAGAGAGCTTGTACCTTTTCCGAATACACGTAAGCTTCGACACAAAGACATAATTGATTTGGCTATTAAAAATATAAAATCTGCAGCAGACAAAAGGAGAAAACTGCACGGTAAAGCAAACGCAAAGAAATTATATATTGGTCAGAGAGTTCTCATTAAAACTCATTCATTGTCACATAAGAAGAAACACTTGAGTCACAAATTCTTTCTAGTTTACAATGGACCTTACAGAATCCGACGTATACCACATGACAATTGCGTTGAAGTTGAAACTCTGCGCACTAGGAAGAGTAAAGGTTTTCACCACATTTCACATGTAAAACCGGTTACTGAAAGATAATCTGTTTTTTAACTTAGTCTTTGCCATAAAACTTTTCACTTCACGCTACTAGTACAATTTGTCCCACTGAGAAACTGTTAACATGCAACAATGTTTTGAAGTTAACTATCCAGTCTAGAACCTAGGGAACATTTTTAAACATAAATTACGAATGCATTGTTATAGTGAACAGACGACACAGTGTTGTTATTTGTGCATTCTTGCTTGTTAGTTGCACGATTACGTAATGACTATCAGGCTTACATACTTAGAACATATACTGGCACTGCTAATGAGATTTTAATGCAACATTTTGGTTTACTTCAAAATACATTCTGGATTTAAAGTACTTTCTGTGAGATACCAGATGACACAGTGGTCAGTTTATGTGACAGCTACACGATTTTGTCATGACGCTACTAATGAGTGACCATTTACAATGTTGCTTTTGCGGTGTTTCTGTTTTATATCTGCACATTTTTTCTGAATTCACGGGAAAGTAAAACATGTTTTAGTAGTAACTTTTGTGGTATAGCTAATGAGACAGCCTTTTTCGTAGCACAACAATACGTTACATTATAGTACTTTCTTGATCACGGTAAGGCACGTAATAACTACGATATCTATACGCAAAGCATTTCACTTTCGTTTATGATGAGGTAAGTACATTGATTTCAGCAGAACTTTGCTTACAGAGGACGATAACTACGACACTTCCACAGAGATTATCTTACAACAAGACGCACAGTTTAGCGCTATAGTACACGTATTTGAGTGATTAATTTTGCACTTAAAACATTTATTTTTAAAGATTTTTGAATTACAAAGATACAAAGGTTTTCCGTGATACATTTCATTCCATTGCTGTAATCTGTAACACCTGAGGGTATAATTACATTAATCCTCAGGGGGGTACACACTTACTTTGTGTACCATGTGTTTGGCAAGCACAAGGAGCCCTAGCTAATATGGTATTTGCTTATACAACTTTACACATCGGTACCATATTTCTCTAACACATAAATTACACAGCTATCTGATTATTTAACTAGGAGAAACAAACATTTATTTTACTACATCGGTGACAGATGTTTACGTAATTACACAGTTGGATAACTTCACACTTATGAAACTGTATTTTGTCTGTACTTTGTGAACTGTTCATATTTTTTCGGAACCATTGTGATACTATGAGAGCTTTGAATGATGTATTTGGTAAGGGATCATGATTTTTGAAGTACGTTTGAGGTAGATGACTTTATTGAAGGTCTTGAAATTGTTGAAAGAAGCTGCGACGATTCTGAGATGTGATTGATCTGTTATGATGTTATTATTACGATGACGATGTGTATTATGCTGTTGAGGTATGTTTATGATCAATAAGCTGAGAATCGTACTTTAAGAGTTATGAAATGTGTGTAAATGCGTGAATGTATCACAATGCAGGCGAAAATTTTTTTGCACACTGTTATATTCATGGGATTTTATTTCTACACATTTGCAACGCAAATTCTCGACCTGTGAAATTTTTTAAATGAGACTGTCACTGTAGTGCAAACTGGTGTCATAAATATTTCGGTAAGGAAGGTAGGTCACCTTCACGTAATGCGTCATGGGCACCCAGCAGCGCGACAGTTGCCTGGAAAAAAGCCACTAGTGTGTGCCTTTCAGAGGCACAGGTGGAGAAAAAAGGAGGCCATTATCCTCGCTATTGACATTTCTTTGTAGAAAGCATCGCAAATACGACACGCTCAAACTTGAAAACATATGATTATACTTTGGAGCTCTTAATTTATGATATTTACTAAAATGCCTAATGAAATGAAGAGAAACATTTTACATCTATTGTCTTTCTAGTTGAGAGTTTGCTCATTTTGTTTAATATCTAGTTTCTAGCTGCACTGCAGCATTGGTTAAAATAAAATTTTATAGATGTACTAATATACATATTTTATGCCTACAGATCCAGTAAATAATAACTTTATAATCTACTTAAAAAAAACGAAGGAGCACAAAAAGACATTTCTCTTCACAGGACTTGCATACATAATTTTCTTTTCAACTACTTGGTAATATTTCTCGTAGAATAAGTTGTGGTGCACCACTTTAATTACATAGATATTAAGATGTGAATAGACATTTCCCTTATCTGCATTGTTGTGTTTAGCTATTTTTTCTGCTTGAGCTTTGCCATGTTTAGGTATAAGTTACAGCATTTGCTGCTGCTGTTTGCCATGCATAGTGCTACTGAATGTTGTAATGTTGCATTTGCTGTGCTAATTTAGATTTGCTGCTGCTTGCTTTGACAATTTCCATTTTTTTTTCATTGCTGTTTGTATTAATTGTTTTGTGCTGCTGCATTGCCTCGTCCCTTAATTTAGCATCTGAGCTCAGTAGATTTAAGTTAGCTTAAGAGGGGGTAGACTATATAAGAGAATGAGTTGCGATGAATTGGAAGAAATGCATTGAGAAGTTATACGAAAAAAGTACAGAAAGCAGGTATAGGTAGGATTTTCTTGGAAATAAATGATGAGGTAAGATAATGGAAAATAAATAATGAGGTAAGAAATATGTGAACATATAAATACAGAAAGCATGCTTGGATAGGATTTTTTTTGGTGGAAACAAATGTTGAAATAAGACGAAAGATATATGGAATGAAGTTTTGGGTTGGACTGCAGTACCAAATGTTACACTGAAAACAAACCCTGTCCTTTCCTTCTGTGTTATTCTGCTATGTGTTTGTGTACCCTTGTGTATTTGTGTTCTTCCTGTCTTTATGTGTTTATCTGATAAGACTGATGTTGTAGAATTTTTCTAATACTCAGCTACATTCACTATGATGAGGAATACTGTTATCCTCAAATATAATTTGCATTAATAATACGTCATTTTCTTTGTAAAGATGTTTACACATTATTAATTCTGTTCTGTTTCAATTCTCATGTGTGAAATTAATGTTTCAAAAACTATTCGCATTATTTTATTTATTTACTTATGTCATAATTCCTGTAATACTGATGTATATATCTATTTCTATTCTTTTGTAAAGCCTGTATTACTACAAATGTTATCTGTACTATTATGTTCTTTAATGATGTATTTTGTACCTTTGTAATTGTATTCTTATGTTGCAAATTTATAATTGTATAGACACCAGTTCTTCAAATTAACTTACATTTCACTGCACACGTTTCTGTTGGTCATTCTAATGCGCAATATGTGAGAAGTTGGGACTCTTAGTGTTTGCACGTGTGTTAATAATTCAGCAAGGGACTGGATAACAGCATTGCTGGTTCGAAGGACATTTCAAAAAAATTTTTTGTGAGTGCACAAGTGATGGTCCATGGACTTGCTATATTCTCCGCAAGACTCTTCAATGGTGATTGTGCACCTGCATAGTCACAGCAGATGGCTGCTAGCCATCTCTACAAGGACTGCAGTGGGTCTGCACCTCTGGTGGCCCACCAATACCACACTCTCTACCAAGACTATAGTGGGTCTGCTCTGTGATGACCTACCTACCAATATTCTTCAAAACTTCGACTGACTCTGCGGTGGGTTTGCTCTGTTGTGGCCCATTACCTGTCAGCATGTAAAGAGTCAGCACTGTCTTTCCGTTGGAAGGACAACACTACTTCTTCAAGACTGCATGGAAATCCACTATTCCGTGTGCATTGTCTTTTACTGCTGAGACTTTGAGAAAACAAACTGCAGTTTTACTGTGATGGAAATGAAAATGTCGTGTGGCTAGGGCCTCCCATCGGGTAGACCGTTCGCCTGTGATGAATGATCAGGACTGTCTTTATGGACTGTGAGAAAATTTTAGCTTTTGACCAACATTGTATTAATAAGTGTGTGCATTTAATATCTTTCTTACTGTAATTATGAAAAATTGTTTCAAATCTGTATTGGCCAGTGCCCAAAACAATTTGTAAAATTTTTTGTGGGGAGCATGGGGGTTATGTAAGTAGGCTGTTTAGGTTTTCTTATTGGTAACGCCACGTAGCGCTCTGTATGAAAAATCACTGGCTGTGCTGTGTGCAGTCTGTGGCTAGTTTGCATTGTTGTCTGCCATTGTAGTGTTGGGCAGCTGGATGTTAACAGCACGTAGCGTTGCGCAGTTGGAGGTGAGCCGCCAGCAGTGGTGGATGTGGGGAAGTGAGATGACGGAATTTTGAAAGTGGACGATCTGGACATGTGTCCAGCAGAAAGAGTAAATTTGTAATATTGGATTCATGGACTGATATATATATTATGACTTTTGAACACTATTAAGGTAAATACATTGTTTGGTCTCTATCAAAATCTTTCTTTTGCTAACTGTGCCTGTTAGTAGTTAGTGCCTTCAGTAGTTTGAATCTTTTATTTAGCTGGCAGTAGTGGCGCTCGCTGTATTGCAGTAGTTCGAGTAGCGATTTTTGTGAAACGTATAGGTTAATGTTAGTCAGGGCCATTCTTTTGTAGGGATTTTTGAAAGTCAGATTGCGTTGCGCTAAAAATATTGTGTGTCAGTTTAAGCACAGTCTTGTATAATTTTTCAAAGGGGACGTTTCAAGCTCATGACCATCGTTTGTGACTCTGCGAATTCCTTTGCACTAAATGGAAGTCTTTTCGCCGTGTTCCACTCCCTCTTTCTCCAGGTACGGTGTTCTGAAACTTTTTTCGTCCCACCAGAGAGCAGCCTCCCGCCCGTTCTGTCTGCGCTACAGGGGTTCTGATGCCTCCAGCATTGTGGATCGCCGCCTACACACTCTTCTCTCTCTCGGGGAACATGACAAGTCTCTTCCCAGCCTCTCTTTAGCCAACAGCGGCTTCCGAGGAACACATGGCCCACTTTCGCCCTTTCCTCAGCTCTGATGAACTCCTTGGTATGCAGTACTACAGAAATGGTTATTACGTGTTGCCAGACAGAATCAGCCAATCAAATGATTAATAATCCGATTGTGCGTTGTAAACAGTGATCTAATGTAAAAATAAATCTTTCCGCCTTACATTATGAACAATAGGCGGTTTAGTTCATGAGATGATAGGTTATAGGAGCGGATGTTGCGGTATGCGATGGTCATGTGTGATGGATCGAAGGATATTGTACAGGTGCAATTCAGTCACAGCTGTGCGGCGTGATATTCATCGAATGAATGGGAGTACATCGGCTATAAATGGCGTACGGACCTCAGAGTGTACCACTAGCCTCCAAGGTCGCCTGATCTCAATGAACGTGATTTTTTGTGGGATTTATGAGAGATCCATCCATCTGCCTCCCATTCCAACAACTTCGGCTAAAGTGTCAAGTCGCACAGCAAGAGCAGTGGATGCAGTGATTCCAACATGCTCACAAAAGAATGAGACGAGTTTGACAACTGTCTGTGTTTCTAGTGCGTGCAGTGGGCGGCCCATTTAACATTTATGAAACGCAAATGGAAACTTTAAACGTAAAAGTAACTGTATGAAGTATCTCATGGTTGTATACGTACGCATGTAAAAAATATACGATTGCAAAACTGGATGGTTCTGTTGAAAATAAAAACTTAGTAGTCCTGCGCATAAGTTAAAATTGACCTCAACTTTCTATCTTCATTCACGTACGAGGTATAGTCTTGTGAAATGAGATGAATCTTTCTGAAATAGCCTGCATTCATTCACAGGAGCTATAAGTTTTAACTCCTGCTGACTTCAGACCTAGCGTCCTGTGGGAACTATTTGGATTATGTAACAGCAGAGACGGAATGTGCAATAGCCGTAATAGCCCACAAGCTACTGTTGTGGAGACATACAAGGATTTACGATGGGCTTGAGGGGGCAGGGGGGGGGGCATAGTCAATGGCTGGTTAAGACGTCCGTATCTGCTTCGATTCTGTCCATCATCGAGCAATTGTCATATCTGCAACACCAAAAATGCCTATATATTGCATTATTCGACCAGTGGGTCATGTGTAATGGACCCCCACTGCATCAGCTAGCACTTGACTGAGTTCTACGGGGGCATCACTGTGGGTCACATGCACACCCACAGCGAAGCCTGTTGAACTCAGTCAAGTGTTAGCAAAGCACGAGCAAGTGGCACTCTGCGTGGTTTTTAATAGTGCTTACCAACCATCTGACGCAGCGCGGCTCCACTACATAACTTTGTTACCTGTATTGTGTCTGTTCCAGACCTGTGAAGCCCTGGAGAGATTTGTAGCGTTGCTTAGTCACCACTTGCGACGAGATTAATAACTCAAAATGGTGAGGTACGAACGTTTCCCGCGCGACCGCTACGGTCGCAGGTTCGAATCCTGCTTCGGGCATGGATGTGTGTGCTGTTCTTAGGTTAGTTAGGTTTAAGTGGTTCTAATTTATAGGGGACTGATGACCTAAGATGTTAAGTCCCATAGTGCTCAGAGCCATCTGAACCACTTGAACGACCGTTTCGTGAGACAGCTCTAAACTAATGTGGAAATAGGATGGTTGATTCCTACCGATGATCACAATTTTGTCATTACTTCCTGCAAGTTTAAGGATAAATTAGGGCTTACCTGTAAGATCTGCCTGTCTCCTTAACCGTTCAACATCGGAGCTTGCAACCTAAGCACGTGCTTAGGAATAGGGGTAAGGCTACAGCCGTGTAACAAAGATACCGTATTTGACTCCAGCATTCGTTTATTGGTGGTCAAACACATGGGAAAAGACGAGGCAGCTTTCATAGTGTGGTAAAAGGCATGAATCCATAATTCTGGACTATACAGGCAAAAGCAAGGTATCAGGGAGAAAAAAAAATGTAAAAGCACGCAAAGAAAAGCACTGTGGGAGTTATTTCGAGTCTTTAGATACAATTACTATACGTATAAAGAGAAACCATATGAAGGAAATAAGTAAGAAGTTAATGAGCCATGAGAGTACTGAAGACGAGAACACGGGAGCAGGCGCATGAGCGAGTGGCTTACCATAGACGCATCGACATGCTGGTGGTAGGCGGGTTGCAGAACCGGCTGTGAGCGCGTGTTACAGCGATCGCGGAAATCGCTTCTTGTATGTCCGGATTACCATCGTGAGTTTCCAGTACGAGTCTTACTCCCAGATAATGGAGTTCAGCACACGTTCCAACTAAGATGGTGGCAGGTTTCAACGCCATTCTTCCCGATGCACCGAAACCAACCAACCACGACTAGATACTGCTTCAGAGCAGGCTGGAGAGCATGTTCCCTTCGATTGTAATCCCGTATTCGGCGTACCTCCACTGTAAAATACTGTCCGTCCTTAAAGGGTACGTGGCGGTGATTGCTCTTGACTGTTTTACTGCTGCGCAGCAGGAGGGAATTTAGTTTCTTACGTTGGCTAGACCAGAATGGAGACAATTCAGAGACGCTGACAGAAAAAAAGGTGTTCTTACGCGATGCCATGGCCGGGAAGCAAGTTTAAACGCAATGGATCCTTTCTTATTTTTTAATAAACACACGGTTATAGGATTATTTTAATAAACTGATTTCAGTAATCTCAAAATTATCCGGAGCTTCTCATCTTGTGGCCTTTTTCCTTCATAACATCTCGGTCGGTTCGGAAACGCGGTGAGAATTACTTTGCTTATTTGGTTCGTAATCTCTTCACAGTTCGAATCTGTGAGTGGATTTACTATATTAATAATTTACTGGCTCTTTCTTAGCGAGGACTGGACGAAACACCTCTCTACGTGTGTGTGAGAACTAGAATAGTGTCGAGATCACACTCTGTCAGGCATAACAATATGGCCAATCGAAGACAGTATTAATTCACACTGATATTCGTATAGCCATCACAGTTCACCTCAACTCTAACCACTAAAATATCGCACCGATGATAGCGCTCACATCGGACCATTCTTTCCAGGTGCATATTAGTAGTAGAGAGATGGGGTTATGAGCGCAATTTTGACATCAAATTGATATGCAGATTAATTCAATTGATCAATTAATACCGGCCAGTGTGGCCGTGCGGTTCTAGGCGCATCAGTATGGAACCGCGTGACCGCTACGGTCGCAGGTTCGAATCCTGCCTCGGGCATGGATGTGTGTACTGTCCTTAGGTTAGTTAGGTTTAAGTAGTTCTAAGTTCTAGGGGACTGATGACCACAGATGTTCAGTCCCATAGTGCTCAGAGCCATTTGAACCATTTTGATCAATTAATCATCCCCCCATCCCCAACCACCCCCGCTCCGACAAAGCCCACCCACATCCCAAGATGACTTCAAGTGTTTTTCTCAGCCGGCACGTGGGCCCCAGCCACTGCCCCCTTCCGCCAAACTATCCTATTGGCCAAATTTTTGCGGGAATTTCTTGGTCTCAGGGCTGTGCTGACATCCCATTCCACCATCACCCATGAATTGGCGGTACCCTTTCCAGGACTTGAAACCTTGTCCTCCTGGACAGAAAGCACAAGTGCACCCCCATAACACAATTATACCACCAAAGACGTTTGTAACTGATAGGAAATTAAAAATACCGGTGCCATTTCCACGACTCGAACCCTGATTCTACAAGATGGAAAGCCCAAGTGCGCCCCCCAACACATGGAAAGGAATTTTAGGTTAGTGTACTTTATTTATTTTGGTCGGGAAACTGACGCTAACATCTATCCTAATTACGTAATTAATTATAACGATCAGGCCTAATTACACAACTATATGCATAGTGCTACACAAGGATGGCCTAAAATCGCAATATAACTCAAGAATAGACGATACCATACAACTGGTGTTATCCTGCTGCGAAAAAAATTTCACAATACCACTCGAATCACCTACAAGTTGGCAGGAAAAAAGGTAGGGGTGTAAGGTACTATCTTTATTCTTTTTAGTGGGAAATACGTTCAACTGACTGGTGTTGGACAGAGAGGAGTTTGAAAAGTGTATTACCTGTAGGCATACAGCATCTATTGCTGTTTGATGTCAGAGTTCGCCACAGAAGCCTGCTCAAAAACAAACAAAGCTCAGGTAATCGAAACCAGTATACGCTGTCACAACTGACGGCAAAAAAGTGCGTCACAGTTCTAATTACACTTCGAAAATGTCGTGAAAAAAAACAGCAGTCGTAATGAATGGGTCATAATGCAACACATGTACTGGTGAAAATCGTCATCCTTAAATACTGCAGAATGGGCAGTATTTGAATGTGCATTCTCCTTGATGTACAATCACAAACTGCCATAAACCGAGGTCCTCTCACCTCCCCTCACGCCTCCCCCTCACCCTTCCCTCCCTCCATCCACCTACAGGGAGGACACAGGCCTACTTTTTCAAATGGCTAGTTGCTCCGCCGAGTGTCACGCGTCAATGTCTCGTAGTTTTTCTGAGCCCCCTCTGTGGCTGCTGGTCACACCAGACGTTCTACTATCCTCAACAGTCACTCTTGTGGCATACGTCCTGCCTTGAGGTGGCGGTCTAGACAACACAAAAGGAAAATTTACCACCACAGTAAGTGCTTTCCCAACAGAGAGTTGTTTGCCTAAAGGGCCAGCCGTGACCTCTTAGGGAACTCGGCCACCATGCCATTCCAAGCACTGGACTATTTAATATCAACGTGACTCCTATAATAAAGCAACTATTAAAAAAGGAATACACAATTACGACGATAATAAATGTCCTCTTTCTACAAAAATAGGCAAATTTCATTTTATTTTAGTTTTATGAGCAAAATCGGTATAGTTGTTACGTTTTACTGCAGGATACAATTCGCATCTCATTATTTTGTGATATACAGCGAAGTGCACCGCCATCAATCAGAAATGATCAGCAGAGACATGTCCACCCTGTGTAAAATCAGGAAAAATAAACTTCAACTATTTTGCTGCGAAAATTACCACTCACTGCAGAATGTCCTCGATTTCTCGAAACCGTCGTCAGAGTAAAGAAAAAGCGAGAATTTAAACTACAAAGAAAAAATTTATATTAAGCAATTTCTTTCAGCTTGTTCAACAAATTACACAACCTGAGGGCGTCCCTCGTTCAGTGTATGTAAATAAACTGTCATGCATGTGTGTATTACAAACATTTCAGACAATCTTTCACGCCTCATGTCAGAAGAAAACATATTCATCCTACGTTTGAAAAGAATAAGATATAATTGAAGAGGACATAGCTGTTTTGTACACTGTGGCAGGTCCTGTTTTACCAATGTGATGCTATATTAGACTAGCATTTACGAAACAAATCGTGAGAGCCTGTCTCGTCCTGTGTAGGTAGGAGATCGAAATTTCGTTAAAAGATATGGCGGCAACAAAAAAAGAAAAAGGAAACGCCTGTCAAGAATCATTCCATGGTGCCCTAGCCATCTTCTACGGTCAGCCTCCCCGGAAGGTGTTACCTCCTCCACCAAGACTCTTTCTCCATCTCAAACATGTCAAGTCAGTCAATCATTATGTTGTAATCAACAGGATACCAGTGGATGGTTGGGATGGAAAAGACATCGTCGATGTACTGTAATAACAAGCATCATAATTGATAGTGCGATCAATTTAGCAATTTTATCGTACTTTACACCGACCAATGATGCGGCAGCATGCTTACCAATTTCTGTATGCGCTAAACAGCCCTTCCACTACTTTGCGAGTTCCATTGCGAATGTAAATAGATGACTGTGCAGTACGTTCATTCATTATTAATTCTCAAACATACGCACCAAAGTATACCAGACAGCAACCTACATATCTCTAGCACTTTTACCATAGTGCGTTATTTACGATCTTTCTCTAAGTGGATGGGTGTCACCTGGGATTCTCGCATTCTTAGGATAAAGTTACAGACCGAAGGATCTCCTCACATTGTCTGTCACCAACGCTCCCTGCAGCACTGGCGCCGATTTATTATGCAACGTACCAGAAGTAGATCGCTACATTCCACGTTTGTGTAGGAACAGTGCGAACCGAAGCTGTAACTGCTGTCCCGCACACATCCAAGAACACAATATTTCTCCAGATGCGCGAATGTCGAGGAGGTTAGAACCACTTATTGATGTGCAGTAGATACGAATCTGTTGTGATGGTATAACAGACGCTGAAGAACAAGAAACGGCCGGTTTTTATACATAATGAAGCTCCAGATAAATGGAGTTTGCTGCATTTTACGTACGTCACATGCGCTATCAATTCTAAGGTATTGTTCTAGTGTCTGGGATCAATACCATGAACGTACTGGTAAGAGACAACATAAAGACATGCACTCCTAAGGCTACATGGTTCTGCATTTAAAACACCCTGTAATGTTAGATTGTTGTCGTTTCCGACCTATTAGTCACATGAAATGCAACGCTATTACTACCCCAATGTAAGAAATACATTTTCAGCGCATGGCAAACATTCTCCTTGCAGGTTTCTCTATGATAAACTATGGTGATAAACAGTAAAATGAAAAACTACTTCCTTAGAACATCGATTCCTTGTGACAGATGTACAATATAGCTTTCCAGAGGTGTACAGCGTCCACCGTTCACATCCGATCACGGTTCAGAAATTATATAATGCTCGTATCAGTCCTATATAAAATGATAGTAATGGAGAATGCCTCTTCCAAAGAAAGAGACAAACGCATAGTAGTGGTTTTGACATGTGAAATTACATGCCATGCCGCCGCTAACTCCATAAACAGGACATCTGTCAAGCAGATGTATACATGGGGATTGTAGTACCTTAAAAACACCTGTCGCTGACTTAGAATCACCGTAATTATGAAACTGAAGACTCGATTTTATGCCCAAGATGCGCCAGAGAAATGGAGTGGGTCGCATAAATCTACGTTCGTCTAGAGGAATGTGTCGAAACAGGACGGCTCTCACGACCAAGAGGTTTGCTGTTAACGATCACAAGTAGTCAGAGCTCTAAGTCACACAAAGAACACGCAGTTTTATGCGAGTCGAACGCAGGTTATGTCACACAACTGACGAGATACTGGCAGAACTGAAGCTGTGAGGACGGGTCGTGAGTCGTGCTTGGTTAGCTCAGATGGTAGAGCACTTTCCCGCGAAAGGCAAAGGTCCCGAGTTCGAGTCTCGGTCCAGCACTCAGTTTTAATCCGCCAGAAGGTTTCATTCCCTCAATTTCCCCGAATTTCGTCGTATTTCCCTCAATTTATATGTGTTTTCCGTAATTTTATCGATTTTATGTCACTTCTATCCATGCAATCATGACATCACTTCCCGTTCCGTGTCCTAAAATTGCTTGTAAATGTAGTATAGCTGCCAAAACCTAGAGCAAATGCACTATTTTTGTGCTCGGGCGGCATAGTATAGCACTGTACTCGAGTACATCCAGTCACCTCCAAGTGCATATTCTACAATTGCATGACGTTTGCTAAGATCATTGGCCACCTGCTCCACTGGATCAATTCCTGTATATTTGATAGGATCGCTGCATGTGCTAGATGCCGGCACACAGACGGTATTTGTTTTCGATATATGGGAAGAGGGAGATACGGTAAAAATCTTATCGAGTGCTCTATTGGATGAAGTTAGTGGAACTTTTATAGTTCATAATTTTTCTCTTTTGGATGGTAAAGAATAACGATGATAGAATATTTGGGTGACAGGCGTGAATGGATCCTGAGGGACGCAGATCTACTTCGGACTGCAGTACCTGTATGGTGTCGAGTCTTCCTAATATTCCTGATAAGAAACACCTCTGTAACTGTTAGTACTGTCTTTTATACTACGTCATGTTGCAGAAGCAGGCTTCATTTGGTGCTGACCTTACACATCATACACAGGTGGCGGAGCTACAACATGTTCCCATTTCCACCGCGTGGTCAAAACATGGTCCTATAGCATTAACTCAGCTCACTCTGTTTCTGCACAGGTTGCAGAATGTGGTAAATATAGCTCTCTCCGACTTCTGGATAAAATTGACCTTGCTATCAACTGCGGTGTGTATTACAGCACATCATCCCGTATCGACAGTGTCTTTCCCATCCCGACCATCCACTGGATACACTGATGATTACCGCATAATGATTGACTGACACCACTCGGTTGAAATGGAGGGAGCCTTGGCGGAACAATGGATATCTGCTACTTGTCACTGTGGAGCATGGGATTAAATGTAGAGGTCACCACGGTAAGGAGGCTGTTTAGGTTTTTATGTTGGTGACGCCACGTAGCACTCTGTATGAAAATCGCTGACTGTGTTGTGTGCAGTCTGTGGCTGGTTGGACTCATTGTCGGAATATTCGCTTGTGTAGTGTTGGGCAGTTAGATGTGAACAGCGCGTAGCGTTGGGCAATTGGAGGTGAGCCGCCAGTAGTGGTGGATGTGGGGGGAGAGATGCCAGAGTTTTGAGAGCGGACGATCTGAACGTGTGTCCGTCAGTAATGGGAAATTTGTAAGACTGAATGTCATGAACTGATATATATATTATGACTTCTGAACACTATTAAGGTAAATACATTGTTTGTTCTCTATCAAAATCTTTCATTTGCTAACTATGCCTATCGATAGTTAGTGCCTTCAGTATTTAGAATCTTTTATTTAGCTGGCAGTATTGGCGCTCGCTGTATTGCAGTAGTTCGAGTAACGAAGATTTTTGTGAGGTAAGTGATTCATGAAACTATGGTCGCAGGTTCGAATCCTGCCTCGGGCATGGATGTGTGTGATGTCCTTAGGTTGGTTAGGTTTAAGTAGTTCCAAGTTCTAGGGGACTGATGACCTCAGATGTTAAGTCCCATAGTGCTCAGAGCCATTTTTGATTCGTGAAAGGTATAAGTTGTTGTTAGTCAGGGCCACTCTTTTGTAGGGATTATTGAAAGTCAGATAGCGTTGCACTAAAAATATTGTGTGTCAGTTTAGTGATGATCAGGATAAGTAAAGAGAAAACTGAGTACGTTGAATTTTGCTCAGCTGTTTGTAAATCAAATAACATAAGAGGTTTACCAGCACAATAATTCATAATTTTTCTAAGGGGACGTTTTCACCACCTCCATACAGTCGTTTAGTAGTGTTCCTCAATGCTACAGTCTCGTCCTATTTCCATATGCTGCGATGCTCTCCACATGTTTTTTTTTATTCACCAATATGGTAAAAGTACCTCTTTTTATTTGTGCTACCTCACGTGTGTTGTGAACAGCACCTTCCGGCGATGGTCAACACCTGAACAGTAATCATGTACATGACTGCAAAATGAAGGAATAATACTTTTCGAAATGGAACACCGAGACATCCGCTACCCTGTCGATGGGGAAGATGAGGTGAACTCTACAGGTCATCACTTTCGAATAGCTTTTGGAAGCGCTCTACAATACCGCAAACTCTTCTAGTTTCCATATGTTGCGATGTCTTCCACATTTTTGTCAATGAGAAACATCGCCTCTGTGTTTTATTTCTATCAGCCTGTGTTGTGGTAGCTATATAGTTTATGCCATGCGATGTTCAGCTTTCTGTGGAAGCCAGAGGATCGAAAGGTGTTAATGTCAGATTAGCAGCAGCTGACATAGACCTCTAAGTCGTGGTAGGAAAAACAAAGTGTATGGCAGTGTACACTGATTGGGTGTGCTTCAACCGGAAAATCAATGTATTAAACTGCTTATAAAGGAACAATACAGAAACCCTCTCGTGTGATTGATAGTCTGTTGGATATGGTTCTCCTTCAGTACAGGTGATGAAACTTTACAATAGTCTGTGGAAGTGACTTTGATCACGAACCACCTGCTCCAGTGGATCAATACCTGTATATTTAATAGGATCGCCACATGTGGCCAGTGCTGGAAAACAGACTGTATATGTTTTCGGTATAACAGAAGACAGGGATGTGGTAATATCTTATCAAGTTCTCTAACAGATGACATTAGTGGAGTTTTTGTAGTTCGCAAGTTTTCTCTGTTGGATGGTATAAAATACCGAAGGGGGAGAGAATGTTTGGGTGATAGCCACGAATGCACCCTGAGAGACACAGATCTCCTTTGGACTGCAGTACCTGTATGTAATTCGGAGATGTGTCGCAATGCAGTAGCAAAGTCCTCCTCCTTCCTCCATGCCATTTATGATGTTCAGTCTTCCTAATTTTTCCAACAAGAAACCATAACTGCTCATACTATCTCTTCTAATACCTTGTGTTGAAGGGGAAGCTTCGTTTGGCGCTGGCCTTACGCACTGTACATGGTTGGCGGAGCTATGACACCATGTTCCCATTTCCACCGAGTGGTCAAAACGCGCTCATGTCGCATTTACTCAGCTCGGTCCGTTTCCCCACAGGATGCAGAAGGTCTTAGATATAGCGCTCTGTGACTTCTGTACAGGTCAGACGCAAACTGGGACGATCACATAGACTAAGCTGCAGGCCAGAGACTGAGGAGCAGTTACAAGATGCAGAGCGACTGTCTATAAAACAGCACTGGTGTTTCTGCTATATGCGATCCTTAGCAGATAGGTTCAAGAAAGGTGACTCGTTTCGAGATATGAGGGTGGCACGAATATGATTCACCAGTGGCTGTAAAAATTAAAAGACGTCTCTACAGGATCCAACACAAGTAAGTGGTAGAATCGATATACTTGATCCCAAATCACAGACACCATTTCTCCCCAAGAGTCTGACACTATCAGAGACTTTTGTGTGCCTCTGTAGACTCAAGACCGCTTTTTATACTGGGTGATGGTACCATAGGCGTTATGATCGTGTTTTCAATAGCGTAGTCCTTATGCGAAATGTATGGTGTGGGCTGTGGAATCCATCTATGGTTAGCTTGAAATGCCGGTTCTCAATAGTATTCCTCGCAAAAGAACATTGTCTTCCCTTTCCAGATTCCCAGCTGTCCTACCTGTTGAGTGTAATCCGCCAACAGAAAAAAAATTACCCGTCAACCAAACTGACTCTCATGATCAATTTAATTACTTAGAATATCAAATTGATATCAACGACCTCCCGCCGGGTGGGTGGAGGACAATGCTAGGGGACCACAGAATGATTCTTGACACATGTTTCCGTTTTTTTCTTTTCTTTTCTTTTGCAGCCATATCCTTTAACTTAATTTCAATCTCCCACCTACACAGGGCGAGACAGGCTCTCACGATTTGTTTCGTAAATGCTAGTCTGATATAGCACCTCACTGGTAAAACAGGACCTGCCACAGTGTACAAAACAGCTATGTCCTCTTCAATTATAGCTTTTTGTTGTCAAATGTAGAATGAATGTGTTTTTTCCCGACATGTGGCATGAAAGATTGTCTGAAACGTTTGTATTGCACACATGCATGACAGTTTATTTATAAACGCTGAACGCGAGAGACACTCTCAGGCCGTGTAATTTGTTCAACAAGCTGAAAGAAATTACTTAATATAGATTTTTTTCTTTGTAGTTTAAATTCTCGCTATTTCTTTCGCTTTCTGATGACGGTTTCGAGAAATCGAAGACATTCTGCAGTGATTGGTAATTTTCGCAGCAAAATAGTTGAAGTTTGTTTTTCCTGATTTTACACAAGGTGGACATGTCTCTGCTGATCATTTGTGATCAGTGACGGTGCACTTCGTTGAATATCACAAAATAACGAGAAGCGAATTGTATCCTGCTGCAGAACATAAAAACTAAAACAAAATGGACCTTGCCAATTTTCGTAGAAAGAGGATATTTATCATTGTTTTCCTTTTTTAATAGTTGGTTTATTATAGGGGATGCATTGATGTTAACAAGTCCAGTATTTGAGAGTGTAGCATCGTGTTTTAGTACCTGAATAGTGTAATTTCGCTTAGTCTCCTTCCGCCGCCGAGCAGTGTCAGCAGTGCGCAAGTAGCAGCATTACTGCATTTACTAGGCAATCTTGTATTTTAATAACCGTTTAAATTTTGTCGATTTGTTTGCGCTCTCTGTAGATTAGTTCAGACGTTCTTAGCAAAACAGTTTTTACCATGGATAGGGACTGCAACTGCTGTGTTCGGATGCAGGCTGAGTTGGCATCCCTTCGCTCCCAGCTTCAGGCAGTGTTGGCTTCGGTCACACAGCTTGAGGCTGTTGCCAATGGGCATCACTGTGGGGGTCGGGATGGGGGTTTGTCGGGGACGGCCAGCTCGTCCCACGCATCCCCTGATCGGACTACGACTGTGGTTGCCCGGGATACTGCCCGCATTGAGGCTGATCCCTCACCTGTGGTAGAGTGGGAGGTCGTTTCAAGGTGTGGCAGGGGGCGAAAGACATTCCGGAGGGCTGAACGGAAAGCCTCTCCAGTTTGTCTGACGAACCGGTTTCAGGCTCTGTCTCAGGCTGATACTGATCTTCGGCCTGACATGGCTGCTTGTCCTGTTCCAAAGGTTGCCCCTCAGTCTGCAAGATCCGGGCAGTCGCAGATGGTGGGCTTACTGGTAGTTGGGAGCTCCAACGTCAGGCGCGTAATGGGGCCCCTTAGGGAAATGGCAGCAAGAGAGGGGAAGAAAACCAATGTGCACTCCGTGTGCATACCGGGGGGAGTCATTCCAGATGTGGAAAGGGTCCTTCCGGATGCCATGAAGGGTACAGGGTGCACCCATCTGCAGGTGGTCGCTCATGTCGGCACCAATGATGTGTGTCGCTATGGATCGGAGGAAATCCTCTCTGGCTTCCGGCGGCTATCTGATTTGGTGAAGACTGCCAGTCTCGCTAGCGGGATGAAAGCAGAGCTCACCATCTGCAGCATCGTCGACAGGACTGACTGCGGACCTTTGGTACAGAGCCGAGTGGAGGGTCTGAATCAGAGGCTGAGACGGTTCTGCGACCGTGTGGGCTGCAGATTCCTCGACTTGCGCCATAGGGTGGTGGGGTTTCGGGTTCCGCTGGATAGGTCAGGAGTCCACTACACGCAACAAGCGGCTACACGGGTAGCAGGGGTTGTGTGGCGTGGGCTGGGCGGTTTTTTAGGTTAGATGGCCTTGGGCAAGTACAGAAAGGGCAACAGCCTCAACGGGTGCGGGGCAAAGTCAGGACATGCGGGGAACAAGCAGCAATCGGTATTCTAATTGTCAACTGTCGAAGCTGCGTTGGTAAAGTACCGGAACTTCAAGCGCTGATAGAAAGCACCGAAGCTGAAATCGTTATAGGTACAGAAAGCTGGCTTAAGCCAGAGATAAATTCTGCCGAAATTTTTACAAAGGTACAGACGGTGTTTAGAAAGGATAGATTGCATGCAACCGGTGGTGGAGTGTTCATCGCTGTTAGTAGTAGTTTATCCTGTAGTGAAGTAGAAGTGGATAGTTCCTGTGAATTATTATGGGTGGAGGTTACACTAAACAACCGAACTAGGTTAATAATTGGCTCCTTTTACCGACCTCCCGACTCAGCAGCATTAGTGGCAGAACAACTGAGAGAAAATTTGGAATACATTTCACATAAATTTTCTCAGCATGTTATAGTCTTAGGTGGAGATTTCAATTTACCAGATATAGACTGGGACACTCAGATGTTTAGGACGGGTGGTAGGGACAGAGCATCGAGTGACATTATACTGAGTGCACTATCCGAAAATTACCTCGAGCAATTAAACAGAGAACCGACTCGTGGAGATAACATATTGGACCTACTGATAACAAACAGACCCGAAGTTTTCGAATCTGTATGTACAGAACAGGGAATCAGTGATCATAAGGCCGTTGCAGCATCCCTGAATATGGAAGTTAATAGGAATATAAAAAAAGGGAGGAAGGTTTATCTGTTTAGCAAGAGTAATAGAAGGCAGATTTCAGACTACCTAACAGATCAAAACGAAAATTTCTGTTCCGACACTGACAATGTTGAGTGTTTATGGAAAAAGTTCAAGGCAATCGTAAAATGCGTTTTAGACAGGTACGTGCCGAGTAAAACTGTGAGGGACGGGAAAAACCCACCGTGGTACAACAACAAAGTTAGGAAACTACTGCGAAAGCAAAGAGAGCTCCACTCCAAGTTTAAACGCAGCCAAAACCTCTCAGACAAACAGAAGCTAAACGATGTCAAAGTTAGCGTAAGGAGGGCTTTGCGTGAAGCGTTCATTGAATTCGAAAGTAAAATTCTATGTACCGACTTGACAGAAAATCCTAGGAAGTTCTGGTCTTACGTTAAATCAGTAAGTGGCTCGAAACAGCATATGCAGACACTACGGGATGATGACGGCATTGAAACAGAGGATGACACGCGTAAAGCTGAAATACTAAACACCTTTTTCCAAAGCTGTTTCACAGAGGAAGACCGCACTGCAGTTCCTTCTCTAAATCCTCGCACAAACGAAAAAATGGCTGACATCGAAATAAGTGTCCAAGGAATAGAAAAGCAACTGGAATCACTCAATAGAGGAAAGTCCACTGGACCTGACGGGATACCAATTCGATTCTACACAGAGTACGCGAAAGAACTTGCCCCCCTTCTAACAGCCGTGTACCGCAAGTCTCTAGAGGAACGGGGGGTTCCAAATGATTGGAAAAGAGCACAGATAGTCCCAGTCTTCAAGAAGGGTCGTCGAGCAGATGCGCAAAACTATAGACCTATATCTCTTACGTCAATCTCTTGTAGAATTTTAGAACATGTTTTTTGCTCGCGTATCATGTCATTTCTGGAAACCCAGAATCTACTATGTAGGAATCAACATGGATTCCGGAAACAGCGATCGTGTGAGACCCAACTCGCCTTATTTGTTCATGAGACCCAGAAAATATCAGATACAGGCTCCCAGGTAGATGCTATTTTTCTTGACTTCCGGAAGGCGTTCGATACAGTTCCGCACTGTCGCCTGATAAACAAAGTAAGAGCCTACGGAATATCAGACCAGCTGTGTGGCTGGATTGAAGAGTTTTTAGCAAACAGAACACAGCATGTTGTTATCAATGGAGAGACGTCTACAGACGTTAAAGTAACCTCTGGCGTGCCACAGGGGAGTGTTATGGGACCATTGCTTTTCACAATATACACTCCTGGAAATTGAAATAAGAACACCGTGAATTCATTGTCCCAGGAAGGGGAAACTTTATTGACACATTCCTGGGGTCAGATACATCACATGATCACACTGACAGAACCACAGGCACATAGACACAGGCAACAGAGCATGCACAATGTCGGCACTAGTACAGTGTATATCCACCTTTCGCAGCAATGCAGGCTGCTATTCTCCCATGGAGACGATCGTAGAGATGCTGGATGTAGTCCTGTGGAACGGCTTGCCATGCCATTTCCACCTGGCGCCTCAGTTGGACCAGCGTTCGTGCTGGACGTGCAGACCGCGTGAGACGACGCTTCATCCAGTCCCAAACATGCTCAATGGGGGACAGATCCGGAGATCTTGCTGGCCAGGGTAGTTGACTTACACCTTCTAGAGCACGTTGGGTGGCACGGGATACATGCGGACGTGCATTGTCCTGTTGGAACAGCAAGTTCCCTTGCCGGTCTAGGAATGGTAGAACGATGGGTTCGATGACGGTTTGGATGTACCGTGCACTATTCAGTGTCCCCTCGACGATCACCAGTGGTGTACGGCCAGTGTAGGAGATCGCTCCCCACACCATGATGCCGGGTGTTGGCCCTGTGTGCCTCGGTCGTATGCAGTCCTGATTGTGGCGCTCACCTGCACGGCGCCAAACACGCATACGACCATCATTGGCACCAAGGCAGAAGCGACTCTCATCGCTGAAGACGACACGTCTCCATTCGTCCCTCCATTCACGCCTGTCGCGGCACCACTGGAAGCGAGCTGTACGATGTTGGGGCGTGAGCGGAAGACGGCCTAACGGTGTGCGGGACCGTAGCCCAGCTTCATGGAGACGGTTGCGAATGGTCCTCGCCGATACCCCAGGAGCAACAGTGTCCCTAATTTGCTGGGAAGTGGCGGTGCGGTCCCCTACGGCACTGCGTAGGATCCTACGGTCTTGGCGTGCATCCGTGCGTCGCTGCGGTCCGGTCCCAGGTCGACGGGCACGTGCACCTTCCGCCGACCACTGGCGACAACATCGATGTACTGTGGAGACCTCACGCTCCACGTGTTAAGCAATTCGGCGGTACGTCCACCCGGCCTCCCGCATGCCCACTATACGCCCTCGCTCAAAGTCCGTCAACTGCACATACGGTTCACGTCCACGCTGTCGCGGCATGCTACCAGTGTTAAAGACTGCGATGGAGCTCCGTATGCCACGGCAAACTGGCTGACACTGACGGCGGCGGTGCACAAATGCTGCGCAGCTAGCGCCATTCGACGGCCAACACCGCGGTTCCTGGTGTGTCCGCTGTGCCGTGCGTGTGATCATTGCTTGTACAGCCCTCTCACAGTGTCCGGAGCAAGTATGGTGGGTCTGACACACCGGTTTCAATGTGTTCTTTTTTCCATTTCCAGGAGTGTATATAAATGACTTAGTAGATAGTGTCGGAAGTTCCATGCGGCTTTTCGCGGATGATGCTGTAGTATACAGAGAAGTTGCTGCATTAGAAAATTGTAGCGAAATACAGGAAGATCTGCAGCGGATAGGCACTTGGTGCAGGGAGTGGCAACTGACCCTTAACATAGACAAATGTAATGTATTGCGAATACATAGAAAGAAGGATCCTTTATTGTATGATTATTTGATAGCGGAACAAACACTGGTAGCAGTTACTTCTGTAAAATATCTGGGAGTATGCGTACGGAACGATTTGAAGTGGAATGATCATATAAAACTAATTGTTGGTAAGGCGGGTACCAGGTTGAGATTCATTGGGAGAGTGCTTAGAAAATGTAGTCCATCAACAAAGGAGGTGGCTTACAAAACACTCGTTCGACCTATACTTGAGTATTGCTCATCAGTGTGGGATCCGTACCAGGTCGGGTTGACGGAGGAGATAGAGAAGATCCAAAGAAGAGCGGCGCGTTTCGTCACTGGGTTATTTGGTAACCGTGATAGCGTTACGGAGATGTTTAATAAACTCAAGTGGCAGACTCTGCAAGAGAGGCGCTCTGCATCGCGGTGTAGCTTGCTCGCCAGGTTTCGAGAGGGTGCGTTTCTGGATGAGGTATCGAATATATTGCTTCCCCCTACTTATACTTCCCGAGGAGATCACGAATGTAAAATTAGAGAGATTAGAGCGCGCACGGAGGCTTTCAGACAGTCGTTCTTCCCGCGAACCATACGCGACTGGAACAGGAAAGGGAGGTAATGACAGTGGCACGTAAAGTGCCCTCCGCCACACACCGTTGGGTGGCTTGCGGAGTATCAATGTAGATGTAGATGTAGATGCTCGGAACCGCGTGGTGGCTGAGTTCCCTAAGAGGTCACGGCTGGCTCTTTAGACAAACAACCCTCATTTGCTATAACACTCATTTATCACGGTTTTGTTCTGAGCGATGCTGACGTCGCGCTGTGTACTGAAGGCAGTGCGGTGTGAGGCTGTGCTCGCTTTAGGCGGAAGGGACTTCCTGTTTCACAAGCAGCCGACTTTTGAAAATCCATCTGGAGCGTTCTCCGGAGGGGTGGGGTTGTGCTGGTAAATTACCCTTTTGTGTTGTCTAGACCACCGGCTCAAGGCAGGCCGCTTGCAGCGAGTGACCGCGAAGGGTAGAGGTAATAGAACGCCTGGTGTGGCTAGCAGCTGAAGAGGGGTGGTAGCGGGGGTGCAAAAAAACTATGAGACGGTCGGCAGAGCATCTGGCCGTTTGAGAAAGCCTGTGTCCTTCCTGTAGGTGAATGGTGGGAGGGAGAGGGGAGGGGGTGGCGTGAGGGGAGGTGAGAGGGATTCAGTTTTCGGCAGTTTGTGATTGTACATCGAGGAGGATGCATGTTCAACTGTTGTCCCCGTGCAGTCTCATAGGACGACGATTTTCGCCAGTACATGTGTTGCATTATGACCTGTTCATTACGAGTGCTGGTATTTTTTCACGATATTTTGGAAGTGTAATTAGAACTGTGACACATTTTTTTCCATCAGTTGTGATAGCGTTTATTGGCTTCAATTACCTGAGTTATAGGGTGGTTATCTCGGCAGGCATCTGTAGGAACTCTGACGTAAAACAGTGATGGATACTGTGTGCTTACAGTTGTTGTTGTTGATGTGGTCTTCAGTCCTGAGACTGGTTTGATGCAGCTCTCCATGCTACTCTATCCTCTGCAAGCTTCTTCATCTCCCCGTACTTACTGCAACGTACATCCTTCTGAATCTGCTTAGTGTATTCATCTCTTGGTCTCCCTCTACGATTTTTACCCTCCACGCTGCCCTCCAATACTAAATTTGTGATCCCTTGATGCCTCAGAACATGTCCTACCAACCGGTCCCTTCTTCTTGTCAAGTTGTGCCACAAACTCCTCTTCTCCCCAATTCTATTCAATCCCTCCTCATTACTTATGCGATCTACTCATCTAATCTTCAGCATTTTTTCTGTAGCACCACATTTCGAAAGCTTCTATAGTCTTCTTGTCCAAACTATTTATCGTCCATCTTTCACTTCCATACATGGCTTCACTCCATACAAATACTTTCAGAAACGATTTCCTGACACTTAAATCAATACTCGATGTTAACAAATTTCTCTTCTTCAGAAACGCTTTCCTTGCCATTGCCAGTCTACATTTTATATCCTCTCTACTTCGGCCATCATCAGTTATTTTGCTCCCCAAATAGCAAAACTCCTTTACTACTTTAAGTGTCTCATTTCCTAATCTAATTCCCTCAGCATCACCCGACTTAATTCGACTACATTCCATTATCCTCGTTTTTCTTTTGTTGATGTTCATCTTATAACCTCCTTTCAAGACACTGTCCATTCCGTTCAACTGTTCTTCCAAGTCCTTTGCTGTCTCTGACAGAATTACAAAGTCATCGGCGAACCTCAACGTTTTTATTTCTTCTCCTTTGACTTTAATACCTACTCCAAATTTTTCCTTTGTTTCCTTCACTGCTTGCTCAATATACAGATTGAATAACATCGGGGAGAGGCTACAAACCTGTCTCACTCCCTTCCCAACAGTTCCTTCCCTTTCATGCCCCTCGACTGTTATAACTGCCATCTGGTTTCTGTACAAATTGTAAATAGCCTTTCGCTCCCTGTATTTTACACCTGCCACCTTTAGAATTTGAAAGAGAGTATTCCAGTCAACATTGTCAAAAGCTTTCTCTAAGTCTACAAATGCTAGAAATGTAGGTTTGCCTTTCCTTAAGCTATTTTCTAAGATAAGTCGTAGGGTCAGTATTGCCTCGTGTTCCAACATTTCTGCGGAATCCAAACTGATCTTCCCCGAGGTCGACTTCTACTAGTTTTTCCATTCGTCTGTAAAGAATTCGCGTTAGTATTTTGCAGCTGTGACTTATTAAACTGATAGTTCGGTAATTTTCACATCTGTCAACACCTGCTTTCTTTGGGATTTGAATTATTATATTGATTGGATGGGTGGATCACATAACTAATGAGGAGGTATTGAATAGAATTGGGGAGGAGTTTGTGGCACAACTTGACAAGAAGAAGGGACCGGTTGGTAGGACATGTTCTGAGGCATGAAGGGATCACAAAATTTAGCGTTGGAGGGCAGCGTGGAGGGTAAAAATCGTAGAGGGAGACCAAGAGATGAATACAATATGCAGATTCAGAAGGATGTAGGTTGCAGTAAGTACTGGGAGATGAAGAAGCTTGCACAGGATAGAGTAGCATGGAGAGCTGCATCAAACCAGTCTCAGGACTCAAGATAACAACAACAACAACACATTCTTCTTGAAGTCTGAGGGTATTTCGCCTGTCTCATACATCTTGCTCACCAGATGGTAGAGTTTTGTCAGGACTGGCTCTCCCAAGGCCGTCAGTAGTTCTAATGGAATGTTGTCTACTCCCGGGGCCTTGTTACGACTCAGGTCTTTCAGTGCTCTGTCAAACTCGTCACGCAGTATCGTATCTCCCATTTCATCTTCATCTACATCCTCTTCCATTTCCATAATATTGTCCTCAAGTGCATCGCCCTTGTATAGACCCTCTATATACTCCTCCCACCTTTCTGCTTTCCCTTCTTTGCTTGGAACTGGGTTTCCATCTGAGCTCTTGATATTCATAAAAGTGGCTCTCTTTTCTCCAAAGGTCTCTTTTATTTTCCTGTAGGCAGTATCTATCTTACCCCTAGTGAGATAAGCCTCTACATCCTTACATTTGTCCTCTAGCCATCGCTGCTTAGCCATTTTGCACTTCCTGTCGATCTCATTTTTGAGACGTTTGTATTCCTTCTTGCCTGCTTCATTTACTGCGTTTTTATATTTTCTCCTTTCATCAATTAAATTCAATATTTCTTCTGTTACCCAAGGATTTCTACTAGCCCTCGTCTTTTTACCTACATGATCCTCTGCTGCCTTCACTATTTTATCCCGCAGAGCTACCCATTCTTCTTCTACTGTATTTCTTTCCCCCATTCCTGTCAATTGTTCCCTTATGCTCTCCCTGAAACTCTGTACAACCTCTGGTTCTTTCAGTTTATCCAGGTCCCATTTCCTTAAATTCCCACCTTTTTGCAGGTGCTTTTTAAACTCCTCTCTGTCCAACATCAGCATCACGTCAGTTGAACGTATTTCCCATCACTAGTTTCGAGCGGTATTGTGAAATTTTTTTCCCAACAGGATAACCCCATTGAGTAGTATCGTCAATTCTTGAGCCGTATTACGATTTAAGACCATCCTTGTGTAGCGCTATGCGTATAGTTGTGTAATTAGGTTGGATCTTTACGATGAATTACGTAATTAGGATCGATCTTAGCGTCAGTTTCCCGACCAAAAGAAATAAAGTACAGTAACCTAACCTTCCTCTCCTGCATCTGGACACAGCTTTCATGTGTTGGGTGGGGGGGGGGGGGGTGCACTTGGGTTTTCCATCAAGTAGAATCAGGGTTCGAGTCCTGGAAATGACACCGCTATTTTTAATTTCCCATCAAACCCAAGCGCCTCTGGTAGTATAATAGTGTTATGGGGGTGCACTTGGGCTTTCTATCCAGGAGGACAAGGGTTCGAGTCCCAGAAAGGGTACCGCCAATTCGTGGGTGGAGGATGAGGTAGGATGTCAGCACAGTCCTGGGACAAAAAAATTCCCGCCAAAATTCGAAATACCCGCCAATAGGGTAGTTTGCGGAGGGGGAGGAGGGAGGGATTGGGCTGGGGCCCACATGCAGGTTGAGAAAAACACGTGAAGTCAAACTTCCTGACAGATTAAAACTGTGTGCCGGACCGAGACTCGAACTCGGGACCTCTGCCTTTCGCGGGCAAGTGCTCTACCAACTGAGCTACCCAAGCACGACTCACGGCCCGTCCTCACAACCTTACTTCTGACCAGTACCTCGTCTCCTACCTTCCAAACTTAACAGAAGCCCTCCTGCGAACCTGAGTCATCTGAGGGTTGGAGTGGGCGTGGTCGGGGGCGGGTGTGGTCGGAGGTGGGGTTGATTAATTGATCAATTTAATTAATTTGCATATCAATTTGACATGAAAATTGCACCTGTAACGCCATCTCCCTACTACTCGCATTTACCATGACATCAGCATATCCCACACCCTACATTTATATTCTGCAAGCAACGTTACGGAGCTTGGCGGAAGTTACTTCAGGTAACACATAGATTTCTCCTTTTCACTGTTGCATTCGGGAATGGTGCTTGAAAAGAACAACTGTCATGGTCATTTCGCGAGACATATGTGGGAGGAAGCAATATGTTGCTCAACACTTTTTAGAACGCACGCTCTCGAAATTGCGACAGCGTAGCCTACTTCTCCATGATCCACAACGTCTATGCCTCCATAACGCTCTCGCCTATACTAAACGATCCCGTGACTAAGCTCACCGCTCTGCTTTGGATCTTCTGTATCTTTTTTATTAATCCAAACTGGTAAAGGGTCCTAAACCGATGGGCGATACTCAGGAATCAGTGTTAAAAGCGTTCATCAATCCCCTTCTTCCGTTGATAAGATACATTTCCTTAGGATTCTTCCAATGAATTTCAGTCTGACATCTGCTTTCCATACAACTAATTTTTTAATGACATTCTACTTTAGTTCGTTCCGGACGGTTATTCTTAGGTAATTTACAGTTATTTCTGCGTCCAGTGATTTATCAGCACTAGCGAAATCGAAAGTGATTAATCTATTCCGCTACTTACGCGCGATGGCTTACATTTATTTACATTTAGAGTCAACAGCCAGTCCCTGCACGAATCGTCGATGATCCGCCGGTCTTCCTGTATTTCACTGCAGACTTCTGTATTACAATCTGCCTATAGGCAGCAACGTCCACCGAAGCTGCTTAGAGCTTTCGATATTATCCATTCGATCACCTATGTATATTGCAAACAACAATGAGCCCGTAACACCTTTCGGATCCTCCCGAAATTACCTCTGCATCTGTCGATTTCGCCCCCTTGAAAACAACGTGTTGAGTTCTAATTCTGAATTCAGACACAAATCCTGTCCGATATTGGAAAAGCTCGTGTTTTCGTTACTAACCGACAGTGTGGAACTGTATCGAATACCTTGAGGAAATCAAGGAGTACCGCCTCATGGACGAACAGAGCGAAATGCATTTCGCAAGATCCCTGTTTAAGCCAGTCTCATAAAGTGAGGAGCTGTAACGCATGAAGTTGTTATGGCCTTTAAATCGTATAACAAGCTGAGCTCGAAGATGCGCTCTTCCGTATATGAATGCATGGAGTTCAGTTACTAGTTAATAGATGCCTCTCAAATGTATTTTAAAACGAAGCACAGGCCATGTGTGTTATGTGGTAGCTGATTTTAGTAAACAACCACCTTGGCGAAGGGTGAGTATCTCGTGGTGATGATGAGCAGGGTACAGCAACTGCTGGAGAGCGCACAGCTACCTGAGAACTCTGTTCACGGGCGACCGTCAACGAGTACCGTCATTATGAGATTTCACGCAAAACAATGGACTAATTTCTCAATTTAGATACCCACAGATCAGAAGAAAAATAACGTAATAAAAAAGTGTGATATGTTCTACTGAAGAGGAAAACGACGTGTAAGTGCATGCCAGTGTGAAAAGGTGGTAATGCTGCACATTTGGAAGACGGTTTTGAGGTCTACCATTTCCAACTATCATACTACTGATACATAAAACGGTCGCACTGGAAAGCCACGCATGTGTTTCAAATGGTTACCCGGAACCAAAAAAATAATTAAGAGGTGGACACGCCTTTAAGACCGAAGCTGAATTACTATGCACAAATGGATTAACTAAGATGAAGAATTTATGGCCCTAGCTGTGGATCCTAAAGCAGAATTGCATAATGTTAAAAAATGAGATTAACTGAAGATGTTAACACAAACCAATTTTAAATGAACATATTAATTTATTCAGTTACGCCACATGCATGAAACACATCTGACTATTTAACAACCTCAGTTAGTATTACAAAGCTGCACTGAGTGGATTACACCGAGTGAAGCTACTGACTCTCGAGAGTTACTTGAAAGGCTTGAGAAGTTGTCCTTTAGACGCAATTGGCTTTCTAAAAAGTACCTGTGGACTTCTAACTAAACGAACACAGTGACTGTTGGTCTGGCTGTTGGTCTGAGAGACGCATGCATCTAACAAAGCACTGCTGCACTTCAGGCAGATAACTGCAATGATATGACTAAATTCTAACAGAGGGCTGTCCTAAGATTTGGTGCTGCTAATAATGCTCACCGTCAATTATCAGCACGAGGCGTGCAGAGTGTTGCCATTGCAACTGTCTCCCTGAAATATGGGATGGGGGACGCGGTTCTGCCGATACGAACACTGGACGTCAGACGAACTCCCATTCGCCGTTGTCTCCGACTCTGGACGAACTCTTCCACGTGCACTCCCTGCTATCCCCGAACGAACCGTACAACGTGCTCTTTCCTTCCCACGACCACCGATCGCTATATAAGAACACTCATCCGCCAATGGCACGACTGCTCTTCTGCAAAAGTTCCTACAAGAAAAACGCATTGTATTAAAATTTCTATACTTTTCCACCCATCCAGCTTTCCCAAAAAGCTTATCTCTGTAATTCATCTTCCTGACGTCACAAACATTTTTACCAATCATGCGTTTTCATTCCCCCAGGTGGCCTCAAATCAGAGGTCCTCAGACAGCAAAAAACTGCACACGAGGCTAGGCTTTATTTTGCGACATGTCGTGTTTCATTAGGAAAGCACTAGTCTGTTATGTGCTGAAGGCACTCTTCAGAACACAGCAAAGGGCTCGTACCCGCTGATAAAACTTCCTCTCCTCGGCACTAGTCAGCCGCTAGTCTGGAGACAAGTCATAAACAAATAATACCAGTGGTCCCCCGGGGTTCGCCTGGCGATGCAACTTGCACGGAGACAACTACCTACCCTGTGCAAATGCCAATAGTTTGCTGACTGTTCGGGGCCGTTTTCTTCTTTATGTGCGACATTGTTTTGCCTGTCCCTGATCAAAATGGCTCTGAGCACTATAGGACTTAACTTCTGAGGTCATCAGTCCCCTAGAACTTAGCAACTACTTAAACCTACCTAACCTAAGGACATCACACACATCCATGCCCGAGGTAGGATTCGAACCTGCGACTGTAGCGGTCGCGCAGTTCCAGACTGTAGCGCCTAGAACCGCTCGGCCACTCCTGCCGGCTGTCCCTGATCCAATGTGCATCGCATTCCCAAGCACCGTCAGAAAGCAGTCACTACAGTCCAGTTCTCTTTTATAAGCCATTATAGTAATTTTCTGCCTCCACATTACCCTGTTATTAGATTGTAATTCTCATATTAAATGAAAAGGGACATGCCAAATGACTTGCCGCTCTTCAGCACTAGCAGATGTGTATTAAATCTGATGTCACAGCATCCAGTAGGGTATTTAAATATGATGTCATTGGGTTAAGGAATCGGTGCTGATTTTACATTTTCGTTCCCGAAAAACGTCATACAGCGTGAGCAGAAATCATCCCCAATAAATCTACAAAGGGCAGACGACAGCGATGGAGCGTGTAGTTACGTCCATGTGTCCAACGACTCTTCTTGAAAACGGGAATGAGCTGCGCTTTCTCCAATCACTCCAGCGATCTACGCCAAACTGCTGCTAGAAGGATCCAAGTGACTTTCTGCTGTTGAGCGATTTTAGTCCATTTCTTATTTCTCAGTTAATTACCTCAACATATTTAATGAGAAGATCTCGAGCTAACAGTTTTCTGCGCCTCTCTGACGGCCAGGTGGTAGCAGCGGCGGTGACCTTGATCCGCGCCGGGATCAGTGGCTGTGGCCGGTAATCGGACGCCGCTTTCGCATGGAGCAGAGCGGCGAGGGCCCGGCGTGCGTCTGCCACGCATGGACAATGGGCGAGCGGCGGCGACGACCCGCATCAGAATGCGCCGCCCTGCCGGAATACGAACGCGCCGGGCGGCTGGGTCGCGCTGGCACCGGCCGCGAATAATTCACCGCTTGGCGCGCCGAGCCGGGCCCGCGCTCGTGCGTGAGCGGCGATAATGCCTGCCTGTCAGCGGCCGCGAGCAACGTCCGTCAGCGCGGTGCACACCTCTGCAGTCTCTCTGCTTCCCTTTCTGTCCACGTCTTTACTGTAGCCAGTCTCGCAACTTTCGTCACCATAAACGCAATGTACCATAAGGCAGGAAAGCCGTGCTCATCTATCTGCTATTTATTTATTGAGTTCCGTGGGACCAAGTGAGCCAACGTTACGAGACTGATTCAGGTTAAAACCTTAAGAGTTCCATAAAAGTTGTGGATTGAGTTGGTAGATGGCAGTAATGTTCACTGAGGTCCAGAAAGTGACCAACAGGTGACAATGAGATGCTGCATCGAAGGAGAAGGCAGCAGCCTCCATATAGAGATGACCGCCCCACTGTCAACATGCACCGCGATCGAGCAGCGACAAGTGATGCCTTTTCTTGTGAAATTGTGTAACTGTGTCAAACCAATCGAAATTCATCGCAGAATGACAACACAGGCGGTGATTCGTGTTTGTCGTTGCAGTAAGTGTACGAGTGGTGTAGAGAGTTTAAAACCGGTGGATCACCTGTGGGGGGTGCCCCAAGACCAGGGCAGGCTCATCACGAAGTGACGGACGAGAACATTGCATTAGAGGAGGGGCTTGTAAAGGAGAACAAACGCGTAACGCTAAACAAAATAGCAACAAGTCTGAAGATTAGTATAAGATCACTGCAGAATACTGTTCGCTATCTAATGAACTTCCGTAAGGTGTCTGCAAGATGGGTGCCATGCCAGTTGATTTCCGAATTGAAATACCAGCGCGTCGATGCCTGAGAAGAACTTTTGCATCATTTCCATTTTAAACGTGACACATTTCTGGGAAAAATTGTTGCAGGCAATGAGACTTGGGTCCACTATCATCAACCAGAAACAAAAAGATCAAGCAAGCCATGGCACCAAAGCTAATTACACAAAAATAAAAAAAACTTACGTACTCAAACGTCTGCTGGAGGTGCCATAATCATTCTCTTCTGGGATTCAAATGGTATTATTTCGGAACACTACATGGACGGGGGAGTGATGGTAAGTGGTACTTCATATTCAAACATGCTTAAAAATCGACTTCCTCCTGCAATCAGTGGTAAACAACGAGGACTTCACAGTTCAGGAGTACTACAGCAAGGCAATGCCCGACTGCATGCAGCCCGTGACAGTTGAGACCATTCAGCAACTTGAATCTGACTGTCTGATACGTCCTCCTCATTCACCAGAGCTCGCTCCTAACGACTTACATCTCCTCAGTGCACTCAAAGAAGTAACGAGAGGCAGGCATTTCGGAAGTGACGAAGCAGTGAAAACCGTCTACACACACGACCAAAATAACTCTTTTATCTTGGCATGTATGCACTTCCGAAGTGGTGGAATACGTGCAGTCAATGTCAGGGAGACTACGACGAAACATGACATATAAGTTTTATGTTCACTGTTACAATTAAAAATATTATAGCACTTTTAACGTTTTCATTTGAATCATCTTTGCACATTGTCATGGAAAGAATCATACATGAATTATATAACAGCATATTAAATTCCTTGTAATTGAGGACTAGTACATACTGGTACCACAAAAAGAAGTGTTAACACATGTCTTTAAGAGGCTTTACTGTCTGGGTTAAATAGGCCGTAGCAGAACATGTGTATACCAAGAGGGTAATCATGAATCCAGTGAGACGAGCATCATATCGAAAACAACGCATTATCATGCTTGCATGCATGGTGAGGCTGTTTAGATATACCAACACCATAATAAATTTCACAGGAGTGAGGAAGGTGTCAAATTAGATAGAATATAGGTGTCGAATTTGCACCGACAGAATGGCGATCGATTATTTTCAATCCAGAACGGTGGTACTAACAGACAGTCTCGTAGCTGGCGTGACGTGATGGACTGTGGTTCTTCTACACTAGCTAAATATTCCACGCTCCTTAGAATTCCGATTGCAGCTCGGCGCTTCACTTCCAAGGATTTTGCCCACAGCAGGCGACAAAATGTTAGGAGAAACTTTTACATATCGACCATGGTCTGTCAGCTCGGAAGTTTCAAGCGAAAAATAGTACACAGATTACGGAATGATGATCAGGAAATTTATAAACTTTATGCATGAAACACAAAAAACATAGTGATGACTTGTTGGATGTGAGGTCCGCCATTTATGCAAAACACCGTTTTTTCTCAGTACCCAGACATGTTTTGGCACCACTGTGCCATTATCAGTGGGTTTTCGTTTTTATTTATTCTGCAATGTGAACATTTTTGTTAAGTGATTATAAAATTATGTGCATCTTTAGCTCAAACAGATCGTTTCTTTTTGTAAATACCTTTACATTTGGTGTGCAAGATATTCAGAACATCTCAGAGCTTTAAAAAGCAACAGCTCCCATAGCACATTTGCTGACCACCTTGTAGACAACAATCACCACCCAACCACAATAGAAACAGACTTAAGAATACTAAAACCCAGCCACAGCCCATACAGAAAACCGACCATTGAGGAAAACTTCCATATACAGAAGGCAACAGCATAAGGAAAACAGATCTTAAATGAATACACTACACTCTGCAAGGGCACACTATTTAAGACATTAAAGGAACTTTACAAATAAAAACAGCACAAACAGATGAAGTCTACACACACACACACACACACACACACACACACACACACACACACACACATACACAGATGAAAAAAAAGGTACACTAAAATCTGCAAAGACGCACCATTTACACACAAAAGGAATACCATATGAAAGACAACACACACAGCTAAGAAGCGCACACAAAACACACACACACACACACACACAAAGATAAAATGCAAACAAAATTCTAATTTGGCGCCGAACTCTCTGGTGAACAAATGAATACTGCCTGGGCTGGGACACACAACAAACCACAATCACCCTGTGGTTTGGTGAGGTGAAAAGTGTTTTTACTACGTTATTTGTGGAAAATACTTGTTATAGTTACGTGTGCATCACAATAACTCAGCATCTACATCTACATGGATACTCTGCAAATCACATTTAAGTGCCTGGCAGAGGGTGCGGAGAATGGAGGTGCTTGCCACACGAAAACGTAAGTAAAAAAGGAATGTAGGCGCGTAAACATCACGACAAACTAAATTACATTCTAGGAGATAGGTTAAGTCCCAGCAAAAAACTTTCTCATAACATCGTTTAGTTGCAGATAACAAGCTAACTGTAGTAATTAACACACAAGTGATCCAGGAAATTCATGCACACCAAATGTAAAGGTATTTACAAAAAGAAACGATCTGTTGTTTGAACAAAAAATGCAAAAAAATTATAATCATTTAACAACAATGTTCACATTGCAGAATAAATAAAAACGAAAACCCACTGAAGATGGCACAGTGGTGCCAAAACATGTTTGGGTATTGAGAAAAACGGTGTTTTGCATAACTGGCGGTCCTCACATACAACAATACTCTAATACAAATAGGATGCATCGAATTAAAAAAAAACTACCCCATACATGTCAAGAATATCGATTTAATTAATTTGCATAAATTTTTTATATCAACATGGTGTTAGCGGTACAATAGTTAAGGGGGTGGTGTGTGTGAGTGGGTGACATGGAGCAGAACAGCAGGTTAAGTGCAGAACACTAAGTGAATCTGAATAATTTTTATGTAAAACGTGAACTATGACGATGTTATTACCAAATGCGTTCAAGCTTTCCTTGCCTGCCGAGGGCAAATACTGGTAGAGATCCATCAAAGAATGAGGAACGTGTTTGGGGCAGCATGTCTGTCGAAAATCACCGTTGTGGAATGGTGCGCCAAGTTTCGTGCTGGTTGCGATTCGACGCAGGACGGCGGTCGATCTGAAAGAAATCGGCAGTTACGCCAACTTAAGTGACTGACCCCCGAGCACCCGCCCTATAGTCCTGATTTCTGCCAATGCGATTATAAGGTCTTCGTCCCTTAAACATAGCCTTGAAAGGACAATGATTTCTGTCGGACAAGGATGTGCAGCAGGCAGTTACGGGAAGCAGGACACAGTGTTTTGTCAGACGGGCATCTTCAGCTTTGTGCGTTGGCGAGATGATTGCCTCAGTGAACGTGGCGGTTATGTCAGTGAGTGTACATAGGACATAGAACAAACATGCAGAAACTTCAAAACAAGATATTCAGAACATCTCAGAGCTTTAAAAAGCAACAGCTCCCATAGCACATTTGCTGACCACCTTGTAGCAACAATCACCACCCAACCACAATAGAAACAGACTTAAGAATACTAAAACCCAGCCACAGCCTATACAGCAAGCTGACCATTGAGGAAAACTTTATACTTTACAAATAAAAACACCACAAACAGATAAAATCTACACACATACACACACACACACACACACACACACACACACACACACACACACAGATAAAATGCAAACAAAATTCAAATTTGACTCCGAACTCTCTGGTGAACAAATGAACACTGACTGGGCTGGGACACATAACAAACCACAATCACACTGTGTTCTGGTGAAGTGACAAGTGTTTTACTACGTTATTTGTGGAAAATACTTGTTATAGTTAGTGTGCATCACAACACCTCAGCATGATGCGGAGAATGGAGGTTCAAAAAATGGTTCAAATGGCTCTGAGCACTGTGGGACTTAACAGCTGTGGTCATCAGTCCCCTAGAACTTAGAACTACTTAAACCTAACTAACCTAAGGACATCACATACATCCATGCCCGAGGCAGGATTCGAACCTGCGACCGTAGCAGTCGCACGAGAATGGAGGTGCTTGCCACACTAAAACGTAAGTAAAAACGAAAATAGGCGCGAAAACATCGCGAAAAAATAAATACATTCTAGAAGATAGGTTAACTCCCAGTAAAAAACTTTCTCGTCAACATCGTTTGGTTGCAGATGACAAGCTACCTGTAGTAATTAACACACAAGTGATCCAGAAAATTCATGCAGCTCAAATGTTAAGGTATTTACAAAAAGAAACGATCTGTTGTTTGAACTAAAGATGCACATAGTTTCATAATCACTTAACAAAAATGTTCACGTTGCAGAATAAATAAAAACGAAAACCCACTGGTGATGGCAGAGTGGTGCCGAAACACGTTTGGGTACCGATAAAAACTGTGTTTTGCATAACTGGCGGACCTCACATCCAAGAATTTTAACTGAAACCACGGCCAATATAAGGAGCTGCAAAACATAATGATGAAAATGGTTCAAATGGCTCTGAGCACTATGGGACTTAACAGCTATGGTCATCAGTCCCCTAGAACTTAGAACTACTTAAACCTAACTAACCTAAGGACAGCACACAACACCCAGCCATCACGAGGCAGAGAAAATCCCTGACCCCGCCGGGAATCGAACCCGGGAACCCGGGCGTGGGAAGCGAGAACGCTACCGCACGACCACGAGATGCGGGCAATGAATATGGTGATGACTATATGCTGAGGTGACAAAAGTCATGGAACAGCGATATGCACATATACAGATGGCGGTATTATCGCGTACACAAGGTATAAAAGGGCTTGCGTTGACGGAGCAGCCGTTTGTAATCAGGCGATTCGTGTGAAAAGGTTTCCGATGTCATTATAGCTGCACGACAGGAATTAACGGACTTTGAATATGGGGTAGTAGTTGGAGCTAGTCGCATGTGACATTCCATTTCTGAAATCGTTATGGAATTCAGTATTCCATGACTCACAGTGTCAAGAGTGTGCCGAGAATACCAAATTTCAGGCATTACTTCACCACAGACAAATGAGTGGCAGACAGCTTTCACTTAATGTCCGAGGGCAGCATCGTTTGTGTACAGTTGTCAGTGCTAACAGGCAAGCAAAACTGTATGAAATAGTTACAGAAATTAATGTGGGACATACGACGAACGTATCCATTAGGACAGCGAGGCGAAATTTGGCATTAACGGGCTATGTAGCAGACGACTGACGCGAATGTCTTTGCTAACAGCACCACATCGCCTGCAGCGCCTCTCCTGGGTTGGCCCCTATATGATCGGAAAACAGTGGTCTGGTCAGGTGAGTCCCGATTTCAGTTGGTAAGAGCTCATGGTAGGGTTCGAGTGTGGCGTAGACCCAACAAGCCATGGACCCAACTTGTCAACAAGACACTGTGCAAGCTGGTGATGGCTCCATAATGGTGTGGCCTGTGTTTACTTGGAATGGACTGGGTCCTCTTGGATATTTGGCTACTTGGAGACCATGTGCAGCCATTTATGGACTCCATTTTGCCAAACAATGCTTGAATTTTTATGAACGATAATGCGCCATTTCATTGGGACACAATTATTCATTTATTTGAAGAACATTCTGGACAATTCGAGCATATGGCTCGACCATCCAGATCGCCCGTCATGAATCTTATCGAACATTCATGGGACATAATCGAGAGGTCAGTTCGTGCACAAAATCCTGCACTGGTAACACTTTTGTTATTATGGATAACTTTAGAGACGATATGACTCAATATTTCTGCAAGGGACTTCCAACGACTTGTTGAGTCCGTGTCACATCGAGCTGCTGCACTACACTAGGCAAAAAGAGGTCTGACATGATATTAGGCGGTAAGCCATGACTTTTATCACCTTAGAAAAGAAGTCATTAACACATTACAGAGAAAAAGTTTCAATTGCTACAAAGAACCCCTGTACAAATTAGAAGGATTGTACCATAAGGAAATATTTTAAGTTGGACTTGAATAATTTGGGTTCATTACTCAATTTTTGTCAGTTCTGCTGGAAACCTACTGGAAAGGAAATCTGCTGAACAGTGCAAATTTTTTTTGTACAATCCTTAATGAGGTGTTATCCAAGGGCATATGGTGTTTCAGCTAGCGTTATCTAAATGAATGTTGCAGTTTCTGCCGAATGAGTCAATACTGTCAATAACAAATCCCATGGTGGCGTATACGTTCAGGGATGGACACCTGAACAACTTCCTGCAAAAAATTCCTGAACTGACACCAAAGATCAGTCACACCGCCCTTTTCTGGACTACGAATGTTCTTGGTGAGTGCACAGAGTTGCCCTACAATATTACAGAATACGAGTGATAGAGCAAAATTAAGGGAAGAAAACGATAGAGCGAAAGTAAGGCAAGAAAATAAGCCTTCGCGTTTATTATTCGTATGTCGAAGATAGTAGCATTAAGTGTCTGCCCAACATCTTGAATGTGATACTACAAGGAATTCTTCCATTTGACCTCCAACCCAAAGAATTGTTGCACCACAGTTCCATCTGGGAAAGTGGATGGCTCTTGTTGTAGACTCGGCAAAACGACTTCACAAGGAGGGTGTCGCAAGACACCCCAGTAATTACGCGCACTGGTATAAGAACACATTTCAGCACGCTCACCGTCTGCGGCTTGTGAAAGCAGACGTTATGACACAGTTATAGTACCGCTAGCACTGTGGTGTTACTGATATAATGGGAAAACTTGAGCAATGTTGTCAAACATTAGCAACTAGTAAAGTCATAAAAAGATCAAAACCAATTGCAAAATAATGTAGACAAGATGTTTGCGGTGCAAAAAGTGGCAGTTGACTAACTAATGAAAAGTGTCGTGCCATTCACACGACTGCTAAAAGGAATTCATTAAATTTCAGTTACAGAATATATCATCCATATCTAAATGCTATCAGTTCAACTAAATACGTAAGGACTACAATTCTGAACATATTAAATTCCAATCAATAATCACACAGAAAATGTTGGTAGTGGGGTAAGGTGGCTCCGACTAAAATTTTTATATATTATTTTGCAATCAAATTAATTAATGATCAATTAATTATCCTACCCCCACATGACGTGTTTTCCTCAGCCGGCACGTGGGTCCCTCACCGTTCCCCTCCCCTCCCTCTCCCCCACCTACCCCATTGACATAATTTCGAATTTTGGGGGAATTTCGAATGTTTGGCCAATTTCGATTTTGGGAAAATTTCGAATTTTGGCAGGTATTACGAATTTTCACGGACGTTTCAAAACACATGAGAATTTTTGCGTCCCGGGGCTGTCCTGACGTTCCAACCCCACCCCCTCCCACAGAAATTAGAGGGAAATACAAAATGGCGGTGCTCTTTCCGCGACTCAAACCACAGTCCTCCTGGAGGGAAAGCCCCAGTGCACTCCCCAACACAGTTATACCACCAGAGTCGCTTGAAATTGGCAGTAGCCAACAGAAATGCAGCGTCCAATCACATCAGGGATATAAAGGGGGCCCAGCAGCTCCGCAGCGTCGATTGCAGTCAGCATGAAGAGCCAACTGCGATCTTCCAGCACCGCCCAGCTGCAGCAGCAGCAGAATAGGAAGAGTAAATTCCCGTTGCTTAATGTCTGTGTTTACTGTTGCATGAGGAAGGTGAGTCTTTGACCTTATATCATCGCTTGTGATAGTTTTTCTTCTTTGCTCATCAGTGGATGCGACGTCCTCTAGCCAGTCGGGGTCTGCAGCAGCGACATGTCCCAGGCCGTTGGGACCCGCAGTAGCGGCAGCACCATGGGACCCTGTCGCGCACATGGTCAGCTTGATGGAGCAGTACAATGAGCTGTTCTTGTCGCCTGAAGACACCCAGCCAGCCCCTGACTCTCTGGAGTGCTCTGGGGTTCCTAATCAGCATGACGCAGGTCGGTACTGGACCGCATCATACTCCTCGTCGCAGAATATTCCAGTGACACTGCATGGACAAAGTGAGGATGTAGTGGATGAGAAGATACCAATTAAGCCCTGTGCACCACTACTGTTCACTTCAGTGTATAATCCTTGTGATGTTGTGTAGTTTCTTATTTGTATGTTGCACAGATCACGCCTACCATCTCTCGCTATGATGTGCGTCTAGTTTACTTTAATGTGTAATATGGCAACATGCTGTTCACCGGACATGATGATGTTTCTAGTGTAGGGAAATGCAGGAAGACGTGCACGGGATCGACAATAATGCAGTTAGCGGCAGTCGACTCTCGACGTAAATAAATATAATATACTCTGCGTAATTAGGTAGAAAGATCCATTACCGCTCAATTACACCATTGAATATAAACCTTCATCTACACCACTCGCCACAAGCCACTTTAAAAGTGTGTAGCGAAAGGTACTTCTGGAGTCACTAACTGATCCTCCCTCCCCTGTTCCACTCGCGAATGGTGCGTGGGAAGAACGAAGAGCCAACCGCGATCTTTCAGCGTCGCCCAGCTGCAGCAGCAACAGAATAGGAAGAAGCTACTGAATCATCTCGCGTGGTCTTTTCGCGAGATGTATGTGGGAGGATGTAACATGTTGTCCGACTCTTCCTGGAAAGTGCTCTCTCGAAATTTCGGTAGTAAGTCTCGTCCTGCTGTACAAAGCCTCTCTTGTAACTTCCGCCACTGTAGTTTGCTGAGTAACTCTGTAACGTCCTCGCGCCGACTAAACGATCCCGTGATGAAACATGTCGCTCTTTGTTGGATCTTCTCTGTCTCTTCTATGGTAAGGATCCCAGACTGATGAACAATACTCAAGAGTCGGCCAATGAAGCGCCTTGTAAGCCACTTCCTTCGTGGATGAGTTACATTTAATCAGGATCTTTCCTATGAATCTCAACCTGATGTCTGCGTTGCCTACTATTTGTTTAATGTGAGCATTCCACTTAAGGTCGCTCTGGATAGTTATTTCTAGACATTTTACGGTGTATACTGTTTCCAGAAATTTGTCGTCAATACGAGGTGCATTCAAGTTCTAAGGCCTCCGATTTTTTTTCTAATTAACTACTCACCCGAAATCGATGAAACTGGCGTTACTTCTCGACGTAATCGCCCTGCAGACGTACACATTTTTCACAACGCTGACGCCATGATTCCATGGCAGCGGCGAAGGCTTCTTTAGGAGTCTGTTTTGACCACTGGAAAATCGCTGAGGCAATAGCAGCACAGCTGGTGAATGTGTGGCCTCGGAGAGTGTCTTTCATGGTGGAAAAATCCAAAAGTCACTAGGAGCCAGGTCAGGTGAGTAGGGAGCATGAGGAATCACTTCAAAGTTGTTATCACGAAGAAACTGTTGCGAAACGTTAGCTCGATGTGCGGGTGCGTTGTCTTGGTGAAACAGCACACGCGCAGCCCTTCCCGGACGTTTTTGTTGCAGTGCAGGAAGGAATTTGTTCTTTGAAACATTTTCGTAGGATGCACCTGTTACCGTAGTGCCCTTTGGAACGCAATGGGTAAGGATTAAGCCCTCGCTGTCCCAGAACATGGACACCATCATTTTTTCAGCACTGGCGGTTACCCGAAATTTTTTTGGTGGCGGTGAATCTGTGTGCTTCCATTGAGCTGACTGGCGCTTTGTTTCTGGATTGAAAAATGGCATCCACGTCTCATCCATTGTCACAACCGACGAAAAGAAAGTCCCATTCATGCTGTCGTTGCGCGTCAACATTGCTTGGCAACATGCCACACGGGCAGCCATGTGGTCGTCCGTCAGCATTTGTGGCACCCACCTGGATGACACTTTTCGCATTTTCAGGTCGTCATGCAGGATTGTGTGCACAGAACCCACAGAAATGCCAACTCTGGAGGCGATCTGTTCAACAGTCATTCAGCGATCCCCCAAAACAATTCTCTCCACATTCTCGATCATGTCGTCAGACCGGCTTGTGCGAGCCCGAGGTTGTTTTGGTTTGTTGTCACACGATGTTCTGGCTTCATTAAACTGTCGCACCCACGAACGCACTTTCGACACATCCATAACTCCATCACCACATGTCACCTTCAACTGTCGATGAATTTCAATTGGTTTCACACCACGCAAATTCAGAAAACGAATGATTGAACGCTGTTCAAGTAAGGAAAACGTCGCCATTTTAAGTATTTAAAACAGTTCTCATTCTCGCCGCTGGCGGTAAAATTCCATCTGCTGTACGGTGCTGCCATCTCTGAGACGTATTGACAATGAACACGGCCTCATTTTAAAACAATGCGCATGTTTCTATCTCTTTCCAGTCCGGAGAAAAAAATCGGAGGCCTTAGAACTTGAATGCACCTCGTAGTGTAGTCGTGGTGTAGTGGATTTCTTTTTGTATGTATGTGCAATATGTTACATTTACTTACGTTCATGACCAACTGCACCGTTTATCAAACCTCTGCAGGTAATTCTGCATGTTGATACTGTCTTCTGGCACTGCTACTTTCTTGTAGACACCCGCATCGTTTGCGAACAGTCTCAAAGAGCTTCCGACGCTTTCTGCTAGATGCCTTACGAGTATATATTCTCGTACGTGAAGTGTAACGCTCGTATCACACTTCCGTAGAGTTCTTCGGGAATTACCTTTGCATCTGTAGACTTTATTTCGTTAAGAGCGACTTTTAGAGTTCTATCCGCAAGGAAGTCTTGACTCAGTCGCAAATCTGGTCAGATAGTAGGTAAGCTCGTATTTTTTCACTAACCGGCAGCGCTGAACGGTGCCTCCTGAAGTCAAGGAACAGCGCATCTACCTGAGGGCCGTTGCTTTAGCGCTATGGATCACTCTGAGGAACTGAACGAGCTGTTTTTTGCAAGATCTCTGTTTGCGAAATACAAGTACATGTTGATTTTTATAGAGGAGATTCTCGTTCTCCAAAAACGTCACAGCTCTTGAGCATAAAATATGTTCCATAATTCTACAACAGATTGAAGTTACTGGAAGCAGTAACAACAGCAAAATACGTAGCGGTAATCGTCAAAGCGAGCTAAATGAAAGGACCATATAAAATTAGTTGTGGGAAAAGCAGATATTTTGTCCTACAATTTTTGTGAGTCAGATGAGTCACCTGCAAAATTTCGGAGTAGGAAAGTAGATTGTTACTATCACTTCACTGAAAACTTCGCCAACATTTGGCAACCGCTGAAGAGAACCTGTCGTAATTGACATTACATGGTTAATGGATCTTTTGTTGATTCTTAGCGTTATGACTTACAGCTCACACGCTTGAAAATACATTCCTCTAAAATGTATATTTAGTCCCTCTATTTCCCTCTCACCCCAGAAAAGCCGCAATCTTTATGATTATCTCTCGCTCAGTCAATGTCTTCCACCGCTCCTCTTTACTGACAATGCCTTTCTTGTATACCAATTTTCCTAGCTCTCCCTCAAGGAGCGCTGACCAAAGCAGATCACGGTTCTCATCATTTGGTTTCCTTTGGTTGTCATTATCCGTGTTTTCAGTATTTTATCATGTTTTCGCGGTGCTGTCATTGCCTTTTCTCTAGCTATTCTGGCCCTGACTTTTTCCTATTCTCTGTATGTACTAAGGTTAACGCAATATTTTATTCTCAAAAGCGTTTCTCCCTGTTACTTCTGTTTCTTTTATTCGTATCTCCTTTTTATCTTTATGAAAACGATAGAACATTAAATCCATTAATCCTTACTCACTGTGTAAAGGTCTCCAAATTGCAACGGCCGTTAAAAAAATTTAAAAAAACGAGCTGGAGGCAGAAACCAGTACCTTTAATTTACTGAGACAGTGTCCCACTGTGACACAAGGCGGTGAATAGGTGTCTCATAAAATTCCCGGGGCTGCGATGTTAACCAGTTCCGCACGTACAGCTGGACGTCGTCGTCTGAGGTGAATCATTTGCCCCTCAGAGCTTTTCTAAGGAGACCAATAATGGCGTAATGACAGCGAGAGATACCCAGACTGTATGGAGGGTGGCCAAGAACCTCCCCTTTGAATTTCTGCAGGAGTGCCGCGACTGTGTTGGCCGTATGAGGCTTTGCATTGTCATGGAGCAGAATGACCCCGCGGGTGAGATTGCCTGGTCGTTTTGATTTTATAGCTTGGCGAAGGGTGGTCAAGGTTTGCGAGTAATGCTGGGCATTCACTGTTGTCCCGTGCTGCAGGAAATGAGGGAGGCCATCTTGGCCAAAGAAGAACGTCAACATAACCTTTCCTGCACTCATGTCGATGGCCTTGGCTGTTTTCGGTTTTTCTCTGCCTCGTGATGACTGGGTGTTGTGTGATGTCCATAGATTAGTTAGGTTTAAGTAGTTCTAAGTTCTAGGGGACTGATGACCATAGATGTTAAGTCCCATAGTGCTCAGAGCCATTTGAACCATTTTTTTTTTGTTTTTGGTGATGGTGACCCTGGATGCTTCCACTGGAGACTTTTTCGTTTTGATTCTGGTCCAAAGTGATGACACCATGACTCATCTCCAGCCACCACTCATGCCAAGAACGCATCCCCCTTCCGAGCATAGTGCTGCAGATGAGCAAGACAGGGGGCCATTTGACATGCTTCCTGGTGTGGTTGAAGACTGTGGGGCACCCACTGGGCACACGCCTTGCGCATGTGCAGTCGTTCCTTCATGATGGTGTGAATACTCCCGACGCTCAATCCGGCCACGGCGGCTATGGCTTTCACTGTCACTCGGCGATCCTGGGTAATGAGTGCATCCACCAGCTGGACGATGTCATCGGTTATGCAGTGTGGTGTTCCAGACCGCGCATCATCGGCTAACGACAACCGTCCTTCCCTGAAGCGCTGGTGACACGCCTTGATCCTTGCGAGACATGCAGTGTTCGCTGTAAACTTGTGACATTCGTCGACAAATGTCCGTTCCTCCTACTCCTTCCGCTATCAGAAAACTAAAAACACTTCTTTGCTCTTCTTTTGACGCCTCCATGTCACTGTTTGCAATGCGACTGGCAGCGTTGGACGATTGATGCATGCTGCTGCTAGGTCTGCATAGTCACGACGTGCGCGCGTGCCCTCTAGCGACGGGCTGTGAACCTCCACGCTCTGGTCGGAACCACACCTCGTTACACACGCCACGATATCACCCTCTTGTCACCGGTTTGCGCATTCCAGACTCCGGCTCGTTTCTTTTTGATCGCCCCTTATAGTTCAACTATCGTTTCGTCGACACACCTTCCATAAATTTTCTCATTACTACTCTTTTTGCATTCATCTATATTCCACCCACTATCTTTCTCAAAGTTCCGCTGTTAGAGACTTTAGTGTCCGCAGAAGCTCGAGAGTTTGCATCACCACGGACTACATGTGCATACATTGAAGTTTTTATTGTCTTTTTCTATTGAAAAATATTAATATTTTCACTGTGTAATTGGGATTTTCCCGAGGCAGCTCTGAAAGGAAGTAGATCGACGGTTGTCCCTGTAACTCCGGTTCAGGTTATCTGAAACATGAAATGAACATATCACCCTGATCCTTAAATATGTAATTTTAGTTCATTGTAGGGATTTGCAAAAAAAAAAAAAAAAAAATTGAGAAACTGTACGTATTTGGAGAATGGCCATTTTTGAACCCCCTTTTTTTGGCCGAAAAAAATACTAGATATCAACACAAAAAGAGAAGAGAATTTAGTTTGCTACAAGGGAGACCAAAAATCATTAAAATCGGATGAAAATTGTAGCATGGGCGACGACTACCATGCCGAGAAACACGGTTTTGAGAAAACTCGTTTAAAGTTTGAAAACTAGGCTACTTATCATATAAAAAAAAGGACAAAGCTTGAAACTTACGTGATATCATCGACGGGAGGCCCTAGTCACACGACATTTCCATTTCTTCCATCGTTGCCTGGTCCACAATAATTATCGTCCTGCCTAGTGGATGGTCACTTTCTGCTACTTTGACTTGATAAGCCCTCATTTTCGTCCTCAAAACCCTTTTCGTCGCCGAGTGCATCGCCTCTGGCGTCTCTATCTTCAAAAATGGTTCAAATGGCTCTGATCACTATGGGACTCAACTGCTGAGGTCATTAGTCCCCTAGAACTTAGAACTAGTTAAACCTAAGTAACCTAAGGACATCACAAACATCCATGCCCGAGGCAGGATTCGAACCTGCGACCGTAGCGGTCTTGCGGTTCCAGACTGCAGCGCCTTTAACCGCACGGCCACTTCGGCCGGCTTCTCTATCTTCGCAGACTGGACGCATTTCATCACCGATTTTTATTTGAAGGGCATCTGCCACGTGCATTAATGCAGTACGGCTAAATTTGAAGCAATGTTGACAGTTTCGCTTCGGCTCTATGTTATTTTTGGAGCGTATTTCCAAATGGGACTGTTGAAACTTTCGCCCATATTTTGAGTAAAACCGCCCAAACAACGCTCCAGCAAATCAGTTTTACTCCATTAGAATCAGCCCTAAACATCTCGCAGACGCAACGGAGGGAGTATGAGTGCGGAATCGGTTCTCTAACGCCAAGGCGTACCGTGCATGCACAGCCTCAAATGCTCACAGAATCTTACTTTTCGGAGTTCGTGTGTAATATTTTGGAGAATAATTCTTCAATGTATATATATTCGGATTCCCTATATTTCGACCTTCAGCCTGTCGTTCCCCCTTAATAGCCCCAAAGATAAGCAATCCGCTTCATGTCCCTTCTACTATAAAAGCTACATCGTCGTTTCATTTCATATCGATTGGAAAGGTTACTCCAACGACTTTTTTCTGTCATCACTTCTTTCACCTCTGGCGGTGTTTGTTAATGTGGTAAATACCAAGTTGCACCATGTTTTGGAGTCCATGTTATATTATAGGTCTCCCTACGACAGTTCAGAGGTCGGAGGGTGGCTGTGGCAGACCATCTCCCTCAATAGGGCCACGACTTGTAAAGCACTGTAGTGTTCAAACCAATCTTCGGGTTGCTGACAGCTTTACATTAGCTAGGTGTATGTCTAATATTACCAAGTTCACCCATTTATTACTGGTGAAACGGCCTAGTTTTGATTATTTACGTACTGTCCATTCCATTTGTTTCTGCTTGGAGCATCTTTAAGTGTTAGTTTACTTAAAATCATTCTGAATTTCAGAAGAGCTTCATAAGTATAAGTGCGACATTATCTGTAATCGATATCAAAGAATTATTGACAGTATTTGCAATCATTTGACTGGAGTGTTACCACATAGGCAAACCATTCTCGTCAAATATCATAATTAAACCTTCGTATTGCAGGTAGTTTATGGTATATACAACGAACAAATTTATTTATTCATTGGAAAAAAGAATAAGAATATTACCAAGACTTATGGAACAGTTCTACTGATATGAAAATGAAGATAACCTGTTCAAGGTCCAAATATATTCAAAAAGTATTGAGCTTAATGTAATCGCTGACACTTGTGAGGAATTTGCTGTAACTTATCATTTCACGTGATAAGTAGATAAACTGGCACGTTGCTCCGTTTGTTTTATTTCTTCCACCATTTTCTCCAAATTCTGTAGGATTAGAAGCGCTACGTTTTTTTAATATTCTTCTTCGACGTTTGAATAGGGTGTACCATTGAGTGCGGTGATGGGCAGTCGTTCACCCACAATTTGGCAGTTATTTTTACGTAGGGTGTTGCTGCATGCCCCTCCTGTCATCACAATAGTCAGTTACTCTAAGGGAGGAACCTCACGTACCTCACCTGCCCGTTAATTCTGAGTGATGAAATCTGCAGTTGAAAGTAACTTTGGGAGTGCCCCAAGGACGTGTGCTCGGAACTTCAATCACAAAGTCATTTTAATCGTAGTACAATAACATTTCAGCTTTTGTATGAGAGACGTTTTATATGTATCATAGTTTCAAAGATAGTCCGTCTAAAATTAATATCTTAAATTACGTTTCGGGGTGTGTTATATCCCTTACAAGTGGAACTGGGCAAAACCGAGAAAATACGTACCTATTGCATTGTTTTGACCGCTATGCACTCCCACCAAGTTTCTTCAAAATCATTTATTTACACCTGGGAATGTTTCCCTGTCAGTAGTACAAGTTACATTCCAAGTACCTCCGCAGATCATGAAGGGATTGAATGAATGTATGATCAGATGAAAGAAATTGTTCGTATAGTTAAGGGGGAGGAAAATTTAATTGTGACGGGGGAATGAAATTCTACAGCAGGAAAAGGGAGAGAAGGAGAAACAGTAGGAGAATACGGACTGGGGGAAAGAAACCAAAAAGAAAGCCATGAGGTAGAATTCTGCACAGAGCATAATTTAATCATTGCAACCTCTTGGTTTAAGAATCATCAACGAAGGCTATATACGTGAAACAGACGTTGAAACACTGGAATGTTTCAGTTCTATTATAATTATAATAGTGAGGCCGAGATTTCGAAATCAGATTTTAAATTGTAGGACGTTTCCAGAGACAGATGTGGTCTCGGAACATAATTTGTTGTTGTTGTGGTCTTCAGTCCTGAGACTGGCTTGATGCAGCTCTCCATGCTACCCTATCCTGTGCAAGCTTCTTCATCTCCCAGTACTTACTGCAACCCACATCCTTCTGAATCTGCTTAGTGTATTCATCTCTTGGTCTCCCTCTACGATTTTTACCCTCCACGCTGCCCTCCAATGCTAAATTTGTGATCCCTTGATGCCTCAGAACATGTCCTACTAACCGGTCCCTTCTTTTTGTCAAGTTGTGCCACATACTCCTCTTCTCCCCAATTCTATTCAATATTTCATCATTAGTTATGCGATCTACTCATCTAATCTTCAGCATTCTTCTGTAGCACCACATTTCGAAAGCTTCTATTCTCTTCTTGTTCAAACTATTTATCGTCCACGATTCACTTCCATACATGGCTACACTCCATACAAATACTTTCAGAAACGACTTCCTGACACTTAAATCTATACTCGATGTTAACAAATTTCTCTTCTTCAGAAACGCTTTCCTTGCCATTGCCAGTCTACATTTTATATCTTCTCTACTTCGACCATCATCAGTTATTTTGCTCCCCAAATAACAAAACACCTTTACTACTTTAAGTGTCTCATTTCCTAATCTAATTCCCTCAGCATCACCCAACTTAATTCGACTGCATTCCATTATCCTCGTTATAATTTATGGGATATGAATGTTAAAACTGAAGAAATTGCAAAAAGGTAGGACTTTAAGAATGGGTAGCATTGGGAAACGAAATAGTGCAGGTAACAGAGGATCAAACAGATAAAAACACACGGTGTAGTCGAAATACTATAGGGCGTATTGCACTTAACTGACGAAAGGAAAAAATATAGGAATGTAGCAAATTAAGCAGGCGGGTGGGAATATAGAAGTCTAAAAAGTGAGACTGACAGAAAGTGCAAAATGGTTAAGAAGGAATGGGTAAAGGAGAAATGCAAGGATGTAGAAGCACGTATAACTAGGGGAAATGTGGATTGTGCCTGTAGAAAGATTAAAGATACCTTTGGAGGAAAATGAAGCAATGGTGTGAATACCAACAACTCAGATGGCAAGGCGGTACTAAGCAAAGAAGGGAAAGATGAAAGGCCGAAGGAATATATAGAGCGGCTGTACAGTAGAAATGAACCTGAAGACGATATTATAGAAAAAGAAGAAAGTTTAAACTTTCGCGCTACCACAATTACGTCTTTGATAAACCTCACAATTCCTGCATAAATTACGTTTTAGGTTTATTATTATTTTTGTTGGTCAATGTGTTGCCACCCGATATCTTTTAGTTACGTATATTAATTCTTATCTTTTCTTGTCACTGAAACGATGGTTCTACAATTTGTAACACTCTATCTCATTATCACGTTGTTCCCTCCCCAAAGAACTGGATTCATCTCGTAGTGTTCTACGTCCACATGATTACTCGACAATTCACGCGTAAGTACTTGGCAGACCATTCTTCGAGTCACCTACGTTACCTTTCTGCCTTACGACACTCTTAACAGCACGTAGAAAAATCTGAACCCTTAAATACTTCTGCACGACCTGTGATTTCTGTCATTTTATTACGGTTATCATTTCTCCTTATGTAAGTTGGTGGCAATGAAATATTCTCACGTTCAGAAGAGAAAGTTGGTGATGGAAATTTAGTGAAAAGATCCTGCTGCAACGAAAGCCGCCTTTGTTTTAATGACTGCCACCCCATCTACCGTATCGTATCCGTAACATTCTCTCCGCTATTTCGTGATAATGCAAAAGGAGCTGCGCTTCTTTGAACTTTTCCATGCCCTCCCTCAATCCTATCTGGTAAGGATCTCATACCGCACAGCAATACCGTTGTAGACAACGGACAAATTTAGTGTAGGCTGTTGCATCTTCTAAGTGTTCTGCTACAAAATCGTCTATACGATCTTTCCAAATTAAGTTGTTCGTAATTGTAAACCATAGGTGTTTAGCTGAGCCTTTAAATTTGTGTGATTTATCTTCGTAACCTACATTTAACGGACTTATACCCGTTTTCGCTGTTTTGATCTCAGTAGCATTCGTTTGAAATTCTTGCAGACTGCTGTTCCAAGGACTCAACACCTCTTCAGTAATTTTTCCTTCATCTATTCCACGAATTCTAGACGAGCAGTTAGAAACAGGCAGCGCCTGTCTAAACGCCTTTCTCTGTTCTGCCATTTCCTATCTAGGCCCAGGAATACACAAAATAGTGCAAATATTAATTTCATCACTTAATAATTTCACCTTCACTTTTCCAGATATTTCGTGAGTTTATTGTTAGACCGCTATCGTGGAAATTTTTGATTATGAACACAGTCGTCGCCCGTAACTCTCCACACGCATTCATTTAACAAACAATGGTTTCGTTTGTAGCATTAAGACATCTGCTGCTGCCATTCGTGAGTTGAAATAGTTTGAAGTGTGTCTCGGCGAGTAAGTGCCAAATTACGATTCCAAAGGTCTGGAGTTTGATCCCCGGTCACTCCTAGCATTTTTATCATAACTTAACCACTTCTTTCGGCTTTGCCAGTGTGAAAAATGCGCGAGCTGCGCCGTGGTTCGTGTTAAACTGTAGGTCCCCCTACGATTGTATGGGTCAGTCAGATGAAGGATACGAGGAAGACAAGGACGTACCGTCTCCAACGGAGCCATAGCTAGTAAAGTACTGTCGTGTGTTCAAACTAACCTTCGCCTTAATGACAGCTTTACTCACTAAGAATGATTTCGGCTGATTAGCGCCATTCTCAAATGTAAGCGATTTTATAGCCTGTGTCATCTTAAGAGCACAATGCAAAATATATAAAATGTCTGGTTACCTACGAGGCCTGTTCAATAAAGAATGATCATAATTTTTTATGGTCATAATTCTTCGCGCTAAAATTTAATCTTACGATCTTCTGTTAGCTTAATGTGCAACAAACACGCCGTATTAGTTTCATTGTTGGGACTCCTGGTTCCTGCCTTTGAGAGGCAGGCATGGTCAGACATTTTCACCACTTCAATGGAGACCAGGCGAGGAACAATTTGCGGCTTTGAAATTCTGCTTTCGTCTCAACAAATCCTCCGTTGAGGCTTATACAATGTTACAGGAGGCCTATGGAGAGTCTGTTCTTTCGTATAGCACAACTCGAAGGTGGTTTAAAATGCTTAAAGAGGGCAGAGAATCAATTTCAAAGAAAGGTGGACCCGGCGCTCTAGTTGCTGCTCTTACAGAAGAAAACATCAACACCGCTGCTGTCATTGTGAGAGAGGATCGTCGAATTATCTTAAGATCACTTTCTGAAATACTGAACATTGCACTGAGGCCGACCGGTGTGGCCGAGCGGTTCTAGGCGCTACAGTCTGGAACCGGGTGACCGCTAGGTCGCAGGTTCGAATCCTGCCTCGGGCATGGATGTGTGTGATGTCCTTAGGTTAGTTAGGTTTAAGTAGTTCTAAGTTCTAGGGGACTGATGACCTCAGAAGTCAAGTCCCATAGTGCTCAGAGCCATTGCACTGAGTGCCACCCACACGTTTGTGACAGAAAAATTACACATGACTCGTGTTTGTGCGCGATGGGTTTCAAGACTGTTGATTCCCGAACAAAAGGACATTCGCGTGCAGGTCTGCATGCAGTTAAAGTCGATGTTAGAGGAAGATTCGGAGTTTCTTTCAAATGTAATCACTGTTGATGAAACTTGGCTATATCAATTTGATCCTGAGAGCAAACAGCAATGCTCAGTGTGGAAATCTCCTTCATCACCAACCCTCAAAAAAGCAAAAGTGGTTGCTTCTGCTGGGAAAGTTATGGTCATCTCATTCTTTGATATTCATGAAATGGTTTATCAGCATGTTGTACATGCACACACATCAGTAACTGGACAATACTACAGGGATGCCTTGAAAACATTCCAGGTCCATATCAGGCCCAAAAGACCATATTTCCGTGAAGCAGGCTGGATGCTGCTCCACGATAATGCGCGGCCGCATATTGCCAATGTTGTTGCTGAATATCTATAGTCTTGATTTAGCTGCATGTGACTTTTTTCTATTCCGTAACACGAAGAAACGCCTTCGTGGGAGGCATTATTAATCATCAGAAGCAGTGGTGAAGGCTGCGGAGGCGATTTTGAAGGACCTCTCAAAAAATGGTCTCCAGCATGTATTTGAAGACAGGCAGAAACGCTGCGACCAGTGCATCGCATTCATGGGAGACTACTTTGAGAAGTACCATCAAAATTATGAGGATGAGTAAAGGTACGTTGTCAAAAAAAAATTATGATCATTATTTATTGAACAGCCCTCGTACTACATAAGGCCTATTGCCCTTACTCTTGTCAGGACAAATAAATACACAGTACCGTCGACTTTTAATATCCGTGTCGACATAAATGTGATGCTTCCTGTATACGAGACGCCGCATCTTTCGTGTAATGCGAAGTGAGAAAGCAATGTTCCACTGCTCCCGGAAATTTAGGTGATTGCGGGCGGTCAAGAGATTAAACCGCTGTCTGTCTTCGTTTTAACTTCGTTGTAGGTGGAACGGTTAATGGTTTGTCGGCAATTTATTTCCAGCCAGGGAAGGAGATTAGCTGGGGGACAGAAGAGAAGGTGAGAGAAAACGAATGTAAGCACGTAACTCCCGCTTGGCAGGCCAAACAAGCAGGGCAACGACAGCGATACAGCGCGAGAAGGGCGCCGTTGTGGGATCGTATATTTCCGCCGATTGCAGGCGCGATCAGACGGCCGTCTATTTGCAGCAAATTGCCGCGGCCGGCCGGGCCTTGGCCGCGTCGTTCTGCTCGAGTGCTGCGCCCCTCTGTTCGGTCACGGTTTAGCTTTTTTCGCGTCCTTTTGTTCTTGTTCATCAGTCACGAACGCCGGGCACGGACGAACATTTCCGGTACTGACACTGTTCACTCCTTACCACCACGCAATGCTCTAAAGTGCAGTGGATGAGCGACGGACCGACCGAACAAACAGTGAAACGTTCCTTCCGTCATTCCTGGTGACGCGGCGGTACGCGAAACTGTCAAGCGCGACCGCGGCCGGAATCCACGTACTCCCACCTAAGCGCGACGTGTTGCACGTTATCATATCAGTAGCGATCACATTTTAAATACTTTAGCTAACACAGGGCGCTTCAAAAAGGACTTTGGAATGGTATATAAATTTATTGAGATAACTTATAGGTGTCATTTTGTGGCAAACAACTTCAAGTTAGACATAAGTATCATTTTGAGTCGATATGAATACCATTGTCATTCAGCAACAATCCCACTGGTAATTTTTTTTCTTCCCACACTCGCTGCAGCAAATTGGGCGTTATTTGTGCAACGGCAGTGTACATTCGATTTTTCAGGTCGGCTAAATTGTTTGGTAGAGTGGGCACATACACACGGTCTTTAATGAAACGGCAAAGAGAGGTATCCAGTGGCGTCATGTGTGGGGAGCCAGGCGGCCATGCAACTGGCCCTTCGGCCGTTGTGGCCGAGCGGTTCTAGGCACTTCGGTCCAGAACCGCGCAACTGCTACGGTCGCAGGTTCGAATCCTGCCTCGGGCATGGATATGTGTGATGTCCTTAGGTTAGTTAGGTTTAAGTAGTTCTAAGTTCTAGGGGACTGATGACCTCAGATGTTAAGTCCCATAGTGCTCAGAGCCATTTGAACCATCTGAATTGGCACTTCACGGCCAATCCATCTACCTGGGAAGCGGTTATCGAGGAAACCTCGAACTTCCGTTAAGAAATGAGGTGGTGGAAGGTCATCTTCATCGACCTGCACCATTTAAAAGTTTTCAAGAATTTCCAGATATATAATACCACTGACAGTTTTCTTGATGAAGAAGAAAGGACCGTACACTTTCAATTCGTTAAGGACACAAAACAGTTTAACTTCGGGGTTCTCATGAATGTATTTCAAGGTTGCATGTGGATTTTCGCTGCTCCATATTTTGCAGTTTGGGTGTTCACTATGCCACTGACATGAAATGATGGCTCATTGCTGAAGAGTATTGTGTTCAAGAATGTCTCGTAGTCCTCTATCCGATGCAACATTTCCCCACAGAATTCCCAATGAGCAACCTTGTCTGGATCACTAACGTGTCATTGCGAATCTGTGTGGTTTCAAGTGTAATCGTCTATGCTGTGCTCGCCGGACAGTGTTTTGTGGAATTCAACTCACGCGAGATGCACATTGCGTTTATTTTTGTGGACTGCGGACAAAGCTCTCCCTAATCTGTTCGACATAAACATCAACACGAAGATGGCCGGCCGGTGTGGCCGAGCGATTCTAGGCGCTTCAGTCCGGAACCGCGCTGCTGTTACGGTAGCAGGTTCGAATCCTGCCTCGAGCATGGATGTGTGTGATGTCCTTAGGTTAGTTACATTTAAGTAGTTCTAAGTTCTAGGGGACTGATGACCTCATATGTTAAGTCCCATAGTGCTCAGAGCCATTTGAACACGAAGACGACCTGGTGATTCATCTTGTCGCACGGAACAACCGGTCTCAACAAAGTTCTTGTACCAAAGGTAAATTGCAGGCCTGCCTGGAAGTTCTTTAGTGTACTCGGTGAGAAATTTACGCCGAACAGTTCTTGCAGAGTTCGTTTCATGAAATCAAAACACACAGCGAACACACTCCACGCCAGTCAAAATACCCATTTTAACTGTGCACTAAGATGGCGCTCGTGGTGGCGGAATTGGATACTGAGGCACTATGTGAATCAAACTTGAGATTGTTTGCCACAAAATAACATCTACCGATTCTGTAAGTTAGCTCAACACATTTCTACATCATTCCAAAGCTATGAAGTCCTTTTTGACTCACGTCGTACTATCCGACTGTTCTGAGAAACGCGTGCACAAAGCAAAATTTGTGACTCGGCAAGATGTCGGTGATACAGTCGTTCGTTTTTTTGAAACAGCTTACAGTTAAAGCAACAGTCATCGCAAAAGAAATATTTACCCAAAGTGATGTCAGCGCCTACTGCAAGGTCATTAGATCCCATAAATTAACCCAACGATCGGGCCTGGTAGCTTAGTGATAAAGTGTGTGCCTGGAAAATGAGATATCGCGGCATCGAATCGCTATTGGACCACGGAAATTTCCAGGATGCCTTTAAGCAAGCCGTCAACTCTCAACGTTGTGAGGAGTCACCAGGAACGACCCGTGGTTCGGATTCCATGTTAAACTCTACGTCCCCTTTCTCGAGTTGGATATCTACCGTAGATTAGGGAATCGCAAGTCGCCGAAGTGGTGTCCAATTGAAAGACTTCATCCAGCCAATAAACTACGCGAAATTATTGTTACCAGTATTGTAATTATTCACCCAAAGGAGCAGTTGTCAACCTTCCGCAGTGAGGCTCAGAATGGTAATACGGTAATTCGAATTTTGTGAGTAGGAATCCGTGGAAACTAAAAATTTCGAGACGGGAATAAAAAAAAATAGACAATAGCTTAGATGGTGGTTTTAATGCTTCAGGTGCTCTGCACAGTCTTTCCCCACTTGAGTACAACGGACAGAACGTTGATACAACCAAGTGAGACTGTCAGAAAAGTCGTTGTTTTTAATGTTATGTAACTTGCAAGTCACATTAGCTTGAATATCGGTTATGTCCTTGAACCTTTACGTGATTTTCTGCATTTTGTGGTAGGTTCGTATTGACAGCGCTAAGTCTCGGCACCCGCGATAATTATTTCCAGAAAAGAATTGTCCGCGTTTTGCATTTCAATAACGTCGTGACAGGCGTCCGAGCGCTGTTACACACCTTCGGGAGTCAAGCCGCGCGGGACAAGCATTGCATACAATTTTCTTTTTTAAAAAAGAATCTGGCGAATTTCTTGAACACTTTATTTAGAGAAGTTGCTCAATTGCGATTTGTGACACAACAATATTGACACACTTGAGTCACATGTCCACTTGTTAACATTGCCTGCTCACAACTGTTATTTATGGGGGTTGGTTCAAGATATCACCATAATTACTGCGCTGACGTCTCTTATACGCTAGGAATAAAATTAGACTCAGAAGTTTTTGCACTGGTGGTGTAAAAGTTGAATTAGCCGGTATTTGGCTTACCTGACACTAAATGTACACACATTGACAAAAGAAGAGTTTATTGAATTTAGTACGAAGGCATGTCGATAACGCAATGGCTCCATTTCATTTCAATGGTTCATCAATCGTGCTGTCCGCCCCCGGTAGCTGAGTGGTCAGCGCGACAGAATGTCAATCCTAAGGGCCCGAGTTCGATTCCGGGCTCCGCTCAGGGACTGGGTGTTGTGTTGTCCTAATCATCATCATTTCATCCCCATCGACGCGCAAGTCGCCGAAGTGGTGTCAAATCGAAAGACTTGCAAGCGGGGAACGGTCTACCCGACGGGAGGCCCTAGTCACACGACATTTTTTTCTATTAATCATGCTTACTGCGAACAGAGAAGTCTCTTACAATGGTATTTCCCAAAAACGCATTTCCATGTATCCCGCAGAATTAACACGGTTTACTGCAATGATTCATTCGACCAGCAGGTCATACATGTATGATAATATTATCTTGGAACTCTTCCATTTGGTCCGTGTTTGCATAGAAAAACAGTAACATCAGAAACTGAGTCCGCCTTCATGCAAAACACCTTGTTATTCGTTTATTTCTTTATTATCCCAAACTAGTTTCGCCTACAAATATCACCATCATCAGAGGGTTTTTTTTAATCTAAAACATGCAGAAAATGGCATGGTTGTACAAACACAGTAAAACATTATTACATTTTTACAATTTGTCTTTTGAAATATAGTTTTCTATTGATACTTTCATACTACTTTATTTATTGTATGTTACAGCATGTTTTTAAGCAATTATTGGCGCTGTTTGCGACATATTTTCTGTGCTCTTTTTTTCTGTTGCCGTCTTTTTACTTAGCGAACATCATGTCATCTGCAACCATGTTAGTAAACAAATACTAAAAGGTGAACTTCGTATGTCAGCAGTATATATACTTGGGGTTGTGGTAGTGTTGTGGAAACCAGTTATTTGGTGTGTACTGAGCTGTTGCTCAGCTATTCGTGTACTCACTTTCGTTGGATGGTATGTGGCTGCTTTTATACACAGAAAAACAAAAGTTTTGCACTTTGTTTCTGATCCAGAATATTAAACCATCTTGTTCGCGCGTGTCGCGAGAGGCGTATCGCATGTGGTGAGAAAGGCTATGAAAAACTGTAGCGCGAATTACGACGACTTCTGTTCATTATTTATGTCTCTGTGTGTGATGGGGAAGTGGTTCGTTTGGGTGTGTGTGCTTTCTGTTCTGTCCTCGGTCAGTTCTTTCAGAGCGGTAAAGAGTGTGTTGTTGCAGGGTGTAATGTTTTCCTTTATTACATTTTTCCCTTCGACTATAGCCTTTTGTATGTAGTAATTTTCTTCTATTGTTAGTTGTCGGTATAGACTGTTGCTGTTTCTCAGAATGCGTAAATCGTTTTCGATATTAGTGGGGTTATGGTTTTTGTTCGTTAGATGTTCTGCAAAAGTTGAATGTGTGCTGTCACCTTTTAGAGCTCTCATGTGCTCTGTGTACCTGTCAAGCCCACTGCATAGGACAAACAAGCAGCAATTTCTGAACGAGGATACCAAAAAACGGTTGTCATGACTTTCCCGGCAGATTGTGTTTGTCTGAATTTCCGCGACTTTGGCGAAGAAGGATGCCGCCACTGGCGTGCTTGTTGCTTGGTCTCAGGTGTAAAGTGGTATGCACAGGTTCGTCACCCGTGACAATTGAGTCCAGAAAGTTGTCCTGTTAGGCTGCAAGGCGGTGAAGAAATGCATGGTATGTGGCTGCTTTTATACACAGAAAAACAAAACTTTTGCACTTTGTTTCGGATCCATAATATTACGCCATCTTGTTGTTCGCGTGTGCCGCGAGAGGCGTATCGCATGTGGCGAGAAAGGCTATGAAAAAAAAGAAAAGCATCAACTCGTTGCCGCATGTGGTCCTCAGTCAGCCTGCGTGGCACCCATCTTGCGCACACCTTCCGGTAGTTCAATGTTTCCGTTAAAATTCTGTGAGCGGTGCTTCGGGTAACCTCAGGAACCAACGTGCAGAGATCATCCAGGGTTATTCACCGATCTTCTTGCATGCTTTGCTCAACCTTCAATACTGTCTTCTCAGAAATTGACGGTCTTCCGCTTCTTTGTTCGTCGTGAATTTCGGTCCAACCAGCTGCAAACTCTCTACACCACTTACGAACATTTTTGACATCCATGCACGACTCACAATACACTTCCGTCAATTGACGATGGATTTCAATCGGCGCAGTGCCCTTTAAGTTCAAAACCCGAATAACTGCGCGCAACTCACACTTGGCAGTAACAGCCAACGGGAGCTCCATTCTCAACGGCTGCCAAGCCAAGACTGAGTGCCTCAGCGTGGCGTGCGCATGTTTACACACAGCGCGTGAAGCACTCTTCATAACAGTGTGACCAACTGCCACACAAACAGAGTTCTGTACTTATAAAAAAATAGGAGGCCTCACTTTTGGGATTACCCTCGTATTTCTAGCTGAACCTCTAGCTAAAGATTCAGTTTCCACACTTCTGTCCTCATCACTTTCATCACTAGTTTCATTTGAGTTCACAAGTGGCAAAATAAGGTAGTCTTCACTCTTGCACAGTTTCTGTACTGCATTATGTTCACTTTCAATTTCGTTGTCACTAGCTGATCCAAAACCGCTCCCTAAACTGCCCTCAGACCATTTTAAAACAGCATCCTCAAAGTCAGGGTCCGTTAAACATGAACAATTGACGAAGACCTGGGTACTAAATCCATAACACAAAGTCCCAGATGTGGTCTCAGAGACCATTAGCACGAAAGAAGTATCGGTCCAAGTCACATTCAAGTGGCTATTGACAAAGGAAACCACGGCAGTTTCGGAAAAGAACAAGTAGACAACGCTGTGATCTCCTACGCCAACATTACGCATTAGCAACAGAGTAGCAGTAAACACTAGCGGTCTGTGAGACCGCACCTTGGACGGTAAGGCTTAAATGAACCGGTAGACATGTACAACTCAACTACTGCGATTCTTTCTCGGAGAGGATACATCTCTTTGAGATAAATACTTCACTCGTCTTAACCAAATAGCAACGGGTTTCGTAGTAGACCTTACAGTAGAAACGTAGTCGTAACAACCTCCAAATAATAGATGACAGTACGCGGGCAACAATTAGCAGGCTGATTTTTCGTGCGCCACCTTTCGTATTCGCTGAACTTTAGCTTGGCTTGATGAGTTGCCCCAAAATACGATGCAGTACGACATTAAGGAATGAAAGTAAGAAAAGTATGCTTGCATTTTTTATGATAATGTATCAGTGAACATACGTACATTTCAACTAGTTTTCGAGAGAACATTGCAAAGTGAACTATAGTGCAATGGCCACTTGGAGTCGGGCACCTCGCATAAGGCCGCGGAAGTTGCACATTATGTAGTCAGCCAAACAACAGAAACTGGACAGGAGCTGACTGGAGCGTATAGTTATTTTTGTTTGTCTATTTACAACATGCTCCATCGGACGGATCACCGTCAAAAGTATCACATGCCCTCATTTCATGAGACGCTGCGGAGATGTTTTGTTATTCAAACCATGCCAATGGCGCAAAGTCTGGTATCAGGAACTTAACGTCATCATCTCTGCCGCCTTGTCGACCAGATAATGGCAGTGAAAACTTTTTCCACCACCAGGATTCGAATCGGCTTACCCCCAGGTCAGTGCCACCGCCTAGGCCATGATGGCAGGTCGAGGCGGGGAGTGTGGTCCCATGAGTCAGGATTTCACCTCCTTTCAATTGGTGCAAGGCATCGAGTGCTCTACATGTATGGTGTGTTCATAATCTTAGCTCGAAAAACTGCTGAAAAGCATGGTTGAAAGTAAATATCCTTGGCGTAAACCTCTTGATTTCATTCTCACAGTGATTTCTGGGAATGAGAACTTTCGTATTGTACTTCCAAACTGTAATTTTCTTGGTGTACGTAAAGAGAACCATAAAAACTGTATAACTGAACTTGATGTAAACGAGAAATTCACTAAAAGAGAATTCTACCTGGATGTAAGGCAGTGTTGGAGAACTTGCCACTCGCCACAATAATGGCTTCTGTTGCAGACATGCAGAGAATATTATAAATTATATTTGATCAAATATTCGAGCTAAGATTTTTAAAATGAAGTCATATACATAGTGCCGAGTCATGTATCTCGGTATTAATACTTGCCGGCCGAAGTGGCCGTGCGGTTAAAGGCGCTGCAGTCTGGAACCGCAAGACCGCTACGGTCGCAGGTTCGAATCCTGCCTCGGGCATGGATGTTTGTGATGTCCTTAGGTTAGTTAGGTTTAACTAGTTCTAAGTTCTAGGGGACTAATGACCTCAGCAGTTGAGTCCCATAGTGCTCAGAGCCATTTGAACCATTTTATTAATACTTAGATGGACACAAGATTTGTTTTCCGTGATATAACACAGTATCAACCCTAAAATTACTGGACCTTCGTTAAATTTACGACTGTACTTATCAAGTGTTTCCCTCTAATCTGCAGACGTGAGCGACTTGTACTCATGAGTACTTTAATGGAAAACATTATTGTTAATAAGGGCTGAATTATTTATTGACTGACTCCAGCGGTCCGCTGACACTTGTACTCTTGTCGTAAGCATTAAGAATGTTTAGTAATGGTATGTCTGTTTCCTAATACTAGGCATATTTGTTTTATCCTTTACAATTTATCTTAGTGTGGCACCTTTGGTGAAGCATCAAGCAGTCACCGTTAGAAGAGTGTCACATTCGCCCTCTTCACTCTAACCTCAATTTCTGCTACTGAAATTAATGCAGGGTGTTAAGTTTGATTTTCAGCTGACATACTACATGATTTGCTAGAAGAACTTCATCTGAGCAGCAGCAGCAGACCCTGCAACAACCTCAAGGGAGAAAAGTATGCTCATTTGTCCTTCGAGCAAACGAAGAATGACGACGACATTTGGTAACCACTGCTCAAGAGCAATTTGTGTGGAACACCGAGGTTGTTAGATTGTAATAATAGTGTCTCCAGCAAAAGACCTTCTACTCGTTTTGCGGATGAAATACTCTTAGAGTTACAATAATCACCACAATAAATTTGCAACTATTGCATAACATAAATTATAATATATTTTTCAATAATATTTTGAACAGTAATACTGTCGTTATAGAATATAAAACAGGACTTTTGTATTTATTTTGTTTGTAACATACCATTGAAGATCTAATAATTGTAATTAACTAGCGCTTAACCTGTAAAACATGACTTTCTTTGCATAAAATGTGGAGTAGTGAAATTTACGACGGTTTAGTAGCAATGTAGCATTTCCCCCGTTTTTGCCCTCAGGTCAGTGCCGGGTACTCATTAAAATATCGGTTATTTGTAGAAGATGATCCCATCTACACTGAAGAGTCAAAGAAACTGGCACGCGAGCACGCGGAAGTGCCGCAACACGACATGGCATGGACTCGACTAATATCTGAATTAGTGCTGGAGGGAACAGACACCACGAATCCTGCAGGGCTGTACGAGGAGCTGGCGATCTCTTCCGAACAGCACGTTGGAAGCATTCCAGATATGCTCTCTAGGCGCGCAGTCTGGAACCGCGCGACTGCTACGGTCGCAGGTTCGAATCCTGCCTCGGGCATGGATGTGTGTGATGTCCTGAGGTTAGTTAGGTTTAAGTAGTTCTAAGTTCTAGGGGACTGATGACCACAGTACTTAAGTCCCATAGTGCTCAGGGCCATTTGAACCATTTGAACCAGATATGCTCAATAATGTTAATGTCTGAGGAGTTTGGTGGCCAGCGGAAGTGTTAAAATTCAGAAGAGTGTTCCTGGAGTCACTCTGTAGCAATACCAGACGTGTAGGTTGCCGCATTGTCCTGCTGGAATTGTCAAGTCCGTCAGAATACACAATGGACATGAACGGATGCAGGTGATCAGACAGTATGCTTACGCACGCGTCACCTGTCAGAATCGTATCTAGACGTATCAGGGGTGCCATATCACTCCAACCGCACACACCTCACACCATTATAGTCTCCACCACCTAGAACAATCCTTGGATTCATGAGGTTATCTCCATACCCGTACTCGTCCGACCAGGCAACATGTTTCCAGTCAGCAACAGTCCTGCGGTTTTGACGGGCCCAGGAGAGAGGCGTACAACTTTGTGTCTTGCAGTTATCAAGGGTACACGAGGGGGTCTTTGGCTCCGAAAGCCCATATTGATGATGTTTCGTTGAATGGTTCGCACGCTGACACTTGTTGATGGCCCAGCACTGAAATCTGCAGCAATTCGCGGACGGGTTGCACTTCTGTCACGTTGAACGATGCTCTTCAGTCGTCGTTGGTCCCGTTCTTGCATAATCTTTTTCCGGTCGCAGAAATGTAGGAGATATAATGTTATACCGGATTCCTGATATTCACTGTACACTCGTGAAATGGTCGTATGGGAAAATCCCAACTTCATCGTTACCTCGGAGATGCTGCGTCCCATCGCTCGTGCGCCGTCTACAACACAACGTCCAAACTCTCGTAAATCTTGATAACCTGCCATTGTAGCAGCAATAATCGATCTAACAACTGCGCCAGACACTTGTTGTCTTATAAAGGCGTTGCCGACCGCAGTGCCGTATTCTGCCTGTTTACACATCTCTGTATTTGAATACGCATGCCTATACCAGTTTCTGTGGTACTACATTGCATATTCGTGGTAACAACAGTGTCATCGCTATTGTGGATCGTAAACCTAGGGTCGTACCTAGGATGTCAACTGTCGGTACCAAAACCACATAGGTCACGTTGCCATCACGTGTCAAATACCGTGAGTTCTATTTTATAGTCGGGTTTTTCTTTTTTCGTAAGTAATGAACATATTAATGAATCAAATTATTACATTTATTATTTTAATTATGATTTAAAAACTATTCCAAAATATTATTTTCGAAAATTATTGTACTTTTACATGCATTTCTGTCACAGGTGCTCAAAACGTTTACACATGGAAGAAAAGTAATTGTTGTAGACCAGTGGTAGTAACCTCATCCCTTACACCCACAAGTGGGCGTTCCAGCTTTAATGGTGGGCTGTGGACGATAGACAGTAGGTGGTTTGAAATCTTTTTCATAAGATTTTCCTAAGATTTTGATAAAGTATTTGGTATGTAATTATAATTTAAATAAAGTATTTGGTATGTAATTATAATTTATCTTGCTGAAACTATTTTACAAAGTAAAATTACTTTCCTTCCTTATAAATAACCATTACTGTGGGAGAGGTGGGCAGTTAGAAAATTTTGCTGCTAACAGAAATACAAAAGTGAACAGTACCCCTGCTCCAGACCAATGAAAATGTGTATCCTGAAGACATTGGGAAGGTATTAAATCGACTGTCAGAAGAAGGAAATGAATCCGATTTTAGTGAAACAGAGACGATAGAGCGAACTAACGAAGAAGGAAACAGGACCTATGAGCAATCGGCAAAGGAAATGCAATGCATTGTTGAATGAGGACGGCGACACACTGGAAATGACAGACACACTATTTGGATAACTGAACCACTTATGTATGGTCCAAAATCCCTAAAAAGAAGGTATTCGGTTTACCTATTTATAGTTCATCTGATGACTGGCAACGTTGCGTAAAATATTACAACATATCCAAAGTAAGTTCAGTAGTAAATACTAGCGGCGAGTACTGAAGCTGCACGCGAACCACAGAGCAGGATCAGTACGAAACAGATATGTAATTGGTGAACTGTTTAAACTGGAAAATCGGGAAGTAGCGGCAGAAAGGCGGGATCACCACAACATTAAGAGGGATGAGAACCTGCACACTTAAAAACAAGGAAAATATTACGTTATTATGCACACCTTAACCTGCTTATATAATGACATAATTAACTAAAGTGTTTTTATGATACAGAACACTATGTTCATTAATGGTAACCAGAGGATGGGAATGAGGACTTCTTGAGTTTTCAATTTATTCCAGCACATTGGGTATCCGACTTTTCTCTGCAGTGTGTAAGACGGTTAAGTTATCGCTAACCTGCTGCAGCTGACGCTGGCTGTCAAACAAATGCTTTGAAAGAGCTAACCTGGAATAGGCAGTTACGTTCCTTAAAACTCGTAAAAAAATTTCTCCGTGTGGCCAATGTATCTGTTCTTACACAACTGGCTTGTGTTGCACTCGATACGATACACTCCAGTATAGGAGAAAGCATATCTTTTGAAGACTTTTCCTTAACCTGCTTTCCAAGTTTTTTGATATGAAAAATTCCGGAGCTGTGTTGGGTGACATAAGTTTTTTTTCTAATTCTCTGTGTTACGTGTCCATCATATGGGATCTTATAAAACTTGTTCTTTTTCGCTACTGCCTTAAGAGTGATCCCCTTCCTTGCTCCCCCACCCCCGCTTCGCAAGTATTTTCTTATTCAGTTTCTCATTCATATGCCTCTGTTGTGTGTGTGTGTGTGTGGGGGGGGGGGGGGGGGTACGTTATTTAACCTGTTTAGGAGGGACAGGAAGGCAGCAGTTTTACATTTAAACGGGTGGTTCGACGTTACATTCAGAATTAAATCTGTAGTAGACTTTTTTTTATAGATGTAAGACTTTATCTTGCAGCCATTGAAGGTAATCTTTAAGCCTAAATGTAGCGAGGTCCCTTTGATCTAACGCTGAACAGAAAAAGAAACCTTTCCATGGATTATATCAAGTTTGTTGTGCAAACTGTCACACTCGTGCTTGTTGCCTTCGTATAGAACAGAAATATCATCAGCATAACGCTTCCAGCATACCACTTTAGCGGCCTCCTCCGAGTACTTTTTAAAACCCTGATAATCGAAATGAGACATAAAAATACTCACTAAAATGTAACCTTTTTTTCTGGGGGAGGGGGGGGAGCCCATGGCCAGACCTGGTTGCTGTCTGTACACCTGCTCACCAAATTTAAAATAATTAAAACCCATTGTAAGATCCCATCCGCCACCACGCGAGGTGTCAACTTAGTTTGCGCTTATAAATGAACATATTGCTGACATCAAAGGTAGCCATGTGGGTGGGTACCAAGTGGGCTGTTGGCATTTTTTAGAACTGTAAGTAAATATTCCGTGCTTTTATGGACGAAATGTGCCACGCCTGGAGCGTTATAGTGAGTGAATTGGTATTACCGGTAATGTCTTGTCACTTTAGTGTCACACCATTCATAATCGTTAAACGTTATGTTGCCCTTCGTTAAAAGAAAGTAAAAGGATTACAAACACTTTTATTTTATTTTTAAGATTTTAAATTTCGCAATCAAAATGGCAAATACTAAGTGTAGAATAAAATCTGCAAGGCGCACAGAAATAGACGAATTACAAACAATTTGAAGGAAAATATATAAATCACAAAATAAAATATTGCTAGCGCGAGTAGTTCCGCCTTTTGAAACGCTCGTCACACTCGGTGCACAATGAGTGGCAGGAAACCAAGGTGAGAGGCTGCATTTCATAGCCGATATTGTTGTGGAGTTGGGACAGTTGCGTTGCTGCCTATAGGTAGCAGCCAGCCGACTAATGACAGCTCGTGAGGCTCGTCAAGGATACTAGGTCACGAGACGGGTCGGGCCAGTCACCGTTGCAGCCGCCCTTGACTACTTCCCCTTCCCCACTCCAAAAGGATCACAATTCCCCGCCAGTGGCAGCAGGTAGCGCTGCCCCCTCCCCCTACCCTCAATCAGCACTCCACGCTCGCTCGCTCTCTCTTTCTCTCTCTCTCGGGCTCCAGTCCGCTGTTTTTTGTGACGGCTTGAATACCAAACGAGCTGGGAGGGCGCGCCAAACGTGGCACACAGACAGGAAGGTGCACTGCGGCCACGGTTGGGCCAAAAGAAACAAAAGAACAGAGGAGTGGGAGGTGGATGGGAAGAAGAAGTGGACGTTGAGAACACCTTAAACGGGAAATCTGGCAGCAGTAGTAACGTTACGTTAAAAACGGACCTGCAACCGAGAGGGGCACATTATCTCCCTTCACTGATCTGCTCAATTCTGCGTACTGCGTCCGATAGTTTGCTACTGGTAAATTACCTGTATCTGAATGCTGGTGAATCTTTGTCAGTTGCTTGAATTAATCTCAGATTACACTTGTACATAAGTTTAAGATTACAAAACGAATATTTTTCGAATTCGGAAACCTGTTTATTATTATTATTATTATTATTATTTTGCGCGTTAAGTAACACGATCAAACCTAAATTCTCGATCCACAGTATAATGCTTACATTTTTGTAAATGCAGATATATTGGAACGTCAATTTTTTATCACAATTATTTTGCGCGTTAAGTAACACGATCAAACCTAAATTCTCGATCCACAGTATAATGCCTACATTTTTGTAAATGCAGATATATTGGAACGTCAATTTTTTATCACACACCAAAAGCTATAGAAAACAGTCGTGATTATTAAACAAAACCGGAAAAAACATCTACAGTTTGATAAAAAAGGTAACACCAAATTAATAACATTATTGATACAAATATTTGCGACATGGTACTAATTGTGTCAGTAAGACAATGTGTAAAGGATGTAGCTAGCTGCATTTACAATCGTTAGAACTTACCTTGTGAGGTTAGGTGCTGACGGATCTATTGCTTCGTGACGACAGTCGTTTCTCTTCGACACATCAATGCGATTACGTTGATTACCGAAACAGAAAAAAACGCGTGACAACCTAGTACACTTATACCGAGTGAAATATTATTTATAAACACAGTTAACTGCGGTAGGTATTGAAACTGTTTACAATTTTAATTATGCCAAAGACTAAACGCGAGGAGAATGATCTGTGGACAAGCACAGTTACTACTAGGTATCACTGATAGAACTGTCTTTGCTTTCATTAACCGCCAACAGTCTGTGTGAGGATTTAATGAAAATTCGTGATTGTCGGTAATTAATTGTTGTTAAGGTGTTTACTTTACCGGAAGAAATGATTAACAAGGTAAGTGGAAATACTTCACATATTAAAAATAACTAATTTCACTGTCTTTATGTTCATAAACTACAAAACTGACATGGCCGTGGGTTACGAAAATTAATTCACTTTTTTTAATGCAGTCTGCGTATTTTCTTTCTGTGAGGGCACTAGGATTATTGGTCCGTATAAAAAATTGTTGCTTGCAACCTATGATACGATACTTGGAAGTCCAAAACTTGCGGTACGGTAGTTCATTTTTTTCTAATTTTTTTCAGACGGTGAATTTGCATATGAAGTCTCATTTTCTTTCTTGTCGTTTATTTCCACGTTTGCTACAAGAAGAAGGAACCACACTCGTGAGCAACTTCTGTGTTTAGTAAATAGGCTTTTATTAAATATGGCCCGTATAGCAAGTTTTCTTAACAAAGCTGGACACAGTTACCCATTAAAAATTCAAATCCTTTCGTGTCCTGTCTCTCATAAACGATTTCTCATCGCGTGATAAGTAGCAGCAGATGCTGAATTTCCAGCAGCTGCTGTCGTGCAATCGCGCCAGGCGTGTGGTGAATTATTTGTCACGAATACACTGCTCACTTTCCACAGGGCAGCCTGTAACTGCCCTCTGCTGTGCGGATAAATTGGTGGTGCGTGGCTGTAATGGGGAGGGGGGAGAGTGGGGAGGTAGATTGCAGGTGCAACGACAGAAACTGCATACACCACTGGTTTCCAACATGGGGAAGGGGAAATTAAACTTTATGTGGGATAAAAACGAGAAGGGTCCGCTCACGTCTTGAAAGAATATTTAGAATACAGTACATCAGTAATTTTGTTGACTTAGTTATCTATTAGACCATTTTCCGCAAATTGATATTCACTGCAGGACAAAGGCTTTCTCTAGCCAATAATTTTCCACGCGTTGTGGTCTTTACATCATTTCATGCAAACGTTGGTTCATTTGTCATACATTCCCCTGCCTACTTTTCCTGCCCACATCCATTTCAATTTGTTTGCAGTAATAATTATATCCTCACTCTACCCTTTTCCTGATCCATTTTAATCTCGTAGTCATACCAATTATGCATATCATCACTGCACATTGAGCAACACTCAACTTCTCAATGATTTCTATGTGTCTCACAGCTGTAAGTCACACTGATTGTAAACATTCATTTCATATACATAGGAAGTTACGTTTTAAAATTATGTTCAATTTATCGAAATCAATCTAGGTGATTTTTTCTCTTTTGTTTATCTCTTTTGTTGTGTGTCTACTTGCAGTGGATGTAAGCAACTGTTTTCCTGATTTGGAAAATCGTCGAATAAAAGTCTGGGTTCTAAGACTTTTTACTGACGAAGTATATTTTCAGATAATGAAATTCGAAACAAATTTCTTACGCTTCACACAGACAACAAACTGAAAATAGATTTTGATAAAACAGTGCTAGTAACGTTTTACCGATAGATTGGTGTCGAGTGTCCATTAGTGCCCGAAAGCGTTAAAAACATTTTTCCTTTTGCCACAGTTTCAAGGCGTGGAAGCTTCGTGACTCGTCAGAAGCAGTATTAATTTGTGACGCAACACAACACAGCACGGCGCAACAATCATTTCGTAATGGTTACAAACGCAACATTCTCTGTAGATCGCTGAAGCTGGCAGCCATCGGACACAAAATATGAGCGGACCGACTGCCGATACAGAACTAGGGTGCCCTGGTTCATATCTTTGTGAATAGACTACAGATTTTTATTATGGTTGCAATGGAAACGTCAGCAAAGAGCAGAATGAATTTGGGGTATGAATATAAAAAGAAATGTTAGAAATATGTAGTGCCAGTTGTCTCATTAACGAGTAACTCTTTTATTTCTTGGTTTAAAAATTACAACAAAAAGAACAGAAAAAAAGTTAGGTGTATTTGTTTGTACTCAATGACTGTACCATACGTTCCTTAGAAGCAGAAGTGTTATTTATTTTTTTTTCAAGCGCTAACTTAGTTAGTTCCTAATCTGGCTGATACCTGATCTCATTCAGGGGTAATGTCTCAAGGAAGTTTTAGGAATAATTGGCAACAGACGAAACGGAAACAAGTTCGCCATTCGTTTCCATCCACCCATTGCATGCAGCGTGAATTCATTGTGTTCAGTGTTCTGCATTTTCCATTTATTGTCATGATTTGTTCACTTACTTGCTATGCGTGGATGATGCTTTAAATTTTGCAAGAATCTCATAAGCACTTATCCGATTTCCCCCTCCTTCCTGACTCCTGTTTCTCACCGTTTCCGCGATTTGCTTAAAAGGTCTTGATTTGATAGTAAAAGCTCTACTGTATCACATTTTGCCGCTTATAATTCACATTCGCGATGCCTGGTTCCTTTAGTAACAGGATTTCTTAATGATGATGACTATTATTTATAACGCAGAATCCAGGCTACTAGTTATGTAGTGCAAAATATGAAAGAAACTTTCACGTTAGCTTGGTCTGAATATTCTTTTATACAGACGCTCTACGTTTCGATGAAAGCTAAAAACTGTCATTCAAAGAAATTTCCCCTATGGAAGTATTCTCCATCTCCTCAAATTCGCCTGGAGTATGTGTCGGTATTTAGTGACAAAATATTTCCTACTTCACGGCTAAATTAAGAAGCCTCATTTCGTTTTCATGTTTTCTACTTCATTAAACTTCGGAGCTTATTCGTTCCCGACTCATGGAATTACACAAACGCGATCGATTTCAGATGATCTCTCTTACGTAGAGTTATTAAATCAAACTATACCATTGTTGCGTAGTTGCCTGTTTCTGTTACGCTGAAAAAGCGTAGTAAATAGGTATCTCAAGCAATGTATAAATCTGTAGTTCAGTCAGCATTATGGTCGCATAGTTCTCTTCGAATACAAGTTCTCTAAAGTTACCCAACAGGATTTAGCGAGAACCCTTCTTACAAGGATTCTCATTTAAGTTCTACGAACATTTCTGTTAAACCCTCTTATGATCTATTACGATTCTAGCTGTGCGTCTCTGCATTCGTTTAATGTCTGCTGTCATGCCTGTTTGATAAGGACTCCAAACGTTGGAACAGTACTCTGTAACTGGTTGCACTAACGTCTTGTATGTCCTTTACATATGCACCGTATTTTCCAACAACCCTTCCAACAAATCATACCCTTCAAAATTAGCAAAAATTTTGAAAGAAATTATTCATTTACTGACGTCAGTATCAATGTAATATTCGTATGAAGAAAGAAGATTAGGATTTAATATCCCGACGAGATTTAAGTCGTTAGGGGCGGAGCACAAGTTTGGATTGGTTAAGGGTAGACAACGAAATCATCCCAGCCCTTTTGAAAGGAACCATCCCGACAATTCCATTATGTGATTCAGGGAAAACATGGAAAATCTAAATCCGAAAGACCGGACGAGAATTTGAACCGCCGTCCGCCTGAATGTGAGTCCGTCGTTTTAACGCTGCAAATTGCATATAAAGATATTATTGCAAGTTCAAGAAATTTACGTACCAGGCGGGCACAGATTAACGTACGTGCCTGCCACATAACAGCTTTACATCTCTGTAGTATCTAGGTAATGCATCTTGTTTGATACACTGCTTGACAATTGCTAATGAACAACTGACACCTGCTAAGGAACAGCTGCTAACTACTAGGGAATAACCGATAATTTCTACAGAACAACCGACCAATAATAATAAAAGGAAATGTAGAGGGCGTGACGTGTCAACTGCACCGAAGCCTGCGTAGGAAAGCTGTGTACACATTCGACAGTTCACGCAGTACGGTGTTTGGCCAAGGTGGTTGTCGAACCGATCAGCGCGAAATTCCATGTGGTAAGGCAACATATCTGGAAGACCGATGTTTATGACCACAGACGAACAGTTGGACGGATGGAAGCCGGTCGAAGTGTCACTACTGTGGCCACAGTAATGGGTGTGTCCAAAGATGTTATTTCGCGACTAAAAAAAGCTTCTGAAGTTGGAAACGCTATGTGAAAGCATACCGGTGGCCATAGACGGGCCACCATGCCGCAAGGGGACCGATACGTAGCCGTGGTGACGTAAAGGTACAGACAGACATCTCACTCCTAGGCAGATCGCAGCAGACCTTGTAAGTAGGCTGTTTTATGTTTTCTTATTGGCAACGTTACATAGCGCTCTGTGTGAGAATCACTGGCTGTGCTGTGTGCAGTCTGTGGCTGGTTTGCATTGTTGTCTGCCATTGTAGTGTTGGGCAGTGGCAGCTGGATGTGAACAGCGCGTAGCGTTGCGCAGTTGGAGGTGAGCCGCCAGCAGTGGAGGATGTGGGGAGAGAGATGGCGGAGTTTTGTAATTTGTCATGAACTGCTAGATATATGATGATATTAGGGTAAATACATTGTTTGTTCTCTATTAATATCTTTCATTTGCTAACTATCCCTATCAGTAGTTAGTGCCTTCCGTAATTTGAATCTTTTATTTAGCTGGCAGTAGTGGTGCTCGCTGTATTGCAGTAGTTCGAGTAATGAAGATTTTTGTGAGGTAAGTGATTTCTGAAAGGTATAGTTTAATGTTAGTCAGGGCCATTCTTTTGTAGGGATTTTTGAAAGTCAGATTGCGTTGCGCTAAAAATATTGTGTGTCAGGTTAAGCACAGTCTTGTATAATTTTTCTAAGGGGACGTTTCAACCTTTCAACCTTAACCGGTACACATGTCTCTGCCGGAACTATTTCGCAGCTATTAAATCAGGCTGATCTGTATGCTCGGAAGTCTGTTAAGCGCATCTCACTTCAAACTCGACATCGCCGAGAAAGAATTCGTTGGTGTAGGGAGCATATGGTTGGGGTCAGCAACAGTGGGCCAGAGTAATGTTCACTGGCGAATCCTGCTTCCCCGTCGCAAGTGATTCTGGGCACCAATTAGTGTGGATATAGAGTGGAATACGTTACACATCACACAATGCTCATGAACGTCATCGGTATGGTGTAGGCGTTTTGGTGTGGGTAGACATGATGCACACTGGCCGAACACCGCTGTATATCTATGTATCGTTAAAGCACAGCGACATTACAGTGAGATTATTCTGGATCATGTCCGTCTGTTTAGGGGATCAGTAGGTCACAACTTTGTGTTATGGACGTCATTGCCTGCCCACACAGGACCGCTGAGGTGTCAGATGCCCTGGGGAAAATGAAGATATTGAACGTATGGAATGGCCTGCACACTCCCCGGACCTAACCTCTATACCGCATACCCGCATGCTCTTGGCGGACGAGTTTCTTAACGGATACCCCCTCCCCTAACCGAGCAGGAACTGAAAACCGCCTAGAAAGAGGAGTGGGACAATATTTCCTAAGGACTCCTCAACAGTTTGAAGACAGCACGAATAACAGGTGCATTAGTGCCCGAGTAGGGCACATTCCTTAAGGGTACGATATCGACCATTGTGTTGGGCGTCTGATCTGTGTCAAATATGAACGTTATCCATGCCTGTTATCCTGCTACCCCACGAGGTTAAATATTTACGATTTTTCGTTATAAATATACCACTCTATTATGTATGTACTGAGTTCACGTCGTCCATCATTGCCTGGGGTTATTGCTGTCTAACGATGTCTCTTTTCCTTAGCAGTCGTCAAGCAGTGGATTAGTGATGCTATACCTATTACAAAATACAACTTGTCCCAAGGTTGCCCTTAAGGAACCTGTAATAACTTTGCATATTTCGTTTAAGGCAATGGTGTAGTAGGCAATACCAAAATGTGCGTGCATACTCTGGCGCTGAGAAAAAAAGCCCCCAGGAGACATCGCGCTAATGCTGTGTAACACCGGCCCTACCATTGATAATGGCCTCCATTGGACCAAGAATAGAGTCAAAAAGTTTCTTCAGATATGATGCATCCAGCTGAAGATACCCAATCACGACTTAATCCCTTAGATTTACCAAACTGCGGCGATATTAACTGCAACGCTTCACCCGCTGTTCCAAACGTCCTTGACATTTTCCATGGGAAATATCGGGTGATGCAGCTGGCAATTCGACCTAAGATAGGGTGCGTGTGTTTTTATCAAATTAGGAACGTATGTTTGCAGCCTTGTGAACACGGCTGTTTCCAGTGTGTCTGGAGTGTCCACAGCATATTGATAATTAAGATGTTGAAGAAAGAGCTACATTTGATCACCAAGTATGTTGAAATAAACATCCTGGTTCATGGCCACACTTACCTAAATGAGTGGGTCCAAGATATAGTGCAAAAAAAAAAATCCCAAAAATGTTATAGTTCAGTCACTGTCATGAGTTATAGTTTCCAAACACAGTGCGTTTAACAAGTCACTGGCCTGTAGTTCGACTCAATGCCATGCACCATCCGGAAATATGCAAATCGCGACTCATCGGACCACACACAAATCCTTCAGTCAGCTACTGTTTTGTCAGATCCGCTGAGAACATGCAGGTTTATGTGCGGCTGATCTTTCGCGACGTACCCGACACCGTATGTCCATTGCAAGCAGTGCCCATTACTGTGTTTGCTCGGTAACCGGTTGAGATAGATCTGCATTGATTGACAGCAGCAATTCTTGTCGGATGTGTATCCAGTTGTCATCAACAAAGAGCGACAATCGTCTTCTCCAATCCCTGCATGTTAGGAAGTTTTTACAACCGTTATTACGCCGTGTTACGTGGCTGCAAGTGGTACACCGTTCCATGTAGACACGATACACTGTCTGCGTTGATACACCAACAAATCAGCCAGTGCTGTCATGGGCAGGTCGGAACACAATAGCTCCTTTCTGCCATTCCGTCACGTCTCTATTTTGACTCATATTGCTGCACTGACTGCATACAACCGACTGAAACGCATGTACTTGTACCACTACACAGCCATGATTGAGACTAGCAGTGGAGGGTCACATGAACACTAGTACCAATTCTACATCATCCACAGACCTCCAAAGCAAAGAGTATGCTATGTTAAGAATGTAACTAAAAATCTGTCAGCCGGCCGGTGTGACCGAGCGGTTATAGGCGCTACAGCCTGGAACCGCGCGGCCGCTACGGTCGCAGGTTCGAATCCTGCTTCGGGCATGGATGTGTGTGATGTCCTTAGGTTAGTTAGGTTTAAGTAGTTCTAAGTTCTAGGGGACTGATGACCTCAGATGTTAAGTCCCATAGTGCTCAGAGCCATTTGAACCATTTATAAATCTGTCCGGTGAGCTTATTTTGGAATGCAATACCTGGCACAAAACAGACTTTGCCTCTATGTTGGCCTTAATAGTCCTTTAATAAATCTACATGTTTTATTTAATACAGTTGTTTAGTATGGCACGAACAATGCCACTGTATAAATGTATACTCTGATGCAAAGTAAATTAATGCAAAAGCAAGATTTTGAACGTCTGAACTATTTAAATAACGATAATAATAATTATTATTATTGCAGCTGTTATTATTGCTCAGCGACAACAGTATCATTCCATAACAAGGGGTTGATGAATGGCTCGGGCATGTGCTTTGGCTTCTGATTGGCCTCTGGTTGTGCTCGCTCGCCGCTTTCACGTCGGCTGGTAGCGGCGTTGGGGCGGCACCGGTTCGGTAAGTGGGCCTCAGCTGGAGAAAGTCCACAGTCGCGGCGAGTAGCCGGCGAAAACGTCCCGTCCCCACCACGCCCTTCCGTGCGGCCGCTCCGGCAGTCTCTTCCCTTCTGCACAACGCGGCGGTTAAAGACACGCGTGCGTTTGGGATGCAGCGAAGGCAAAGCAATCTCTGGATAGCGCGCACGTCAAATCTCAGGAGGGTCCCTCTTGATCCCGTTCTTTAATGACACACGCATCTCTGCTCCGCTTTGTAAAGCTCACAGTGTCAGATTGTTGTTATTTTGAAGTCTGAAGACTCGTTTGATGCTGCTCACCATGCTAGGCTACCTATGCGAGCCTCTTCAGCTCTCAACAAGTACTCAAACCTACATCCGTTAGTACTTGATTATTATATTCAGGCCTTAGTCTCCTCCTACAATCATTTTGTACCCTCCACACTTTCCTCCTTCACGAAATTGACGATTATTGGTGCCTCATAATGTGTCCTATCAACAGATGCATTCTTTCCATTAATTTTTTGCCATACAGTTCGTTTTTCATCAATTTGATTCGTGGCTTTCTCATTAGTTATTCGGTGTACCTATTAAATCTTCAACTTTCTTCTGTAACACTATATTTAAAAATCTTCTGTTCTATTCTCGTCCGAACTGTTTATCGTCCACATTGCACATTCATAAAAAGCAACACTCCAGAAAAATACTTTCAGAAAAGGCT